>NW_006399798.1:8882373-8898391 GCF_000299155.1 Elephantulus edwardii | reverse complement strand
GACTCAACGACACATAACAACAACAACAACATCTATCATCTATATCATCTATCTATCTATTTATCTATATCATCTATCTATTTATCTATCTATCCTCTTTTTCTCTCACTTTCCATCTATTATATCACGCAGGTAACTCTTAGATCAGGTCACAAAACATAGGATGGTTACTGAGAAAGCAATGGTCTGAGCAAGCTGACACCTCACAGAGGGAAAGTACAGCCAGGACTGAGAACCATGAAAGCCCAGCCTCAGCTGTGAGCTGCCCAGGTTACTCCACGGAGGGCAGAGACAACCCCGGGGAGCAGAGCAGGTGCCCGGCACATGAGAGGTGAGAGGGAGAAATTCCAATACCCAGTAGGAGTCAGGCGGCACCGTGCACAGAGAGCTGTGATTCTCACCCAAAAGCTGCACCTCTCTGGCTGTTTGAATCCACAGAGGTTCCATGGGAGAAAGATGGGCGCTCTCCTGCTGTGTGATTTACAGCCTCAGAAGCCTGCTGCAGGGTAAGCTCAGACTCCACGGTGGTGAGAGTAGGATTGAGGGAGTGGACAAGAGCAGGGAGAAACAGAACCACCTCAGCCATCAGAAATGAATGAACCAATGCGCAGGGCCTTGAGCTTTCCTACCCATTTTCTATCAGATCCTTCCAGCCTCATCTGTCAGGCAGCTGTACCTTGGCGGCTTACATGTTGCTATGACACTGGAAGCTGTGGCGTTGGGAGTTCACACACTAGCAGAGTTCCTCATGGTGGGCAGGTTTCAGCTCCTAGGATACCAGAGAAAGTAAAAAGGCCTAGTGAGCTACTCCCAGAAATTAGACAAAGGAAACATTGGGGACCACCACAGATTGTTGACTGATCCTGCGGGAAGATTAGATCTCGAGTTTGGGAGTCATTCAAAGTTCACAGTGACCACAGCAATGGACAGATGCTTACGAACAATCATGATGTCGATGTGAGACTGGACAACACGCGGGTGTGTTGCCCATGAAGTTTCAGGCGTCAGAAGGACGTGATGGTCACTAACAACAATGAAATGCCTAAGAATTGAGAATTGAAAAAACAAAAAACCCTAGACACTGGCTTTCAAAAAACCACCTAGAAAATGAAATTAATAAATGTTTAATTAAATGCCTTTAAAACCTCGTTAGCTGTTGACTTTGGCATTCATAAAAATTTAATTACAGTCTAAAACCATCTGAGGATTAGCTTTTCTCACTTCAAGAGAATTCTTAAGTATGCATGATCGTGGCCAATACATCACAGCGATTATAAATTCACTAACTCAAGAGACAAATACTTTCAAAAGTAAAATTATAAAATTCCTACTGAATATTTTAGAGGAGAAAAATGGTACTTGGCGTGGAATGTGGGAGTATTTGAAGATGTCTGGTGCAATCTGGGGAGAGATCTCCAAAAGCTGTTCCCTGAGGGCCCTACAAAGATCCTAAAAGGACTCAAGGGATGTGGGAAGAGCCAAGACTCAGAAGCTTCGTCCCTGGCTCTGTGTGGGGCCAGACATGGAAGTCATCTCATGCAGATCAACTGAGGTTCGTATAGGGCTGAGGCTGGAGAAAGGAGATGAGTAGGTTAGCGAGCCTTCTGAGGAAGGAAGGTAGTCCTCTGTGGTCACCTCTCACAGGTGAATCTAGAAAGTCAGGTGGTTATAGACCTGGGATGAAGGGGAAGGGAGCCTGTGAGAAACAAAAGAAGAGCTGCCTTCCTTTCAGGTGCAGAGAAGAAGGAGGCAGTGGTCCCACAGCTGCCACAGTTGTCGCAGGGAAGAGTGGAGCCCTGAGGCTCTTTGTGTTATATCATTATACACATGTACTGGGGGGACACTATTCAATACATAACAGTATCTCTGGGTAGCCTAGAACTTCCAGACTTTAACGGAACATATTAACCATTTGTACTCTGCGCAAGAAAAGAAAGAGAGTAGAAATACTTATTGAAAACCAGCACAATGAATTTTTGTCTTCAGATGGTGAAAATCATAAAATAGGAGTCACGGAAATATTTATGATGTTGTGTTTTGTGAAAAAATGTAATAAACAGAAATAGACGACTTTATTATTACAATGGTAAAAACATGCAAGCAACTGAAGACCAGAGGAGAATTTGCACAGATTAAATAAATTGGGGCATCAGGTGATGTGAGAGTGTGGGGTTTTTTCTCCCTTTCTAGAACTCTATAATCCTTTTGCAATCTAAAAATATTTTGAAAAGGTTTTTCAAAGGTGAGTAATAAAACAGGGCTCACTGAATTTAAACACGAAGTCCTGAAGCCTGTAATGAAAGCTCATCGGAAAAGTTGAACACTTAATTCTCAACACACTTCTCTTTGTCAGTGAAATGAAGTCTGTGCTTGTAGACAAAACCACCTGCATTGTCTCCGCACCCGGCTCTTTGGGAAGCCCCCCGGCCACTGTGAAAATGTCATGACGTGTTCAATCAATCATTTCCCATGAATTTTCTTCACCTCATTAGCTCTTCCACAGGCCAGCTGCAGGCTGGGGAGGTCTCCCTGCAACGAGAACCAAAGGCCCAAGGACAATCCTCTCTCCCAAAAGCACATGCTCCACCCCAAGCCACCCTGGGAATAGTCTGTCACCAACAGGCATGCCTGTCACAACTGGTGCCCGCCTCTGCCCTTCCAGCTTCACAGACAGATGGCTGGTGGGGCCACGACTCTGAGAGACCGTCTGAGCACAGACGGTGGGCTCCAGCACCTACCGGAGCCCCACTTTGCTGGTTGTTGATATTATCGCTAGGTACTGTCAAGTCAGCCCTGGATCCTTGGCCCTGTGGACAACAGAAGGAAGCCCTGCCAATGCTGGGGTTCAAGGCCATCGTCCTGTGGGCGAATCCACTGCTGCAGTCACCACCGCCTTGAGCATCTTCATCTTCCTCACTCATCTTCTGCCTCAGCAAGCAGGATGTCCTTCTCAGGAATGGGCCCTTCGGAAAATGAGCCCAAAGTTATGTGAGACAAAGTCTTGCCACTTGGGCTCCTAAGGAATTTTTTTTTTTTATGGTGAGAAAAATTTTTATTTAGAATTAGCCAGAAGGGCTCAGTTTAGATGATCCCTGTTTTGTTGGCAACATCCAAAACATCATAGTCAGAAGCAAGTTGAACATAGGCCTTCTTCTCTCCATCAGGCCTGATCAAGGTGTTGACCTTGGCCACATCAATGTCTAGAGCTTCTTTACAGCTTGTTTGATCTGGTGCTTGTTGGCCTTGACATCCACAATGAACACAAGTGTGTTGTTATCTTCTGTCTTCTTCACGGCTGACTCAGTGGTCAGGGGAAACTTGATGATGGCATAGTGGTCAAGCTTGTTTCTCCTGGGGGCGCTCTTCTGGGAGTATTTGGGCTGCCTTCGGAGTCTTAGCGTCTTAGGCTGCCGGAAGGTGGGTGACGTGCAGATCTTCTTTTTTTTTTTGGCTGTGGACGCCCTTCAGGACGCCTTCTTGGCCTTTACTTTAATGTCTTTGCTTTGACTTCAGTTTTGGGAGGGGCAGAGGCTTCCTTCTTCACTGTTGGTACCATCTTCACAGAAAGCCTAAGGGACATTTTGGGTGGACTTCTCCCAAAATAGACAGGTGTGTGTGTGTGTGTGTGTGTGTGTGTGTGTGTGTGTGTGTGATTTTGGCAGTTCGTGGTTTATTCAATGTTCTTTGTTAACATCACAAGTCAAGGGTGTTAATCCTTGGCCTTCCTAACTTATGCATATATTGTCTTTGTTGTTGTTGTTGTTGTTGTTGTTATGTGCCATCGAGTCACTTGCGACTCAGAGCGACCCTATGTACAACAGCCCTAAACTCTGCTCTGTCCTGTGCCAGTCGCACCGTCTCCGACACACCCATCCTGATTACCCCAGTCACTGAATCAATCCACCTCATAGAGGGCCTTCCCCTCCTGCGCCTGCCCTCCAGCCTCCCAAGCATGATGTACCTCTCCAAGGACCTGTCCCTCCTTGCAACATGTCCAAAGTATGTTAGACGGAGCCTCAGAATCCTTGCCTCCAAGGAGCCACCCGGTTTCACCCTTTCCAGGATGAATCTGTTTGTTTTCCTAGCAGTCCAGGGTATATTCAATACTTTTCTCCAGCGCCACAGCTCAAAGGCATCAATTCTCCTTCTATCCTCCTTAGTCACTATCCAACTAGACAAGTGATAGCAAAGACCATGGCCTGTTTCAGAAAATAATTGTTGTCCTTTCTGGTGGTGACCTCCACATGCCAGCATGCCTCTCACATAGGATCTCCTTCATCCCTTTCCAGAAGAGAAGAAGAGGAAACATAAGAAGAAGTACCTGGTGCAGAGCCCCAGTTCCTATTTCATGGATGTGAAAGGTCCAGGACGCGATAAAATCCCCACAGTCTTCAGCCATGCACAGACAGTAGTTTTGTGTGTTGGCTGCTCCACTGTTCTCTCAGCCTAAGGAGGAAAAGCAAGGCTTACAGAAGGATACTCCTTCAGACGGAAGCAGCATTAAGGAAAAAAAAAATCAAGATAAGTGGAAATTATATCAATAAACAGAATTTTGGATTAAAAAAAAACTCAGCAGAGTTTCCCAATGGAACAGATCTTTTGATCTCTTGACTGTTGTTACCTTGGATGTAGATTGTCGGTCCTTGTAAAATGAAATCATTGACAACATCAGTATTTTCTCCACCTGCCACAATGTTGCCTATTGGTTTAGTGCTGAAGATTTTTGTTTTCTTGATGTTGAGATGTAACCCATGTTGAAGGCTTTGATCTTCTGCAGCAAATGTTTCAAGTACTCGTCACTTTCACGTCAATTTGTGTGGTCTGAATTATGTTGTTTGTTGATAACGCCTCTTCTATTTCTGAGTCCACATTCTTCTTTATATAGTCCAGCTCCGGAAATGATTTATTCAGCATACTGTTTGAATGGATACAGAGAATAATGTGATCATGTGGAACTTACCACATGCCTATGAAGTGATTGAAATTACCAACCAGAGACACTGTTCCCCCCACCATCCCACATAATCCCTTGATGTCCCAGGGAACTAACATTTCAGAGCAACACGGCCAAGCCTAAGGCTCTGTTTTCCTCTCTTGTCCCCTAAAAGTTGTTGTTGTTACATGCTGCTGAATTGGAAATGACTCATAGCTGACCCTCCAGCAGAATTTCAGAGGCTGTAAATCACATAGGAGGAGGGAGCCTATCATTCTCCATTCAGCAGTTGGTATATTCGAACAGCTGCCTTTGGGTTGACAATGCAGTTCCTTAACGTTAGGTCAGTACCAGCTTTAAGTCAAGGTCTTCAACACACACTCAATAGCAAGGGAGTCATTTGGCGGTTGACCTTTACAATGCTGTTGCCTGAACTGCCCAGTTTTGTAGTTGGAGGGTGTCCTTGGTTGTCACAGCAAAACATCACAAAGTAGGTGGCTTTAAAGAATTGTCTTGAAGTCTGGGGGTTTGTATTCCAGGCATCTGCTGGGTTAAGCTCTCTCTGTGTGAGTTCTAGAGGAAGCACTTCCTTTACCTTCTTCTGCTTCCTTGGTGTTTCCTGGACTCCTTGCTTGTCCAGGGATCATCCTGTGTCCATCTCTCGTCTCTCCTTTTTTCACAGGACATCACTACTGAAAAGAGGCTGGAAGTCAACTATTATTCTCCATCTCCACTGTTTAAAAAAATGTTTAAGGTAGTGTGGTCGAGCAAACTCACCATAAGTGGGAATGACTTTGTTTTCCTAATTTTTTTTTCAGTAAGAAAATAACAAGGGCTTTATTTCTTTCTGTTTGCTTACAAAGATACCCCTGCTTGGGGGGTAAGTGAAACGAGTGTGTATAGATCTCATGAGTAAACATGGCGTTATTGGCATCAGGCTGCATACCACAACACCAGTGAAGTGGCAGGGAGGGAGAAGGGGATAATGCTCTCTTCTCACAGTAATAAAATAGAAAACACAAGTTAAACGAGCTTAGTTAATGCTAGGAATTCCCACAGGGAAAAGGCAAGACCCGAAGTCCCTCAGCAGTAGATTTCCACCAGGCTGAGGCACACGCTCCTGTCCCCTCTGTGCTCCGGCCCCATAGAGGTCTACCAGTCTACCCCGGGAACAGGGCCGCCTCAGGTCTCGCTCTGGAGTCGGCTGAGGTAAGAAGCGGCCGGGTCTTGGAAGCCCAGCTCACCTGGCTGGTGAGGCACCCTAAGTGCAGCAGTGCCGCATGTGGAAGTTGACGACATACTCGGCATTAGTCCTCTGCACAGAAATGGCAAACGGCTCAAAAGGGTGGAAAGTGAAGGCTACGAGGCGTCGCACTGTGTGGTTGATGGGGCGGCCCAGCAAGCCGGCCTGGATCTCAAACTTAAGCAGCCCGGAGTCCCGGGCGTAGAACCTGATGGGGTGATCTCCACAGGTCTTGGTCCGCTCCGTGACTGACACCCACTTGTCATCATAGCTGAAGAGAGACAAATCAAGGTAGGGGCTTCCACTGTAGGACTGGGCACTGATAGGAAGCTGCCCCAGAAGCCGGCGGACAGCTTTCGTGTGCCCACCATAATTAGCATTGATAAGTGCATTTGAACCGGCGCTGGATTTGCCTTGCAAAAATTGTTGCTGGAAGCTGAGCAAAGAAACTGGACTTCACTGTGCAGGGTAGCATTTCGGAAGAGGTCACAGAAGTTCTCAAAGAGCTCCAAAAGCTCATCCGACGTATTCTCAAATACAGCGATCGCCTCTGTTGTCACCATATTGTATACGACAAAGAAAGACGCCTGTGACGGATCTGTGACGCGTAGCGTTACAACGTCCTCACTAGTATACTTGATAAACAGGTGATTTTCATCCAAAAGCTGCATTTTCCACATGCGCAGCTGCCGCAGCTGGTCAAAGTACTGGAAGAAGCGCCTCTTGGCCATCGCGCTCCCGTCCTGCTCCGCCCGGCGCCACAAGTACACCAGCAGCCGGTGTTTGAGGGAGTTGATGAAAGGGTCCCTGAAGGGGTTGGCCATGCCCGTCTGGCTGTCCCGCTGCACCTCGGGGAACACGGCCGACACAGTGAGCAGGTCATCCTCGTAGCAGAAGCGCCAATGGTGCGCACATCGATGAGCGTGCCCTCCGGCGTCACCTGGAAGACATGGATGGTCTGCTGCTGCACCGACAAGATGGCCAGGATGTTCTTGTACAAGTACAGCCCCTGGTTGTGCGACAGGACCACCTTATCACACTTGAACGTGCGAGTGTCACACAAGCGGCCGGTGTGCAGGTCGATGATGTGGAGGGAATAGTCCTCCAGGGGGGACCTCGGGTTGGGGGTCACCGATTCACTGTTCCGGTACACCTCGTGGAAAGGGGGGTGCGGTTCGTCTGGGAGGTAGGCTGCCGAGCCCACGATGACACAGCGGCATCGTCGGTGAAGAGGCTGCACTCCCGGTTCAGGTGCTCGCCGTTGGCCGCCACGTTGGTGATGTGCAGCAGGACGAAAAAGCGTTCGAACAGCCGGCCGCGGATGTTACCTGACCGCTGGTCGTTGCCGTTGGACAGGATCTCCCCCTCACAGCCCTGCAGAAGGTCCTCTGCGGCCTGGCAGCCCTGGTACTCGTAGATTTCCAGAGAAGTCTGGTCGGAAGAGAAAGCAATAAAGAAGCGGCCGTCGGGCGAGAACTTGCGGAGGAAGCAGGGTGGCTTCTCAACGTTGACCACGGTGAAGTTGGGGAAGACGTTCTGGTGGAACACGCGGACCTGGTGCCAGTGCGTGCCTGCCCTGCCCGAGCTGATCCGCCGCCGCTCCAGGCGGTGGATGACATTCTGGTTTTGGATTCTTCGAGGTTTGATAGTGGACACATGATGATCCATCATCACAGCTCTGTAAGGTCCCGACTCAAAGGGCCGGGGCGAGGGGTCCCCGGGTGGCCTCGGTGCGCGCCTCCCCCGGCCCCGCCCCCGCCATGCTGCTGGACCCCGGCTGGGCGTCGAAGCTGTTTTCCTATTTTTAATTCACTAAAGACACCAAAGAGCTCTTCAGATCAGCGTGAGATACCAGCACTGCAAACCTAGAAGGCTGCCAAGCCAAAAGCCAAGGCCCTGGGTTTTGTTTCTGCCTCGTTAGGTGATTTGAGATATTAATACTTAATAAATGTCATACCAAGTTCATGGACTCTAGGCTGGGAACCACTGCTGCAGGGGGTAAAATAGAAGTGAAACACACTGACCTTGGCCTTGAGAAACAAGAAAAGCCGCAAGTAAACATATCTTTGCAGAACAATTAACTTTGTAAACAATCCATAACCCTTGGCTAGGGATGTTCTAACAATGTATACAAATTAGACCGTACAGGAAGTTACAACTAATGTATATTTTTTAAAACTTAACAAAACTAACCCTGCCCACAAACTTGTTGCCATGTAAGCAATTCTAAAAGCAGAATTGGCTTTCATTGCTGTAATCTTTATGGAAGTACACTGCCGCATTGTTCTGTGGAGCAGCAGGTGGACTTGAACTGCTGATCTTTGGGTTAGCAACACAGGTAACCACTATGCCATCGGGGCTCTGTGGAAGGCATGAAATCTGCTAAACAGCAGAGACACCAAACAGACAGATGTCGAATAAATGAGCAGTGACCCACATTGTTTAAGAGTGCAGACAAGACTTTGCACATCCGGTCAACATGTCCCATGGCCAAAGTCAACTGAAAAAAGCAGGAAATTGTTTCTCCTGCAGACATGGAACCGAGGAACTGTGGGTGACAAGGCTGGCAGGAAGCTTGGAGAGAAGCTGCTCCGAGATGGTCTCTGATCTGTCGGAACTGAGTCATTGTCTATGCACCCTGACAAGGCTTCTCCATCTTTGAACCCTCATTGAGCCAAATGCTGGTTTCCTTCTCTGCATGGTTTCCAAGGTTAATGTACTTGGCTGCTAGTAACTGAAAGGCTGGAAGTTCAAGTCCTCCCAGAGGTGCCTAGGAGGAAAGGTCTGATGATCTACTTCAGAAAAATCAGTCACTGAAGAACCCCTGGTACATGTGAGGTGACCACAGGTTGGAGTCAACTGGACAACAACTGGCTTGGCATGTGATTGGAATGCCAGAAGTCTTGGAACAGGGATCCTGAGGACTGTGAGGGGCAAGGGTTGGATGGCGGAGCCTGGGCCCTTGAGGACACGGATGGACGTGGGGAGGTGTGGGAACATTCTCAATGGGAGACCAGGTTAAGCAAAAATACAGAGGAAGAGAATCACTTGTGCTTTTGAGCCAGCTAATGAGCCTAAGGCACAGTGGTTAAGAGCTTAGCTGATGATAGGTCAGTAGTTCATAGGTGTCGTTTGGCCTGCGAGAGGAACATGGGGCTGTCTGCCTGGAAATTCTATGTGACAGCTCTGCTCTGTCTACAGGCTCATTACGAGTCAGAGTCAAGTCTGTGGCAGTGGGTTCTTTTGGCCAAGTATGCAGAGTCAAGTCAACACCAACTCATAGCAACTCCGTGTATGAGAGGTTGAGACCTTGCTGGAACCTGTGCCATCTTCACACACTCTGCCAATCATTGCAGTCCTGTGTCAGCCCACGTCAGTGCGGGTCTTCCCGTCCTTCCCGGACTCTCAGCCTTTGCCAGCGTGATGTCCAGAGTGAATGGCAAGCTTACCCATTACACTGATTTATTTCCACCTCCACATCCACAGAGATCCTAAACCTCACCTAGCATGTTCACCTTTAATTCTATAAATTCTTGACTTTTTTCTTTAAATTTTTTTATTTATTTCTTTTATGTGTGTACCGTCAAATCAGATCTGACTGGTACGGAGGCGATTTTTCCTCCCTCTTCAGCAGAGCATCTGGTGAATTTGAACCGCACACCTCTGGGATTGCAGTGCAGTTTCCTGCCACTAGGCCACCAGAGCTCGCTGACTTTTTTCTAATACTTCATGTATATATGCCACCCACTGAGACACTAGAAATACCTTGATCTTTTTTCTATTACATTTTTCCCCCCCTTAAGGACAAAACCTGGGAGAATTGTTCTCAATCTGGAAATATTGAAAGAATTAGAATAATGGTGTGGTCCAATCAGAGGAGGGGTTGAAGAAGAAAGATCTAGAAGCATTGAGTAATATGGATAGGAGGAAGTTAGAACTAGAGGTTGAGAGAGCTAGGTGAGACTAGAAGTTGGGGAAGGGTAGTATAATGTCATAAGACAAGAAACACAATCCTTTTGGTGACACAAAATGCCCCTGATGCCCAGTAAGGGTATTTCCCGGCACCATGCTGGCTTCTAATGCCAGAACAGAAGTTCTTGTTAGATGTCATCAAGCTATGACTCATAGCAGTGGCCCGTGAGCAACAGGTCAGACCTTGTCCTGTCCTGAGTCACCTCACAATCTCCTCCACGTTGACGCCCCCTCTCACAGTCACTGTGTCAGTCCGTCCTGTTGAGGGTCTTCCTCTCTTTAGCAGTCTGTCTTTTCCAGAATGACGTCTTTTTCCCAGAATTGGTTCCTCCTGTTAACATACGTCAAGTATGTGAGGTGAAGTTTCACCATCCTTTCTCCAAGGGAGACCAGTTGTATTTCCTTCGAAACAAATGTGTCTTTTTTTTTTACATATCCAAAATTGTGTTTATGGAGA
Source organism: Elephantulus edwardii (assembly GCF_000299155.1). Classification (NCBI taxonomy): domain Eukaryota; kingdom Metazoa; phylum Chordata; class Mammalia; order Macroscelidea; family Macroscelididae; genus Elephantulus; species Elephantulus edwardii. The sequence continues at coordinate 8,887,786 of NW_006399798.1, read as the reverse complement.
TAATGTCCCATTCATCTTGATCCAGTGTGGTTTCTTTTAATGCTGCTTCTGTTTGAAAGAGCATCCTTCTGGAAGCTTCGCTTTACCTCCTGCAGGCTGACAGAGAAGAGTGGAGCAGCCAACACACAGAACTCCTGTTGTGCACGGCTCAAGACTGGTGATTTTATAGCATCTTGGGCATTTCACATCTGCGAAATAGGGATTTGGACTCTGCACCAGCCACGTTTCCTCTTCTCCTTTTCTGGAAAGCGGATGAAGGAGATCCTTTGTGAGAGGCATGTGGGCATGTGGAGGTCACTGCCAGAAAGGCTGTTTGTTCTTTTAGCAGTCTGTCTACAGAAATTACTGTCGACACATAAACCTTTCCTGAGTCCCTACTGTAGAATCTCAAGGCTTTGTTTTAAATTTTTGTTTTCATTCACTCACTCTTACACATTTGAGCCCCAGCTCCCAACCTAATGGATGAGAACCTGGATTTTAACCACATCCTCAGTGGATTCCAGTGCCCGTGCAAAGTGTGATGCGCTGTGCTGCTGGATAAAAATCCTTCCTGGGACAGGGCCAAAAGGAAAAGGAAAAAGCCACTGCGGTCGAGTCAAGCCCTATTCAGACCAAACTTCAGGCAGTTTTGTGAAGCTGTAAATCTCGACAGGAGAAAATGGACCACTTTCTTTTCTCTCATGGACTGATTAACAGATTTGAACCTCTAACCTTTCTGGTTATTTGTTTGTTTGTTTGCTCGTATTTTGAGAGCAAGAAAAAGAAACAGGTTTATTAGATGTTCGTAACAGACTATGAACAGGTCAGGACAGACTGACTGAACCTAGAACCTTTCTATTAACAGTCCAACACACTACAGTGCACATTATCGAATCCTCTTACTGTTTCACTATCAGGGGAACTGTCCAAAAGGAAACACAAGTAAGTATTAGCAAAGATGTAATTATCCAGTAGGCAGGATGCAAGTGGACACTGGCTGAGGGCCCTTCTCACATTCCCTTCCCCAGGTTTCAAGCAAAAGAAGGCAGCAGTGTAGACACCCTGAATCCAGCATCCTTGATGCTCTTCAGGATCCTGGAGGCTCATTCCTGTCCATCTGGGACTGGATGACTTTCTCTTGTGGGATTGTCCTGCATAGAGGATGTCTGGCTGCATCCTTGACTTCTACCCACCGGATGCCTGTTACACTGCCTCCCTGTCATAATGAAAAAAAGAAAACAACAAACAACTTCCAATCTACCTAGTTGCCATGGAATTAATTCCATGTTCTCCCAGCAGAACTGTGCTCCACAGCACCGTCCATAGCTAATGATTTGGAAATAGATCGCCAGAGCTTTCTTCCAAGTGTACTTCTGGGTGCATATCAGCCTCTAACCTTTGGTCATCTGTCAAGCACATTAACTGATACTGTCAAAATCACCCACGCTTGAGAACCGCTGGCTTAGGCAAAGAAGAGACTGTCATAAGGAAACAACCCCAAGGGAGATAGTAGGGAATGTCGGTCTGTCTGTCAGGAAGTGTTGAAGATCAGACAAAGCTGCCCATCTCAGGCTCCTTTGAGAAAACCAGCAAGGACATCTAAGGGTCCGCCCCAGCCCATGTCCAAGGTCAAGCTTTCTGTTGAAGACACTACAGAAGACAAGCAGCCCAGTCACCACACAATCAATCATGTCCACTACCCGCCATGCCAACCAGCCCTCAGCCCTCCACTTACTTAGTACCCTTTACCGATGAACCCACAGTGTGAGAGGAAGACTCTTCTGCCTTTGTGGGGGTGACATGCTTTCTAATCACATTTTTAAGGAAAAAATATTTAAAAGCTGGCTGGTTTATGATGATGGAACTCTGTTGGCTTTGTAGGTAAGTGAGTGGCACTGCCAACACTAAGGAACTCAGTTTAAATCTACTGCTTCTTGAGCCACCTCCTCCTGCAAGATGCACACTCTGAAAACCTACTGGAGGGTCAACTATGAGTCATCTTAGATTCGACGGCACGTAGCAGCAACAACAGTTGGTGATGGAATCACCAGAGTAAATCACCCAGTCCGTTCCCATAACGTGAGGCAAAAGCCAGAGCACACAGTGCACCCGGACACCTGCCTCCGAAGCAGGCAGGCTGGGTACCATCTGAGCAGCCTCAGAAGGTTAGGGCATTTCTGAGATCCCAGTATTGCCTCCAGGGTGAGCTAGATCTCACCTTCCTCTCAAAATTCATTGTCATCAAGTTGATTCTGATGACTCGTAACAGCCCTATGGAACAGAATACATACAGGTTACACTTCAATCCTTAGAAAACAAAAGTCCTCACAGCTGCATCAAGGAACACCACCACGATCAACAGAGAAAAGATTGAAGGTATCCTTAACTTCATGGAGCCACAATCAGCATCCATGGGCTCATCAGGCAGTCAGGGGGTTGTACAATTTGATGAGGGAAGAGGGACAAAGGAAATTCAAAGAATCTAGTATGAAAATTCACTTCTAGTGAATTTTCGTCAGAACAGAGCAGGGCAACACTGAATGGTTCAAAATTGGGAAGGGTGTACGCCAGGGATGTGTCCTATCTCCATACCTTTTCAACCTGTATGCAGAGCAGATTATCTGAGAGGCTGGGCTCTATGAGGAGATGTGTGGCGTTAGGACTGGTGGAAGATCTATCAACAATCTGCATTAAGCAGATGACACAACCCTGCTTGCTGAAATTGAGGAGGACCTCATGCACTTACTGCAGAGGGTCAAGGACGGCAGCCTTCAGTATGGACTGAGGCTCAATGTCCAGAAGACAAAGATTCTCACCACTGGACCAACTGGTAGCATCAGGATGGATGGCGAAGAGATTGAGATTGTTCACAGCTTCAGTTTGCTCGGCTCCACAGTCAACACTCTTGGCACCAGCAGCCAGGAAATAAAAAAACGTATTGCGATGGGAAAGTCTGCTGTTAGGGACCTCTCTAAAGTACTCAGGAGCAATGGTGTCTCTCTGGAGACGAAGGTGTGCCTGATACAGGACATAGTCTTTGCAGTCACTTGTTATGCATCAGAGAGCTGGACAATGACTAGGGAGGATAGAAGGAGAATTGATGCCTTTGAGCTGTGGTGCTGGAGAAGAGTATTGAATGTACCATGGACTGCTAGGAAAACAAACAGATTCATCCTAGAGAGGGTTAAACCAGGCTACTCCTTGGAGGCAAAGATTCTGGGGCTTCGTCTCACATACTTTGGACATGTTGTAAGGAGAGACAGGTCTTTGGAGAGGGACATCATGCTGGGTAGAATAGAGGGACAGCGCAGGAGGGGAAGACCCTCTATGAGGTGGATTGATTCAGTGACTGGGGTAATCGGGATGGGTGTGTCAGAAGCAATGCGATTGGCACAGGATAGAGCAGGGTTTAGGGCTGTTGTACATAGGGTCACTATGAGTCGCAAATGACTCGACGGCACATAACAGCAACAACAACAGTATGAAAAACTGTTTTTTGAATTTTATAAATAAACTAGTATAATAAAAAGAGAGAGAAAAATAGAAAAGAAATTTAAAAATGCATTGCATCAGACAAGTCTGCTGTCAAATACCTCTGTAAAATACTAAAGAACAAGATGCCAGTTTAAAGACCAACTCGCACCTGCCTCAAACTGTGGTATATTCAGTTGCTTCATATGCTTGTGAACGTTGGACGATAAATAAGGAAGGCTGAAGAATAGAAACCTTTGAACTGTGTTCTTGGTAAGAATACTGAATCCACCGTGATCTGCCAAAAGAACCAAGGAATCTCTTTAAACACTCTGCATTCAGTGTTCCTTAGAAGCAAAGGTGGTTAAGACTTTGTCTCTCATCAGTTATTGGAACTAAATATTATGCTTAGATAAGAAAGATGCAAATTAAAACTACAATGAGCATCTCACCCCAGTAACAGTGGCAAAGTTTAGCAGGGCAGCAAGCAATAAAAGTTTGTGAGGATGTGAAGAGGGGGGAACTCTCATACACCATTGGTGAGATTATAAAATGGTACAACCATTCTGGAAGGCAGTTTGGCATTTCCTAAAAAACCTAAACATAGAAACTCCATATACCCCTGCTATTCTAAGGCTAGGAATATACCTCAAGGAAATTAGAACTGAGATGCAAACAGAGATTTGTACACCAATGTTCATAGCACTGTTATTCACCATCATAAGAAGATGGCAACAGCCTAAATGTCCAATCACAACTGAATGGATTGAGAAATTGTGGTACATTCACACAATGCAGCACTTAGGAAAACTTAGTATTTTATTTTCAAAAAGTACTACATAGTGCTCGCTTCGGCAGCACATATACTAAAATTGGAACGATACAGAGAAGATTAGCAGGCCCCTGTGCAAGGATGACACGCAAATTCGTGAAGCGTTCCATATTTTTTTTGGATGATGAGAAGTGGAATATTGTGGATGTCAGCAAACTGGGTGGTACCTGTATTCACATCCAGAATGGAATGAATCTTCAAGCCTTAACTCAAGGGTTAGAGACGTTTGCAAAGTCCCAGGTTGGACCCTGAAGTCTGATTCTGTAGATGAGTCTCATTTGAGGTTTAAAAACCGGAAGCCATTTTCAAATGTATTTGTAAATTATTAAAGTGTATTTGTGTGTGAAGAAAAGACCCTAAAAAAAAAAGTACTACATAACATGGAATAGAGTGGAGAGCATTATGCTGAATGCACTAACTCAGTGTCCTAAGTACAAATACTGCATAAGACCATTATTGTAAAAATAGAGTAACTGGTAAAACACATATGGAGATCCAAGGAGGGAAGGGATGGAAACAGAGGGGTGAGGATGGGTTGGAGCAAAATCACAGAGTTGTACCATTTGGTGGATGGAGGCAGGGGGTAAAGGAAATGAGAAAGATCTGGTAGAGACCTGAAAAGACAGGTTTATAGTGGGCATAGTCCAATGGTGATTAATTTTATAAAACATAATAAATGTGAATGATTGTATGAAACACAATGTGAATGAAGAATAGTGTGAAGCACAATGTATATGAACTTTGTAAGCAACTCAATATAAAATTAAACATTTTTTAAAAATATTATGAATGGATAAAGACAAAGGTAAATAACCCAATAGAAAAATGGGCACAGGATATGAGCAGACACTTCACCAAAGAAGACACTCAGATGGCTAACAAGCACATGAAGAAATATTCAAAATCCCTAGTTCTAAGAGAGATGCAAATCCAAACAACTATGAGATATCATCTCACCCCAGTAAGAAGAGCAAAATTTAACAGCAAGCAACAAATGCTGGCGAGGTTGTGGAGAAACTGGAACCCTCATTCACTGTTGGTGGGAGTGTAAAATGGTGTAACCACTGTGGAAAGTGGTGTGGCGCTTTCTCAAAAAGTTGCAAATAGAGATACCATTTGACCCAGCAATTC
>NW_006399798.1:8878703-8881913 GCF_000299155.1 Elephantulus edwardii | reverse complement strand
TGGGAGGGGTGCGGGGGGATTGTATACCAAAGAAGGAATTTTTCTTTTGCTTTTCAAAGAGAGGAGTGAACGGCGGAGGGGGACGGAGGGGGAAGAGGGCTGGGCAGGGAGAAAAGTGCAACAATGAATGAATGGAAATCCAAAATCTCAGGAAATGTTCATTAAAATTAATAAAATAAAATTTTAAAAATATTATTAATGGATTGAGAGATTATAGTACATTCACACAGTGGTATTCTATGCAGCATGCAGGAGCAATGATTTTGCAAATGATGCTGAGTGAACTAACTCAGTCCCACAAGGACAAATATTGTAAAAAACCATTGTTGTAGAATGAGTATAAGGATCCAGGGAAGGGGGAGGGTGGAAGCAGAGGGATAAGGATGTGCAGAGGGAGGAGGGATTAATTATGGAGTTGTACAATTTGATGGGTGGAGGGTGAGGGAAATGGAAAGAATCTGTTCTCTCGAACAATGTATTTGAATTTTGTTAGTAAACTAGTATTAGAAGAAAAAACCCCGACAACTTACCAAAGGCCCTATTTCAGAAAAATAACACCATTTTGTAGATATTTCATAAAATAAAACTAAAGATATTAGGCTGTTGTTGTTGTTGTAATAGTGACCCTATGAACAAAAGACCTGAACCCTTATATAAACTTGGTCATTTCTCCAGGTTCATAGAGTTCCCGGAGGCAAGCCATTTCTGAAGTGGATGCCACTCCTGCTTCCAAGCTTGTTTTAATCAGGAAGCTCCACCAACCACTGTCCACCACGGAGAACCATTATCGCGTTTGACATGTAAAAACCCAAAAGTCACTTGTATGCTCGATTGTGTGAACTGAATATTAAACCAGAAAATAAAATTTTAAAAAAAAATTATGTCAGTAAAAGAGACCACTCTCAGTAGGACGGATGGCCACGGTGCTTGTAACAATGGCTAACGTGCAGCAAAGACTGTAGACGGCAACAGTAAGAGGGTTTCGCACGGTTGTACACACACATCAAGCAGGGCTTCTCCCCATGGCCCCCGGGCCATTGTACGCAGACACCCACTGCACAGCCCTTCCCCACAACAAACGGCACAGAGCAGAGCTGCCTCATTCGACTTCACGGCTGTGATCTTTTCTGGAACAGACTGTCTCATCTTTCTCCCACAGAGCAGCTGCTCGATTCATATGTCGACCTTTCAATTAGCAACCGAGCGCTTAACCACTGCGCCACCGGAGCTCCCCACCGCCCACTTCACAGGTGTGGAAAAGGTTAATGATTGTATTTTGTCAGTCCTAGTGTACGCTTTCCCCTGAAAGCTTGGCATCTCAGACATTTAGATTTATCTCACAGTCTGTGGAGTGGTACAATTACCATCAGCTAGAGGACATGTGCAAAGGAGTCATCACAGCCTGATCCTGCTCTGAAGGCTGGGGGGGGGGAGGATATAAACTCAAAATAAAACCAGTTGCCAAGGTGTCAATCCAGACTCATGGCGCCCATGTGTGTCAGAGCAAAGTTGGGACGTATAGGGTTTTCACATATCATCAGGTCTTTCTTCCAAGCTGCCTCTTGGTGGACTTGAACCTCCAACCTTCTGGCTAGCAGCTGAATGTACTGATTGTTTGTACCACTCAGGGACTCCTTCATAGCAAAGGCTCCACTTGGAACTTTAAGCAGGCTCTCAGGAGTCTGGAAGGAAAAAATAGAAGAAGCAAAAGATGCTCTTTCATCCTCCAAGTCAGAGGGTCATGGGAAATTCCGATCAGTTGCATCATCTGCGAACTGGGAGCCCTCACAGGGCTGCTGCAATCTAGCAGTGGTGCTTGTAAGGCACACAGCACAGAACCTCGGCCCTGCCTTGTGTTTGATACCCTCCAGTGAAGCTGCCTCTCTCGGCTCTCTCAGCCGTCTGTTTCTCCCCTGGCTCTCCTCCACGTTCGTACCTCCCCCCTCGCTTTTGCCGCTTCTTCTTATCATCCTTCTAAACTACTTTGATCTTCCAGAACACAACTCTTTCTTTCTTATTCTGGCGAGAACATATATACGGTGTGTGCGTGTACAAATATACACATATACACACGTTCTAATGGTAAATACCACTTGTATACACGGATACCCTTCCCTAAGTGTATTGAACAGTTTACTATCATTTGAGTGAAATTTTACAGAGCAAAGTAATCTCCCATCTAACAATTTATGTACATTTTTTTTCTTGTGATCTTAGTTGCAGCCCCTCAAGGTAACAGTGTTCTTCCACCTCCCCTCTGGGTTTCTCATTTACGTCCATCCTCCTTTCCGGCCCCAACCGGTCAGCTAAGCTTTGTTTTTATACAAACTTTGCCTTTTTTGGTCTTGGGTGGGTGACTTCTGAAGAGTGCCTTCCTCACTGATGTTATTGTTCCCTTTATAGGCATGTCTACTCCTTGGCTGAAAGGTGATCCTTGGTTGCCGTTGTTAGGTGCCAACAGGTCCACTTTGACACTGTGACCCCATGGGCAGCAGAAGGAAACTGTGTCATCCTCACAAATCACTGCTCAAGACCTTTGTCGCAGTCACTATGCCAATCCACCTTTTTTCCCCCTATCAAATATTGTTATTTGTTGTTGTTACGTGCCATTGAGTTGCCTATGGCGACCCTGTGTACAACAGCCTAAACCCTGCTCTGTCCTGTGCCAATCTCTTTGTCTCCGACACACCTACCCCCATTACCCCAGTCACTGAATCAATCCACCTCATACATCAAATATAGCTTCATTTATTTATATGAAATTAATTCAAAATAGAAATTTGATTATACTGTTTTCCTGCTTGTTATATGCCAGTATTAGTTGGGGTTTTGTTTTGTTTTGTTTTTTTAATTAATTTTAATGAAAGTTTACAGAGACTTTGGATTTCCCTTCATTCACTGTTGCACACTTTCATCCCTGCCTACCCCTCAGCCCCAGTTCACTCTTCTCTTTGAAAAGTAAAAGAAAAATTCTTTCATTGTTATACAATCCCTCCCTGCAAGTCCACGCCAATATGTAGCCTTCGTTCTGGACTCCTGTCATGACAATAATACCTAATCATATATCCCTTTTAAACAGTTTTCTCCCTCATCTGTTTCAATGCAGTATACATTATTTATCCTCTATTTCTTAGTCTTCCTTAAACCCTGATGTCAGTCCTGTTTTACAACAGTGGCATTATGCAGTATTTGTCCATTTGTGACCGAGAT
>NW_006399798.1:8874478-8878603 GCF_000299155.1 Elephantulus edwardii | reverse complement strand
AGTACAGTATTCTATTGTGTGAATATACCACAGCTTCTCTATCCATTCATTTGTTGATGGGCACTTAGGTTGTTTCCAACTCTTTGCTATTGTGAAACAAAGCTGCAATAAACATGGGTGTGCATATATCTGCTTGGGTGGTGGTTATGATTTCTTTGGGGTAAATTCCCAGTAGCGGAATATCTGGGTCAAAAGGTATCTCTATTTGCAACTTTTTGAGAAAGCGTCACACCGCCTTCCACAGTGGTTACACCATTTCACACTCCCACCAACAGTGAATGAGGGTTCCAGTTTCTCCACAACCTCGCCAGCATTTGTTGCTTGCTGTTATGTTGAATTTTGCTATTCTTACTAGGATGAGATAATCTCTCTTTTTAAAAAAAATTATTATTATTTCGTGTGTACTGTCAAATTGGATCTGACTGGTACAGGAGGAGTTTGCCCCTCTCTCTCCAGCAGAGTATCTGGTGGATTCAAACCGTGGGCCTCTGTGATTGCAGTGCAGCTTCTTGCCACTAGGCCACCAGAGCTCCCTGTGAGATGATATTTCATCATTGTTTGCCATAGATGTCTTTCTCTCCTCTGCTGACTCTCCGACTTTTCCAAACATGATCTGTTTTCCCACCGACTGGCCTCTCCTGACAACATCCCAAAGCATGTGAGGCAAAGTCTCGACATCCTTGCTTCTGAGGAGCACTTCTGCTGCCCTACTTCCAATACAGACCTATCCGTTCCTCCAGCGGTTCCTGGTATATTTGGCACGCTTTGCCAACACCACAATTCAAAGGCATCGATCACTTCCCTCCCTTGTATTCCAGAATCACTCTTCTTTGTACCCCTTCATTTCCTTTCCCTATTGTCCATAACTTCGTTCCTCGTCTTCTTCCAATAGACTCCCACATTCTCCCCCAAGTCCTGCTTTCACTGGAGCCAGAACGTGCCTCTCTCATTTGTTTGCACCTGTTGCCATCCACGCGCCAATCCTTGTCCCCAAATCCAGAGTCCAAAAGCCTCTGAAAGCACAGTGAGCCTCATTCAGTCCAGAGATCAGGCTCTGCCGGCGAGGAGGTCGGTGTTGAATGGAGGAGAATGGACGCTGTCTCGAGATGCTTTTTTTCAGCCCAGTCACTGACCTTTCGATCCATGTTTAAGTGGAAATGACCTTTAAGCAGCAATCAACGAAAATGAAAGGTTTCAAAGGAATAAATTAGATAATGCAGATGTCCCCCTGTGGCAAATTATGCCCCAGGAAGACTGGACACAATAAAAGCAGCTGTGCCCGGAGAAGTCATGGTCCAGGCTCATCAGTGCAGGTCCACCAGGCCCCTCAGTGCAGCCTCTGTCAATCAAGCACGCAGGCCAGGCCAGCAAACACGATTATCCCCAGAACTGAACCCAAACAACCAGCCAGTATTTCATTTTGATCCTGTTTCAGGAAGAGGTAAATGTGTTACTCTTGGGTGTCCAGTAAATTATTTATTGTCTTGGCAGGGGAAGGGGGTTGAATCTCAAAGGTCTGGGCCAAGTGGCAGCTTGGTGAGGCTAGAATGTCCCTCTTGTGGGAGGATGTCATCACTTAGGCTCATTGATTTATTACTGCCCATCTACTGCACACACGAACCCAACTGAAGTGGGACCCGCTGCCACAGACTCAGTTCAGTCACAGGGCAATTCTGTGTGCGTCAGAGCAGAGCTGTACCCCACAGGCTGGTTTCTTGATAGCAGATATCCAATTTTTCTTAAGATGTGGCTGTGAGTGGATGCAAACTTTCAGTCTCTTAGTTAGCAACCATGCACGTTCACTGACCAAAGCGCTGTAGAAAACACAGTCTCTCCCATCCAGGGACAGGAGAAGAGTGCTGGGCTCCGGGAGACAGACCGCTTCCACCACCACTGCATCTTTCCCTCTTCTTGTCTCGTCTTCTGCTCTCTCTGTTGCATTCGTCTTTCCCTCCCACATCCATTTCTCTTTCTTGCTTATCTCACTCCTAAAAATGATGGCTCTCATTGAACTGTTCCCCTTTCCTGAAATAGAACACATCTGCAAAGCAACCCTCTCAGAATCCGGGACTTTGGTCTCCTCTCTCCAATCAGACTCCTGGAATCTCCTGGATCCTGGTCCCAGAGCAAGCACCTCTTTCATGCCCTGGAGGACGTGCTGTTCATTGGAAGATCCTCAGAGGGAAAAGATATGCCTTCCTCCTGGAGAATGTGGCTCCAATACCTCCTCTGAGCAGCTCTAGGGGTCAAAACATCTACAGCTGCCCCCAAAGTCAAGGTCCCCTTCCAGGAGGGGTGCCTTACAAGGACAGGCGTGAGGCCAAAGTGCCGCTCCTTACCTCTACTCTCATAATTCCTGATCTTACTTGCATCCGCAGGAGGACCAGCAGGACCAAGTCAGATCCTCAGGAGGCTCTGTTCCTGAAGGATGCTGTGGTTTGGAGCCAGGAAGTGCCCAGGAGGCAGGGACATCAGGCCACGAGAGTGGCTGTCTGAACAGATTGTTCTTCTCTTTGAAGGTGACTCACAGAGTTAGGGACTGGGTGAGGAGTGTAGAGAGATTTCAAGGCCTAGAACTCCCTCCGAGGGCAAGAGTGTCTGGGCTCTGTCCTTGCTGGGTCCAAGCATGGAGGGACAGAAGGAAATGTGCTGTGTCCTAGAATCTTCATCCCAGGCTCGTGTCTACATCCTCCAGGTCCCACTGAGACCCACCTCCCATGTTCATCCTACAGCTGCATGGTGCTCGAGTTCTTGCTAAGCTACAGAGGCCCCAGCTTCAGCTGAGTATCTCTGCAGACACATCTGCCTGACCCAGAGACAGATGTGGGGCATGGGGAAGAGGGACACTCTTTCCATGTCTGTCCTGGAAGTCCTAATGCTGCTTAACTTCTCAAACTTAGCTGCTCTGAGTAAATTGGCTAAGTCAAATTCCTGTCCCATTTCTCTGATGATATACAGGCCATGTTCTTTGCAATCAACTGTTATATGTCAGAGAGTTGGACAATGACTAGGGAGGATAGAAAGAGAATTGATGCCTTTGAGCTGTGGGGCTGGAGAAGAGTATTGAGGGTACCATGGACTGCCAAGAAAACAAACAGATTCATCCTGGAGAGGATGAAAGTAGGCTGTTTCTTGGAGACAAGGATTCTGAGGCTTCATCTGACATACTTTGGACATGTTGTAAGGAGGGACCGGTCCTTGGACAAGGACATCATGCTTGGGAGGGTTGAGGGACAGCGCAGAAGGGGGAGGCCCTCTATGAAGTGGATTGATTCAGTGACTGGGATAATGGGGTGGGTGTATCAGAGAGGGTGAGATTGGTACAGGACAGAGCAGAGTTTAGGGCTGTTGTACACAGGGTCTTCATGAGTCACAAGCAACTCAACGGCACATAACAACAACAGCATTACACATTAAGGAGCCCTGCGGGTGCACACATTATGTACTGAGCCGCTGATCAAAAGGTCAACTGTTGGAGTCCACCAGAAGGATCAGGTAGTCTCCACCCACAGCCCTGGAAACTCTACAGGGCAGTTCTATCCTGTTCTACAGATTCACTGGGAGTTGACATCACCTCCACACACATAAGTGAGTGTATAATTGTGGTTGTAATGCAAACAATTTGCAACCAGCTCCTACCTCAGAGCTTGACGGTGTGAACCCACCTAGAGACGCTGGGAAGACAAGGTTCCACAGTCTACTGTGAAAACCTAACAAAGCCGTTCTCTGTACCACGTGAGCTCACCAGGAGTTGGGGCTGACTCGAGATCAAGCAGCTGACAACATAGGTGAACGCTGTGCTGCTGTGAGTTCCATTCAAATCAGCTCTAACCCCAGGTGACCTCAAATAGTAAAGCAGTACCCCATCCTGGCCTTCTTCACTACCCTGACATATCTGAGTCCACTGCTGGGACGAACACGCCACTCCATCTCATCAGAGGCTCCCTTGTTTTCACCCACCCTCTACTGTACCAAATATGACATCTGGTAATGATCAGTCCCTCTCTTATTAACATATTATATATTAAAAGACAGTATGCACACACATGTTTATTGCAGCTTTGTTCACAATAGCAAGGAGTTGGAAACAACCTAAGTGCCCATCAACAAACGAATGGCTAGAGA
>NW_006399798.1:8863129-8873703 GCF_000299155.1 Elephantulus edwardii | reverse complement strand
AAAAAAAAAAAGACAGTGAGCCAAAGTCTCACCATCTCTGCTTCTAAGGAGCTTTCAGTCTTGCTTCTAAGATTGATCTGTCTCCCTTCTGGTTCCCATCACCTCCACCACCACCAAATAAATTCTCATTCACAGTTGCTTCTGGCTCACGCACAGAGCAGAGCTGCCTCCTTGGGTTCCCGAGGCTGAAAATCTTTACAGAAGGTTCTTTCTCTTTCTTCCCCGGAGCAGCTACTGTTTCAAACCATCAGTTATTGGGTGAGTGGTTAAACATCTTAGCCACAGAGCCTCCGGAGCTCTTGCTCTTCTGAACCAACATCACAATTCAAATGCACCCATTCTTCTTCTGTCTTCTTTTATTCTGTTCTAGCTTTCACAGCCGGGTGAGAAAAATTAGACCGTGAACCACAGTGGCTGGAGCCAGGAGCACATTGACCAACCGTCAAAGTAACTTCTTTACTTTTTAGAAAGTACAATTACAGATCTTTCCATGTTCTTCCACAGATGGAGCCCGATGGGGCATAGTCCACTCAGCGGCGCCTAATAACAATGGCATTCTGACAGCATAGTCCATGAGGAGTCGTGTTGCTAAGCCGGGGGCTGAGTTTCTTTGGTGATTGCGACCCACCAGTGGTTTCTCGGGAGAAGGGTGAGCAACTTCCCTTCCTGTGACTTACAGTCAGGGAGCCCAGAGGAAAGTCAAGCTATGAGTCCGTTCCAACTCAATGGCAGTGAGAGGGAGTAACGGCCCTGGAGAGGGAAGCTGCCCCAGAGAGTCCTGCCCCCTGGTGAGGAGCAGGGGCTTCCTGGTGGGGGAGACACTGACTCTGAAGAGTGCTGGGCTCCATCTAGTCTCCAGGAACCCATCAGCACAGATTGGAAAAGCATTCTATAGCTGCAAGGGGACCATCCAAACAGATTAGGAAACTGAGTCGATAATAAGAGAAGTCCGCTAAGGAGTGTTTTGCCAAAAGCCGGGTTAGACCAAGGGTGGCCCAGAAGATGTCATGATCAGTTTATAACCAAAGAAAGTTTCTCCTAGAGGGTCATGAAATCTGTACCCCCAGGGCAAGTGGGGTCACGGTAGCTATCAGAGGGAGGTGTTAACCTGAATTTTTTTCCAACTTCCTAAGGAAGGTAGTAAGTGGGAGTTCTCAGAAATTCTGGTGCAGAAATCAGCAGACTACAGCTTATGGGCCAAATCCAGTTGCTGGCTGTGTTTGAGAATAAAGTTGTGTTGGAATGTGGTCATCTGTGTACCTTTTGTCTCTGGCTGCCTTTCTCTCACACCGGAGTTGAGTAGCTCCAACGGAGGCTTTCTAGCCCACAAAGCTGAAAACGGACACTCTCTGCTCCTTTACAGAAAGCATTTGTGGGAGAGCTCTGGTGGCCTAGTGGCAAGAAGCTGCACTGCAGTCCCAGAGGTGCGCAGTTTGATTCCACCAGATGCTCTGCTGGAGAAGCAGGGACAATCTCCTGTATCAGTCAGATCAGATTTGATGGTACACACACACAACAATAATAAAATTTAAAAAAAAAAAAAGAAAGAAAGCATGTGCGGAGCTTTTAATGGACTCAAGCAGGGTTCTGCTGTGGGGCAGGGTTTAACCCTTCGCTCCTCATTCTGAGCCCCTTTTTCTGTTTGCCTGCTGCTCAGCATTCACTTCTCCCAGTCAGGCATGTACGTGCAATGGACAGAAAAGCCCGAGCTGCATTTAATGCAGAAACATTTAGAATTGGGTTTAGATTTTAAGAGAACTCTTCTATCTTCCTCAACTTCCGGGCAAAAAAAAACAACAACAATAAAAAACAAGAAAAATTACCTTTTTGCATCATGTGTGACCCGCCTAACGTTAAGAGCCTACAGGAGCTTCCCGCTCTGTGTGGTGGGGAGAAGGTGTAAGTGTGGCCTGTAAGAGGCTGCCTCCCCCTGTAGGGAAACTCAGGGCCCAGCATGGTCATTCTTAAACCTGCTTACCAAGAGATGACAACAGTGAAACATGCTCACAGGTCTTAGTTCTCTGCTGCTCCTGTAAGAGCAATGTCAAAAGTGGATGATTTTAACACATGTAAACGTATTCTCTTACTGTTTAAAAGGATGTTGTTCTTACATGCTGTTGAATCAGAACAAACTCATAGCTGACTCTCCAGTGGATTTTCAGAGGCTGTAACACAGGAGGACATTGCCCATCTTTCTCCAGCTGAGCAACTGGTGAATTCAAACTGCTTGTCTTTGGGTTGACAATGCAAGTCCAAGTTCACGGTGCAAGCTCTACAGGAAGGCCACGTTCTCTGTCAGCTGTGGAGGAAAGTCCTTGCTTCCTTCAGCATCTGTAGGCTGGAAATCTCTGTGTCTCAGACTTCCCAGGCATCAAGGAGCTCCCCAGTACAGAGTTCAACACGAGGCAGGTTCTTTCTTGTTGATATTGGGAGTCCTTGCTTGGCTGGATTTACTCCCTTTTTTAGCTCTAGGGAGATAAAAGATATCCCAGGCCTCACCCTAGGAAAACTCTCTTTAGGTATGATTAGGGTTGGGGTGAGTTTAAGAAGTTTAAGCTCCTGTTCTTTGGAGTTTTTCCATTGCTTGGAGTTAGTACATGACCTTGGCCCCAGAGCAGAGAGGTGCTGAGCCCCAGAGATGAAATGTAGGGGACAAGACACTAATTGTGTGAGTGAGAAACTCCCTAGACTCTAGACGTGGGCCTCACAAGTCTGGTTAGAAAACTCACAAAACCTCATGCCTGATACATCTGTGTGTGGCTGATGCTTTCACGGAGACGGGCAGGATGCTGGTAAAGCTTTTTCCCCCTTCTTCTTCTTCTTGGTTATCCCTTAGAGACCAAGCTTTAAATGATGGGTAATGCTTATTTACCAGTGATTAATCCACCACTCAACTAAATGGGCTAGAATTGCCGTGACATGAAAAATCAGAAGATTTCATCAAGAAACTCCTACTGTTATGTAAATGTGCTGCCACTTGTGAAAATGACTAAGTATGACATTCATCATAAGTAATGTTTTCATCCCAACCGTTCTTGCCCGTAGGAACTTCCAAATCCCTAATTTATTCAGCTAAAAGAAACACGGTCCTTCCAAAATAGTTTGTGATGACCGCCATAATTCATTAAGCTTAAATCATTCACCAATTACAAGTCATGCAAATAGCCTGTATTCTTTTTAAAGGCCTCAAAACTTCTGGAAACCTCTTTTAATGCTCATGAATTTCCTGGCTTACTAATTTAATTAGATAAAGAAATGATTGCATTAGAAGCAAGGTGAATGGCGGAAAATAGATGTCAATAGCTGGGCATTGATTAAGGCTGTTAGATGGAGGGGAAATTCACTCTGAGTAGCCTGCAAGATCCTCCTAAGAGAGAAAATGACCAGACATGGAGGCCAAGCAGTCAGATCCAGTCCCAGAATCACCCTGGAACTCACCCACTGAAGGCAGTGGGCTGGAGCCTTGGGATAGAAGCTGTGTCCTGTACCACCAGCTTCCTGACCCCAGACACTGTCATACCTTCAGAACGCTGGACGTAACCATGGCTGCCGCCACCTCCTCCACACACAGATTCTGCACCGTCCCTGCTCCTTTCTGTCACCAGTTCTCATCCAAACCCATGTGTGGGTGCATCTGATTAGCGTGGCCCCTACCTGTGCCCCAGATGCAAAGGAGGCTGGGAAATCCGATACCTACTTATTCCATAGTCAACAGACTTGGCACCAGCAGCCAGGAGATTAAAAGACATATAACAGTGGGAAAGTCTGCTGTTAGGGGCCTCTCCAAAGTACTGAAGAGCAATGGTGTCTCTCTGGAGACTAAGGTGTGTCTGATACAGGCCATGGTCTTCGCAATCACTTGTTATGCATCAGAGAGTTGGACAATGACCAGGGAGGATAGAAGGAGAATTGATGCCTTTGAGCTGTGGTGCTGGAGAAGAGTATTGAGAATACCATGGACTGCTAAGAAAACAAACAGATTTGTCCTGGAAAGGGTTAAACTGGGTGGCTCTTAGGCTCCGTCTAACATACTTTGGACATGTTGTGAGGAGAGACCGGTCCTTGGAGAGGGACATCGTGCTTGGGAGGGTGGAGGGACAGCGCAGGAGAGGAAGGCCCTCTATGAGGTGGATTGATTCGGTGACTGGGGTAATCGGGATGGGAGTGTTGGAGACAGTGTGATTGGCACAGGACAGAGCAGAGTTTAGGGCTGTTGTACATAGGGTCGCTATGAGTTACAGGCGACTCGACGGCACATAACAACAACAACACTTATTTCAGATAGTGAGACTGATTTCATTCTGTTCAAAGCCCATAGGAGCTGAGTCTGCTCTGATTCACAGAGACATGACAGAACAGAGCGGAACTGCAGCATAGCATTGCCAAGGCTACAGTCATTATGATGTCAGCATAGAGGTCAGCGAAAGTGAGGAAGACCCTCAAGGAGACGGGCTGACACAGCGATTAACTTACATGGGTTGCACATGGTGAAGGTTGGAAGGGTGGTACAGGAAAGGTAAAGTTTAGATCTATTGTTTATAGGATTACGACGGGGAGTTTTGGTGACTTAGTCCACAGGGAGTTTTATTGAGCAGATTGGATCCACCAATGACTTCAGGGAAGAAAAATGAACAATCTCCTTCTGTGCTATTTACAACCTCTGGAAACCCACTGGAGGGTCAGCTGTGAATCGGTTCCAACTTGATGGCAAAGACTTTGAGGTGAGTCAAAGTCTTTTCCATGGCACCTAACAACAAAACCTATTTATGGAAGCAGACAGCTCCATATTTCTCCTACAGAGCAGCTAGTGAGTTTGAACCATCAACTTTTCAATTAGAAGCTGACCATTTAACCACTCTGCTACCAGGGCTTCTGTAGATCTCAAAGTTGCTAAATGCCCCGTGTAGAAAAAAGTACACAGCCACGACAGTGCAATTTGGATAAAAGTCATTTCATCAGGATGACAGCCTGGTTCAAGTCACTGCCCCATTGCCTTGTTTTTCTAAAGTATTAGTAATTCTAGAATACTCCAAAGTGATTTTATAACACTATTTAGTTTATAAGCCATTTGTTTTTCTCATTTGTCAGGGTTTGTTGTTTCACACACACACAACCCTCCTACTTTTTAGCTTTTGCTTCCAACTCATTGCAGTCAGTCCATTATTTCTCACTCTGCAGGAGAGCAAAATGCTGGAACCTTAATGCTCAGCAATTAATTAAACAAATTAAGTGAGATGGCAGAGGGGCACACATGCCAAACACAAGCAATAAATGCTTACTTGGCTGGGGAAGCTACTTTGCAAATTTTGGTGAAAGTCTTTTCAAAAGAGCAAAACTGGAACAACTGCATAAAAACAGAATTCAACCTTTTTTTACTTAAAATTCAGATTCTTTTATGTTATTATTTTATCCCTACTATCCATTTTGTTGTATCTTACGCTAAAGGCAATGCATTCATGTACAGAGATAACAGAGTATACAAATTATATTAATATAAGGGAGCTCTGGTGGCCTAGTGGTAAGAAGCTGCACTGTAATCCTGAAGGCACATGGTTCGAATCCACCAGATGCTCTGCTGGAGAAGGAGGGACAATCTTCTCCTGTGCCAGTCGGATCTGATTCAATGGTACACACACACACTACCACAAACCAAAACAAAAGAAATCATATTAATATAAAAATGTCAACAGTGTACAGCAACACCAACTCCAGGGCAGGAGCATTGAGCACAGACTCTAATGATAAGCTCTTGAGCTCAATTCCTAGTTCCTCTTTTCTTAGGCAAAATTCTTGACCTTCTGAATCTTAACTTTGCTTCCTCAGGGTAACATTCATGCCCCCTTTCTCCTGGAGTCATACTTCAGAGTCAATAAAATAAATCTGCCTAGTGCTGAAAATTGGAAGCAGGAGCAGCATCCACTACCTAAACAACATGCCTCTGGAAAATCCATGACCGTTGAGAAACAATGATAGTTATAGAAAGGCTTCAGGCCTTTTGTTCACAGGGTCACTATGAGTCGTGTTCTACTCGACGGCAATCAACAACAACAGTGCTGAAAAAGGGGGCTCTTGAGGTCTTGTGGGTAAGGAGCTGCACTGTCAACGCAAAGGCAGTTCAAATCCACCAGCTGCTCCTTGAAAGAAAGATGAGTAATCTCTCATGGAATTTACAGCCTTTAAGGCTTCGAGGCTGGAGGGTCAGCTAAGAGTCCGTTCTGACTAGAACCCTGGAGTGTCAGAACCACTGAAAATTGGCTTTTGTAACCATTGTGTTTGTCTCAGTGGGGGCATGGTTTTTAGCTACCTTACCTGTGGATACATGGCCTTGCAAATCATTGACAGCTGTGGGACCAATATAAGCGAGTACTTTCCACATTATAAAAAAGTGATGGTGGTGAAGAGATTGTGAAGAAACTGGTAATGTGTGACCAGAGGCACCCCGGAGACAAAGGCAAAATTTAAAGGTTTTGTTTACTGGATGATTGAAGGAAAATCTGACTTGTAACTGCTCTGAGACAAAGGCCACAGTTAAATGTTGTTTTTTGGTTTTTTTTTTTTTTCTTTGGAGAGTTGAAGGAAAAGATGGCTTATAACTGCTGTGGGATAAAGTTTGCTAGATGGTTGAGGAAACCAGAAGTTTCTTGCATTTGTGCTGTTGAACTGGATTTGCCCTAGAGTGCCTTGTTAATCTGACTTGAGGCTTCCAGGCTAAGCATGGACTTGCATTGTGAATTATTCTTTGCCTCCCACTCTCCAATCTACTTCCCTAATAAACTCTGTAACTGTGCATAAAGTCTGTGAGTCTTGCAATAAACATTGGACCCAATGACTGGTAAAAACAGATACAAGAGTATGTTGGGTGGCACATTAGACTATGTAGCTATTTGCATGGTACTAGGGATGTTACTGGTGGGGAAAGTTCCCTTTATGAAGTGGGTAGAAGTCAGACTTGATCACACCTATGTTACCACCTCCCATTTCTCAAACACCTGCCCCACCATAAAACGTGCTGAAAGTGAACAAGTCTTGAAGCATTTACTGATGAAGATAAAAGATTTCAGTATGGAGTATTTCTTAACCTAAAGAATTTACATCCTTACAACTTGACCAGGGAAGATGTTCAAGTTGTCAAGGGTTTCTTTTCCTTAGATTCACAATGGACATCCAAGGGATCCGTGGTCAAGAAATCAAAATATGCTTTGAATTGGCGAAAATCCATCGCAAAAGACCTCTCTGAAGTGCTAAAGACCAAGGATGTCATTTTTTAGGACCAAGATGTGTCTGGCTTTAACCATAGTATTTTCACTCATTTCATATGTGTGTGAAAATTGGACAATGAATAAGGAAGACCAAAGAAGAATTGTTGCCTTTGAATTAAGATGTTGGTGAAGAAAATATACAATAAACTTCTGAAGAAATGTTCTAGGAAGAAGTTCCTTAAAATCATTGGCTGAATTTTGGTCATCAGGACTTCCTAATCCGCCTTAGGCTGGAAGCTTCACTGAAATCTCTTCAGCATAATAGCAACACACACGTCTCCCGTGGCGGGCAAGGGGTGGCTGCCATAAGGTACCTTTCCTGGGAATTAAACCTGTCCCACATGGAAGGTGAGCGTTCAATCACTCAACTCTGGTGCCCTCACTCCCAGTGCTGTGACTTTTGTCTACATTGTTGAGACAGAGAAAGAACCAGGTTTTGTTATTGTTGTTGTTAGGTGCTGACAAGTCAGTTGTGACTCAGACAGCCTTAGACACACCAGTTCCCAGACCTGCACCATCTTTACAATCATTGCCACTTGTGAGCCTGATGTGACAGTCCAGGGTGTCAAACCATCTCACTGAGCTGCCTGCTCTTCCTCACCGGTCTTCTAGTTTAGAAAGCATGGTGTCCTTCTCCAAGCATCGGTCCCTCCTGACAGCCCATCCGAAGCATGTCCAACCAAGTCTTACCACCCTTGCTTCTCAGAGACATTTTGGTGGCTGTTGTCTTCCTCTGTTGAAAACATTTTGTGATTTGGATGAAATTTTAGAGAGTAAATGAGCTTTGCATTGAACAATTCAAACACAATTTTGCTTTGTGACTGCCTGCTCTCCCCACAAGGTACGAGTGCTCTCCCACTCCCGCCCTGTCTTACTGCTTCCATTTGCCTTTCTTTCCTCTCCTTCTGTTTTCTAAGCTTTTTTGTTGTTGTTATGTGCTGTCAAGTCATCTGTGACTAATAGTCACCCCATGTACAAGGAGCCTGCTCTATCCTGAGCCAATTTCACTGCCTCTGACACACCTACCCGCATTACCTGAGTTACTATGTCAATCCATCTCATCTGGGGTCTTCCTCTCCTGCACTGTCCCTCCACCATTCCAAGCACAATGTCCTTCTCTAAGGACTGGTTCCTCCTGGCCAGGTGACCAAAGTGTGTGAGACAGAGCTTCAAAATCCTAACTTCCAAGGAGCAGCTTGGACAGCCTGTTTGTTCTCTTGGTGGTCATGGTACGTTCAAGATTGTACTTGAGCACCACCGCTGTACAACTTAGAATCTTCATCATGATCCTAAGGTTTTCCTCTGGGCAACTTTGATCTTGCTTTGTTGACTGTTGTAAGGAGAGTGTAACACCCTCGTGTTACTGTCCACCTTCTACGCCTGTCTACGGAGTAGCTAAACCACTGGAACAAATTCAGATTCAAGTTAGAATGACGTCTAAGAACTTGGCTATCTTTCTAAGACAGATGTGCTCTTCTGGTAGTTCATGGTGTATTCAATAGTCTTTGTCAACACTATTATTCAAAGATATTGATTCTTCTTTATTCATTGTCCAATTTCCGCATGCATAGGAGGTGATGAAGATACCATGGTTTGGGGCAGGGCACCTACATCCCCAAGATGACATCTTGCTTTCAAGAGCTCTTAGCAGTAGATGTGCCCAATTCACCTTGATTCTCCTTACCTTTCGCACTATGTATTTTTTTTTTATTAAATACTGGAAAAAGTTAACAGTTTATTATTATAATTTATTTTATTTAACAATCTAAGAAGTTCGCAGCCATCAGCAGTTCAGTGCAATTTCAGGTGCAATTGGGAATTCGGGAATCTCAGTGGAGCTGTTAGTGTAGCGAACCTTGTAGGTAAAATACATGCAAACTTTTGATAGCACGTGTGAAGGGATCTCTCTTAAAATTGACCTCATTGGTTTCATTTTCAGCAAACTGACCTGGGCCACTCAACATTTATTGTTCCTGATGTTAGTGCATGTTCTCTTTTTACAATAAATTCATGACCATCAGAAGATATCAATTTGACATACATGGCATCTGGGCCTTCACAGCCACCGTAAGTTTTCTCCTCTCCATCCATTATGCTCTTCGAAATTCTACTTTGTTTCCACAGGAACTTTAGTAGCTTTCTGGAGAAACGGGATGCCGTGAGCGTCTCTCTGGCTTCCGTCGGGAGGAAGTGGCTACGAGTCTAAGGGAACAGCGACGCCTGACAGATTCGCACTATTTAAACCGCCCTGCTCAGCTTCCCGCTGCCCCATCACTTCTTCATTAAACCAAAATGGCCACACACCCACCTCCTCCAGAGGTGAGCCTTTTCGCAGGCGGCTTGCTTGCTTTTATCACTCCTGGGATTGCTTTGAAAAATGTTCTGTCAAAGAGAGCAATTTGCTGGGCTGAGCCGCTCCCGTGTGCCTGCTCTGGCAGGTTTTTATCACCAACTGCATTTGCATGGAAACTGGATTTGTTCTTGGTTCCGAAGCAGCTCGTGTTTATCAAACTCAAATAAATAAAAGCACTACAATCGGGTGACACTCGTGGTATCAAGAGGAGGCCTCTTGAGGAGAGGGTACCAGCCACCCACCTTCAACTGGAATTGAGCTCACTACGAAGATTGTGGACTCTACGTGGAGACAAGACCTCGGATGAGGAGAGGGCACTGAGGTCAGCTCTGAGGTCTGCCTCCTAGGCGGTTTGCAGAGGGGCTGGGGGTATTCCCCTATTTTACATGCTATAAAAGTAAAGTGTCTAGGTCTTTCATTCATAGGGTTGACATGAGTCACCTACAACTCAACAGCACTTAACACCACCACCACCAGCAGAGAGAGAGAGAGGTCAGGCAGCCTAGCGGGAAGAAAGTGATGCTACAAGCCAAAGATGGGTGACTCTAATCTGCAGCCCTCCAGCCTGTCTTTAATTGTTTTTGGTGAAACATTCTTCTAGGTCATAAAGCCCCGGCCTGTCCACTTGTTGTACAGAGAGGAAACTTGTGGTTACTGTAAAGCTGAACACTATGACACTGATGGTTACCCATAGTGGACAGTGTTTGGTGGAGGTTCCTGATTAAAACAAGCTTGGAAGCAGGAGTGGCATCCAGTTCTGAAATAGCTTGCCTCATGACACTCTACGAACATGGAGAAAGGACGAAAATTATACAAGTGTCCAGGTCTTTGGCTCATAGGGTTGCTATGAGTCGCTTACAACTAAACGGCACTTAAGAACAACAACTGTAAAATGGGACTGATATCAGGGTTGGGGTAAGACTGAGAAAAACTGGATAAATTGTGTATACTGCACTGAAACA
>NW_006399798.1:8859352-8862544 GCF_000299155.1 Elephantulus edwardii | reverse complement strand
GTGCTTTTTTCGCTTTTTCTCACTGTTGTTAGGTGTGTCCTGTCAGCTCCCACTCACAGCCACCCTAGTAGGACAGAACAAAACCTGCCAACCTTGTCCCATCCTCACAATCTCAGCTGCGTTTAAGCCTATTATTGCAACCAGGGCATCGTCCACCTCCTCAAGGGCCTTCTTGTCTTTCGCTGACCCTTTACTTCTCCAAGCATCATGTCCTGCCAGAGACTGGCCCCTCCTGACAACTGCAACAGGAAGCCTTACTGTCCTTGCTTCTAAGGAACAGGCAGGCTCTATTTCCTCCAAGATAGATTTCTTTCTTGCTTTACGTATCCCTGGTACATAATTCATATTCTTTGCCAATACCACAGCACAGACCAAACAAAGTCTTCAGTCTTCCTTATCCATTGTACAACTTCCACAAGCAAAAGAAGCCATTTAAAACATCAAGGTATGTTGTGTTGAGTTTTTTTTAATTTTTATTTTATTTTATTATTTTTGTGTGCATGTACCGTCAAATCAGATCTGACTGGTACAGGAGGAGATTGACCCTCCTTCCCCGGCAGAGCATCTAGTGGATTTGGACCTTGTGCCTCTGGGATTGTAGTTGCATCTCCTTACCACTGGGCCACCAGAGCTCCTCTTGTGTTGAGTTTTTGATTGTTGTTGTTATGTGCCATCAAGTCACCTGTGACCCATAGCAACCCAATGTACAGCAACTCTGAACCCTGCCCTGCCCTGCCCTGAGCCAGTCTCACTAATTCCAACACACCAACCCCCACTACCCCAGTTACTGTTCAATCCGTCTCACCCTCTCCTGCGCTGTCCATCCACCCTTCCAAGTATGATGTCCTTCTCCAAGGACTAGTCTCTTCCAGCCATGTGCCCAAAGTATGTGAGATGAAGCTTCAAAATCCTAACCTCCAAGGAGAAACTTGGTTTCATCCTCTTCAGGACAGACTTATTTTTCTTGGCAGTTCATGGTATGTTTAAGATTCTTCTCCAGCAATACAGTTTAAAGGCATCTATTCTTCTTCTGTTATCCTTAGTCACTATCCAACTCTAATTTTCCAACAAGTAATTGTGAAGACTATGGCCTGGATTAGGTGCATCTTAGCCTCTAGACTAACATCATTGCTTTTCAGCACTTTGGAGAGGTCCCTGACCATAGATTTTCCCAATGCCAATCGTCTTTTGATTTCCTGACTGCTGGTGCCAAGAATGTTGATTGTGGAGCCAAGCAAGCTGTGATTGTTAACAACCTCAACCTCTTCTCCATCCATCACGATGCTGCCAATTGGCCCAGTGGTGAGAATCTTTGTCTTCTTGATGTTGAGCTTCAATCTGTGTTGAAGGCTGCAGTCCTTGATCTTATGCAGCAAGCACTTCAGGTCGTCTTCAGTTTCAGCAAGCAGGGTTGTGTCATCTGCATAACGTAGGTTGCTGATGAGTCTTCCTCCAATCTTGATGCCACGTTCCACCTCATAAAGGCCCGCTTCCTGAATGATCTGTTCTTTTTTTAAAAAATAGATAACATTTACTATACATTTTCCCTTTCTTTCCCCTCCCTATCCATCCCTGGCAACCATCAAAGACTATCTTGTTCTGTTTGTTCACATTTTCTTACCGTTTTTCCTAGTGGTGGACTTGGCCTGTATCTGGATCCTTTAAAATATTTAAGCTAACTCAGAGACTTTCCCTGGTCTTGCATCTCTAGAATCCAGCCCAAGACACTCAGATTATAGATGCAGCAATTTACTCTCTGCTTCCCTCATTCCCATCTGTCCTCTGTTTATAAGGACACCAGCCTTATTGGATTAGCTCTCACTCTGATCCAGTCTGACATCATGGCAGCTGAACGAGGACAGGGGCAAGAATGGGATTTCCAAACAGGGTCACATTCCCAGCTAACGGGCTTAGGACTTGAGCATCTTTTGGGGAGGACAAGAGGCAGGTAGACTATTAACCACCTCCTGGAAGGACTGGACCTTATCAGCTCGCACTGTCACTCACAGACAGGCATTTCTGCGAAGTGGGGGGAGCGAGGGAGCCAGCCAGCTGGTGGACTGCACAGATGGGTCTGACGTCTTATGAAGCCTGTGGGGTGAGGAGTGTGGCAGGGGGAAGGGGGAAACTGAGCCCCTGGCTGAGCTGAAAAGACGCAGATGTGCTCTATGAAGTGACAAGCTCACATCCAGAAGGTTGTCATTGATTTTGACTCCTAGCAACCTCAGATGAACGCGACTCAGAGGGTTTTCTAGACTGTAGTCTTGGCAGTGGCTTCAAGAGTGGGCTCAAAACACAAGAAAGGGTATGAGGACAATGGAGGGCCGGGTAGTGCTTTGTTCTGTAAAACACAGGGCCAGTAAACATGAGAGCAGAATCCGTGATATTTGATAACAATCAGTATGGGAGGAGAGAACCAAGTCTCTGCACAACGCCTGTTATCATTGGGTATCATCGAATCAGGACCAAACCATAGCTGGGCCTCCAGTGGATTTTCAGAGGCTGTCAATCACAAAGGAGGAGACTGCCCTTCCTTCTCCCAGAGAGACAGCTGGTGGATTCGCATCAAGCGCCTTTGGGATTGCAGCGCAGCTTCTTACCACGAGGCCCGCCCCCGAGCTTCTAAAGTTGGTGGGTAGATTTCAATAGCTAATCTGTCTGTTACTAGCTAAATGCTTAACCATTTCACCACCAGGACTCTAGGAAAATGGGCATGAGGGGCTGGAGACTGAGAATGAGGAGGGAAATGTTTCAAAGTGAATATGAATTTTATCCACACAGGGAGGATACTGGTCATATCTGTCTACCTCCCCTTCTACACCTTCCTGCACTGAAGGCCAACCGCAGAGACAGGTGCACAGCAAGATGCAAAGCTTTGTTCTACATAGGGAGACAGGAGACCAGGAGGCGGCGGCTCCCAAATCTGCCTCTGTGGAGGCTGACCACTAACTGCATCTCTGCCACTACAAGGATTCTAGGTGACGGTCCCCTCCTGGGTATGGTCGCATCCTGGGGTCTAGAGGATGGTTTCCTCCTTATCAACTGACCAGCTCTTTTTAAAAAAATTTTTTTAAATTATTATGAAATTTTATTAGTTTTAATGAACATTTACAGAGATTTTGGGTTTTCATTCATTCATTGTTGCACTGATTTCTCTACCCTCCTCCTCAGTTCGTTCTTCTTTACCCCCCC
>NW_006399798.1:8851810-8859088 GCF_000299155.1 Elephantulus edwardii | reverse complement strand
TACATGTTCATATCCTTGAAGATGTATCATGGAAGTGTTGCAGCCTAGAAGATACAAATTTAACTAACAAGTTAAAAGTACATGAGAAATGACCACCTCTTAAATCTCACCCCAAGACT
Source organism: Elephantulus edwardii (assembly GCF_000299155.1). Taxonomy (NCBI): domain Eukaryota; kingdom Metazoa; phylum Chordata; class Mammalia; order Macroscelidea; family Macroscelididae; genus Elephantulus; species Elephantulus edwardii. The sequence continues at coordinate 8,858,969 of NW_006399798.1, read as the reverse complement.
GGTTCATTCCTGTGGGCCACAGGGGACCTTACTGTTCTTAGGGCAGACAAATGCAAGTTAATACTGAAGTTAGTGTGTATTGTTGTATGGAGTTGATTTTCAATCATAAAGCACTGAAACATGCGAGAAACAAAACTCACTTAGTAAAGGTGTCCACTTAGAAAGCAAGCAGACTGAACGAATGTCTGTGCCCAGTCTATTAACTTGGACCAGAAGGCAGTCGTCAGAACAGAGCAAGGAAACACTGCATGGTTCAAAATTGGAAGGGGTGTACGCCAGGGATGTGCCCTATCTCCATACCTTTTCAACCTGTATGCAGAATAGATCATCCGAGAGGCTGGGCTCTATGAGGAGAAATGCGGCATCAGGATTGGAGGAAGACTCATCAACAATCTGCCTTATGCAGATGACACAACCCTGCTTGCTGAAACTGAGGAGGACCTGAAGAGCCTGCTGCAGAAGGTCAAGGACTGCAGCCTTCAATATGGATTGAGGTTCAATATCAAGAAGACAAAGTTTCTCACCACTGGGCCAATTGGCAGCATCAGGATGGATGGTGAAGAGATTGAGATTGTTCACAGTTTTGGTTTGCTTGGCTCCACTGTCAACACTCTTGGCACTCTTCAGCAGCCAGGAAATTAAAAGATGTATTGCAATGGAAAAGTCTGCTATTAGGGACCTCTCCAAAGTACTGAAGAGCAATGGTGTCACTCTGGAGACTAAGGTGTGTCTGATACAGGCCATGGTCTTTGCAATCACTTGTTAAACATCAGAGAGCTGGACAATGACTAGGAAGGATAGAAGGAGAATTGATGCCTTTGAGCTGTGGTGCTGGAGAAGAGTATTGAATATACCATGGACTGCTAGGAGAACAAACAGGTTCATCCTGGAGAGGGTGAAACCAGGCTGCTCCTTGGAGTCAAGGATTCTGAAGCTTCGTCTGACATACTTTGGACACGTTGTAAGGAGGGACCGGTCCTTGGAGAGGGATGTCATGCTTGTTAGGGTGGAGGGACAGAGCAAGAGGGGAAGACCCTCTATGAGATTGATTGATTCAGTGACTGGCATAATTGTGGTGGGTGTATATGAGACAGTGAGATTGGCACAGGACAGAGCAGGGTTTAGGACAGTTGTACATAGGGTCTCTATGAGTTGCAAGCAACTCGAAGGCACATAACAACAACATTCTTTTCCATGGCTACAGAGAAGACCCAGGGAGTCTGATTTCCCGGTAGCAAGGTGATGGAAGGCAGGGACAGGTGGGGTGAGAACTGGGTCCCATCCACCTACGGGGCTGAAGCAGCTGCCTCATCTAGTCATGAGGTCAAGTGGACTGCAGCAATGACAACAAGCATGGCAGGGACCAATAGGACAGCGACACTGTTATGTTTCAAGGTCCTGTTCACAGGGTTACTGTGGGTCATGGCCAACTCCATGGCACCTAACAATAACAGTCAGGTGCCCAGTGTCTTCTGGGTGCCTGGACTAGGCCTGGCCCGGAAGGGATGACCTGGGGAACTTGTTCAAATGCCCCCTCCACATCTTCTGAATCAGAAAGTCCAGGTTTGGGCCAGTTTTCCAAGCCATTCTTAAGTACATGCTTGTTTGAAGGTCAACGGAGAAGGAACAAAAAGCCAACACTGTGAACCTAACTGATTCTTCGAAGAAGGGGAGTGTCTGTCACGCGAGGGGAGAGGTCAGGAAGGTTCGGATGAAAACAGGCACCGGTTCACAGCTTGGAGACAGCAGGCCTGGCTCTGCCACTGCCACGGCTTGAACTGTGTCCCAAAAGGTTACATTGAGGTCTTCATCCCTGTCCCTGTGAAGACAGCGCTGCCTCCGCAGGAGCTGTGGACAGCTGGGGTGCTGCATAGGAGCTGTTCCCCAGCACTACTACCACAGAGAGGCCACAAGTGAGTCACGTTAGCAACAGGAATGCATTATTTTCTCCCAGGCTTGTTGTTGTGACTCACGGCTGACCCTCCAGTGAGTTTTCAGAGGCAGAAACTCACATGGGAGGAGATGGCCCATCTTTCTTCCACAGAGAGGTTGGTGCATTCAAATTGCCTGCCTCGGAGTTGCCAAGACAATTCCTTACCAGTAACCCAGCACGTGAGATGATGTGAGAGATTGTGAGGATGGGACAGGATGGGATAGGATTCGCTATGCTGTTCATAGGATCACTTTGAGTCATACTTTGACTCAATGGCACCTAACAACAAGAAGCCACCAGAACCCCCCCACACAGAGCTTCCACCCCACCCGAGTGTTTCACGTCTCGGACTTTCTCTGTGCTAAGGAGCTTCCTGGCACAGGGGCCTGGATTCGAATTGGCATGCTCGACTCTCTGTCTTCTTTCTAAGTGATCCTAAGATTCCCCTTCTCTGCTGCCTTCACCCCCTTTTTACTTCTTGTGAGATTAAGACAAGACATTATAGGCCACACCCCAGGAGAACTCCCCTGATATCAAATCAAGGTTGTGATGGGATAAAGGTATTGTATCTCTCAATCTCAATCTTTTTACAACTATTTGGTTTATCAGATCATAGGAGGTGGGGTCATTGCATTGGCTTCTAAACCCATTTTTTGTTCTAAGCAGAGAAAGATTGAATCCACACCCTTAAGATGCCAGGAGTTGCTTACCATTATGAGAAACCAAAAGATACAAATCAAGACCTTCTCTGAGAACTTCCAAAATACGGACTTACAGTCTCCACAACTCAGAGAAAAGAGATCTGTGTTCCTCAAAGCCAACACTTGTCACAGCGGCACAAGCCAACAATATGCTGGCTAATCAGGGAACTCTGGGTAAAGAACAACTTCTCTGGGCCCAAGTTTTCTTGTCTGGTAACTCGAGTCTTTTCCCAGCCAGTGGGATGGAAAAGAGCACTCACTGAACCTCCCATGGACGGCCAGGGGAAAGAATAGATAAGTCTCTTTGGAGGCAAGAATGTTAAGGCTTCACCTCACATACTTTGGGCATGTTGCCAGGAGGGGCTATTCCTTGGAAAGGGACACGATGCTGGGAAGGGTGGAGGGTCAGTGAAGGAGAGGAAGCCCCTCAGCCAGGTGGATTGACGTGGTGACAGCTGCAATGGGCTCTTGTGTGTCAGGAAGTGTGAGGATGGCGCAGGACAGGACAGGGTTCAGATCTTTTGTTCATAGGGTCACTATAAGTCTCACTCAACTCAACGGCACCTAACATCAACAGGTTTTCTTTTCACCCTGCTGGAAAAAGGTTTTAATGCACACAGGGATTTAACCTTTAGAAGGTCCCATTCAGGGGAGCTCTGGTGGCCTAGTGGCAAGGAGTTGCAACTACAATCCCAGAGGCACACGGTTCGAATCCACCAGATGCTCTGCCGAGGAAGTCAGATCTGATTTGACGGTACACTCACACAAAAATAATAAAATAAAATAAAAAAGAAGGTCCCATTCAATTTTATCTTGTCCTGGTTGTACAGGTTTCTATATTTTTAAGGCAACAGACTGCCACATCTTTCTCCTACCGAGCAGCTGGTGGGTTTAAATGACTGACTTTTCAGGCACGCTTCTAACCACAGTGCCACCAAGGCTCCTTGCTGTCTCCTCGTGTAGTCAATTTAGACTCTCAGAGACCCTACCCACAGGGCAGAGCCTCCCTACAGGCTTTCAAAGGTTAGAACTCGCCACAGACTCACACTTTCTCCTATGGAACACCAGTAAATTTTTCAGAACCTCTGATTTTTCAGTTAATAGCTGAAGTCCCCACAAAACAGTGCCCCACTGGCCACTGTGAACACTGCCCACGTGTCTGCTTGAACGCCCGCTTTCAAGTCTCTTCTCGAGTATATTTAAGTATATGCAAATTTAGGCATCTTATGACAATGCATCAATATTTCAGTACATTTCTCCAACATATAAAGGCTCTTTAAAAAACCTCATCAAAATGCCATTATCCTCTCTCTCTCTCTCTCTCTCTCTCTCTCACACACACACACACACACACACACACATCCCCCACAGCTATTACAAGAGGTTCCTAATATCTTCAAACGTCCAATCCATGTTTCCAATTTGTCTCATTCATAACTATCATTACTTTTCAAGTTCCTTTTAAATGCAAATGAAAGAAGGGCCACACAATGGCAGCCAGGAGACATGTCTTTTCAGACATTTTTCACAAGCAGGTGCCCCCTCTGTCTTTGTGTGTGAGCCGCGGAGAGGGTCGTGAAGAGGAGTTACTTGCTCTCTAGATTGGTCTGTTAAAGCCACCGTCTGATTGCATCACTATCCCGCCAAGCCACACGGAGACGAGATGCCCCAAGAAAGGACACGGTTCTGGAACTCTGGTGAGCATGGAATCGAGGAACCTCGCTGAAGTCCAGGTTCTCTAGTCCCTTCTGCTGATTATTCCTGATATTGACCCTGGGAGCACATCAGGGTCAGAAATTGAGATTCTTAAGAAGCTTCTGGCAAAACTGAGGCCTGTTGCCCACACACCCTCAGCCCCTCCATGGAATAAAAAGGGGCAGTCTCTTCCTACAAAGATTCACAGCCACGGAAGCCTGATGGAGCATAGATCTGAGTCAGAACTGATTCCGCAGCAGTGCGCTAACATTTACGGAGGTCCACTGCCTCCACTTTCTCCCACAGGACACCCGGAGGGTCCTGGCCACTGGCTTTTCAGGTAACAGCCGTGTGTTTAACCATGGCTCCACCAGGGCTCCTTAATAACCCAGGTAGCTAGGTTTATAAAAAACCCAAGATCCAGGGAGCTCTGGAGGACTAGTGCCAGGAAGTTTCACTGCAATCCCAGAGGTGTGTGGTTCGAATCCACCAGCTGGACTGTGAGAGGAATTCTATCCTGGAGAAGGAAGGTCAATTTCCTCCCATGACTGTCAGATTTGATTTGACTGTACACACACACAAAAAATAATAAAATAAAATTTAAAACCAACAAAAAAAAAAACAATACCCCAAGATCCAGGTTGAGGGGTGGTCACCAGAGGAAGTAGATAAAGAGCCCTGGTGAGACAGTAGGTAAAAGCATTGGGCTACTAACTGAAAGGCCAGTGGTTCAAACCCACCAGCTGGACTGTGAGAGGAAAATGAGGCAATTGGCTTCTGTAGAGATTTAGAGCCTCAGAGGTCCTACGAGGTGATTCTACTCTTCTCTACTCTGGTCTATAGGGTCGCGCTGGGTGACCCTTTCATGGGGAGGGAGGAAAAAGGATAAAACCAAGGACAACAAAGCACAGAAGCTCAAAGGAGGGAGGTTCCACAAGCAAGTGACTAGATCTCTGAGTGAGAGTTCTCCACTGAATAGCAGTCACCAGCCAGACTTGTATGCAAAGACCCTCCGCTATATGCAATTCAAGGCTTCACTCTTAAATAAAATGTGTTCAGGATACCTGAAGAGAAAAAAACCAGGAAAGCCAGACAGAAATTAATCCAGAAAGGGATGTGAATGGTGCAGACAGGCAAGACACCTTTGTGTGTGTGTCTATTTTTTTTTTACTAGTTGATTTATAAAATTCTAGTACAAATTCTAACAATTTCCGTCAACCCCCCCCACACATCACATTGTACAACCCAATGATTAATCCCCCGCTCCCCCTGCACATCCACATCCCTCTGCTTCCAGCCTCTCCCACCCCACCTGAATACTTATACTCATTCTGCAATAACGGTTTTTATATAATATTTATCCTTGTGGGACTGAGTTAGTTCACTCAGCATAAGGCTCTCCAGTCCCTGCCAAGTTAGGTAATAATTTACAAAGTTATTGCTCCTGCGAAGATGCCTTTCTTAAAAATAGAAAGTTGCCGCCAAGCTAATTTCAACTCATGACAATTCAAATATAATTAAATGTGTTGTCTCCCTGATAGCTAAATAAAATAAATACAAATTAAATAAAACCCACAGAGACTTAGATAAAGTAAGATCTCCATGAAACTAAAGTCTTTGAAATGAGGATGCTTGGAGAATTGAAAAGGAAAAAAAAAAATCTTGGAAATTAAAAATAAAATAGTTGGAGAATTTTAAAAATTTGATAGATAGCATAGAGAAGGAAAGATCTTCCAGAAAGTAAGACAAAACCAACAGAGACGTGTAAAGTAAAAGAGAATAGTCAAGGAAGTCAGGGAGCTGTTTGCCTGACTTAAAAGTGTGTCATCATCAAGAGACCAGGCACCACGGAAACGAAGGAACTTCTGAAGCTCCAAGGGAACAGCCTATCTTACAAACACACGATGTGTATTTCCAAATTAAATGAGACCCATTGAAAGCTAAGCGTGACTAACTGCTTAGTTGAATTCTGTTGTTGTGTATCATCAAGTCAGAATCGACTGATAGTTGCCTCTTCAGAGGCAATTAATCACACAAAAGGAGATTGCCCATCTCTCTCATGGAGCAGTGGGTGGATTTGAACCATGTGCCTTCAGGATTGTAGCACAGCTTCTTACCACTAGGCCACCAGAGCTCACTGTAGAATACTTCATACTGTAAAATTATCAACCCAAAGTGAGGATGTAATAAAGACATTTTCAAAGATGTAAGATACATTTCCTTCTTTGTTTTAGTAGAGCAAGTCGGTCAGAAGTTTCTTGGGTTTCCTCTTCAAATATGCAAGTCACCATACTTCTGCCATACCTTGTATTCATTATCTGTTGTTGTGTAACAAATTATCTCGATAATCAGTAGCTTAAAACAATAGACCTTTGTTGTCTTAAGGCCTGGAATTTGGGAGGTGCTTTGCCAAATGATTACTTCAGGGATGTGGAGAAGTCTGTTATCAATCTCTAATATTTTACTTATAATCTTAAGAATTTCAAATTGCGGGTTTTGTATGGCATCTAATTTTCTATTTATCTTCTCGATTTGCTCTGGATTGTTGGTTTGGTGTTGTTTTGGTCTTTTTTGTTCTTCTAGAGTCTTCTCTATGTTTTGCTTTATTGTGTCTATGGTTTCTTTAAACTTTTACTTAATCCGTTGAAGTTACTTAATCGTCATTCTTTTTCATTCCTTGTCAAGAAGTTCCCACAAGGTGAACAATAACATCAGAAAAAGACTGATTCCTTGGTAAGTGACCATCTAAAGTCAAAAGGCAGTATTTGAACACGTTTGAGGCTTTGAACACTAATGAGCGAAGGCCAGATGAGTTGTGGGAGGATATCAA
>NW_006399798.1:8806696-8849880 GCF_000299155.1 Elephantulus edwardii | reverse complement strand
AAACAACAACAACAAGATGCAGCAGACAGGAAGAGATGGTGTAGAAGTATTCGTGGAAATAGGAATCACAGGGAGGGAGTAGGGAGAGTGGAATTACATTGTGGGTATTGTAGTAAATGTCATGAAACAAAATGTGTCTGAATGGTTGGATGGAACACCAGTTGGTCTTGTCAATGTTATCAAAAATTCTTTACCGAGGGTAAAGAATATAAAACAAGAGAGAACACCAAGAATGTATAAGAAAACAGAGAGGTAAAGGGAGGGCAGAAGTTGGAACAACTGAAGCACAGAACCCAGCTTCCCTGTGCCTCTATTGAAAACTGCCAGGGAGCAAATCACAAAGATAATTCTATGCAAATGAAGCTAAACTCTTTCCATTGAAAACGTTATGCTTGACTTGGGAGTGAGGGGTTAGCAAATACAAAAATTGTGTAAACGCATAAGGTCTGCCTTGGCGCTTAACCCCTGTGAACACCTAAGGTCTGCCTTGGTACTTCAGGATGAATTCCAGTTTACTTATATCCACACCTCCCTCATATCCTCATATAGCATTTGGTTTATTATAAATAGTTAGTATGAAATTTGGCTTCCCACAGCAAATCATATTTAAAAAAAAATAAAGAGGTTGTCATCAAAGTGTTGTCCAAAGTTATAATCATGTGAGGCTTAGCTAAAGCTGGAGGGTCCACTGGCAAACTCACACATGCGGTTGTTGGCCAGCAGCTTTAGCTGTCCACCTGGGAAGTCTGCTTACAACATGGCAACGGTTCTCCCCAGAGAGTGTAAAGTAATAAGAGGGAGAAACAAGAAAAACTATATGGGGCATTTCTACCTTGTCTTGCAGAATTGCCATAAGTCAAAGTCAACTTGATAGCATCCTACAACAACAACAGGTAAGCTTAGGGAAAAGGAAGGTCTGTTTAAAACAGAAACAGCCACTGAAAACTCTGCAGAACCGTTGTACTCTGGCAAGTCTGCGGGCACCCGGAGTGGGGAGCAACTCAACAGCAACTTGCTTTTCCACATTGTTATGTGCTTTTATGAACATTACTTTTGTTTATTAAACAGTGATAACTAATATAAATGATTCTATTGTATGAGGAATAATAAATATAAATCATTCTATTATATGAGGGGAAGAGAGGAAGCGAGGAAGAGAGAGAGACAGAGAGAGAAAAGAGCCATTAAGACAGCCGTGATGTCATTTGTCACCTGACCTCCCAAGGCCATCATTCCCATTGTAGTCTATTTGTCACACAGACCCATCCTGATATAACGTGGAGGAGACCACAGAATGTGAATCCATAAAGCACGGATTATCAGAGGTTATCTTGGCCACCACTTACCCTTTTCTTGAAGGAGCTTCTGAAAGAGAAATCCCACCAAAAGAAAGAAGGAGAGAAAGAGAGAGAGGGCGGGGGTGGGGGGGGGAAATCAAAGGCTAATAGTAGAAAGTAATAAAGAAAAATCTCAGGACGTTGTGAAATGAAGTCTGGGGATGAGAGCTGTGCAGTAGGCTTAGAGGACGAGTGGTCTGGGTTAAGGCAGAAGGTCAAAGGACCCAGAAATAGTAGCTCCAAGCCACAAAGGAAACCAATTTGTTATTTAGAGTATGTTTCATTCTGTCAGAATTTGCAGATGAAATCTTGATAGTCATATAGAAAATTAAACAAAAGAAAGAAAAAAGAGGAAAGTCAAGGATGTAAGTCTAAAGGCTAAGGTGCGCCTGATCCAGGCCATGGTCTTCACAATTACTCACTCTGCATCAGAGAGCTGGACAATGACCAAGGATGACATAAGAAGAATTGATGCCTTTAAGACGTGATGCTGGAGAATACTGAACATACCATGGACATCCAAGAGAACGAACAGGTTTTTGCTGGAGAGGGTGAATCCAAGCTGCTCCTTGGAGGTAATGGTTTTGAAGCTCCATTTCACATGCTTTGGTCATGTAGCCAGGAACGACCAGTTTTGGAAGACACCTTGCTTAAAAGGGACAGGGACAGTACAGGAGAGGAAGACCCCGATGAGATGGATTGACACAGTAACGGGGGTAATGAGGGGAGGTGTGTCAGACAGTAAGATTGACTCAGGGTAGAGCAGGGTTCAGAGCTGTTATGCAGAGGGTCACTGTGAGTCGTAGGTGACTCAACAGCACATAATAACAACAATACGATCTGAGAAAGAAGAAGTCACCTGAGAACACTTCTTGGCTTAGCTTAAAATATTATTTGCCTAATTATAACAATGTGAAGATTGACCAATGATTTGACAAAAAAGGGTAATAAGTACATCAGGGGGGTGAGGATAAGGTAGTTTATTATCTGTAAGGGTAGTTTACCATGGCGGATCTTTTATGGTAGCAAGTCAACAAATCGGAAGACTCAAGAGTTATAAGTCCATGCACACCCATGTTTATTGAGGCTTTGTTCACAATAGCAAAGAGTTGGAAACAACCTAAGTGCCCATCAACAAACGAATGGATAGAGAAGCTGTGGTATATTCACATAATGGAATACTAAACTGCATTGAAAAACAAGGAACTCATCAACTATTATACAAAATGGGTGACCCTGGAGAACATTACATTATGCTGAGTGAAACATCTCAGTCACAAAAGACAAATACTGTATAGTGACATTGTTGTAAAGCGGGTCCGACATTGGAGTTGAGGGACGACTGAGAAAGGGGATAAATTATGTGTACTGCATTGAAACAGATGAGAGAGAAAACTGTTTAAAGGGATATATGATTAGGTATTGTCATGACAGGAGTCCAGAACAAAGGCTGCACAGTGGAGTGGACTTGGGGGAGGGATTTTAATAACAATGAAAGTTTTTCTTTTACTTTTCAAAGAGATGAGCAAACCAGTAATAGGAAGGGGTTGGGCAGGGAGAAAAGTGCAACAATGCATGGAAATCCAAAGTCTCTATAAACTTTCATTAAAATTAATAATTTTTTTTTTAAAAAAGAGAAGTCCGAGTAGGTCATTTCTAAGCCCAGAAAGAAATAAAGAAGAAAGAGCAGAAATCATTGAAAGCAGGTGCCCCAGGAAGGAAGATGCAGCAGTGTGTGGCATTTATTTCCAGCCTAAACCTGTTTAACTTGTTAAGCCATGCACATACATAACAAGATTTTAAAAAATTAAAATATAAAGGTTTTTACTGCTCCAAGGAATCCTTCTACCAGCTTGAGCTGAAGATTAGCATATGTTATCAGCATACATTTCACTATCTGAATCTCAAGCCATAGAGGATGTAAGCATCTCAGGAGGAATAACCAAGGAGTGAATGTAGACCGTTTGGCGGCCCCTGTCCTCTCTGGCCTACAGTCTTGCCCTCCCACCCACTGAAGAAATGCATCAAATGCCCATTATCTCAAGGGGCACTAATCGCCTTTGGAAGGACTGCCAGTTTTGAGCCAAGATACTAAAAAAGTGGGACAAAGACAGGTCTCAACAGGGCAAAAATTTCAGCCTTGTTTCTGAACAAGCTATAGGTCCAGTTGTTGTTGTTGTTGTTGTTGTTGTGTGCCATCTAGTCACCTGTGACTCATAGCAACCCTTTGTACAACAGCCCTAAATCCTGCTCTAACCTGTGCCGATCTTATTGTCTGGAACTCACCTACACCCCATTACCACAGTGACTGAATCAATCCACCTCATGGAGGGTCTTCCCCTCCTGCGCTGTCCCTCCGACCTCCCAAGCATGAAGTCCCTCTCCAAGGACTGGTCTCTCCTTGCAACATGTCCAAAGCATGTCAGACGAAGCTTCAGAATCCTTCCCTCCGAGGAGCAGCCTGGCTTCACCGTCTCCAGGACAAACCTGTTTGTTCTCCTAGCAGTCTACGGTTCAGGGGAGGAACAGGACATCTGTTTTGGGAAAGGTCCTCAGAGCCAGGAACACATCAAACACAATTAGCGCCTGTATACTTTTGAGCAAGGAACGCTAGTGGTGTAATCCACAGGGAGTTGGTCTGTCAACCCCGAAGCGACACCTCCCTGGTGGTTCGAATCCACCAGCAGCTCTGAGAGGAAGATAGCAGTCTCCTCCTGTGCCGTTTGCAATCTCAGGAAGCTCAGGAGGGTCAGCTGTGAGTCGGCTCAGACTTGACAACAACAATGAGGTTTTTTGAGTTTGATGCTTTTATGTGCTTGCTAAGGAATTTAGGGGGCCTAGGGGGAGGGCTTCAGAGTCCCTTCCTTAAGAGCATGTGGTCAGGAGATTGGCTGCAGAGATTAGAAAATCAGTTCTCTGTTACGTACATTGTGTTCACTGGAGCGATGGATGAACGGATGGATGAAAGTTCATGCTATGTAAAAGGATCATGTACAAATGAACCTTCAACAGATGAAATCCAAATATCAAGTGACCCATTTTCAGTTTTTTTTAATTTTTGCCAATCACATCAGAACTCTTAACTAAAGTGGATATTTTTAAAAGTGCTCATCTAGGAAGACTAAGTACACATGATTCACTGTGTTGGGGTGGTTAGCTGCCATCAAGTTATTTCCAACACAAAGTGACCCCACAGACAGCGGGATGAACCCCTGCCTGACCCTGCTGCATCCCCCTGTTCTCTGCTGTGCCCGAGCCCATCACTGCAGCCTCCAAGTCAATCCTTCTTGTGGAAATGATTTTCCTCCGTTACCAGCCTCTCTACTCATCAAGCATCGCATCTCTCTCCAGGGACTGGTCCCCCCTGACAACATGCCCCAGGTACGTAAGGCGTCTCACCACCGTCTTTTCTAAGATCCTTCCAGCTGCGCTTCCAAGACAGATAGGCGTTCACGGCGACCAGTGCCAAACCATCCTCAGGCCTCCTCTTGGAAAGTTCTCCCAGAACCAAAAACACGTCCTTAGAATAGAGATGGTGCCACATTTTCACTTTTTTAAAGAATGGATCTAATTTTTAGAACCATCTGTATTCTGGTAAGTTAGTTTAAAATGTTATTTTTTTTTAATTTAAAATCATTTTAAAACCGAACTGATCGCCATTAACTCAGAACCAGCTCAGAACTGTCTCTCCAGCCCTTTTTAGAGTCACCCACACAGGAGTAGATAGGTCACGTATAAATAGAAAAGTAATATTAGGAAAATCTGTGGTCAGCAATCTCTCCAGATTACTGAGGAGCAATGATGTCAGTCTATAAACTCAGGTGTGCCTGATCCAGGCCATGGTCTTCACAGTTGCTTGCTGTGCATCAGAGAGCTGGACAATGACTAAGTATGACAGAAGAAGAATCGAACAAAGCCTTTGAGTTGTGGTCCTGGAGAAGAAGTCTTGAACATATCATGGATGGCCAAGAGAACTATTAGGTTTGTCCTAGAGAGGATGAAACCAGGCTGCTCCTTGGAGGCAAAGATTTTGAAGCTTTGTCTTATACACTTTGGGAGTGTAACCAGGAGGGATCGGTCCTTGGAGAAGGACCTCATGCTTGGAAGGGTGGAGGGACAACACAAGAGAGGAAGACCCCAGATGAGATGAATTAAACAGTGACTGGAGTCATGGGGGTAGGTGTGTCAGAGTCAGTGAGACTGACTCAGGATAAGGCTGGGTTCAGAGCTATTGTACACAGGTCACTATGAGCTGCAGGCCACTTGACAACACATAACAACATGGAAAAATAAATAAGTTCCATTTAAATGAGCTTATGGTTTAGAAAATGCTGAAGTGACTATTTCTCCAACGTCACTGGAGCTCATGGGAGAAGCAAATTGTTACTGTGCTCAGATGCTCAGACGAGGGTTCAAGTGCATCCCAAGGTCCCTTGAAAGAAAGGCCTGGTGATCTGCTTGTGAAACCCCAGCCATTGAGAAGCCCCTGGAGCACAGATCTTCTCTGACACGCACAAGGCTGTCCTGAGCTGGAACTGATTTCAAGGTAACTCGTAGAATTAGTGCCCCCAGCACAGTGAGGCCAGCCCCCCCCCGGCCCCCATCGTCCACTTTGTCTGCTCCAATTAGGGCCTCACCACGGCCCCAGCCACGTCTATTAGGAGCAAAGACACCTCCTCAGCCTTGGCTCCAATTATTCAAGAGTTCACTGTTTCTACAATAAGACACGAAGCCCAGCGATCGTCATGCTTCACAACCCCAAATAAAGGGGCCTTGCCAGGGAGAGATTGAATGTCTAAAAGGGCACAGAGAAATTAGCTTTTGGCAGGAGTCTCCAGGACAATCTGTCAGAGGCCGCTCCAGGAGGAGGGAGAGGAGGAGGAGGGGACGAGGAGGAATGGGGCAGGGGACTGTGGGGGTGAAAACGGACACAACAGGGGCGTGCAGGGAAGCTGAACCTCCCCCACCCCTCACCATCCAGCCATCTGCTCTGGGGCCTCAAGCAGCTGACCAGCAAACAAAGCCAGGGATGATATTCATTTTTGGGAAGTGTCCAAATCCCATCACCAAGGCCTCACCTGACTGCATGAACCCTCGCTCCTGGACCTGGAGCCAAAACCACAAAAACCAAAACAAACTGCTGCAGCCTTTGGCTGGATGCGTGGGGACCCTGTGGGTGTGACTGTAGAACTGTACTGCCAGGAAATTTCCAAATGGCTGGTTTTTTGGAAGTGGATCACCAGGGCTTCCTTCAGCGGCTCTGCTGCATGGACTCGAACCTACAGCCTTCTGCTTAGCTGCTGCTGCTGGTGGTGTTAGGGGCCGTTGAGTCGACCACGCCTCCCAGGGACGCTAGGAACAGCAGTGTCTGACCCTTGTCCTGTTCTGCGCCAGCCTCATCATTTCTGAGCTCTTGTTACAGGCACTTGCTGGCTGGTCTGGTGAAGAGTCTTCCTCTCTTTTTTTTTTTTTCACCAACCCTCCACCTTTCCAAACATGACGTCTTTTTCCAAGGATTGGCTCTCCTAACAACGTGTCCAAAGTATGTGAGATGAAGTTTCCTCCTTTCTGGTTGCACCTTCTCCAAGACATACTTGTTCTTTTGTAGAGTGTGATCACCCAGGACTCAAACCCTCCTTTGTGTTAATTAATGCCCCTCAGGTCTCCCTCAAGCTTCCAGGATTAAAAAATAGAGGATCAAACCCACACCAAGGACTGTCTTTAAGCCAGACACATAGGTCTTCCAGGCTGTAAATTTTTGCAGGAGCAAACTGTACCATGCAGAGTCTGGTGGATTCAAATCACCAACCTTCAGGTTAGCAACCCAACAAGTTACCATTATGCTACCTTTAAAAAGGGACACAATGAGGGAGCGCTGGTGGCCTCGTGGCAAGAAGCTGCACTGCAATCCGAGGTGGTTGTTATTGTTATGTGCCGTCGAGTCACCTGCGACTCACAGCGACTCCATGTAAAACAGCCATAAACCCTGCCCTGTCCTTTGCCTCCGACACATCTCTGCACCCCCTACCCCAGTCACTGAATCAATCCATCTCATCGAGGGTCTTCCCAGAGATACACGGTTCAAATCCACCAGATGCCCTGCTGGAGAAGGCGGGGTAATCTCCTCCTGTATCAGACAGATCCGATTTGACGATACACACACACAAAATAATAAAATTAAAAGGGACACAATGTCTGTTTTGCGTTTCTGAAGGGTTCTTCTAGGTGGTTTGCACTGGGCTTAAACCTCCACCAGCAGCTCCACAGAAGATGATCTGTTGGTTCACTTCTGGATAAACCCCAGCCAGGAGAACAAGAAGGAGCCCACAGTTTGCTCCCCAAGGCAGGATTCCGTGCAGTGTGAGGCGGCCTGACAGCGGCAGGTGGGGTTGTAGCTGCATCTTGCTGAAACTTTGCAGCACTTGGGGAAAGTCACACTTGAGCTTCTTGCATGCAGCCAAAGAAGAGGCAGGAAATTCCTGGTGACAGCTTTCCAAGGTCTTTTCCCAAAGCCCCGTGACTGTAAAAACTCCTTTTACAGAATCTCCATCTGCTTTCAGGCAGTCTCATCGCAGAAGGCTGTGACAGTCACACTGGTGATGGCCTTGAACCTGGCCAGGGCCTCATGCCCTCCCAGGGGGGTGTGGAGAGAGATTATTGTAAGCAGTGGCAGAGGGGACCTACCCAGAGCCAGAGGACACCTCTTCCAGAAGCCTTGGGATCTGCTGCAAGAAGATCTGACTCTACCTGGCTGCGCCCTCTCCGTGGGCCAGAAGGAGGACGGGGAGGGGAGAAAGGGAGAAAGAGAGGAGGCCTTGAGGTCAGGTGAGAGCCAAGTCTTCAAAGGCCTGTCCAGAGCTCTCCCAGGCCAGACGGGGTGAGGAGCTCTGTGCGCTCACCCCACCCAGAGGCCGGCCTGGGAACTGCAGCCGCGCTGGACATCAAGAGGACGGACGTCAATCTATTTACAGTCAATTGGATTAATGCTTGGGTCTTGTTTCTGAGGGATTTTGTTTCAGCAACAGAGACACACACTGTCCTCCGAGAGGTGCTGCCTCTCAGAGTGACTGCCTCTCCTTGGCCATCACTACATCTACGTCTCCACCTGGAGACCCTCATCTGTGATTCACACTTCATCACACCCTCTGTTAAAATAGAAATTTGCCTGTGTCTCACTCACTAAGAGTGTTGTGGTCACCAGTGCAGGGAAGAAAGAAGCAGCACAAAACAAAAGTAGGTCTGGCAAGTCGAACTTTATCCAAGGAGAGAATGTCCAGTGAAATTCCTCACCCAAGTCCCAGGCTGCAGATCCTGGGATGGAACATTCTAGAAAGAAGAAGAGAAGTCCAGGGCAGCGATGGAATCTGTTCTGCTCTCCTCTGCTTCTTTGTGAACACACATGGGGCCACTGAGCCACATATTCCGGTTCCGACCCATTTGTGGAGTCGCGGCACCTCCCCCAAGTCATGAGACACCCATTCCTAGCAGAGCCGGTACACTGAGCTCTGGTGGGGCAGGAGATTAAGTGTTGGGTTGCTAACGGAAAAGTCAGCAGTTCAAACCCGTGGGCGAAAGAGGGGCTGTATCCTCCTGTGAAGATTTACAGGCTGGGGAATCCCGTGGTGGGCACATTGAGTCAGAATCAACAATGAACTTGGGTTTAAAGGGGGCACTAAAGCAGTGCCAGCCTCGTCTCCAGAGTGGCACAAATGGTTAAGGGCTTAACTGCCAGCTGAGAGGTTGGCAGTTTGAGCCCACTCATCAGCACACCACAACACCAGCCTGGCCATGTGTTGGGAAGAAGGGCTTCCGGCCAGGTATTCGTTATCCATCATCATCTTCATTGCCGTCAGTGTTGTTATCTTGAGAAGTTTTGCAGTAAAAAACGAATTTGTCTTTAACTTGCTGCCCCCCCTGGTTTATCAGCCATGGCAACCTGCTGTACAAATACATTTTTAATAGGTGTTGAATGTTTAGGGACCTCTGACCTGGTCCACAGGGAGCTGTTGTGCTCAGAACCCAAAGGCCTCACCTATTCACCAGGAAGAGGCCCATCTCCACGTAATCAGTTCTCCGTGCGATCAAGGGGAGGAGGAAGGCTCATTCTCAAAATGACCGCTCTCCAAGTTCCGCTTCAGACATCATGGCTGGGAGGACAGAGGGGTCCAAAGATGCCCTGCCCGCCTTCAGACCTCAGCTCCGACCCTCGGTAGCTGTGTGGCCTCGGGTAGGAAGCTTCCTCTCTCTGTGCTCACTTGCTACATCACAGATGGGGATAGAAACAATACTAGCCTGCAACATAAGCTTACCACCGGAAGCCACCGAGCTCATGCCAGCCCATGGTGTGTGACACAGACCTCACTGTGCAGGGTCTGGGTGACTGGGGCCCATGGCATGTGGAGCAGAACCGCACTCTAGGGTTTCGGTGATGGGTTTTGGAGGGGGCTCACCACAGCTTTCTTCTAAGGCACCTCGGGGTGGATTCAAACATCAGCTTTTTAAAAAATTTTTTTTATTTTATGTGTGCACCATCAAATCGGATCTGACTGGTACAGGAGGAGATTGCTCCTCCTTCTCCGGCAGAGCATCTGGTGGATTCGAACAGCGTACCTCTGGGATTGTAGTGTAGCTTCTTGCCACTAGGCCACCAGAGCTCCCTTAAACATCCAGTTTTTAAGTTCTCAGCCAAGCATGTGAACCAATTGCATGGCTCAAAGACTCCTCCCGGAGTTACCCTGAAGTTAAAATGAATTTCTATATAGCATCTAGTCATGGAAAGTTGGCCTGTCACCTTCACCTGATTCAAAACAAAAAGATAAAAATGGAAGCATCCAGGGCAGGACCTGGCACATGGCAAACGTTCATTCTGGCTCTCTCACCGCCATTGAGGCAGAATTGATGCACAGCTGATCTGCCAACGAGTATCTGAGACTGGCAACAGCACAGGGGCAGATGTCCCATCTCTCCCCTGGAGTCACTGGTGGATTTGAACCCCCAGCGAAGCCAGCATCACCGCTCCCTATAGGCTCCACCAGAGGTCCCCAAACACTCAACACGTGTTAAAGAGGTAATCACAGGGCAGGTTCTCGGGACAAAATAAACTGACAGGTAAAGGTAAATTGAGTTTTTCACTGCAAGACTTCTCAAAACAACAGGATGATGCAGATAGTGATGGTGGTGGTGATGGTCGTGGCGATGAGGAGGGTATGTGCCTCCTAGGCTGAGAAGGTCAAATGAGAGAAGGACTAGGGAAGCACTCGGTGGCCCACACACACAAGGGGTTCACACTAATTTCCGTGGCCTGTGGTGTTAATAATAAGCAGCGGCTCTCTGTAAGTCCAGGGACTGAATTGGAAGACCCCCGAGACATACCCTGCAGTCTTCTACAGCCCATCCTGAGTCGCTCCAGGAAGACCCCTCTGGATGTGGGTGGGGAGGGAACTATCAAGCCTCGTGCGTAGGACAGCTACATGCTTTCTAGCTCGGCCATCCAGAAGGGGGCTCGGGCCAGGGTGTGCGCAGCAGGGATTTGGGGGTTCATCATCAAGAGGAACGCTGTAAAGAGAAGGTGGAAGGTACGTACAGGGCCAGACGGTGGGAGCTGCACTGCTGCTCTGCTCCCATTTTCACAGGCCATGCGAGACAGGACCGTGGAAGGGGCAGGAGAACTGACTGGACTCTTGCCTTTGCCACCTCCCAGCTGGGCAACCTTTGGGTAAAATCAGTCGACCTCTCTGAGCCTGGTCACTTTCCCTGTAGAGATTTACGTGTGTGTACATTTCTGCCAAAATATGAAGGAACAGGAAGGACTAATACCTCGCTCAGAATTGACGCCTGTGAGCTGTGGTGTTGGCAAAGAATGTTCAGTAACCACGGGCTGTTAAAAAAGACCAGACAAAGCTGTCTTAGCGAGAATACAGCCAGAATGGTCCTTAGATGCAAGGACAGCAAGGCATTGTCTCATGTGGGTTGGGTCTGTTCCCACGAGCGGTCAAGCCCTGGAGGAGGAAGTCCTTCCTGGTGAAGTGGAGGGTCAGTGAGAAAGAAAAAGGTTCCCAAGGATGGGGACTGACAGCAACCATCAACACGCTCAAATGCAGCAAAGACTCTGAGGACGGGACAGGCCAGGAACTGTTTCACGCTGTCGTGCACGGGCCACTCTGAGGTCAACAAACTACAGTCTTTCAAAAACCATGATACTTCATTGTAGAAACATTTGCTGTGATGTCTTAAGAGGTTAAAATGCAGGGAGCTCTGGTGGCCTAGTGGCAAGAAGCTGCACTGCAATCCCTGAAATACATGGTTCAAATCCACTAGATGCTCTGCTAGAGAAAGGAGGAGCAATCTCCTCCTGTACCAGTCAGATCTGATTTGACGGTACACACACACACACACAAAATAATAAGAAAATAAAAATTGTTTAAAAAAGAGGTTAAAATGCCCACTCACCTTCTTAGCGCTTCTATTCCTTGTGGAACAAGGATGCTAATTTGAACGTGGAAGAAGAGTCAAACAGCTTTTTTTTTTAAGACATTCAAAGGAAGAATGAGAGAAAAGAGGTACAGATTCTCTAGAGAAAATCAACAGCTCTTCTAGATGATACAATTTCTGCGGTCAAGGTCAATGTTGTTCAGGTCCCATTTACCCAATCCAAGACCATCTCATACCTGCCCAGGTGTGGGGGAGAGAAAAGTGAAATAAACGCTCTCACCCTTCTGATCTCTGCATTTGCAGAGACCAGGAAACCCACCAGGCCAAGTGGCCAATTTTAGAAAGTGCTGGAGTAGCCGTTTTTTTAAACTAAAAATAAATCAGGACCCAGGATATCAGCAAAGATTTCTTGCTAAAAAGATACAAGATTTAGCTTTGGAAGTAGAACAGGGTACTGACATGTCAATTTGGGCAACACGTGGAGGGTTTGCGGGGAACAATGGGGAGAAGACGGAAGCGTCCAAGAACGTTGAGGAAGGATGCTCATGCTGCTCCGACCCTCGCTCCCGACCCCGTCTCTCCCCTGGAACATCTGAACACCTGCCACAACAAGAGAACGTCTCTCTTTACATCGACAGAAATGACCAGAAGCATCATTTCCATTTCTATGGAGACAAGACCATGTTTGTGGTGGTGATGGTGGTAGTAGTAGTGGTGGTGGTGGTGGTGGTGGTGGGTGTTGGTTAGGGGCTGTGGACTTCACTCCAACTCAGCACCCCACTGCTTTGCCCCCACAATCTCCACCATGCCCGAGCCCGCTGTTGCAACCACTGGGGGTCATCATCTCATTGAGTCTTCCTCTCCTTCACTGACTCTCCACCTTCCCAAGAACAGCTTCTCCCTGCCAACCTGCCAAAGTGTGTGAAATGAACTTCCACCATCCTTCATCTATGGAGGACCTTGCCCGCCCTTCGAAGGTATATTTGTTTGTTCTTGGCAATCCGTGGCACATTCAATGCTCATAGCCAACATCACAATTCAGAGGCATCAACTCTTCCTCAGTCCTCCTTATTCTCAGTCCAAGTTTCACACGTATTTCACACGATTGGAAATACCATAACTTGGGTCAGGTGCACCTCAGTCTTTAAACTGACATCCTTGTTCTTTAGCTTTTGAAAGAGGTTCCTTGGGAGCAAGCTTGTCCACTGTGGTTGAATTCTTAACTGCTGCTTCCGTGGGTTTGTGGGTGTTGATTGTGGATCACAGTGAAGTGACATTATTAACAATTTCAGTCATTTCTCCATTTGTCATAATTGCCTGTTGGACGAGTTGTGAGGAACTTGTTTTCTTAATGTTGAGGTGTGTTCCCTACTGTTGTCTTGGATACTACAATTGAATACATTCCCAGCCAGGTATATGCTACCCTGAAGCTTCTTGTGCTCTCTTCTTGGCACCTTTGCAAGTCTCACACACACATACACACCCACTAACTTGACTCCTGAGGGGCCATGTCCCCCCATTTATGGTGTTAAATCACTAAGAGACATCAGTCTCCTCGGGGGCCCAGCATCTCCACAGCATCACTAACCGGAGCAGCACACAGCATGCCGGAGCCTGGCCACATGCCTGCCTCTTTGTCCTGTGTGTGCTCTTAATTTCCTGCTGCCTATTGTCCCTTTGATAAGTGCTGAAAGAGGGACGGACATTATCTCATTGCTTGGGCGATATCAAACAAGCCAGTGCCGAGGTTATCTCCTCGCCAGCCCTTCTCTTTCTCTGGCTCAAGGTTTTGTTACTTGGTTACTGACAGAGCTGCAGAGGCAGCCAGCCCCCGGTGCAGCCACCACGCGCTGCCTCTGTTCAAGCAGGAGGTGGGGGGGGTGGGCGTCAAAAGCATGGCCTTTAGGAGCCTACGGGGGCCAGGACCCCAAGGGCAGCTGCTGAGCACAGCTGGCAGCAAACCCAAGCTGCTCTTTTGAGGTCTTCAGAGGGGAGAGGGGAGGCACAGATCATCAGGGCAACATCAACAGTCTCTCTAGATTACCCACTGTCAAGGTCAAGATTATTCTAATCCTACCCATCCTGTCCTACCTGGGAGACAGGTGCACCTGGAGTGGATGGGGCCAGTGTGTTTTCTAGCTTGGGCTGGGCCGGATAGAGAGGATGTTAGCAGGAAAGTGCAGCATTTCACCACGTTTGGTCCTGGGAGCTGAAGGGCATGCATGAGAGCATCAACTCATCTCCATGCTGCTTTGGAGAGTGACAGTTATGCAACGATCTCCTAGGAGAAGTTGCTGGTTTTGTCAGTTACTTACCAGAAGGTTGGGTGGTCCCAACTCACCCAGAGGTGCCTCAGAAGTAAGACCTGGCTATCTGCAGCTGAACTAGCCCAGCCTTGAAAACTATGGAATACAGCAGCTGTGCCCTGCGGCACGTGGCCTCTCCACAAATCAGGATTCACTCTGCAGCTACTGGGTTTCTTTCTTTCTTTTTTCTTTCTCATGATTTTCTTCAATCTTGTTGTTGTTGTTAAGTGCCATCGAGTCGCTTGTGACTCATAGTGACCCTATGTACAACAGCCTTAAACTCTGCTCTGTCCTGTGCCAATCGCACTGTCTCTGACACTCCCAGCCCGATTATCCCAGTTACTGAATCAATCCACCTCATAGAGGGCCTTCCCCTCCTGCGTCGTCCCTCCAATCTTACAAAAAAAAAAATACAGCCAGAATGTTGCCTAGATGCTGGGGTGGTGAGACTGTGACTCCCCAAGGTCACAATGTAAAGATAGATCAATAGATCAAAAAAGAAGTCACATTTGGCAAAGGTGCTCGCCAGCTGATAGAGAAGACGCCCTCAAGAATGGGCACGGCAGCCACAGTGATGGATTCACACAGACCAACGTTCGGTTCCGTTACACAACTGTCCCCACCACGTCAGAGCTGACTTGATGGCAACTAGCAAGGTTGTCGTTGTGTTGTTATGTGTCGTCGAGTCACATGTACTAAGAAGGACTCATCCAAAAACCAAACAGGCAATCAAACTCTGCACAGTCAGGGTCACCTGGAGAGGAGGGCAGGGAGTGTGAGCTGCTGGTTGGATTCTACTCAGCTTCAAAAATGGCAGTTTGTTAAAAATGATACAGACGTTAGGCATCAACACCTCAAGAACATTGAAAAGATCGTGTGGTAGCTGGCAGAGGAATTTGGGGGCAAAGGGGAGCATCGCCAGAATCTTCTTTTTTCTTCTCTTTCCCCAGAAGTCAGTCCAGGTCATTGGCTCTAAACTAGAGAGGGCGGCAGTGGGTACTTTCAAAGCAACTGTGTCCCCACATGTTCTACTGAGCTCCAGTCCGTGAAGTGTCATCGTCTGGTCTCAGGGTAACAGTGAGCAGAGGCACACCCCCTTCCACTGACCATGTCCCTCCCCCCTCCCCAGCCAGTGCCTCTGTCTTTGCACTTCAGTCCAGATGGGCTGGAGGTAAGGAAGTCACTGGGACAATTTCCGCTGGCCACTGCACGTCAGGAGGCTAGGATCCAAGTCGCATCTGGACCAACATCACAGAAAGATGAATCTAATGGAAACTCCCCATGTCTACCTTTACGGTCGTGGCTGTTATGTGCTGTGGAGGGGACTGTGGCTCACAGACACCCTGTGAACAATAGATCTTAACCCTACTCTTTCCTGTCTCATCCTCAAGATCTCCAATGTGCTCAAGGTCATTGCCATAGGCACTGTGTCAGGCCCTCTCACGAAGGTCTTCCTCCCTTTCTCTGACCCTCCACCTTTCACAGCATGATATCTTGTTCCAAGGACCAGCTCCTCTTGACAACATGCTCAAAGTATGTTAGATAAAGGTTCGCAGTCCTTGGCCCAGAAAGCGACTACAGTGTCCTGTCCCTTTTATCTGATAGCGCCTTCTCTGTGTCACTTGCCCATCTGTAAGGTTCATTTCACCTGCTGACCAGTAGCTGGACTTTCACTGTTTACTCTTGAACAGCAAATCAGGTACTTAAACACATGGTCAAAACCAAGGCAGCTCAGCTCAAGGACAAGGCAATGGTGGAGTTTGTTATCTGTCTTCTCATCCTCTGAAACCTTACCAGTGGTGATGGGCAAGTGAGTGAGTGAGTGAGTGAGTGTGTGTGTGTGTGTGTGTGTGTGTGTGTACTTGGAGAAGGGTGAGGAAGGGGAGACTTCAGGATTGATTATGACAAACTACTGAACAGAGGCTGAATCATCACAGTTCAAAAAATAAATAGCTGCAATTGGTGCGACAGAACTCCCACTTCTTGCAGCGGCCCTCTGCCCCCTCACAGCTCGCAGGAGGAGGAGGGTCTGTGCTGGTCAGACAAGCGAGGGGGTAGGTGTACTGTCATTCTAGCTCCAAACTGTAGAAAGCGAAAAAAGTGAGAGTAAGCCAACGCCTGAGGAGCCTCTGACAGTTCTTGGAATGGCATCTTAGAGTCTAAATGCAGGCTCATACGCCCCTGCGCCCTGTGCCCTGTTCACAGCTTTGCAAACTTGTCTGGTAAAGAAGATCGCAGAAGTCTGGGAATGAGTCTGGATTACCCCTTCCACTACTCCCATTGCCCAGAATCTGCTGGGTGAAATTAAACCGGTTCTGTTAAATCAAGAGAAAGCCAAATCCGTCCTTGCCACCAGTCTTGGTGAGGCTAATAGCATTAAATCCCTCACCACATTCTCCCTGCCACACCGGGTGCTTGTCAGCTTTTCCCAGAGCTAGGGTTGGATACTCCACCCTGCTCACCCCAGTCCTCCCTTGGGACCTAGCAGGAGGGGCGAAGCTCGTGTGACGTCATG
Organism: Elephantulus edwardii; assembly: GCF_000299155.1. Lineage (NCBI taxonomy): Eukaryota > Metazoa > Chordata > Mammalia > Macroscelidea > Macroscelididae > Elephantulus > Elephantulus edwardii. Next base: position 8,833,291 of record NW_006399798.1, on the reverse strand, counting down.
AGGGGGCGTGGGGAACAGCGCCGGGCCCCGCAGGCTGGGCCAGTCCAGGCGCTGCAACCTCTGGAGCGCACGCGCTCGCTCGCACAGCCCTCTGCGCCTGGAGCCCCGCTCCGCGCTCGGCGCCGGGTCTGCGGGCCAGGCGAGCAAGCGGCCAACACTCGGGGACAGCGGAGCCAGGAGCCCGGTCCACCGAGCGTGGGCGCGCCTTGGCGCCTGGCTGGATATTGGGCAGGCGCTGGGTGCTGGGCAACTGAGCAAGGCGACTGCAGCGGAAAAGCCAAGGTGAGGGGTGTGTGCGCGCCCACGCAGGTGTGTGAGACCCAGAGAGAGGAAGGCGGTGAAGCAGTCGGACGCGCACTCGGACACCTGGGTACGTCCGCGCTGCTTGCGGTGCCCAGGTGGGTCGTACGTGTCTGTGGGTCGAGTGTGAGTGCGCGTGGTTCTCCCTCACCCTTGCGGGGATAGTTTCCGTGGACGCGGACGAGTGGCTGGCATTTGAGTGAGGGGTCTGTGCGCCCGGCGCACTGGAGCAGACTTGTCCACACCAACGCGTGCCTGGCTGCTTGTCCGGCTCCTGGTTCTCCAGTGAGAGCCCCAGTGGTCGCTGCCACAGCCACAACTTCCCATCCTCTGCGGATTTGCATCCAGAGAGCTTTACCTGCTAGGCACAGTTGTCAGGTTCCAGGCGAGGGGAAAGCACTTCTTTCAGATCTTCCTGCATGGCCAGAAAGGCGAGGAGAGGGCTGCAAGGTCCCGTTCATTCCCGGTTTCCAGGTGGAGGAGACAGGCTGCCTGGCTTTGGAATGGCTGAGTGGTGGGGAGTCCGTGTCCCTTAGCTGCCGCGGCTCAAATCCCCAAATGGCTTTTGCCCCTAGCTGCCCTGGGCGCCTCCCCACGGTTCCCCTGCGCGTTTAGAGACAGTCGAGATTATCACCAGAGTCTTCGCCCTCTCAGAACCTCAGAAGTGGTCGGGAGTCGCTGGCAAAGGCAGAGGTCTGAAGGAACAACTCGCTGGGGCTTTTCGGTAGCAGTGCAGTCAGCCCCAGCTGCCCGGGAGCCCTAGGGCTGTGGTCTCCCAGCAGGTGGGATTCACTCTTCAGGGCTCCAGGAGATCAAGCTGGGCTTTGCCAGCCCGGAGGCGGGCACTAGTGGGGGCTGAGTTTAGGGAAGATGCAGGAGAGAAGTGGGGGGAACGAGGCTTTCACATAGTCCCCAATGCATAGTCCCCCTCCCCACACTCGCACTACCACCGACCCTCCAGGTAGGGAGAGAGGGCTGAGAGCACCCTCATCCTCCTTCCCAGAGAGCTGGTCTCCTCCTCAGAGGAAACCACCAGCCATTTCCAGTATCTAACAGTTCTGGGGCTGGAAAAAGAGACAGTAGAATGTCAGGCTGCCGTGGGTCTTTCATTGAACCACACAGTTCAACAAGTCCTGCTTGCCTGGGGCTGGGCTCCATCTCTGAGGGAGACAAATGAAGTGGAAGTCATTCAGAGACCTCAGGGTTAACGAATGCAAACTAAACAGGATTTCAGCTCATTTCTTCTTCCCAGGAGGCTTCCCACGCTGGCGGCCTCTCCAGGCTGCCACTTCCATCGCCTTCACCAAAATCCTGGACCCTATCTATTTGCTGCCTCTCACCAGAGCAGATATGCACTGCTTGTTAATTTGAGAATGTGACTGCTGGTACCATTGCCTCTTCCGGAGAGATGCCAAGCTGAAGAGACAGAAGCAGGCTGGGAGGCACCAGTCCACCTCCCTCAGCCCTTCTGCCCCAGGGCCATTCCTATCCCCAAAGCCCAGGAGAGACCTCTACAGCTCGGTGCTCCTTTGTAGACACTGGGTGGGTGTACCAGTCATATGTCACAGGCTGGACCGTCGTTGTGCCAGCATCTGACGCCACCTCTAAGGCAGGCAGTGTGAATAAGATTCTAGGTCTTAAGATTTCCAGTAACTGGCAAGGAGGTTAGAAAGGACGGTGGAAACCACCCAAATTAATCCAGGCATGTAGAAATAGCTCCTTTACAGCTCCTGGTTAAGAGCTGCCAGTTCAGGCTCTCCCCCTGATACGCAGATGAAGTCCCAGCAGCTCCCCAAAGAAGCTGCAAGGTCAGACGCAGAGCCCACGCCTCACATTACAGCTGTGTGGTGGGGAGACTGGCTCAGAGAGGCTAAGCACTTGGCCTTGGTGAGGTTCAGTGGGGGCTTGAAAAGATGGGGTAATCATAGACATGCAGCATTGGCAGTGAATTATGTAAAATAGAATGTATATGAATGCTTGTCTAAAACACAAAGTCCATGTACAAAACAGGATGCATATGGATGATGGTATGCAAGTCAATATTCTTCTTTATTCTTTTGAGAAAAGCCACAGGCAAAGCTCTTATCTCCAGTGAAGTCAGTAAAGTGAGCTATAGTAGCCCAGAGGTGAGGAACTGCACTGCTTACCCAAAGTCACACGGTTTGAGTCCACCCGGAGAAAGATAGGGAATCAACTCCTATGTGATTGTTGTTGTTGTTATGTGCCATCGAGCTGCCTGCGACCCATGTGATTTTTACTGCCTATGAAAACCCGCTGAGGGTCAGCTATGAGAAGAATCGACTCACAGACTCAGCTGTGAGTGGGTTCTGACTCGACGGTACATAAAAACAAGAAGTAGCAATCTCCTGTAACACCAGGGAGTAGTCTTAAGTGACCAGAAGTGATCTGTGGCTATATCCAGAGGCTAGGGAAGCCTGTACTGGCCAGATGAGCGTGCCACTTAAGTGAATTATTCCCGCTGGGCTCTGGGCACACCACAGCCCTTACCATCTTCTTCCTGGCATGGCTCTGGGCTGCACTTCTCACATATTCGAGATGCAGCCCTAGATTCCTCTCACAAAGCCTCCTGGGTTCCCAGGAAAGGAAAGCGCGCCTCAGTCCTTGGCTGGAAGCTCCACACACTTCGCAGCTGGTATTGCAGGACTGTCTCTTCTATTAAGCTGTCTCCCCCTAGAGGGCACCGGGAGAAGCAGACAGAGGTGGATCGCAGGAAGAATTCTCTCCTCCCTGTGGGAGCCTGGGGTTTGACTGCCAGTCAAAGCCCCTCACGTGCAGCCACCATTCATGGGCCAGCAGAGGATGGGGGGGGGTTGCTAGGCTGCTGGGTGGGTTTCCACAGAGCTTCTCATGCAAGACGGACTAGGAAGAATGGCCGAATAATCTTCCAGAAATCACAGCATGAAAACTGGGGCACAGTGGTCCCCCCGCCTGTTAGGGAGGTTGCCATGCGTGACTCATTGGCAGTTCATAGAGGCAGGCGCCAGCCAGGTCTCATCCAGTGCTGCACCAGGAAGGAGCCAGGAGCCATCCGTTCCCACCCTGCTGGGAAGTAAAGAAGGTCCTCAGTGATGGGTCTGGATATGACTGTCGAGAAATCAATCGTGTAACATGCTCTTCTCTCGGAAGCCAAGGCGGTGGTGTCAACTACCATTTGCTCAGCTTGGCGTGGCACAGGGGTCCAGTGGCCTCAAATCAAGGCCCCACCATCAGTTGCTAGTTCTGCGGGCTTCTGAGCTGCAGGCGTAATGTTGTAAAAAGCGCAGCAGATGTAGCACCAGATGCTAGTGTTCGAATCCCAGCTCTTCCAATTGCGTACACGTGAGTGACTCGGAGTAAGTTACTTAAACTCCCTCAAGTCCCAGTTTGCTCATCTGTACAAGAAGAGATTATCCCATCTCATAGGTTACATGGGTCGATCAGGGGTGAGGATCTATGTAGGGGCTGCATCTAACCACGCCAGTGTTTGGAGACTGGTTCACTTCTATGAATGACCATGCTTCCCTAGAGCCCAGCTGCTGGGTTTGTCCTCATGCAAAGAATCACAGATGAGCCCTCGGGGGTATTAAGGCAAACCCTCTGGAGCAGAATCCTGCCTCAAGAAGTTAGACATGCTCTAGGCAGGAGGAGGGCAAGAACTCAGTGTTTAAGAAATAAGGACAGAAGACACACACACACAAATAAATAAGTAAAAGCTTTCATTTTAAAATTGAAAGCAAAGCAGACTTTTAATGCCCAAGACTATAAATTGGCTTAACGCAGAGACAGATTTCAATAAACTAAAGAAAATGAGATGGAGAGGGGGGAAAGGGGAGGAACAACATTTATCACGTTCACTCACCAACATGGAACACAGCTAGGCATCTCCACGTGCATCCCTTTGCCGCAGCTTCATGCCCTCTCATTTCAACGAGAGTTCACGGGGATCAGCGTCCTGCGGAAAGGCACAGCGGCACCGTGGAGGAACCCAAGTCTTCTTGACCTCGAGAGTCCAGGATTTTTCCACTGTTTTTCTGGCTTTCAGAATGGAAAGGCTCCAGGGTAGTTGACCAGTCAGTGTCATTTCCTCCTAGAGAAAAAAAGGCCAAGAGTGTTGGTGTCTGACCCCCCGGGAGAGCAGCAGCTGGCCTTCTCCAAGCTCTGCCTCTTTCCAGTCTAGACAAGTCAATATCTTAGAGAAGATCAAAGTAGTTGCTTCTTTTTTTTTAAGCCACAACCATCTCCCAGTGTAGGTCATCAAAGATGTCAAGATGGCTTAATTCGGACTCTTCCCCACCACGGGAAAGAATAACTCAAAAGTCCACTTACAAAGAAGGATGGGTTGGGAGGCCTAAGACTGGTAGGGATGAGAATATGTTGTTGTTGTTGTTATGTGCCGTCGAGTTGCTTGCGACTCATAGCAATCCTATGTCCAACAGCCCTAAACTCTGCTCTGTCCTGTGCCAATCGCATCCTCTCCTATACACCCATCCTGATTACCCCAGTCACTGAATCAATCCACCTCATAGAGGGCCATCCTCTCCTGCACTGTCCCTCCACCCTACCAAGCATGATGTCCCTCTCCAAGGACCAGTCTCTCCTCACAACATGTCCAAAGTATGTTAGATGGAGCCTCAGAATCCTTGCCTCCAAGGAGCCTCCCGGTTTAACCCTTTCCAGGATGAATCTGTTTGTTTTCCTAGCAGTCCATGATACCCTCAACACTCTTCTCCAGCACCACAGCTCAAAGGCATCAATTCTCCTTCTATCCTCCTTGGTCATTGTCCAACTCTCTGATGCATAACAAGTGATAGCAAATACCCTGTATCAGATGCACCTTAGTCTCTAAAGACACACCATTGCTCTTCAGTACTTTGGAGAGGTCCCTAACAGCAGAACATACTTTTTTTAATTTAGGGGTATGTCAAGGAGGACAAATCAGAAACGTGGGAAGCTGGGGAGGTCTGGGTAGCCTATGATTACAGGGCCAATATTCCTTTGTTCTGTTGTAGATGCCACATGGAAACTCTGTCTCCAGGGCCTGTAAAGGTGGCCATTGAATCTCTGGGCTGATTGGCACTCGCCCAAGGCCATAAAGCTGCCATGGATACGGCATACAATGGCAGCACTGAATGGCCGCCCCCTCGACTCGGCCTCAATGGCCCAATGGTGGCCGCCAACAGCTCCAACCAGACGGAGCCCTACTACGACCTGACCAGCAACGCTGTCCTCACCTTCATCTACTTCGTGGTCTGCATCGTTGGGCTGTGTGGGAACACACTCGTCATCTATGTCATTCTCCGCTACGCCAAGATGAAGACCATCACCAACATTTACATCCTCAACCTGGCCATCGCCGATGAGCTCTTCATGCTGGGCCTACCCTTCCTGGCCATGCAGGTGGCGCTGGTCCACTGGCCCTTCGGCAAGGCCATCTGCCGGGTGGTCATGACCGTGGACGGCATCAACCAGTTCACCAGCATTTTCTGCTTGACGGTCATGAGCATTGACCGTTACCTGGCTGTGGTCCACCCCATCAAGTCGGCCAAGTGGAGGAGACCCCGGACCGCCAAGATGATCAACGTGGCTGTGTGGGGTGTCTCTCTGCTGGTCATCTTGCCCATCATGATCTACGCCGGGCTCCGGAGCAACCAGTGGGGGAGAAGCAGCTGCACCATCAACTGGCCTGGGGAATCAGGGGCATGGTATACAGGCTTCATCATCTATGCCTTCATCTTGGGCTTCCTGGTGCCCCTGACCATCATTTGTCTCTGCTACCTGTTCATTATAATCAAGGTCAAGTCCTCCGGGATCAGGGTGGGTTCTTCCAAGAGGAAAAAGTCAGAGAAGAAGGTGACCCGCATGGTGTCCATCGTGGTGGCCGTCTTCATCTTCTGCTGGCTTCCCTTCTACATCTTCAATGTGTCGTCCGTCTCGGTGGCCATCGACCCCACCCCGGCTCTCAAAGGCATGTTCGACTTCGTGGTTGTCCTCACCTACGCCAACAGCTGTGCCAACCCCATCCTCTACGCCTTCTTGTCTGACAACTTCAAGAAGAGCTTCCAGAATGTCCTCTGCCTGGTCAAGGTCGGTGGCACGGATGACGGAGAGCGGAGTGACAGCAAGCAGGACAAATCCCGGCTGAACGAGACCACCGAGACCCAGAGGACCCTCCTCAATGGAGACCTCCAGACTGGGATCTGAACTGACGCTGCAAAGCCCCCACACTCCGCCTACTAGCAGTGTGCTTCCTCACGCCCACTCCTCCTTCCTCCCACCCATCACACCTGGCTTATAGAGAAGGGAATCGCTGAGCATGAGGCCAGTTCAGGAAACAGCGTTTGAGGCGGCTTGTCTGAGGGATAGTGTATGAAGTTGATTATCTTTCCCTTCCCTCCTGAAAGTGAACATTTCAATGCAGGCAGACAGTTCAAGGTCTGGAGAAGATCATGCCTGAGCGAGAGACCTTTGGAAATGTCCAGGTTCAACAACTACAAAAACCAACCAGCAAAGTGTATCTGTGTGGTTGTGCATTATATGCCCAGTATGTAACCTTGTGCTCCTACATTTAAACTTGTATATGACTTTCTATCCCTGTATAGACATTCCCCACGTTGCTGTGTGCATGTGTTCAAACAGCAAGTTCAAGGTGGACATGTCTTATAACATGGTGCCTGCCAAGAAGGACTAACTGGGAAGCCAGTACTGTGTCAGCTTGAGGGAACTCTCTTACAGAGCCCTTTGCAAGGCCCCGGAGGACCACCTATAGTCTGCTCACATGCTCATGTACCTTCATAAAAATGGAGGACTCTAATGGTATGTTCAAGTGCTTTTATGTTTTTGTAAAAACCGGTCAAAGTAAGATACTTTTGTGGTTTTTTTTGTCAAAAAGGCCCCTCTAAATTGTAGAACCTTTAGCCTCCCCAGACCCACTGCTCCTGGGTACTTGCTTTGTTCATTTTAGACAAACTCTTTCAAAGGAAACAGAAGGAGGCAGGAGTAACATGAACCCCCCAGAACATGAATTCATGGATTGTCTTCTTAGAAATAATCAAAGAATTATTTATTTGCCCAAAGGAATTAAGTGGTTGCAGTCATCGATCATTGTGGTTATGCAGACGAAACGTGCTTTGTTGTAAGATTGCGGTGTTTTCCCCCCCCATCTCAAATTGCTTTAATTTTTCTTAGGAACCCACAGGGGGCAAGTCACTAACATGCAAGGCAAAAAAGACCAAGAAAAATGGATGGCGATGCTGGTGGGGAAACAATCGTATTCTCGCCTCCGTGGAAATAATTGAATGAGAAGGAATCAAAATTAGACCTTTATAAGAAACCATGAGATCCCCCACCTGGCTTCCTAATGAGAGAAAGTGGAAAAGTAACTCACAAACACCTCCCCCCCCAGCGGTGTTTTGGTTTGGAGTGGGTTTTTTTTTCCCTTTGGTGGTAGCTTTTGGGGTTTTTCTTCTTTTTACAGAGAGCTGGGCATTAAGACAACTATGGTGCAAACTTCAGGCCTGAGGGCACCATGAGCAGAAAGCAGCACTGACACAGAGAGTGTGGGGCGGGTACGGTGGGACAAGAGGGTGCCCGGTCCCTCCAGGCAAAACCGCACGGCCTTCCACTCCGTGTACCCCCACTGAGCCCTGCATGCTCCGGCCGCTGGCTCGCTGGGCCCTTCCTCACGGATGACCACAGGCAGGCACTGCCCACCACCAGTGCCACTTGTTGGCCTGCATCTGTGGGTGGACAGGCTCATCCCAGCACTAGGAGAAGAGCCTGTTCTATGGCCTGACTACAATGTCCACTGTGCTGAAATACACTTGGGCACGGGCGTGGCTACCATTAGATCAGGCTTTGTATATGAAAACGTCACTCTTGGTGTCCCCCATGTAGATGTTACCAGGTGTTAAAACACGGGACCCCAGGCTCCCTAAACAAGGGCTGTCTGGCGGCGGGGATAACCAGGAGCCCTCTGCTGGGACGGCTGCCCCGGGGGCCCTCCGTGCTGTCTGGCTATGTAATTCCACACCACCTCCCGCCCCAAAGTGCTCGCAGTGGCTCCGCATTATCTGTCCAGTGGGATCATGACAGTAAATAAATCAGAGGAAAAAGGTAAAGAGGTGCAATTGTCAGATGAGGCCCCGGGGAAAGCTGTTACATAAAAATGAACGGCAGCAAACTCTCACAGCACTACAAAGGTCAACTGCAAGTTCAAGATTTCCTGATAGAGTGAACTAAGAGCATGACCTCTCCAACTCCTCCCTCCCTGCCTCTCCCTCCTCCTCTCCTCCTGCTCCTTCTCGCCTTCCTCTTCCTCCCTCTCCTCCTCCTCCCTCTCCTCTCCCTTCTCCTTCTTCTCCCCCTCTTTACCCTCCCCCTTTTCCTTATTCTCTTTCTTCTTAAGAAAAATAAGCAAAGATTTGGAAGGAAATATTTAAGCCCAACTTTACCATTATTACGAGATACTCCAGGACTATGAAGAAACATTTTATTATTATTATTATTATTAATGGAATTTATTCTAAATCTTTTCTTTACAAATTTTCCCCCTTGTTATGTACTGTCCAGTCAGATCCAACTGGCCCAAGAGGAGATCGCCCCTCCTTCTCCAGTGGAGCATCTGGTGGATTCGAACCACGTACTTTCAGATTGCAGAGCAGCTTCTTGTCACCAGGCCACCAGAGCTCCCTAACTATTCTAAAGAACAAAGAATCAGTGAAAATTATTTCAAAGTGGTAGACTAAATCTAGGGAGCGCTGGAGGCCTAGTGGTAAGAAGCTGCGCCGAAGTCCCAGAGGCACTCGGTTCAAATCCACCAGCTGCTCTGCAGGAAAAGGATGGACAACCTCCCTCTGAAAAGTCCCTGGAGGGTCAGCTATGGGTCAGTTATGACTCTACAGTACTACACAACAGCAACAACAACAGACTGATTCTAGAGCACTCTTAAGTCATTGCAGCTAGAGAAACTGCCTCTGAGGAAGCCAAGGTCCCAAGCAGACATCCACACTCTCAAAACGAAATTTACCTCCGGGTCCTAAAGGTCTAGGCTAGGAGACAGGCTCTTAAGAGCTCAGTGCTTTAATGCCCTCGAAAAGAAACCATCAGGTTTCTAGTACCTAGCAATAAGGATATTCCATATTTGGAAATCTCTATTTCAGGGACAAGGGTCCCTGGATTATACAAATGGTTAATGCATCAGCTGCTAAAAGCAGGTTGGAGGTTCAGGTCCACCCAGCTGCATCTCAGAAGAAAGATGTCGGCATCTACTGCCAAAACCCCCTCAGTCCTTGAAAATCCTATGGAGCTCAGTTCTTCTGTGCTTCACACAGAGGCCCTAATTGGAATAGATTTGATGACAAGAGGTTGGGGGTTACGAGTTTTTTTATATTATTTTAATCCTAGGGATGATTTACTCTTTTTTTGTTGTTGTTGGTTTTAATCTAAGAGAGGGAATGAAACATAAGAGTGAGCACAATTTTAAGTAGCACAGTTTACATTTGACTCAGTCAAACTCGTAATTATGAAGGCAAATCTGCTCAATTCTAGGAGGGATTTTTTAAAAACCCAGACATTCAAGTTCCCGGATTCCAGGGTGTCTGGTCACTTGGGTAGTGGGCAGTGGCTTCTCTTCCACACATACGGTCAGCTGAGAGGTGAATAATGAGAAAAGGATGAGGAGAGACGCTGTGCCGTCATGACATGTTAGACTGCTTCAGGAACCAAAAAAAAAAAAACAAAAACCAACCAGATGGTACTGGACGCACACTTGAAATTTGATGCATCAGCTCGAAAGGGTCAAAGGACACTAGGAGAAGCACATTGTGAAGTGGTCAGCAACGAGGAAACTATGGGCTTGGGAGTTTCCAGAGCATCAGTGAACGAGTCTGGTCACACATATTTAACCTCCTCTCAGAGCTCTGGTGGCCTAGTGGTAACAAGCTGCACTGCAACCCCAAAGGCACGCAGTTCGAATCCATCAACTGCTTCATGGGAGAAGGATTGGCCATCTCCTCCTGTGCGATTTACCACCACTGGAAACCCCCTGGAGGATCAGCGATGGGTCAGTTCTGGCTCGACGGTACACAGAACAAAAACCGCATCTTTCCAGGGTTAACAACTGAAAGGTTGGCAGTTCAAACCCACTAGCTGCTCCATAAGAGAAAGAGGTGGCCGTCGTAAGGATGGCAGCCTTGGACCCCGAGGGACAGCTCTGCTCTGTTCCTCAGCATCACCGTGCATTGGGATCTACTCTGCAGTGATGAGCTTCGGGGTTGGGTTTCCCTGACGCGACAGGATTGTGGGTTACTAAGGCTTTCAGTCTTAGTTGCCCTAGACAGGAATACCATCCTGGGAAAAGATTACCTTCTGGTTTTTGGGTTGCAACAACAGACAGGAAGTAAAGAGCTGTCTAGATGCATTGCCCTAGCCATCTCCAAGGTGACAAGTCAGTCAGGACACTGCAGGGAGAGCAGAAGTGGAGTGGAGTCCTGATGATAAAGAGGCAAGAAAAACACCCAACCAGGAGCAGGGAAGGCTGGCCATGTGTTTCCCCACGTCCTGTCATGACAAGAACCCCAGAGGCTAATGGACCAAGCATTTGAACCAAAAAGTAATGGCTTTGCATTAACACCTGTCCCGCCCCTGCTTTGGTTGGGCTCAAAAATGCTTTCCTATCCGATTTTCCAGCAGAACAGCTCAGTGAGATAAACCTTTATCAGAGTGGTAGTTTTGCCTCTGAAATGTGAATTTCTGGGGAAATTTCCTCAGGCAGGCAGAATCTCTAATTTTTCCCCTCTCTGGCTGTTCATCTAGGAAGTAGGTAGGAGGGCTGTAGTCTACTTAGAGCTGAAAAGCTTTTGTAGCAGCTATTACTCCATTCCGCAGACCACCAGGGTCGAGACAGAGCTAAAGGATGTGCTTTCTCACCTCCCACCTGCCCTGCCACTTCCCTTAACTCAGCAGCCTCCAAACACAGACGGGCACATCCTTTCCACCTTTAGATGTCAACGCTGCATGCACCTCGGCTACGCTGAGCAACACGGCTAACTATTAACCAAGAAGCAGAGAGCTGAATTTAAAACGTTATTGATCCTCTAAGAATAGAAGTAAAGGAGATGTTGTTGATGTGAAATAGTGGGGCCTGGATACCAGGCTGGGTGAACTGGACAAAGAGGTTTCAAGCCGGAGAGAGCGGAGGCGCAAGTAGCCCAACATCAGAGGCTAGAGAGGGGGGCTATCTGGAGGGCGGGAGGAAGGGAGAGCTCTGTTTTCCCCATTCTGTCTGCTTTCTCAGCTCTGATGAAGGGACTGGCCAGGAAGGAGACTCCTCTGCCTGGATGTGGGTGTCTTGGAGGGACAGTGGCCAGCTCTTGTTTCTCTTCTGTGAGAATTGGTGCAGAAATGGGCTTGCTAATTCGAGGTCATTAGAGGGACCCGATCCTTGGAGGCAAAGGTAGTCAAACTGTCTCACATACTTTAGATACGTTGTTACAAGGTGCCAATCCTTGGAGAAAGGCATCATGTTGGGGGAAATGATGGGTCAACAAAAGAGAGGAAGACCCCCAAGGAGATGGACTGACCAGTGACCTGGACAACAAATCTGAGCATGGCAGAGACTGTAAGGAGGACACATGACAGGGCAGGTGTCCATCTGTTGTCCATAGTCGGCTCTGAGTTGTAGTCAACGCAACATCACCGAACAGCAGCGATTAGAGGTAATTCTTCTACCTGTTCAGGAATGTGATTCAACGTCCACTCAGAAAGAAATTCTAAATGGCATCTCCCACACTTGCTCCTTCCAGTCACCCAGTGATGTAGACCAGCAATGGCTGAATAAATTGAGATGATCATTTTGTAGAGAAGTCACTGCAGAGAGAAAAGGGGGCCAGCATGAGCCTGCCAGCAGGGCTACCAAAGTTCCAGCTTCAGCCCTGGACCCCACTGTCCCCGGTCCCAACAGCAAAGAGGTCACAGGGCCCTGGAGGAAAACGTCTGTCTCAGGAAAGGGAGATCCGCACTCAGTTCTCAGCCTCGGCCCTCTGTCCACTCGGCGGGACAGCGACGGGCTAGCAGTGTCCCTTCTGAGCAGGGTCTCCTCCACCTCACAGATTCCTGGGGTGTCAGTTCTGTGAGGGATCCTGTCCCCAGATGGGGAATTACAGTCATTTCTGAGCACACTTTCTCTCATTTTAAAACTAGAAATGCAGATGAATCTCATAGAAAATAACCAAGGCTTAGCTGATTTCTTAGGAGCCCTGGAGGGAAAATGATTACGTGCTAGGCTAACTAAGGGAAAGGTTGGCAGTTCAAACCCACCCGTTGGCTCCACAGGAGAAAGGACTTAGCAGTCTGTTTCCAATAGGAAAGGTCTGAGAGGTAGTTCTGCTCTGTCACGCAGGGTCACGATGAGTCAGAATCAACCCCATAGCTCACAGCAACAAAAGCAGTTGTTTTCCTGACATTAACTGACACCCCACTTCCCAGAAGCAGCTTTCTAAGGCTCCTATGCTCCCCTCGACCTGAACTTCCTCTCAAGCTTATGTTCTCAAACACATACACGCACACACATGTGGCACGTGTGTTCATGCAATGTGCACACAGCTGATAAACACACATGCACGCCTCACACAATTCACACGTATGACACCAGACACAGGTAACATAACGTACAATGCAATGGGTGTGTGACATGCATGTACACTTGTTATGTGTTGTTGTTATTGTTGTTAAATGCCATCGAGTGGTAGACAACTCATAGCAACCTTATGAACAAAAGACCTGAACACTTTTATATAACTTTCCTCCTTTCTCCAGATTCATAGGGTTTCCAGAGGCAAGCTATTATGGAAGTGGATGCCACTCCTGCTTCCAAGCATGTTTTAATCGGGGAGATGCATCAAACACTGTCCACCATGGGTCACCATTCTGGCATTTGACACATTAGTGTCAAGTGTTCAGCTTCACAGAAACCACGACTTACCGCTGCATGGCAAGTGGACAGACCAGGGCTATTCGACCTTGAAGAATATTTGACCAAAAACAATTAAAAACATAGGTGACATATACACACATGTACACATGCATAGTATCTTACACTAACCCTCTAATGCAGATTTTCCAGGGCTTTTCGTGGGGGTTGTAATTATAATTGGACTCACTCATTTGAAGTCCAGGAATATTAAGTCATTTTTTTTCCTAGTCCCATGTGGCCATGTGGATGGGAGGAGGCATTGTGTACTCAATCATTTCCTGACCCCCTAATACCTCACACCACATCACAGACTACACCCCTAGGCCCGCCAGCTGTCTATTCAAAAGCAAACCACCTCACCTTAAAAAAGACCGTGTCAGCAACAGAAATCTGAATGATTAACCACAAACCACCTTCACCTCCTGAATTCTGTTCACAGCGATATATATACATAAGACACAAAGAAAAAAAAAAATAAGACACAAAGCAGTCTGTCTCCAAAAAAGGCACAGAAAGGAATGTTTAAGTGATGGTCGCCCAGGATGGCTGGTAAGGGATGTTCTTCTCCCAGGGGTTTTCAGTCTAAATCGCAGGTTGGAAGCCGGGACAGGTCAGTCGGTTCTCTTGCCCGTCCATGAGGACATCTCCACGGGCATTGGAAAAGTCCATTTGCTCACCTTGGGCATCGGATGAGCTCGTACTGTTTGCTTTTTAAGGACCTGCCAGTGTGATGAGAAGACAGCGGTGTGAGAGCCTTTGATGAACTGAAGTCTGGTTTCCAGGGTTCATTCTCAAGATTAATTAGAGATTAGCTTAGTCCCAGCTGCGAGGCCAACCTGGCATGCTAGACGCTGGGAACGTGGGCCTGATGGAGGCGACTTGGTTTGGCTGCAGGTAAAGTGTTCCGCGTCAGACAGAGATGGTCCCCCGGCCAACTCTTTCCCACTCCCCCGAAACAGGCCCCAGCAGCCTCACTCTCTCCTGCACTTCCTGCATTCTCCTCGCTCTAGGGTTCAGGTGGGGTCCCCCTCAGATGCAGTCTCCTTCACAGCCATGGAAACCTGTTCCTTCTCAGCCTTAAGCCGAGTGTTTCTAAGCCAGCTGTGTGTGTTGGTTGATGACTCCGCATACCAGAAGCAAACACGGCCTAGTGTATCTTAGTCAGCTCCCTCCTTGTTTCGGGGTTTATCTATCTGTCACTCTCCTGCTTTCACGACTAAGCAACAGCTTTGGAGTTTTACAAACAGCAGATCAATCATTACGAAGGAGTCTGAAAATCCTATTTGCAGCCGCTCACACGGCTTCTCAGTGCCTCTCTGTTCTTGTGAGTGGCGCTGACGTCGCTGTCACAAGTCCTGGAGGGAGCATACACAGCACTCAGCTGCCAACCAGTAGGTTGGGGGTTCAAATCCAACAGCTACTTCATAGGAAAATGTTGTGGCCGTCTGTAACCACTAAGACTGCTGGTGCCAGGTTCTGTGGCCGTTCATTCAGAGAGACCCTCTGCATCCACTTCCTAAACAACATGCTTCCAGAGACTCTGTGAACTTTGATAAATGTTGATAGTTGTAGAGGGGCTTCAGGGCTTTTGTTCATAGGATCACTATGAGTCCTGCTAGACTCGATGGCAATCAACAACCACAACAACTCTGTCTGTAAAACAGGACAAAACACTGTTTGGTTCCGTGCTATCTTCACAGTTGAACCCACCCTTAGGTGCCGGGGTCCACCCATCTCGCTAAGGATCTTCTTTTTGACTGACCTTCTCCTCTGCCACTTCTGATGTCCTTTCCCAGGGACTGACCTCTCCCGATAACACATCCAAAGTATGTGAGAGGAAAGTTCTGCCATTCTTGCTTCCAAGAAGGACGTCAGTTTCACTTCTTCCAAGAGAGATCTGTCTTGTGGCAGTGCATGCGATATGGCCAACAATCTTCTCCAGAGCCACGATTCCAAGCCGTTCAATCCTCAGCAATTTTCTTCGTTTCCTATAAAGACCGCAGCCTTGGAACCCACGGGGCCATCCTGTTCTGTCCTATCCGGTCACTGAGGGTCAGAATCACTGGCAATGGGTTTCTGTTACTTTTATGTCATGTTGTTGCTGCTTTTTCACTTGGAAGGTGATGGAGATAACGAAAGCGAGGCTTTGAGCTTCTTTCTGTGCCATATTTGAAGACTTACTGGTGTTTTCTTTCTCCTTCTAAGCCCCATGGATACAGGCAGGTCTGGACCGCCTTCCAGTAGCCCCAACGACTGTAGGAGTTTCAATTATGGGATGTGATGGATGGTTTTCACATATCAAGAGGAGGTGTACGTATGGTCTGTATTTTCACTGCCGTACTCTTAGGGTCTGTATTTTCACTACCATATTCTTCGGGTATTTCGTGGAAATTCTTCTGACGTGTCATCTGCATGCTTGATATTTATGCGGATCAGCCAAAACCTAACAAGCTCTAATGGACTCTGTATTTCTCCATCCAATAAATTTACCTTTATATTTGCTGTTTTAGTTGAATACATAATTCTTATACTAGAAAGAAATAGGTTTGGTTTTATTCTCATTTCTTTTTTACATTTTCAAAGAGTGCTGTTTTGTAAGCTACCTTGACATAAAATCCTCTTCTCTGCTGAAGAGACTTGGACTGTAGTTTGTTCACTATGCCAGGACTGTGTCAATCCATCTGGTTGAGGGTCTTCCTCTCTTGCGCTGACCCTTTCTTTCCAAGCACGATGTCCCATTCCAAGGGCTGACCCCTCCTCACAACATATTCAAGGTGTATGAGAGGAAGCTTTGTTATTTTTGCTTCCAAGAAACATTCGGGTTGCACTTTCTTCAAGACATATCTGTTTGTTCTTTTGGTAGTCCACGGGCTATTCAGTACTTTTCGCCAACACCACAGCTCAAAGGCATACATCCTCCTGTAATTCTTATTCATCGTCTAGCTTTCCGTTGCATAACAAATGATTGAAAAGACCATGGCCTGAATTGGGTGCACCTTAGTCTTCAAGCTGATATCATTACTCTTCAGTAATTTGGAGAGCCCCTTGGCTGCAGACTTTGCCAGTGCTTTCCCTCTCCTGATCTCCTGCCATAGTGGCTGCAGCAATGGGCTCAAGTATGTCGGAAATTATGAGGGTGACACAGGACAGGACCGGCCTCAGATCTGTAGTTCACAGGCTCACTGTGAGTTGTATGTGTCTCAAGAGCATCAAACAACAACAAACACTGTGGACAGAATTGTGTCTCCCACAAAAAAAAACAAAACAAAACAAACAAAAAAAACATGTGTGAGATGGTGTCATCTGGAAGTTATGTAATGATTCCCATGAACTCCTGAGCCAAGAAGCTGGAAAAAGATGACAGGTGTGCCCATTAACAAACGAATGGATAGAGAAGCTCTGGTATATTTACACAGTGGAGTACTAGGCAGTATTGACAACCAAGGACCTCATGAAATATTATACAAACTGGGTGACCCTGGAGGACATTATGCTGAGTGAAATATCTCAGTCACAAAAGGACAAATAGCGCATAGGGCCACTGTTGTAGAATGGGACTGACATTGGGGTTGAGGGAAGACAGAGAAGGAGGGGAGGAATGATGTATATTGCATTGAAACAGATGAGGGAGAGAACTGTTTAATAGTGATATATGATTAGGTATTATGGTTATGACAAGAGTCCAGAATGAAGGTTGCATAGTGGAGTGTACTCAGAGAGGGGGATTATACACCAACAAAGGAATCTTTCTTTTACTTTTCAAAGTGATGAGCGAACTGGTGGGGAAGGGTGGACAGGGAAAAAAATGCAACAATGAATGAATGGAAATCCAAAGTCTCAGTAAACGTTCATTAAAATTAATAAAATGAAGAAAAAAAAAGTTGAAGGGTGAGCTGTAACACCCATAACCCCACCCCGGCCCTGAGCGGGGGTAAGGACAGTTTCCCTGGGCTGTGGCCAGTAGCACCTTCTGTCGCTTATGTGATAAAAGGGGAAGAAGGGTGAGCAGAGTGTGAGGACCTCAGTGCCACCAAGACAGGAGGGCCAGCAGCAGGCCGTGTCCTTTGCACCCAGGTCCCTGTGAACTCACGTAGTGATGCAGGGAAAGGCCAAGACACACAGAGTGCTCCAGGGAATGTGAGGTATCCAGGTGCTGGGCGATCCAGAGAGAGAAAGCCTTCCCCTGGGGCTGGCACCCTGACCTTGGACGTGTCGCGTTCTAGACGGCAAGAGGATGAATGGTTTGTTAAAGCCATCTGTGAGAGCAGCCCTAAGTGGTCCAGACAGGCAGAGATGTGACTTCTCTGTCCCAAAAACCTCTGACGAAGGTCCCACGTGCTCCGGAAATCCAGCCAGACTCCCACAGAAAGAGCCTGAGTGTTGTGGGTTTCCTAAGACACCGCACACAGGCTTTAGAAAGTCGCAATTTGTTTTCCATCTCCAAGTCCGCCTGACAACCTCTAAAGCATCGGGCAGACGTTACAGTAGGGCTTAACTGGTGGCACAGGGGTTAAGCCTTGGCTACAACCCAAAAGACAAGCAGCTCTAACTCACCACAGGGCAGTGGCTATGGCAGGCCTTCTCTGAAGGGCACAGCCGTGGAAACCCTGCGGCCGGTGCTGCTCTGTCCTGTGGGGTTGCTGTGTCAGAATCAGGTGTTCTGGTCTACCAAGGTCTTCAAGATTACCTGGCAGCAAAAGAAAGTGTGAATGAGAATAGACAAGTGTTGACGAGTCTGATCTGTCCGCTGATTGGTTGTGTGGCAGCCTCCCTGGATTTGTTTTGTAGCCTGGTCGAAGCAAGTGTGCAAAAAGCAGGGGAGCGCTGATGGCAAAAGGAGCATCCTCCAGATGCCGTGAAGACATGCCAGCTCCCAGCCACAGCCAAACCCAATCCACAGACTCTAAAACACCACAGAGTAAGCAACCTCTCAACCCCTTCCGTTCTCCACGCAAAAGCCTAATAAGTTCTCGGTTGTGTATTGCAGAGTTTTAACTGAGAATTTGTTGGAGACAGAAAACAGCATTCACTCATGAATTGACTGTCATTCTACACCAAGCCTTGCTCTCAGCACTTTAAAACCATCATCTCCCTCAGTCCCCACAGGAGCCCTGAGAAGGAAGGGCTGTCGTTAGCCCGTTCTATAGATGGGGAAACTGAGTCACTGACTGTACCGTAACCTGAGCTCTTAACAGTTTTTTCACTTATAGGATGTGTGACCCTGGGTGAGTTATCTGACATACTTGTTTTCATGTAACATCGAGTTGGAACTGACCCATAGCTGACCCTCCAGCAGGTTTTCAGAGGCAGAAAATGCTTGGGGGGAGATTGCCCGTCTTTCTCCCATAGAACAGCGGATGGATTCAAACCACATGTCTTTGGGTTGGCAGCACAGCTCCTTACCACCAGGCCACCAGAGCTTCCTATCTGTCTTACCAGAACCCCGGACTTCCTCATCTGCAAAACAAAACCAAAAAAGCCAAGTATCGTACCATGAATAGCGTTTTGGTAAAGACTAAGTGAAAGGAATTATTTCACTTATTTCTCACATTAGCAGGCACGTAACTAGCTATTCTCAAGTCGATCCTGACACACAGCAGCCCTACAGGACGGAGAAGTGGCCACGAGGTCCAGGGCTCCCATCGTCTCGGAAGCAGACTGAACATCTTCCTCTCTCAGAGTGGCCATGGGTTCAAACTGCCAGACTTCTGGTCAGCAGCTGAATACGTAACCACTGACCCCCTCCTCCCAGGGCTCTTCACAGACATATTAAAACAACAAAGCAAAAGCCTACCATTGTCACACTGATTCCAACTCATGCCAACTTCCCGCCATGTTTCCAGGGCTGTACGTTGTTAGAGGAGGAGATTTCCTATCTTTCTCCCCAGGGAGCAGCTTGTGGATTTGAACCACTGACGTTTGCACTAGCATCCTAACATGCTGCCCACCATGCCACTGTGACTCCTTGTTGTTGTGTGCTGTGGAGTCAGAACTGACCCAGAGCGGATCTTCCGGCAGGTTTTCAGAGGCAGTTCATGGCCCAGCCTTCTCCTGTGACGCAGCTGGTGGATTCAAACCATGTACCTTTGGGATTGCAAGCCAGCTTCTTACCACCAGGCCACCAGAGCACCCTGTGACTCCTTAGAGGTTCTGAATTAACATTAGGCTCTCCACACCTTTAGCCAGAGTAAAAGAAGACCAGAATTTTGTAGAGTGGTAAACCATGACTCCAGATGCTGCCATTAGCGGAACCTCAGCTGGCATCAACAAACCAGCCACGAGAGGCTACACGAAAGCAGGTCTGGGAGCAGAAAAGGAAATGCAGTTACGCATCTGCCTGATGGGACGCTACCGTCTCTGCACTAGAAGTGGTCCTTTCTGGCTAGAAGACTTGACCTTCTGTTAGCCTCGCTAAACTTAGGTCTCGCCAGAATAGCCCCGGGATGACTTCTCACCTCTCTCAAGAGAGCCTCAGTTAGCCAAAGCGCTCCAGAACCACCCAACCGCTCGGGGGCTTGTGACACATTATGAGCCTGTTCTGTTCCTCCTGCAGTGTGAGATCATGGCTGGCCTGGGGCCTGGTGCCAACCAGGGAGACGACCACGCCATTAATCCTGAGCACGCAGCCATCTGTAGCACTCACAGGGCCAACTGGAAACAGATGGCACGCTCCGGGGGGTTTCGCTGAAACAAAAGTAAAAGGGGGCCTGTGTACTGTGTACAGGGGTACGGGCAGAAAATCCACAAGAGCTGGACCAGGCCCTGGAGACCAGGTTCAAAGCCAGGGGCACCTTCACCAGCCTGAAGCTGAGGGGGAAGAAGGGAATCGTGTGACAAAGCCACAAAGCCCATGGAGATCCGAGGCCCTGGGGAAGGTCAGACTTAGCAGGATTCTGTCACAGCAGAAATCAGCCGGAGCCTGAAATGGTATCATCTTGGGGTGTCCCTAGGAAGAATGGAGTGACCTGGAGAATAACCAGCACTCCCCGGCATGGCGTGTGTCTTCCCAGCTCATGGGCCAGCAGTGACCCCCACAGACAGCTGGAGTGAGCTCATTAAAACCAGCATTTGGGGGCCTTCAGGCTTCTGGTATCAGAGCGCTCTGCATGCCAAGGGGAGCAGCCATTGAGAACACAGCCCTCAGCCTGCCTGAGAGCAGCAAGACAGATGGAGGGAGAGTTCCAGCCACTCCAGGCATCGTCTGTGGAGAAGGATGGGCACTCTCCTCCCGTGAAGACCCGCTGGAGAGTCAGCAATGGGTCGGTTCTGCTTCGACAGCACACAATGCCAACAACAACACATAATGTTCTAGGTGACCAAGAAGGACTCTGCAGTGGGTCCCGATGTCACGGAGGACAACCCGTGGTCTCCCACAGAAAAGCTCCTTGGCAAGATGTGGCCTCCACTCATCCACTGTGAATCACGCAGAATAAGGTCCTACCCGGTGCCGGGAGATGCGGCAGAACCAGACAATGTTTCGTTCTGTCCAACGTAAGGTTGTACTAGCAGGAGCTGACACAACAACAATAACAAGATAGAGACCACACAGCACAGTTGTGTGGCTGAAATTCCACCAATGTTCATTGGAGCTCTGGAGGTCCGGTAGTAAGAAGCTGGGCTGCAATGCCAAAGAGACCTGGTTTGAATCCACCAGCTGCACCTTGGGAGAGGGAGGGACTATCTCCTCCTGTGAGATTAACTGCTTCCGAAACCCTGCTGGCGCGTCAGTGATGAGTGGGTTCTGACTCGATGGCACCCAAGAGCAAGAAGATTCATTATGTGTGCGATCCACCTCTTCATTATACACGCTGAGTCAATAATTCAAGCAGCTGTGTCCTTTCATTACATATGCACCTCCTCAATATGTATGCTGAGCAAATAACTTGAGAGAAGCTGGAACAAATGAAGACGAATGTGGCATCAGGATTGGAGGAAGACTCATCGACCGCATTATACAGAGGACATAACCTTGCTGGGAGCTCTGGTGGCCTAGTGGCAAGAAGCTGCGCTGCAATCCCAAAGCAGCATAGTTCGAATCCACCAGATCCTCCACTGAAGAAGGAGGGGGCAATCTGCTCCTGTGCCAGTCGGATCCTATTCGACATACGAAACAACAGAGGACGTCACCGTGCAGGAAGTGAAGACGTCTTGAAGCATCTTAACCACAAAGGCACTGACTGACTGACTACAGCCTTCCACGTGGATAACACTCACCACAGCTTTCAGTACTGATGACACTTAACAAAAAGAAAACAAAAATTCTCACCACTCGATCAACAGGCGATCTCATGACAGATGGGAAAAGACTGAAGTTAGCAAGATTTCTTTTTACTTGGATCCACAAGCAATGCCCATGGGAGTAGCAGTCAAGAAAGTAAAAGATGTGCTTTTGCCCTGCACGCATCTGCTGCCAAGGACTTCTTTATAGTGCCCAAGAGAAAGGATGTCAGCTAAAAGACTAAGGTGCACCTGATTCAAGTCATAGTATGTTTAATTGCTTTATGCTGTTATTGTTGTCATTGTGTATCACTGAGTCAGAACCGACCCATAGCCGACCTTCCAGTGGGTTTTCAGAGGCAGTTAATCTCATGGGAGGAGACTGCCTATCCCTCTCCCGTGAAGCAGCTGATGGTCTTGAACCATGTGCCTTTGGGACTGCAGCACACCTTCTTGCCACTAGGCCACCAGAGCTCCCAATTGCTTTGTGTGCAGGTAAAAGTTGAATAAGGAAGACAGAAGAATTATTTATGCTTTTGAATGCAAGTTGTGCCAAAGGCCACTGAATATCCCATGGAGTGCCAAAAGAACAAATAACATTTAAAAAAAGAATGAATAACATTTGTCCTAGATAAAGTGCAACCAAGGTGCCCCTTGAAGGGTATGATGCTGAAACACCATCTCACACATTTTGGACATGTTGTCCAGAGACATCAGTTCTTGGGAATAAAGGAATCATGCTTGGAAAAGTGAAGGGTCAGAGAGAGAAGCTTCTCAGTGAGATGGCTTCACACAGTGATTACAACAGTGGCCTTGAACATGACAGAGACCGTGAAGATGGCACAGGACTGGACACGATTTGGGTCTGTTGTCTGCTGGGCCACCATGACTTGCCATCAACAACTACCAAAAACCAACACACACGCAGGTTTCCAAGGAGCCCTGTTGGTGTAGTGCATTGTAGGCTGGTCTGCTCACTCAAAAAGGTCAGCAGTTCAAATCCACCAGCTGCTTCCGGAGAGGAAGATGTGCCCACCTGCTTCCCTTCAGCAGTGACTCCCCCGAGGGAGCCAGATGAAGGGGTGTCACCGGTCAGAATCCACTCAGTGGCGGTGGGTTTAGTGGGCACAGCTTTCTCATGTTTAAAGATCTAGTAAAGGACTTCCCCACTATGCCCACCTGGACCAAAAGCACACAGAAGACCCAAGCTGGCTGTAAAAATCTGGGTGCTACGGTGGTGCAGTGCTGGTGGCCTTTTACAATTAAGCGGTTGCATTTCCCAAAACAACTCTCCTAGGAGGCAAGCAGGGGGATGGGAATAAAACATATTTGCAAAACAATACAATCGAAACATTTTATTGGGTGTCTAAGGATTCTGAAAGAAGCCCTCCTAGTGCAGTGGTTAAGCACTGCTTTCTGTGGGATTACCTGCTTCTGAAACCCCCTTGGAGGGTCAACTATGGGTTGGTTTTGACTCTGTGACAGAACAAAACCACCACCACCAAAATGTCAGCGGTCTACCACCTGGGAAACCCCAACTGATGGTGCTGCCCTGCCCTACAAGGCCAAAAGGAGTCGGAATCAAACCCACAAGGATTTTAAGGATTTACATAGTCTTGACACCAGCAGTCAGGAAATCAAAAAGCGTATTGCGATGGGAAAGTCTGCTGTTAGGGACCTCTCTAAAGTACTCAAGAGCAACGGTGTCTCTCTGGACACTAAGGTGCGCCTGATACAGGCCATGGTCTTTGCAATCACTTGTTATGCATCAGAGAGTTGGACAATGACTAGGGAGGATAGAAGGAGAATTGACGCCTTTGAGCTGTGGTGCTGGAGAAGAGTATTGAATGTACCCTGGACTGCCAAGAAAACAAACAGAGTCATCCTGGAGAGGATTAAACCAAGCAACTCCTTGGAGGCAAGGATTCTGGGGCTTCGTCTGACATACTTTGGGCATGTTGTAAGGAGGGACAGGTCCTTGGAGAGGGACATCATGCTTGGGAGGGTGGAGGGATGGTGCAGGAGGGGAAGACCCTCTATGAGATGGACTGATTCAGTGACTGGGGTAATCGGGATGGGTGTGTCAGAGACAGTGCGGTTGGCGCAGGATAGAGCAGGGTTTAGGGCTGTTGTACATAGGGTCACTATGAGTCGCAAGCGACTCGATGGCACATAATAACAACAACAGCATAGTCTGGGCCAAGCCGGAGGGATGTTTCTGATTAACCTGATGGAGCACAATCAAAATAGACATCACAGACCTGATCAAGTTCCTGCAGACATTGGTGTAGCAGAGCTTCCTGCAAAACGCCTCTCCAGCAGAGTTCTTCAGTTTGCTCAGAGAATAGAGTTCTGAGGTCTGAGAGTTGAAACTTACATGTTCTAAACTGGAGCTCAAGGAGGGGCAGAGGGGGTTAAGCGGTGGGATGGTAACCAACGGTCAGTGGTTCAAACCCACAGGTGCTTCACAGGAGAATGAGGAAGCGGTCTGCGCCCACGATGACTTACAGCGGCAGGAACTGTATGTGACCATTGTACTCTGTGCTGTGGGGTCTCTCAACAGCCATGGAGAATGCCAGCAGTCAGCTGACACTGGGAGGGGGGTTGCTGTTAGATGCCCTTGAGTGGATTCAAACTCATGGGTGACAGCGGCAGGAACTGTATGTGACCATTGTACTCTGTGCTGTGGGGTCTCTCAACAGCCATGGAGAATGCCAGCAGTCAGCTGACACTGGGGGGGGGGGTTGCTGTTAGATGCCCTTGAGTGGATTCAAACTCATGGGTGACAGATGGAAGTCCTGCCTAGCCCTGGGTCCCTCACAGTCCACTTTGGTTGAGCCCACTTGTGGCTGCGGGCACGTGTCAATCCCTCTCCTCGAAGGTTGTGCTCTTGACCACTGCTGAGTCCATCCCGTGACTGGGCAGGATCTCAACCATGGCTCATCCCAAGGAAACGTGGCCTGAAGACCGTTTTCCTTTAAACTATTTCTCTACCCATGCTGGATTCCAGAGGGCTCTTCCAGCTGGCATTTGTCATTACAATTGAAGGCTCTCAGGTGCCACCTGTAAGCTGTCTTGGGGATGGATGGCAGGCAGTGCTAGCCTAGGCAAGGTGGGGGCCGCATCACTGTAAGAAAACAGCAGCTTTTCCTCCAAATCCTTGTTCTCAAGTGTAAGTGGCCACTTCTTGCACTTACGTCCTCCCCTGCTCTCGTCTGAGAGGCTGAATAAGTACGGCACATATTCACACACAGCCGAGAGGCCAAGGAAGTGAGAGTGAAGACGGAGTCACGTCTCCTCCAACTGTAAGTGACATTCTAAATTCCTAAAGGATTTCCATTATCGGGGGTTGAGAGGAGGGCTGACATTAGCTCAAAATGTGGGGAAAAAAAGGTCAGGTTTGTTTGTTTGGTTTTTTGCAACCGTTCCATGCCCAGGACAATGGACTGACTTTTTTTTATCTGTCTGTGGGTTTTCAGAGACAGTGATTAGCACCAGAAGAAACTGCCCATCTTTCTCTCACAGAGCAGCTGGTGGATTCGAACTGCCTGTCTTTGGGTTGGCAGTGCAGCTCCTTGTTTGAATAGTCATTCCTTGGGGATGTATGGATATTATTCTATCACTGACAGCATTTCACTGCAGGATAGGTTGGGTTTTGTTGTTGTTGTTGTTGTGTTTAATTTTCAGAGCAAATTTGTTTTCTATTCAACAGTTCACACACATTGTGTTTCACGGCACTAAATATGGTAGCAGCACTTTACCCACTCCCTTGCAATGTTGCCCATTTCCATCCATCCTTTTCAGGATAGATCCTGAAATGTTCTTGTAGTCTATAAATATGATGCCATTTGTCTTCATTTTTTTTTTAATTCCAGCATACAAGATCAAATGATTGTCTAGTTCAAAATGGCCACTACCTGTCCATATCGTTTCACTAACGCCAGCATCTCTCTCTTCGTTTCATTTTTGATGCCTTCCAATTTTCCTTGGTTCAACTTCCTACCTTCCATGTCCTTATCATGGGGATTCTGAAATGCATGATGGCAGCTGTTTCTTCTCCTTTTAAACCATTACACCAGCAAATAGGGAGCTCTGGTGGCCTAGTGGCAAGAAGCTGTGCTGCAATCCTGAAGGCACATGGTTCAAATCCACCAGCTGTTCCCCGGGAGTAAGATAGGCAATCTTCTCCCATGTGATCAACTGCCTTTGAAAACCCACCAGAGGGTCAGTTATGGGTCGGTTCCAACTAGATGGTACAAACAGCAAACAGCAATAACGTCAACAAAGGACAGCTCTGAACTCTTTACTCCACCCATATCTTGAAGTGGCCTCTACTCTGAAGAATGATTTCCAATCTGAGGGGTTCATCATCTTCCTGCACCAAATCAGGATTTCATCGGCCGGTTGGCTCTGAAGCTGCTTCTCCTCCCTAGGTTTGATCTGGAAGGTCCTCTGAAACCAGCACACCATGGGTGAATCTGCTGGTATTTGAAACACCAGGTCATAGCTTCCAGCAACACAGCCACACCCAACTCCCCAAACCCCGCTACAACAGACTGACAGATGTGTGGGGGATGAGGGGAAGACACTGAATTTCTTTAAAAAACACAAATAAGTAAATATGTCAATTCAGTACTGTGACAAATGCTATGACGAAAGTACTTAGACAGTAAAGAATGGTTATTAACAGCATGAGCTCCTCAGCCAGACAGACTGGCTTATGGCTCTACTCTGCTACTTCCTTGATGATTTGGATCAAATCCTATAACCTTTCCCTGGTCGCCAAGTTCCTCCTCAATGAAGTGGAGATAAGGGCATAACGCAGGACATGTGTCTCTGAGTCTCTGCGCCCCATCTGTCCTTCCTCATTCCTTCTGCTTCTGGAGAGCCACCCCTTACACCTCGACTTCCTCCTGCTCTCTGGGCGTATCAAAACCAGAGGAGTGGGCAAAGGGACAGACAGGCTTCTGTGGCTGGACCAGGCACTGCACTGGGCAGAGAGGACAGAGATGAGACACAGTGTGGTCTTTTTTTCCTCAAAGTATTCAGGAGGTTGGTGAGTCAGAAGAGCTCCTCTTTTTAAAAATTTTATAAGCTTTTTTATTTTT
>NW_006399798.1:8802706-8806438 GCF_000299155.1 Elephantulus edwardii | reverse complement strand
CCACTAGGCCACCAGAGCTCCCCTAAGAGCTCCTTTTTTATGGCTCTGGTTTAAGGGTTAAAACGTGTGTCTGTTGTGTGATGGTTACTACCCTCAACATTCTTTCCTTCCACCTTCTAACTTTAGGGGTAGATCTGATTGTAGAAGATAAATACGTGGTAAAGCATTTGCCATTTGAACATTCTTCCCCATTCAGTGACATTATGTCTGCCAATGTGACACCACCATGCTTGCCCGTTCCCAAATGACGCCATCCCCATTAACAGACGCTCGGAGCTCATAGAATGTTCCTTTGTTCGGGGCTAGAATTTAAACACTGGATGTTTCCATTCAAGAGACTGTGTGGAGACCACCCTGAGCCTCTGAACTCAAACCTAGGCATTGTGCCAATAATAACAGCTATAATTATGAGTATCATGCAGACACTTTGCATACATTATCTTTAATTCTCACATTCTCCCTTGGCATTGGTGCTATTATGCTCATTTTATAGGTAAAGCAGGGCTCACCAAGTGGCTCGATGTCGTGGAGACGGTCAGTGACTGACCCGGTCAGTCTAACTCTGGAGTCCTTGATCTTCTCCTCCGTCGTATTATTAGCTTCCGAGAACCTTTAAGAACTTGAGGGGACGGATGGGCCAAGCAGCTCTAAAGAGTATTCAGATGGCGTCCACACCACTCCTCCTCTCCTCTAAGGTGGGCGTCTGTGATTGGGGACCCCAGCTGGGGCAGCTCTCCAGGGATTCCCGGGCTGGAGACAGATGGGCCGGCGGGCCTCCTAGCCAAGTGTCTGCTCGCTGGACGACTGTCTTTCACAATGAGGGATGCAATTTGACATGTTTACTTTCTCTCAGGCCATCCTCACTCCCTCCTGTCACTCAGAACACCGGAGGGGCAGCGTCCCCCTTGCTTCCTAAACAGAAACACAGAGGCTGGAACAGGAGGGCTCTAAGTGGATTCTGCAGACACCGTATTTTCTCCTCCTCTTTTGAACCATTTAGGCTGCACCTTGAAAGGATTCCACAGACCTTAGTTTCCAGACCAAACAAAGGACTCCCAGAAAAAAAATCAGTGTGTGATGGACATTTACAAAATGAGTGAATGGCATCCAACCTGAGGGTCATGGAGTATCCACTCAGAGGTGACACTGAAAAGACAAAGAGTGTTCTCACCATCAGTCACCTAATTATTGAAATAATAAAAGTGGTAAGGCAATCAGGGAGCTCTGGTGGCCTAGTGGCAAGAAGCTGTGCTGCAATCCCAAAGGCACATGGTTCGAGGCCACCAGATGCCCCATGGGAGGATAGGCAATTTCCTCCTGTGTGATTAACTGCCTCTGAGAGCCCACCGGAGGGTCAGCCATGGGTCAGTTCCAACTCGATGCTACTCAACAACAACAACAAGGCAATCTTCACCCAGATCACACTCATTTCTTTAGTTTCAATATTGTCTTTACATAAGGTGCCTTTGTACAGTGTAGCTGCTAATTGGACCCATCCTGACTCTGACAACCAGACAACAGAAGGGGTATTTATTCTCTGATAGATCCGAATGACACTGAATACGAGATCAGCGCAACCGGAGAAGTGGTAATCAAAGCGAGGAAAAAAATAAACCTACCTAGGAATGAAGACATTGAACTCTGACGAAGCTAAGAGAAGGGATCTCTGCGTGGCTGAATGTTTAGTGTGCTTGACCGCTAACTGAAAGGTTGGAAGTTCAAGCCCATCCACAGGAAGAAAGTTCTGCTGATCCATGGTCAAGCAATCTGCCATTGAAAACTCCATGGAACACAGTTCATGGGGCTCAGTAACTGGCTTCACTGCTTCAGTCAGAAGATAGGAAAAAACAAGATGGAAGTAAAAGAGAAAAGGGGAGGAAACTGATAAACAAAGGAGAAAAATGGGCATTTTATTTGATAACAGCCTGGAAGCAGGAGTGGCATCCACTTCCACAATGGCTCGCCTCTGGAAACTATGAACAGTGCTCAGGCCTTTCGTTCACAGGGTCGCTATGAGTCATCTATGACTCGACTGCACCTAATAACAATGACAACATAGAAAGAGCTACGTTGGCCTAGTGAACAGAAAGTTATGCTACCAAGCCCAAGGTGGGTGATTTTATTCTGCGGCCCTCAGACCTGGTTCAAATTGTTTTCCTGTTAAACATTCTTCTAGGTGGGGTAGCACTGATCTGTGCATTGCTGGTACAGAGGTAACTCGTGGTTGCTGTGAAGCTGAACGCAGTGACACTGATGTGCCAAATGTACTAATGGTTCCCCATGTTGGACAGTGTTTTCTGGAGCTTCCCGATTAAAACAAGCCTGGAAGCAGGAGTGGCATCCACTTCCGGAATGGCTTGCCTCTGGAAACTCTATGAACAGTGCTCAGGTCTTTCATTCATAGGGTCGCTATGAGTCATCTATGACTCGACTGCACCTAACAGCAACAACAATTGTTGTTCGCTGCTGCTCTGTCATTCCTGACTTTAACAGCGACCACGTGTGGAATGGAATGAAATAAGCTCTCCCAGCAAGCCCTTGAGTTAAGGGGCTTCCTCTTTTTCACCGAGACTCTGCTTCACCAAGTATGCAATCTTTCCCCAAGAACTTGTCCCTCCTGATAAAAGTCCAGAGTTTGGAGATGAAGTCTCAGCATTGCTCCTTCTCCAGAGCCTTCTGGCTGACTTCTTCCAGGACAGATGTGTACCATTGTGTGTCTAATATTCGGAGCCAACACCATAAATCAAAGGCATCAGTTGTTCTCTGGCTTTTTTATTTATGTCCAATTTCCACAGACACATGACCAATAACAGCTGAACCCATACACAAATTCACGACAAATGTAGAAAAGATTGAGTTTGTCAGAGATTTTGTTTTCCTTGATTGCATGATCAATGCCATACAGAAGCATCAGTCAAGAAATCAAACGATTTGCTGCACGGGGTAGATCTTGGGCAAAAGTTCTCTTTAAAGGGCTGAAAAAGGTACCAGTCAGATCCGATATGACTGTATACATACACAAAAACAATAAAATAAACATTAAAAAAATTTAAAGAAAAAAAGGGCTGAAAAAGCAAAGATGCCACTTTGAGCCCTTGACTGGAGCCATTGTAAAGGACAGACTATGTCCACAAAGGTGTCAAGGGCTGGACAGAAGGTTGAGGGCTACAGTGCTGCCCGGTGAGAATCAGACATTGGAGTCTGCACTTGGCCGAGATGCCAATGGGGTGAAAGAGCCCAGTCTGGTCATCTTGACACCTTATCTTTATGGCTGTGTTTCTCTACTGAGCGTGACATTTGTGGGAGAAGGCGTGGCTGTTTGACTTAACTGTTTGCAGACACCTGAGACACTGCCTTCAACAAACACCTGATGGCGGAAGCTGAGACCTCTGGATTACACACATCCTCCACGTCCTAACTAACGCACACAAGCAAACGCGAATGGCACGCTCAGAACTGAATGTCCTCAAGAAAAACCCCACAAACCTTTGCGTTCTTAGCTAGTGTATCTCTATAAACACTGATAAATGTCAATAGTTGTAGAGGGGCTTCAGGCCTTTTGTTCATAGGGTTGTGATGAATCGTGCTTGACTTGAAGGCAAACAACAACAACATATCTTTGAGTACTAGGGGAGCTCTGGTGGCCTAGTGGCAAGGAGCTGCAACTACAATCCCAGAGGCCACGGTTCGAATCCACCAGATGCTCTGCCGGGGAAGGAGGGACAATCTCCT
>NW_006399798.1:8789917-8802366 GCF_000299155.1 Elephantulus edwardii | reverse complement strand
TCCTCCTTCTCCAGCACAGCATCTGGTGGATTTGAACCGCTCACCACTGGGATTGCAGTACAGCTTCTTGCCCCTAGGCCACCAGAGTTTGCCAGCCTCTCCCTTCTTAACACACTCTTGTCTTTGGGAGGGGTCAGTACCTAGAAGAAGACATCTTGCCTGGCAGAGTAGAGGGTCGGCAAGAGAAAGGAAGAAACACACACGCACAGAGGAAGGGATAATACAGGGACCACAGTGAGGAGCTGAAGCGCAGCAGAGAGTTCAAGGACGGCAGAGGACCGGGCAGGGTTCACCCTGTGAGCCAGAACACCTGACAGTAACAGCCACACACAGTCACCCCTAAACCAAACCGGAACCAGATGCACGAAAGTAGGAGGCACCCCTTTCCCTCACTGACCTAAGACCTTGAGAAAACAAGACTGGGGTTGCTCACCTCTGCACCCTCTGGCGCTGTGCGGTGCTTGGTCCAATTGCTGCAGCCCTGCTTCTGGTTTTGATAAAACCAACGAGAAGAAGGAAAGAGGAAGGGGCTGCTTCCTGGAAGCGGGGGTGGGGGTGGGGGTGAAAGGAGGGATGGAGACTGAAGACCCACAGACGCACCTGCTCTAGGCTCCCCCCTCCCCCGCCCCTCAGTGACTGGCTGAGAGAGTTTCCCAGGCGCCCCCAGGGACTCTCAGCTCTGCAGACCGAGGCTCACTGGTGTGGCATCTACAGGACACTCGGGAGAAGCAGCGTGTGAGGGAATGAACTGTTTTCCTGGAATACAGGCATCGCCCCTCCTACACCCGTCTGGATAAAGGACAGGCGGAGTGCTGCTTCGAGGCAAGGACGGCAGAGCTTTATCACACACACTCTGGGGTTGTTGTTGTTGTTGTGTGCTGCCGAGAGGGCTACAACTCATAGCGACTCTCTGAGCAACAGCTCTGAACCTTGCCGTAATCCTGAGCCAACCTCACCATCTCCGACACGCTTGAGCCCATTGCTAGTCACCATGCGAATCTTTTTTAATTTGTATTTTATATTGGTTTGCTTATAAAGTTCATACGCTTTATGTTTTACACTATTCCTCATTCACATTCTGTTTCAAACAATCATTCTGGTGCATTATATTTTTGAAAATCAATCAACATTGAATGATGCCCACCACTGCCGTCTTTCTAGACACCCCCCGATCTATCTCATTTCCTTTGCCCCCCTTCACCCATCAAATTGCGTGACCCCGTGATCTCCCCTTGCCCATCCCCAGCCCTCTGCTCCTACCTTCCCCCCCTCTGATCTTCACACACATTTTACTCATCATTCTATTTCTACAATAGTGGTCTTATACACTCTTTGTCCTTGTGGGACTGAGTTAGTTCACTCAGCATAATGCTCTCCAGTCCCTTCCACGTTATGAAGTAAACTTTGAAATCATTGCTCCTGCGTGCTGCGTAGTATTCCATTGTGTGAATGTACCGCAATCTCTCAATCCATCCGTTTGTGGTTAGACATCTAGGCTGTTTCCATGTTCCTGTGATAGTGACACTGCTATGAACACTGGTGTACAAATCTCCGTTTGTATCTCAGTCCTAATTTTCTCAGGGTATACTCTAAGCAGTGGAATAGCTGAGTCATATGGAATTTCTATGCTCAGCTTTTTGAAGAAATGCCACTGTTTTCCGCAGTGGTTGTACCATTTTACAATCTCACGCACAGTGTCTGAGAGTTCCTATCTCTCTGCAGCCTCTCCAACATTTATTGCTTATTGTCCTGTAAAACTTTGCCACTGCTACTAGGTAAGATGGTATCTCATTGTGAGTTGTTTTTTTGTGTGGGCGTGTGTGTGTACCATCGAATTGGATATCACTGGCACAGAAGGAGACTGATCCTCCTTCTCCAGCAGAGCATCTGGTGGATTCGAACTGTGCACCCTCGGGGTTGCAGTTCAGCTTCTTGCCACTAGGCCACCAGAGCTCCCTTAATTGTGGTTTTGACTTGAGTCTCTCTTATTATTGCCAGTGATTTTGAGCATTTCTTCATGTGTCTGTTATGCCAATCTGTCCTGCTGTGGGTCTTCCTCTCTTAAACTGACCTTCCACCTTTTCAAGCATGACGTCCTTCTCCAAGGATTGGCCCTTCCTGACAGTATGTCCACCGTGTGAGAGGGCATTTCACAATCTTTGCAGTCAAGGAGTACTTTCCATTTTAGTGCTTTTGGCAGTGCATGGGATATTCAGTACTCTTCAATACCACAACTCAAACACAACAATTCTTTCTCTGTCATCCTTAGTCATTGTCCAACTTTTGATAGAGAAGACTACAGTTTGGATCAGGCACACCTCAGACATCATTACTCTTCAGTCCTCTGGAGAGGTCCCTGACAACAGATTTTCCCACTGTGATACATCTTTTGATCTAGGTAGGATAATATGAATGTTTCCTGGTGGTGCAGTGATTAAGCATTCAGTCATGGTAGTGTTAGTTTAAAAGTTGTTTGGTTTTTAAAATTTTTTTAATTGTATTATTTTTACATGTACCATCAAATCAGATCTGACTGGTACAGGAGGAGATTGTCCCCTCCTCCAGCAGAGCATCTGGTGGATTTGAACCACGTAACTCTGGGATTGCAGTGCAGCGTCTTGCCACTAGGCCACCAGAGCTCCCTTAAAAGTTGGCTTTTCTAGCCATTATATTAGCCCCTGCTGGTCTCCAGCCACCTTAACTTTGCCACCATGCTTTTTGCAAGGCACATGGTCTTGCAAATCATCAGCAGCTATGGGACTAGGATAAGAGAGAGAGTGCTTCCCACACTGTAGAAGAAGACCTGGTGAGAGTGAGATGGAGCTAGGCCTGGGGAGAGCAAGACTCCAGGAATACAGTGGTGGAGAGGCTGTGGCAATGTGATTGAAGGAGAAGTTGAGTTGTAACTGCTCTGAGTCAAACCCTGCTGAGTGATTGAGGAAACCAGTGGCTGCCTGAATTTGTGTCGCCAAACTGAAACCAGGACTTTTACTAATTAAGGAATTGTGTTTTGCTGTTAATGTGGCTTGGGACTGCTGAGCTAAACCTGAACTTGCATGGAGCTATTCTTTGTCTTCCCAACTTCCCAATCTATTTTCCTAAAAAACCCCACTCTTGGTACAACTGTGAGTAAAGTCGGTGAGTCCAACAATGAACAGCGAACCCAGTGATTGGTGGAAGCAGGTGCAGGAACGTGTGGTGGCAGTGGTGGCGGTGGGTGGTGGTATGTCTGACCTAAAAGCTATCTGTTTGCTGTTATGGATATTGTTGAGGGGAAAGTTCCCCTTGATGCAACGGGCAGAAGTCAGAGTCGGCCACCCTCACTACAGCTGCTCTTTTCACAATCATTAAGGGTGAAGTCAACAACTCAAACTCCCCTGCCATGGCACAGAAGAAACGTGTGGCAGCCTGGTGCCATAAATATTTACAGCCAGCAATCCCAAACTGTCCAAGCACTGACTCTGCCACTTACTAGCGAGGAGCTCTGGGCCAGTGAATGAGCTTGTTGGGGTTTTGGCATGCTCTGGAGAAGAGTATTATTCCCGTCTATCCAGTAGGGCTGGTGTGTCTATCAATAATCAGATCAAAACACCCCACAGCTCTTGAGTACATTTCAACTCACAGCAATTCTGTAGGACAACTAAAAATTGCTTTCAAAGCTGCTAGTGTATCTGAACTGTCAATTTTCCAGTTAGCAACCGCAAACATTTAACACCCACTACCTTACTAGGATTCTCTTTATGTGGAGAACAAAAGCACTGCTGTTGCATCTGTTCTAACTCATGCTGTAAACATTAACAGGAGGAGAAAGTCCCTTCCAGCGCCATCTCCAGGAGCACGTGGTGAATTCTAAATGCCAAGCTCTAGGTTAGCAGACCAACACGTCATCCGCTACATCACCACCGCTCGTTATTTTGTGGGTAGAATGTGAAAATCATATTATTGCTGTCGTCGTTACTTTCCAACTCATAGCGACCTTATAAACAGCCAGCCTGAACCGCTGCTCTATCCTGTGCCATCCTTATCATCTCCGACACCCTTGAAGTCACGTGTCAGTTCATCTCTTTGAGTCTCCCTCTCCTTGTCTGGCTCTCCATCTTTTCAAGTATGATGTCCCTTTCCGAGGAATAGCCGCGGTTACTAGCTACACATGTAAAGTACCAAAGTGATGCACTGACATCACCCCAAACAAACATGGCGCCGAGAGGGGCGGAAATGCCCCTAACAAATATAGCTGCAGAGACCCCAGCAGACGGAAGCTTAAAATGCCCCTAACAAAGATGGCCGCCGAAGGCCAGCAGACGGAAGCGGATATGCCCTTAACCAAGAGGGCGGCGGGGCGGGCCAGCGGGCGGAAGTGGTCCTCCCGGCGCCCGGCGGGTCCGCGATGGCTGTCGCCGCCGCCTCTTCGGCCATGAAGCGGCTGGACCTGCGCGACCCCGCGGCGCTCTTCGAGACCCATGGGGCGGAGGAGATCCGCGGCCTGGAGCGCCAAGTTCGGGCGGAGATCGAGCACAAGAAGGAGGAGCTGCGGCAGATGGTGGGCGAGCGGTACCGCGACCTGATCGAGGCGGCCGACACCATCGGCCAGATGCGCCGCTGCGCCGAGGGCCTGGTGGACGCCGTGCGGGCCACTGACCAGTACTGCGCGCGCCTCCGCCAGGCTGACCCCGCCGCGCTCCGGCCGCCGCCAGCCCGGGAGGTCAGTGCTGGCCCGCGGCCGCCCCGCAGCGCTGACCGGCCCTCCGCCCACTTCCGGCCGCCCCTGCTGTCCGAGCGGCCTGGCCCTCCTCCGAGGACAGCAGCGCCGTCCCTGCATGGGGAGCATCCTCCCCCTTTGCTCGTGCCCCCCCACTGTCGGCCTCTCCCTGCCCACATTCCCGTTTTACACGAACCCCCCTCTCCCCCCGGGGGTGGCCAGTCCCGAGGCCATCTAGCCCACCGCAAGTCTTAGGGACCCCCTAGGGCAGAGCACTGTCCCCTGGGGAGTCCAGAGTTTTAGGGATCGGCAGTGTCACAGCTTTTGCGCAGAGCTGCTGCCTGGGTTCGAACTGCCCACCTTCTAGCCTCCTTAAACCAATCAGGGCAGTGCATTCCCGCAGAGCGTCCTGACATTGCTGTCCCTGGCGTAGACCTGGGCCGCATGTGGACTCCCCCAAAGCCACGCTCCTTACCCCCAAGAACGCCTTGCGCCTTCCCGGAGAGCTGTGCCTCCCTCCGACGTTGTAGGCCGGTGTTTGCTGACCCTTAATCCTCAGGTGTTGGTGGTAATAGACTATTTTCAGGTTAAGCAGCTGAGTTCAGTTTTTTCCGAATGAGCTTACTTCCTCCCACTCAGGATTAAAACCCAGGTGAACGATGTGGTCAGAAGCCTGGCCCACCGGTGGACTGGAGCAGGAGGCCCTGCAGCCGATCTTAACGGCAGCAAGGGTGGTGGGGCCAGCCCACCCCACACCCCGAAGACAGATCTGGAAATGTGCGCCTGAGAGGCCAGGCTGGACGAGGCCATGGGCCTCTGCCCGCACACACTGGGGTGACAGAGGCAGGACAGACTTGGGAACACCCGTTTTGGTTTTATTGTTTGGAGCAAGATCTTGTTTTTCCAAAGAACACTGACCCAGAGATGAGTAAGTGAAAGGGAAAGTTCCCCTTCCTGCAACCTGGACAGGGAAACTGCAAAAGTGGTATCGAGTTCCGACAGGGTCGGCGGGGATCGCACACACTGTGCAGACAACTTGGTTCAGACTCAGATGGACCTCACATGCAGCAGACAGAATCACACCCAGTCTTGCCCCAGGCTCACAGCACTGCTGTGCTTACATGCATCACTGCAGCCGTCCAGTGCCAGGCCGTCTCATTCCCCTCCTCCACCAAGCGCAGAGTCCTCCAGCGACCAGCCCCTCCTGACAACGTGTCCAGAGTGTGTGAGGGAGGGCTCACCAGCCTCGCTTCTAAGCAGCACTGGCTACACTTCTTAGAGTCAAGTTTTTTCTCCTGTAGTCAGTACTATAGAGACGTTAAACCAGGCTGCTCCTTGGAGGCAAGGATTCTGGGGCTTCGTCTGACATACTTTGGACATGTAAGGAGGGACAGGTCTTTAGAGAGGAACATCATGCTGGGTAGAGTGGAGGGACAGCACAGGAGGGGAAGACCCTCTATGAGGTGGATTGATTCAGTGACTGGGGTAATCGGGATGGGTGTGTCAGAGGCAATGAGATTGGCACAGGATAGAGCAGGGTTTAGGGCTATTGTACATAGGGTCACTATGAGTCGTTAGCGACTCGATGGCACATAACAACAACAACAACAGTCAGTACTATAGTATCGTGATGTTGCCTCTCGGTCCACGTCCTGCAGCGGCTTATTTAATAGGGCTTTTCTGACTGCTTTAAACTTTACCCACATGGCTGGGTGACATGGTGGCCACTGCCACAGGATACAGTGCTTGAGTCAGGACAGCTCAGGACTGCTCGAGGGCCCCTGCCCTTCAGCCTTGCTGGCCTTCTGGGTCACATGGGAGGAGATTGCCCATCTCTATCCCACAGGGTAGCTGGTGGATTTGAACCTTGTGCCTTTGCGATGGCAGCATAGCTCCTTACTTCTGGACCACCAGAGCGCTCTCGGTTGCAGATGGGGCTCTAGAATTCTCGTTCTTTGCATTGCTCTGCGGCACTCATTCCGATCCACACACTTGAGTTGCATGGTTGATAAAATGCAGGCGGACCTTCCTGGTATTCTGTGCTTTGCACCAGGAGCCATCTGATGTCAGCCGTTCTGGCCCTCATTCTGTTTCCTAGTGGGGCAGGGGTCACCGCATGTCCTGTGATGGACGGGACAGCCCCCCACCCCCCAGCAGAGGAGGCTGTGGACAGGAGTGAGGTCAGGCTCGACCCCACCGAGGTGCTGTGTGTGTTTCTGACTTCTCTCTCTGCCCTTCCACGCCGCAGCCGCCGCCGGCCCAGGAGAAGTTCTACAGCATGGCTGCCCAGATCAAGCTCCTGCTCGAGATCCCGGAGAAGATGTGGAGCGCGATGGAGGCCTCGCAGTACCTGCACGCCACGCAGCTCTGCCTGCTGTGCTGTCACCTCCACGGGCTGCTCCAGCTGAGCTCCTCCCGGGCCCAGCACAGCCCCGTCCTCTCCCGCTTCCCCATCCTCATCCAGCAGGTGGCAGCGGCCAGCCACTTCCGGTAAGCGGGGCCCCCACTAAGAGTGCGCTCCCGGCCCCACAGGCAGGCGGTTCAAATCCCCCAACTGCTCTGAGGGAGAAGGATGGGCATTCTCCGGCTCTGTAAGTTCAGAGAGAGATCCCACTGCAGGTTTCCTGATGTGCCAGGGTTCTTTCCCTTGGGGACAATTCCCAGTTGACTTCCGTCCTCCTCCCTCCTCGAGGTCGGCCATCCTGCACGAAAGCAAGATGCTGCTCAAATGCCAGGCTGTGCCTGACCAAGCTGTGGCCGAGGCCCTCTGCTCCATCATGCTCTTGGAAGAGAGTTCTCCTCGCCAAGCCCTGACGGACTTCCTGCTGGCCAGAAAGGCGGCCATCCAGAAGCTCCTCAACCAGCCGCCCCACGGTGAGTGCAGCCTCTCTCCAGAATTTGCTCCTTAACTGTGGGGTGAGGGGACGTGAAGCATCCCGGATGCTGCGTTGGCTGAAGGCCCTTCCTTGTTCGAAGTACAACAATTTCTCCTCGTAGACGGAGGAGCCAAAGCTCAGATCTGCTCGCTAGTCGAGCTGATGGCCACCACCCTGAACCAGGCACACGCCCTCTTCTACTCTCTGCCGGAAGGTCAGCTGCCAGACCCGTCTCTTCCCTGCGGCTTGCTGTTCTCCACCCTGGAGACCATCACAGGCCAGAGTTCTAGCGGTGAGCTTTCCGTCAACTTCCCCTCCCCTCCTGGTAATGAATGACTGAGTACCTGCCCTGGGTAAGGCCCTGGGGATAGCAGCAGTGAGCCAGTCAGATTGCCACGACTCCTTTATAAAGTCAGGGTTTAGTGTCGAGTCACTTCTGACTTACAGCAGCCTGTGGGCCCGAGACGATCTGCCCTGTAGAGAGCCCTAGCTTGTCCTGAAGGTAACACCGCCCGGTCCTGCAGCGCTGCTGGGGGTGCAGACCACCAGACCTTTCTGTTATCAGCTAAGTATTTGACCAGTGCATCTAGGGCTCCAGATTTGCAGCTCATGAATGTGCATAAAGTCTTTGTAGATGCATTGATTCTGTTGGCACATTCAGGATTCTTTAGGGACGACAAGTCAGGGACAGCAGTTCTTGAGTATTTCCGGTATTCCTTGTTCATTGTTCAAGCAGTTACACATATAGAAGGCATCTGAAGATGCCAAGGGTTGGGTCAGGTGCTCCTTAGTCCTTTGAGTGATAGCTTTCCTTTTTTAACACTTTTTTAAAAATTTTATTTCATTATTTTTTTGGTAGTTTTGGGGTTGTTTTTTTTTTTGTTATGTGTGTACTGTCAAATTGGATCTGACTGGTACAGGAGGCGGTTGTTCCTCCTTCTTCAGCAGAGCATCTGGTGGATTTGAACTGCGCACCTCTGGGATTGCAGTGCAGTTTCCTGCCACTAGGCCACCAGAGCTCGCCATATTTCATTATTTTTTGTGTGTACCGTCAAATCAGATCTGACTGGTACAGGAGGAGATTGTTCCTCCTTTTCCAGCAGAGCATCTGGTGGATTTGAACCACGTACCTCTGAGAATTACAGTGCAGCTTCTTGCCACTAGGCCACCAGAGCTCGCCCTTTTTAAGACTTTAAAGTGGTCTTTTGCTGTAGATTTTCCCAGTGCAGTCCATTCTTTAATTTCTTGACTGTTCCTTCTACGGGTGTTAAATGTGGATCCAGATAAGTTGAAATCCTAGGTAACCTCAGTTTTTCTGCATTTATCATGTTGCCTATTGGTCGCACTGTGTGGCGTTTCCCCCCCTTTATGCTGAGGTTTAATGTCTACTGAAGACTGTCTTTGATCTTCATCAGTAAGGGCTTCACGTCCTCCTGAGATTGTGTCATGTGCATATTACGGGTTGTTAGTGATTCTTCCTCCAGTCCTGATGCTGTGTTCTTCACTGAGTCCAGCTTAGATTATCTGCTCAACATTCTAGGTGACTAAGTATGGAGAAAAGATGCCACGTGGCCACACACCTTTCCTGATTTTAAACCACACAGTACCCCTTTGTTCTGTTCACGTGCCTGCCCGTTGGTTGACGTACAGAGTCCTCTATAACACAATTAAGTGTTTTGCATTGCCCAGTCTCGAAAGTGTTTTCCATCATTTGTTAGGACTCCCAGAGTCAAATCCATGGACAGTATGACTGATGGTCCGTGGTACTGATCTTGAATGGAGTTACCAGTCCAGGTGGGGCTGGAATACTGTAGGGAGCTCACCTGGGAGCCTGGCACTGTCCCAGTCAGGTGCCAGCTCCTAGGGGACACTCACGGGCCCTCTCTCCAGGAAAGGGCATCGCTGTCCTGCAGGAGGGCATGAAGCTCTGCAGCTGGTTCAGATACCTGCCACCATCCATCATTGAGTTCCAGCCAACCCTCCGGACGCCCGCGCATCCCATCAGCCAGGAGTTCCTCAAGGACACGCTGCAGAAATGGATCCACATGTAAGTAGCTGGGAAGAGCGTCGTGGAGGCTGCCAGGAGCCTCCGCTGTAGCCTTCGGGGTGGCCAGGCCGGGTTGACAGGGACGCACAGGTGAGGCTGTGGATGACACTGTGGCCACGTGCTGCCCCTCTCGGACCAGCCAGCCGCTCAGCACCACTGGGGGAGACCCTGAGAGCAGTTAGTCTTTCAGAGTAGTATGCAAGGATTGTGAACTCTTCCCTTAAGACTTCTGCAGTTCCTACTGTTGCATTAGCGTGTGGATTGTTTCCAGCCATTCCAGGGAGCTGTGGAGCCCGCTGGGTTCCCAGGGAAGCAAGGGTTGTTTTCGTTGTTAGGTGCCGTCAAGTCGACTACGACTCCCAGCAGCCTGTGGACAACAGAGCTGAACCCGGCCTGGCCCGCACCGGCCTCACCGTCACCCACATGCTCGAGCTCTGTGTCCACCTTGGTTTTGAGAATCTTCCTTCCTTTCTCAGACCCCACAGCTGTCCTTTTCCATGGCCTGGCCCTTCCTGACGACAGAAGTATGTGGGATGACGTTTCACCATCCTTACCCCTAAAGAGCTTCAGCCCTCGTTGAACGTCCTTCCAGAGAAACCTGTTTGTTCTTTGGGCAGCCTGTGGGGAAGTCAGTCGGCTTCTCCAGCAGCGCAACTCAGAGACATGAGCTCTTCTTGGTCATCCTCATTTGTTGCAGCTTTCAGATACATAGGAAGTAATTCACAGGAGCCCCTCCGTCCTGAACCTGACGTTGTCCTTGACAGCGTGCTTTCCCAACGCAACATGTCTTTTCATCTCCTGACTGCTGTTACCATGAGCGCTGACTGTGGATCCAAGGAAAATGAACTAGTTTATTAACTTCAGTCTTTTTCCATCTCTCACGGTGTTGTCTGTTCAGTGATGAGACTTTGTTTTCATGAGGTTGAGATGTAATCAACATTGAAGGCTGTAGTCTTCTTTTTTTTTTTCCACGTCGGATAGGTAGTGTGCCCATGTTGTAACAAGGTTTAAAAGGTGGCACATGTCATACAGAAGCATGAACACCTTAGGAACTGGAAAAGGATCACAAAGGCTGTAGTCTGTGATCTTCTAGAGCAAGCATTTCAAGTCCTCCTCACTTTCAGCGAGCAAGGTTGTGTCATCTGCATAGTGCGTGTTGATGAGGCTTCCTCCAGGTCTGATGCCACATTAATCTTCGTTGAGTCTAGCTTCTTGAGGCATTTGCTCAGCATACAGCCCGAGTAGATATGGAGGAAGGATACAGCCCTGACACACACCTTTCCTCGTTTTTAAACTGGGCAGTGTTCTTTGTTCTATCTCAGCAGCTTGTTGGTCTAGGTATAGGTTTCACATGAGCACAGTTAAGTGTTTTGGGATCCCCCTTGTTCTCTGTTAGACATAATTTGTTATGATCTAGTCAAATAGCATTGCATAGTCGATAAAACACAAACAGCTTTCTGGTATTCTCTGCTTCCAGCAAGATCTGCACCAGCAGTTCCATCCCTCATTCCACAGCCTGTTCTAAAGCCAGCTTGGATTTCTGGAGGTCCTGTCAATGTACTACTGTTCTAGGCATTTCTGAGTAATCTTTCCCAAGATTTTACTTGCGAGCGATAGTAATGATAATTGTTTGATAATTTGCACATTATCTTGGATCACCGTTTTTTGGAAATGGGAATAGGAATTTCTTCCAGTCAGTCGGCCAGGTAGCGGTCTTGTAAATTTCCTGGCACAAACTGGTGAGCAGGCCCAGGGCGGCATCTGTTGGTTGAACATGCTGATTGATTGGTATCCCATCAGCTCCTGGGGCCTTGTTTTTTGCCAGTGCCTTCGGTGCAGCTTGAGCTTTTTTCTTCATTGCCAGTGGTTCCGGATGGTCTGCTGCTTGCTGAAATGGGTCCATGTGAACTGGTTTGCTTTGGGGCCGTGACTGTGTGTAGTCTTTCCATCTTCATGCTTCCTGGATCCTTCAAGATTTTGTCCATTGAAGCCTTCAGTGTCGCAGCTTGAGGCTTGATTTTGGTTTTTGGTTCTTTCAGCTTGAGAAATGCTGAGTGTGTCCTGTCTTTTGACTCTAACTCCAGCTCTTCGCACATGTTGTTAAGAGTATTTCATCTTCTCAAGCTGCCCTTTGGAATCTTTTGTGCATTTCTTCCCTTTGTTTTTTGTTCTGTTTATACTCTAGTGCAGTTTCTATTCCAACACTCGCTTTGAAACGGGGTGCCCCGCAGGTGCTGTGCATTGACATCCTGTGTATCAAGGCCTGGGTGAGAGGCAGGTCCTGCCGCTTCTCATAAAGGGTTTACCCGAATGGAGCCCAGGGAAAATGGTTGTGTTGCAGGTGCAGTGAAGACATCAGACATGGGCTTGCCAACCTGCTTGAATTGGTGAAGAACATGAAAGGCCTCGCCGAGGTCCGGGACGCCATGTGGGGTCTGCTGAGCAGTGAGGCCACCAGCCACAGCTGGGATGTGGTGTGCCAGCGGCTTCTGGAGAAGCCCTTCTTGTTCTGGGAGGACCTGATGCAGCAGCTGTTCCTGGACCGCCTGCAGGTGGGGGGGAGCAGGGAAGGTGGTGGGGTAGGTTCAGGGGGCACGGCAGGTGCAGGGGGGACAGCAGGTGCAGTGGTAGGGGCGGGGACAGGTGCAGGGGGGACGGCAGGTGTAGGGGCCGTGGTGAGGGTGAGGACAGGTGCAGGGGGGACAGCAGGTGCAGGGACGGTGGTAGGGGCGAGGGCAGGTGCAGGGGGGACGGCAGGTGTAGGGACAGTGGTAGGGGCAAGGGCAGGTGCAGGGGGGACGGCAGGTGTAGGGACAGTGGTAGGGGC
>NW_006399798.1:8750327-8789817 GCF_000299155.1 Elephantulus edwardii | reverse complement strand
GCAGGTGTAGGGACAGTGGTAGGGGCAAGGGCAGGTGCAGGGGGGACGGCAGGTGTAGGGACAGTGGTAGGGGCAAGGGCAGGTGCAGGGGGGACTGCCAGTACAGGGGAGGCAGCGGGAGCAGGTGCAGGGAGGTGGCAGGTGCAGGGACGGGGGGGGCAGGCAGGTGCGAGGAGGCGGCAGGCTCGATCGCTCCCCCACACCCTGCGTGATGTGTCCGCTGACACCTTCTGCTCCTGATGGGCACTCTTTGCCTGCTTCCGTACCTTACCCCCGGGGGATCTTTGGTTAAATAATCGAGAGACGCAGGCCTGGCGCTGACCGGAGACCAGCCTCTGTCACTTGGCCAGGAGCATGCCCGTGTCCTCAGTAGTGACCTCTGGTCTCTCCCAACACCGTGTCTCTTACGAACGAGCGCATTCCGAGTGCTGGCACTGCCTTGCCGCTTCCTTAAAGGACTTGTGATGAGAGCTCTTCTCTCGTTCTCTTTTAGACTCTGATGAAAGGGGGCTTCGACACCATCTCCAGTAGCTCCGAAGAGCTCCTGGTCTCCGCTTTGCAGGAGCTTGAGTCCAGCTCTGGCGGCTCTGCCCCAAACAAGCACATCCACTTTGAGCACAACATGTCCCTCTTCCTCTGGACGGAGAGTCCCAGTGACCTGCCTCCTGACGCCGCCTGGGTCAACGTGGCAAACCGTGCTGAGTTTGCCAGCAGCGGCCTGGCCAGGAAAGCCCACAACATTAGTCCCTGTGTGCAGAGCTTCTGTTCTGCCCTGGACTCTAAGCTGAAGAGCCAGCTGGACGACCTCCTGGCTTACCTGCCCCCTGAGGAGGCCTCGCTGCCCAAGGACGCCTCCCCCCGCATCTCCGCCTTTGACAGGTACTCGGACGCGGGGACAGTGCAGCAGATGCTGCAGACTCACGCCATGGCCTGCGTTCAGCAGATCACGGCCTGTGTCCACGGCGAGCTGCAGCGCGTGGAGAACCTGCCCGGGGCACCCGAGGGCCCTGCCCACGGCGGGCTGCACGCTGTCCTCTTCCTGGCCCGCCTCTGCCAGTCCCTCGCTGACCTGTGTCCCCACCTGAAGCAGTGCATCTTGGGGAA
Organism: Elephantulus edwardii; assembly: GCF_000299155.1. NCBI lineage: Eukaryota > Metazoa > Chordata > Mammalia > Macroscelidea > Macroscelididae > Elephantulus > Elephantulus edwardii. Next base: position 8,788,713 of record NW_006399798.1, on the reverse strand, counting down.
GTCGGGGAGCGCAGAGAAGCCAGCCCGGGAGCTGAGGGCTCTGAAGAAGCTAGGCAAGGGCAGTGCCCCAGACGCAGCGCCCGTGCAGAGCAGGTGGCAGGACGCCCGCGCACTCCTCCTGCAGCAGAGCGTGGCCGCCTACCGCGTCTGGAGCTCCGCGCTGGTGAAGGTGGGCGCTGGGCCGCGAGGGTCCACTTCACCCCCTCCTGACCACCTCCCAGTCCTGCCACCCTCAGTCAGACTGTGACAGGAAGGGAACAGCCATTCCCACTATGTGTAGTCGTTTGCACCGTCTCACTCCAGACGACAGAACTAAAAGCTCTCTGTAGTCAGCCTAGACTTGAGAGCCCAAAGCCCAGGGAATGATGCACTTTCTCCCCAGACTAGGGTTTTAATTTTCTTTTATTTGAGGTCAATAGATATCCTGTTCCCCAGGCTTCTCCCGGTGAGGGCCGACACTTACAGGGCAGTTAGCACAGGTCCCTTGTTCAGGGGGGCTCTGGTGGCCTAGTGGGAAGCAGCTGTGGTGCAGTTCCGAAGGCATGTGGTTCAAATCCAACAGCTGCTCTCTGGATCAGTCTCCTCCCCGTACAACTTAGAGGCTTGGTTCTGACTTGATGGCAAACAATTCTAGTGACTAAGGCGCTCTGGTGGCCCGCTCGACGGGGAGTTGTGCGGCCAGCCCAGAGCTGGTGCCTCTCAGGCAGTTCACATCTACTCGCTGCTCCTTGGGAGGAAACTGGGCTGACCCCTCCCATACAATCGACCCAACAAGCAACTCACTGCTGTCAAGTCAGAACTGACTCCTGGCGGACCCTCTGTCAGGTTCTCAGAGGAGGAGCAGGCCCAGCAGCTCAAGGATTGACACAGCTTGCCTTGGCCCGGCAGTGGGACTCCTCACCCTCCAGGCCACCAGAGCACTTCGCAGCCTTCAGCAAGGGCCGGCTGCACTGGAGGGTTAGCTGAGAGCCAACTCCAACTCGATCATGAGTTACACGAGTGGTCAAAGTAAAGAGGGGGTGCACCCCCACACACCCACAGAGGACCAGACGGGCTCCCACAGATGTCGCCTCTGATTCCCAGGTTTTGGTCCATGAACTGGCCCAGTCGTTACTGCTGGACGATGCTGCCTCGGTCTTGGCCACGGCCACCAGCTGGGAGGAGCTGGAAATCCAGGAGGAGACGGAGTCGGGCAGCAGCGTTACCTCCAAGATCCGACTCCCTGTGCAGGTCAGCGGGGCCCCTCCACCAGCACCCGTGTGTTGGGAACGGCGGGTGGTTTTAGGGGAAGACTGGAAGCTTCAGAGAGTCATTCCAAAGGTAGCAGCTGACAGACTCCTGTTTGTAACTTTCTGCTGGGGGCAGACTAGGCAGCACGAGGCCCAACTGCCCTCGAGAAGGCGGGCTTTGGTGGCCCAGGTTCCGAGTTCATAGGGAGTCCAGTCAGTGGTTCAGACTCATCACGTGTTCCACAGAGGCACGTGCATAGCTCCTGCTCCTATAACCATCTCAGCCGTAGGAATTCTATGGTTCCATCTGCTCTGTCGTCCAGAGTTGATACCCGTCAGAACCGACTAGGGTTGGCTTTAGCTACTGAAATAAAAATGGGGGACAGCCACATGCCACCTGCCAGCCCAAGGAGTTGGTGTCCAGACCAGGAATGACAGTAAATGTCACTTCCCAGAGGGTTCTGCGTGCGACCTGGCCTCCTGCCAGTGGGTGGACGTGAGGGGTCAGGTCTGCCCTTAGCCAGCCTCGTTTGACTGGAGCCCGCGGGCATCCTGGCATCGCTTTCCCCCGCAGCCTTCCTGGTACGTACAGTCCTTCCTGTTCAGCCTGTGTCAGGAGATCAACCGAGTGGGAGGCCACACCCTGCCAAAGGTGACGCTGCAGGAGACGCTGAGGAACTGTATGCTTCAAATAATAGCTGCCTACGAGAAACTCGCAGAAGAAAACCAAGCCAAGGTAGGGTCAGAGAAACAGAAGCCCTTTTCTTTAGTTCCGGTGATCCCACGAAGAATCCACGGGGTTCAGGGTCGCTTGGCCCTGTGCTGGTCCTATACAAACACTACAGGCTTCGCTCTGCCAGGCTTTATACAAACACTCCTGCCTTAGCTCTGCCAGGCTTCGGGGCTTGGCCGAGGGGAGGACGGCTTCCACACAGCCTGGCTCTGACGGCCGGCAGCTCTTGAACCTGCTGGGCCCATAACTGGAGACCCCCACACCATGCCCACCCAGTGGGCTGGGAGGACATGAGTGTGTGGTGTGAGGTCCTCTAGGAGGGGCATTCAGTTCCCCCTCCCACAGCACCTGCTGTGACATACCTGGCTCAGTATGTCTGCAACATCTTAAAGACGAGGACCACACTCACCCCAGAAGTGAACTGGGCTCCCTTCTTCAAACTCTTGGTGAAATCCAGGAAGAGGTTCGCTTCTGAGCCCCAGGACCGGTGCTTCCTCCCTACAGTTCAGATGGCCACCTTCAGCACCTGAGGCCCTTTTAAAGTGCCTGGTCTCTCCTCTACCGTTAGGTTTGCATTTTGTTTAAAACCGGTCACCTCGCCCAGTCTGCTTGGGTCTTGTTCCGAGACGCACCTGGCCTTACAGGTGTTGGACACCTCGGCTTTGCGCCGTCAGGCCGCGCCCTGGCCGTGCCCCCTAACCCGGCCTTCCGCCCTGTGCAGAGAGAAGGCGCCTTTCCAGTCACCCAGAACCAGGCTCTGCAGCTGCTGTACGACGTGCGCTATCTCAGCATCGTGCTGACCAGCAGGAGTGAGGAGGCCAAAGGTGGACGGAGCAGACCGCTCTGCAGGTGCTGTCCCTGTCCCCGTGGCCCTGGAGAGCAGCGCCTTGAGCTGCACGGGTTGTATTACATGGTGGGTGTCCATCACCAGCAGGCCAACGACAGCCATTTCCAGGGACAGGTGTAAGAGGGAGGTTCCACCTGACCACTACTGGCAGCCAGGTGGAGGCCCCCTGGACCTGGGGTGAGAGGCCTGGTCAGCGAAGCCTGAGGGCGGGACACGGGCAGCCTCGCTGTGACGTGGGCAGGGCTCCGCTTACCGCTGGCCTGCTCTGCTCCTTCACTTGTCTCCACTTACAACTTCAGTGTCCACAGCACGTCCAGTGTGTCACTTCAGGTTCAGCCACTCAGGATGGCCAGAGAAGCAGAACATCTCCAGCTCCCGACCTCCCTGTAGCACAGAAACCCCGTAAGCTTGCTTTTAGAGCATAAACCTGGTCATCTTTTCAGAACCGAGAAGGTGACCGAGTACCTGGAGGCGCTCATTGACCCCTTCGACCTGGACGTGTTCACGCCGCACCTCAATAACAACCTCAGCCGCCTGGTGCAGCGCACCTCCGTACGTGGGGTCTGCTTCACTACAGGGATGGGGGGTAGGAGGGCCACAGGCCGGAGAAGACCCCACAGCTGCAGGGTACACGACTGGCGGCTTTACCACAGCTGCAGAACGTCCAAGTGCTGCCTGCCTGGGGTTCCCACCCAGGGTCAGTGACAGTCATCCCGAAGCAAAACCACAGCCCTTCAACAGGGGTCAGACACACGCAGTAACACAGGGGACTCTACACACTAAAAAACCCCACTGTTTTATTGGGCTCCATTTCTCACCTGCCAGGTTCTGTTTGGACTGGTTACTGGGACAGAGAATCAGTTCACCCCAAGGAGCAGTACATTCAACTCCCAGGAAGCCCACAACATCCTGCCGCTGGCCGCAAGTCAGATCAGGTAATGGACTGTGAGGGTCTGGGCCGGGCCCCAGGACGCCCTGTCGATGGTGCTGACGTTCCCTGGTCCTCTTGGAGGTTTGGACTTCTTCCCCTGAGCATGACGAGCACTCGGAAGGCCAAGCTCACCAGCAGAAGTGCCGAAACAAAAGCCCAGGTGAGTACCAAGAACAGGGGCCCCGTCCCTCCCCGGCCTGGCCGCCGCCCCCGCATCTGACAAACTGCCCCTCCACTCCCGTTACACAGCCGGTAAAGAACTGACAGACAGGATGCACTGATGCTGCTTTAATGGTGGCGCGGTCAAGTACAGCTAGGTGGAGCTGTTGAGAACTTCAAGGTGCTCACATACAGGGTCGCACATCCTCAGGGGACACCTGGCCCTCAGGCTGCGCAAAGCAGGGATCAGGGAATGGCCAGCCTGTGCTGCGCTGCCAGTGGACTAGGGGGAAGAGAGACACTGGGCTCCAGTAGTTTACCCTTCACCTTGACTTTCTGGTTGGGTGGGAATACAGGAAGTTTGTCTCCCCAGTTTGACGGTTTCTCCTTCCTCCACATTTTGTCTCAGGAGGATGGCACCCACTAAGCCCGCTGGAGTCGTGCCGGGTATCTGAATTGTGCGTGAACACGTGTGTTTTCAGAGCTCAGCTAGCTTGTGTTCTGCACCATCTGGTGGTTCTGCTTTATTATCATTAGATAGAATCTCAGCCGTGGATGTCTTCAGTCCCTACTGTCGGTCTCATTCAGATCCACAATCATCTTCAAGCACTGGTTTTAAAACTAGAGAGATGATGGCAGAAAGGTTCTTGCACAGAGCATCCCCATGGGGCCTGCACTGTACTTTCCCCTAGAACTGGGGTGTGCATGGCAACTGACCTTCAGACTCTGTCCCTGTCAGAGGTCAGACAGCCCCCCGCTTCCTGAGACAGCCCTCAGGTTCCACTCTGTCCGGCATCCTCTCCAGATCCGGCAGAGTCCACCTCGTAGCTCTGTCTGCAGTCTTCAGACCTGCTGTGTGCTGTGTGGGCTTCCGCATAGAGTGGGCCGGGGGTGTGCAGGCTGGACTCGGGAGGGATCTCTAAGGCACTTTGCTCTGCACCCCATGCAGGTCGTCCCCCCGACGCGCTCCAGGGCAGATGACCCGATGTACCCAGGCTCCTTGTTCAGACAGCTCGTCAGTGAGGAGGGGGACACGGCTGCACCGTCACTGTTCAAGCTCACCTGGCTCTCGAGTATGACCAAGTAGCAGGGCGGCATCTTCCTCTTCCTCTGAATAAATACAGCACAGTCTTCCCCAGGTTGTCTGTCCATCTCGCTCTCAGCCATCCAGGTCTCTGTGGTCTCAGGGAAGGACTGGCCCCCAGTCACCGCTGGGGTTTACTTGGAGCAGAAGGTGAATCCTCCACCATTCGCCTCACTGGACCTGTTACTGTAGACAGCAGCTGGGCGGCTCCCCAGCCTCCTGCACTCTTGACATGGGGTGGGACTACCAGGGAGCGCACCTACACTGCTAAGGTAACAAGACTCTGAGAGCTGCTAGGGGTTCCCCGTTGTCAGGAAACAGCAATGTTTTCTACTGAAGCGCAGGTTCTGGAGGAAGAGTAACAATGATTAGGGTAGAGCGTCTAACACGCATTTCCTCTGGATAACAAAAAGGAGCGCCGTCACCTCCTGGTCTGAACCAGACGTGACAGTGGTCCTGTTACAGAGGACAGAATACTTTGACCAGGACGTCTACACACCAAGAGGTAGTCTGGCGGTTAACTTCAGTGCAAGACTGAGCCAAGCTTTCTCTACTGAGGAAAAAAAAACTTAGGTTGTTGGGGTTTTTTTTTCATGGAAACTAAACACTCTTTACTAGTTTATTGAATTAAAAAATTGAAGGTCCTACATTTTAAAAGGCCTTTTTACACAAAGAACCCACTCAAGGTCTGGTAGGTAATCTGGACCTGAACAGAGGAGGGGTTCCGCACACAGATAAGACTCCAGACCAGGACCTCGATAAGAACGTGACAGACCCACCCTCCAAAGAATCCTATAAAAAACTGCCTCAAAGCCCCCTTGAAATTGCAATAGTGCAGCAAAACAACAAGTAAACAACTGCCTGTGAACTTGTTATTTCAAATATAGACTGAAAAGCCAACAGGCATTTTTTTCTTTGCTTTTTTTTGTGCAATTCTTTAAAACAGATCGTAAGTTGCAACATCCACTCTGAACAGCACTGTCCCTTCACAGAAGGCAGGAAGCGGCCGGAACCTCATGTGGGCGGCCGGCCTCGGTGCTGGAGGCTGTGGAAGTGGGCCTCCTTCAGGGTCTGGTTGATGTGGAAGTAAAGGCCTTGGCAGAGCACAGACTGCTCGGGGGCGGGCTGGGGGGTGTTGGGGCTCGAGCCGGCGATGATCTGGTGTAAGCTGGTTTCTGGGCCACTCGCCCGGTCCGGGCTGTTGATGCTGCTGCTGCTGCTGCCGCCACTCTCACTACTGGAAGACTGGAAGGAAAAAGACACGGATCACTACGGGCTGTGTGCCTGGCCGGCAGCTCTGCTGAGGTCTCATCTGTATGCTGTGTTGAGACCCTCAAGGACGGACAAGCTGCAGACGGTGGTTCACAGGGTCCCAACGAGTTTAGTCAACAACACCTAACAACACTTTTAAAATTCTTTTTCCTATTTGTGGAACAGCATTATAAAGATGAGGGCTTCTGAACAAGTTCAGAACAGTTCCCTAACTGCCACTGTAAGCAAGGCCTGGACACAGATTTGGTTGCTATGCAGTGGACCCACAGGCCTTGTTTACGGTGCAGTTACTGAACTGGTTCAAAGAAAACAGTACATGGATCTCAGAAGTTTCATTCTATCCTCACAACAAAAAGTTAAGAGGAGTCCAACCCTATCCCACAACCCAACCCCAACTCAAGTCAACAAATCTAAAATTCCCTTTAATTACACTGTCATTGACATCTCCTCTACCAGCCATCAGTAAGGTACCACATGCAAGATAAATCAGCTGAAGATCACTCAGAAATGGTCAAACAGTGCACTGCCAGCTGCTAGACGTGTACACAGGGTTGAGAAGAGGCCATGGCTGCAGGGGTATCACTGCTGACGTCAGATGGATCCTGGCTGAAAGCATAGAATATCAGAAGAAAGTCTAGTGCTTCACTGATGATGCAGAGGCATTTGGAGCTTAACAAATTATGTCTAACATCGAGAAGAATGGGAATCCGAGAACACTTAATCATGCTCAAGCAAAACCTACACCAAGACCAAGAGGCTGTTGTGCAGACAGAACTAAAGAACACTGCATGGTCTGGAATGTTGCAAAGTGTCTGTCTTCAGGATTGCACCCTTTCTGCAAACCTATTCCATCTGTATGCTGAGCAAACAATTCAAGAAGCTGTTCTTGGACTGTGTTACCAAGACTGGAGGAAACCCCATCAATAACCAGATGACATGACCTTACCTGCTAAAAGTGGGGGGAGGGGAGGGACTTGAAGCACCTGCTGCAGAAAATCAAGACTACAGTCTTCAATAAGGATTACATTTTAACATTATGAAAACAAAACTTTTCCACCACTGGACGGACCAACAGGCAACATCGTGACAGATGGAGAAAAGTCTGAAATTGTCAATGACGTCATCTTACCTGGATCCACAATCAATGTCCCTGGTATCAGCAGTCAGAAGATCAGAGAGTACATTTATTGGGAAAGTCTGCAGTCAGGGACTGAGAATGCTCCAGATTACTAAGGAGCAATGATGTCATTTTGAAGACTAAGGTGTGCCTGATTCAGGCGCACCTGATGAGCTTTTCAATCACTACATACATAAAAGCTGAACAATGGATAAAGAAGACAGAAAGAATTGATGCCTTTGAGCTGTGGTGTTGGACAAGAGCACTGAATATTCCACAGCTCATTATGAACAAACAGATATGTCTTAGAGAAAGCACAGCCAGAATGCTCTTTGGAGACAAAAATAACAAAGCTTCATCTCACATACTTTGGGCACGCTGTCAGGACAGACTATCCCTTGGAAAGATGGAGGGTCCAAGAGAGGAAGACCCTCAATGAGATGGACTGACAGTGATTGCAGCCAGGGCTCAAGTATTTCAGAAATGAGATGGCACATGATAGGACAAGGTTCAGATCTGTTAGTCAGCGGGCCATTAGGAGCTGCTGTCCTTAACTAACAAAAACAACCGTGTGACACCTAGTCATTGCAAGAATTTCACCAAAGAAGTTCTTGTTCTCCAAAATAAAAGTACTACTGGCATGGGGTGGCGAGAAGGAAACGGCTTCTAGCACAAATTCAGACAACGATTTGGGGACCATACCCTGAACATGGACACAGATGGTATTCTGGCAATACAAGGTGCTTGACTGCGGAGGTCTCGGGAGGGACCTGATGTCTTATCTTGTTACCCCTTCTTTGGACTGGCATTCACTGTGGGTTGATGTGCAAACACAGGTCTCTGGTTCTGGGTTGGCTGGCTGGTGGTGGGTTTTTTAAAATGAGCTGACATGACTTGGAAGACGCCACTCTGCACTCTCTGGCGTGAGTCACCATCTCAGAACAGCATTCCTTCCAGAGTGAAGACTGTCCAAAGGGCAGGTGAGGCTAAGGCTTCAATGCAGCCTTACTCTATGAAGTTCACGCCAACGGTCCCCAGTACCTTGATAGGCACTACCTTTTAAGAGTTTCAAAAAAAAAAAAAAGAGTTTCCGTCTCAGGCAGTTCTCAACACAGGAGCATAAACACCGCACTGCACTAGCCTGGAACTCACTTGAGACTGGCTTCAGGTTTTCACTCTGGAAAACGGAAATAAAATGCTTCCCACGTACACTTTAAGAGTGACTTTAAAAAACCCTAGTTCGAGCCTTGTTTTCAACAATGAACATAAATGTGACACCTAAAACCTCAGAGAAAACTATCTTCAGAAAATGCAGCATTACTAAGACTAAGGCCAAAAAGTGTTCTGGTCCCAAAAGTCACTTGGGACTTACTGCACACACCCCACAACCCCCATCCCTTACACATCCTAGTGAGGGCAATCTAGCTTGGTCTCTCCAAGTGAAAACAAAAATACCACAAAATGCCTATAATGTGAAGGCAGGGATGCAGCAGCAATGGCTGGTGCAAAAGCCTGGGGCAAGTGAAAAACAAACCTGTTTGTCCATCAAGCCGCCCCTCACTGTGAGAGGCTGGCCTGCCTGAGGGATGCCCAGTACCTGGTGACCACTCAACACCAGGCAGGTTCCTGCCCTCCACAAGAGATGCACACGCTCGGTCTCTGCCTGGTCTGCCCTCTACGCTGCCCACGTGATTCACGCCTCTGAGACGCCGCTGGAAGGGCAGCTGTGACTTGGGTCTGACTCCACGGTACACAACAACCCACCGTGTAGACGTTAGTAGAAAAATGAATTTGTACCGCTGTTTATAACAAATACAAATTAGAAAAAAATCTAAATGTCTAACAACAGGAAACTGATTAAATGATATCCATTAACAATGAAATTCTAGTCAACAACTAAAAATGACAGAAATGTATTTATACTAAAACGGAAAATCCTGGGTATATGTTTGGCTACTTGAGTGTATTTTTCCTTTTCTTTAATGTTCCAAAGGTTCCAAAAGTGGCCCTTATCAGTCAGAGCTACAAGAAGTAGCTGAAAATCAGGATCTTTTAAAGGGGGAGGAGAAAGTATTTCCTAAAGTTGACTGCTTTCCCTCCGTAGCCTGCTGCCGTGTTTTCACGCAGCACTATCCGCACTCACCCTCTACCACACATGGCGTCCTCCTCCAGGGAGCCGTTCTCAAGAAAACCTGCCCAAAGTCCATGCGAGGGAGAAGGCTGGCCACCTGGCTTCTAGGGGCAGCTCTGCCGCACTTCTTCCACTTGGCCTCTCGCCTTGTGTAGACCGTTCTGCAAATGCCCACACAGCAAGACACCTCCGACGCAGGAACTGCTGGCCCAAAGGCCGTTGCTGCGTTCTCTGCCTCCGCCGCTCTCCTGGTCAAAGGCTGGTGGCCGGAGCTGCGTTCTCTGCCTCCGCCGCTCTCCTGGTCAAAGGCCGGAGCTGCATTCTCTGTCTCCGCTGCTCTCCTGGTCAAAGGCTGGTGGCCGGAGCTGCGTTCCCTGCCTCCGCCGCTCTCCTGGTGTGGAGGACCATCTCAAGGGCTCTGCTCTGGCTCCATCAGCCCTACCTTATGGTGAGGGATCCTTCAGTCCCAGCGTTCTAACGTGATCAGAGCCCTCCTGAACGACGCTCTACTTAGCTTGTGTACGTGAATTAGCAAGAGGTTTCTATTTGATACTCGATGGCCCTTTCACGTTCTCATCTGCAATACCCACTTGTCATGAAAATGCCCTGGTCAGACGTCAGCACTAAAGCTAAGCTGAAAACTCTACGGACAGACCATGAACTTGCTCAAGGCTGCTTTGGAGACCTACGCCCCACTATGGGAGCAAGCCAGACTGTGCTGGCTAAATGCAGAAACCAAAGCATCCTTCAAAGGGCTGCTGTCTGTCCTCTGCTGACTGTGTACCTCACTCACACTGCATGGGCTAACACCTCCAGGGCGTGCTGTGGGCTCCCAGCGTCTTGCTGGTGCTTTGTGGAGCAAAGAAGTACCCAGAGCAGCGACAGAGCCGGCTGTGTCATCAGCTTAAAGGAGGCAACCCCTCATCCTAAATGCTTCCTGACAGTGAGATGGTTTTTAAGTCTCAATCTTGAAGTCAGAGGGACTGGAGACGTGGTTTTTTCGATGCATTTTTTAATTCTGTAGTTCTCTTACCATGATCAGTTTTTCCATTTAAAAAAAAAATTAGAAAAAAGAAAATAAATATAAGGAGCTCTGATGCCTGGTGGGTAAAGAGATGTGCTGCCAACTCAGAAGCTGTGGTTATTGTGAACCGCTGAGCTGGAATGGACCCATACAGCTTGGGGCCTTCGAAGCCTCCAGAGGCAGCAAATCACACGAGAAGAGGTTGCATCCATCTTTCTGAAGAGGAGACTGCTCAGCTTTTTATTTTTCTCCTGTGGAGCAGCTGGTGGATTCGAACTATGTGCCTCTGGGACTGCAGCAAAGCTTCTTACCACTAGGCCACCAAGGGAGTTCAAATCCACCGGCTGCTCTCCTCTGGTGCAATTCTCAGCCTCTGAGAACCGCTGGTGAGGGATGAGCTGTGAGTTCGGACTCGGGTGTGTAACAATGTGTGTAGGGTCTGCTGCTGTTAAATGCTGAGGAGTCAAGCACGATCTCATCTCTCCATGAGCTGCTGTGACACAGGGGCCATGACGGGGGCTCGAGCATGTCAGCGACAGCTCGTGGGACTGGACACAGGGCGCGAGGAGTGACTGTCGCACAGCCCAGAGTAGAGAGCTGCGCACACAGGCAGGGCTGCAGGCTAGTCTGGGCTCGCACGAAATCTCCAGGACATCCTGGGCGCTGCAGGGGCCGGGTTAAGACCCAGAGGAGATCCGCCACAACACAGTGTACTCTGAAACCACCTAGGCTTTTTGGGGTTTTTCCTTAAATACGGACAGTACAGAGACCCACTTCTGGAAACCCTGACCACTATCCAATAGCGTGACCCCTGTGTCCAAGGAGGAACCCTGCAGGGGCTGCTCAGTGTCGTCAAGAAGACGGCAGTGACAACGGGCAGTGACGGGCCTGAGAACAGAGTGGCTCCAGGGAGCAGGCAGGCTAGAGAACACACAGAGAACAGAGGAGTGGGGACCAAGCCCCATCAGGAGAGCTAGTGAGAGACCACACCGCAAATGCTGAGGGGATTATGGAACAGCACAGGGCCCTGAAGACGCCAATCTCCCTCTCAGTCAAAAATACGGATGTTAATCCTGAAGGCACGTGGTTTGAATTCACCAGATGTTCCACTGGAGAAGGAGGGGTAATCTCCTGTGCCAGTCGGATTGGACTTCATGGTGTCTGTGTGTACACACACACACACACACACACACACTCTCTCTCTCTCTGTAACTCAGCATCAGCCCTGAACAGCACTGCTCTGACCTGGGTGGATACACTTATATTGGGGTGTGTTTTCCTGTTACTATTTCAGTGAGTACCAGGGCTCAATCTGCTTAGCAAGCTCCCTCCAGAAATGACCTGTGAGCAGAGGGCTCACACAGATGATCAGGAGAAGCCGCCGCAAAGGGAAAGCCTCACGGTAAGCAGCCAGGGCCAGTTAAAGCCCCAGACACGGGGCAGCTGGGGTTCACTGAGAGCCGTTCTGTCAGGTGAACCACCGAGCCTGGGGAGCAGGAGGCCACATTTGGCAGCAAGGCTTCCGGGGTTCCCGGGGGGCAGGCCTCAAGCAGAGCCCACCCTGAGGTTTCTCCGCGGGAAGGGTTGTGTGGCCAGATGCCGGGAGGGAAAGAAGGAGAAGAGCTCCCAGGACGATGGTGGGGCTGAAGCTTCACAATGCCTGCAGGCAGGAGACATCACCGTGAGGCTAGAGAACATTTCAGGAGAAGGCAGGGCCCAGGATGCACAGGCAGGGCCTGCAGGAACCAGAAATCGGCTGGAGAAGGCAAGACTGACAGTCACAAGAGGGGAAATCGCAACAGCAAAGGCTAGCAAGGAAGGGATGAGCCTGTGAGCCGGCCAGCAAAGCCTGGAGGGGGAAGGGAAGAAGGTCCTGAAGACGAGAAGTCTTCTTGGAGCTCTGGTGGGGTGCAGTGCAGGAAAAGAGAAGGAAGACCCGCACTTCCCTCAGCAGAAAAGAGGGGAGAGATGCACTGCTGGGCGATAAACAGTCACTGAAGTCACTGAAGCGGGAAGAGCGCTGTTAGGTTGTGGGTGTTGAACCAATGCCAGAAACTACTTACTGCTAAATGGGACGCTAAGGTCCTCTGTATACTTCCACCCAAACCACAGTAAGATGTGCAAGAAATAATAAGAGACGCTTTCTTTGCCCTCAACTCTGAAATGATAAGCCAGATGTAAAGAACGCCCGGCTCTGAGCTAGCTATCTGAGCCTGAGTATCATTTCTGTAAGCTGTCAAGTCAGTCTGAGACATGACCTGTTTATACTAACAGAAGAAGTGAGATACCTTGAATGATTGTTTTTACTAGCGGTTTCCAGGAAGCTGTTTAAGTAAGAACAGGAGTCAGTAAGTCTTTTTCCTTCACAGAAAGAGAACTGGAACACACACACACACACACACACAGCTTATTACTATCATCTAGAATTCACACACACACACACAGCTTATTACTATCATCTAGAATTCACACACACACACACACACACAGCTTATTACTATCATCTAGAATTCACACACACACACACACACACAGCTTATTACTATCATCTAGAATTGACACACACACACACAGCTTATTACTATCATCTAGAATTCACACACACACACACAGCTTACTACTATCATCTAGAATTCACACACACACACAGCTTATTACTATCATCTAGAATTGACACACACACACACACACACACAGAGAGCTTATTACTATCATCTAGAATTGTACACTTCTCTTCTTAATCAGAAAGGCAGACTGTGGTGTTAAAACTTTGAAAAATGGCTTTTCTATCCACTGCATTTAGCTTCCACAGTGGGCAAGGCGTGCCCCCTATCTCAGCCACAGACATATGGCTTGGAAATCATCAACAGCTGTGAGACCAATATAAGAGCAAGCTTTCCACACTGTGAAGAGACGGTGGTGAGGTGTACCCTGACAGAACCCTGGAGATGGGAGCCAGAGTTAACAGGTTTTGCTTCTGGATGACTGAAGAGCTGACTTGTGACCACTGAGACAAAAGCTTGCTGGATGATTAAGGATCTGAACCTAGACTTTAACTTGCTGACTGAGAAGCTATCTAAACTGACTGAGCAATCTGTCTTGCTTTTGAGTCTGGCTTGGGACTTCTGGAGAGGGTGAAACCAAGCAGTTCCTTGGAAGCAAGGATTCTGAAGCTCTGTCTGACATACTTTAGCATGTTGCAAGGAGGGACGAGTCCTTGGAGAGGGACATCATGCATGGAAGGGTAGAGAAGACCCTGGATGAGATGGACTGATTCAGTGACTGGGATAACGAGGGCAGGTTGGGAAGAGACGATGACATTGGCTCAGGATAGAGCAGGGTTCAGAGCTGCTGTACACAGGCTCACTATGAGTCAGAGTCGGTTCGATGACACATCACAACAACACAAACAACCTATAAATAATATTGGTAAGACCTTAAGATCCCACCTAAAGTAAATGACTCAGGTAAAGCTAACTTCTAAATAAGCAAAAATTCAAAGAATGTCAGTAGCAACTTTTCTTTGTCCGTAAACTCGGTGTCCCTTGCAAGATGAAGATGCTATGCTGCATTTTAGGTTTCTTTCTCACTAAAACCATTATGTCATCTTCCTTAACTTTCAACAAATAAAAATAATATTTATATACACAGAGAACAGTGTGTGTACATGTATTTCCAACACGCAGTTTCATTCTGGAACTGCTAGGGGCTGGGGGTGCCGTGAACTGATGCAAAGTAAGAGTGAGCTGTCAGAAACCCTACTACAGGACAACTCTTGAGTTAGACACGACAACTCCAAGTAACACACGCCACCCCGATTCTCCTGAACACGCAGCAGGGCGTCAGTGGTCCCTCGACTCCAGGGAGGAACCACCAGCCTGTCAAGTCAGGTCATGGTGCCATTCATGCTGTGCTGAGTGTCTAACATTATTACATTTGGCTTACATTTCCTTATAGGTATGCTTCTGAGCAGTCCTACTGGCACAGGGTTTAAAGAATTCAGCTGCTAACCAAAAGGTCAGCAGTTCAAACCCACCAGCTGCTGGGCCGTCTGCTCACCTGCTCCCATAAAGGTCTACGTCTCTGTCCTCCAGGGCTGGTTGGTCTCAGTAAGACGATTTGATGCCAGTGCCTCTGTCCTGGAACCATGTCTCCAGAGCAGAAATACAATGCAAGTGCCAGTGATGATCAAAGAAAAGTCATCATAAATGGAAATAGCAATGCAGTCAAGAGAAGTGCAATACCTCTGGCTGCTGGACAAGAGCCAGTCAGTCAATGAAGAACAATGTTAAATGCTAAAGCAAGAAGAACGGCCACATGGCAGGCTCCGCCTGATGCAAGCTACAATGACAATGAAATAAAGCACTGGTTTCCTTACTGAAGTGGAAAAGCTATTGACAAGCCGGTAGGACAATCAAAATCAGTGTAATATGCTTATCAGCGTGACTCCCAAGGCTCAAAGGCTCTTCAACAGGTGCAAGTGCAGCAAGTGAAGGTGACCGTGATGAAGGGACTGCTGGGGGTGATGCGTTCAACGCTTTCCAAGTGCAGGCAAATGTACACAACAGTAAAGTGCAAGGTGAAGCCACAGGGAGGGCCAACCAGCATCTCCTGGAATCTTGGGGAAACTAACACCAAGGAGCTTATTTGCCAGACGGGAGTGAAATGAGTCAAAGGATCTAACATCTTCAAAGAGACAGAGAATGCATCAGGGCACAAGGCCAAGCTCAGGGGTGACACAGGGGATTTAAGTTCCAGTCATTGCTCAGGAGTGGAACGGGGCTGGGGTGGGGGGTGTGGTGGTGTGGAGAATTCACGTTCTAGTCATTACTCAGGGTTGACATGGGGGATTTCAAGCTCAAGCCTTTGCCGGTGCTTCACTCCCTACGACCAAGGGTCACTTCAGGATCAGGCTTGATGATCACTCTGTCATCAGGCGAGTCTTAACCTGGGAGGCAAGCTCAGAGCCTGAGTTCCAAGGCCCATCTCTGAGGACTGGGGCTTGAACCCTGTCTTCCTGCTGCTGAGCACCACTGTTTGGCCAAGAAGACTCACGATTCTCCACGCGCTTGACAACACTGGGAGACGTCAAGCCCTTCAGATGACCTTCACCCCAAGAGACCCTCTAGTGTGTTTTCAGAGGCTGTAAACTGCACAGAAGGAGGGCTACTTCTCTTTTCCCCTCAGAGCAGCTGATGGAGTCGAAGAGCCTTCCTATGGGCTGGCAGCGCAACTCCTTACCCACAACGCTAACACCAACGTGTGACCAAGCAATGTTAGTAAGGTCCCTAAGTACCTGTTGTAATTCACTTGCACGTTCATTCGACCGACAGGCTCAGGAACGAAGGGCCTGCCCTCATCCAGAGACCCTGCACCACAAACACTTTAAGGACCGACAAAGGAAACAAGCCCGTTTAATGCCCACACATACGCCCCAGCTACAAATGAGACAAACTTTTCAAAGGACTGTAACTTTGTTTTGTACTGACCTTTTACAAAGTTAATTTCCAAAATTAATTTGCTGCAAGGTTTTAAATACACAACCTTAACTAAGAATTTTCACCCAAAACAAAAGCTTGCCAAAGCAGTTCTGTCTCATAGTACTGTATCAACCATCTACTGGAAGATTAATGATGAGACTAGGCAAAACCAAAAAGCCTTAGAAACATCTCTTATACATTGTTGGTGGGATTATAAAATGGTACAACCATTCTGAAAGGCAGTTTGGCGCTTCCTCAAAAAGCTGAACACAGAAATTCCATATGACCCAGCTATTCCACTACTTGGAATATACTCAGAATGAGAATTGAGGCACAGAGATTTGTACACCAATGTTCACAGCAGCATTATTCACCATCGCAAGAACATGGAAACAACCCAAATGTCCAACCACAAACGAATGGATTAAGAAATTATGGTACATTCACACAATGGAATATTATGTAGCAAGCAGGAGCAGTAACTTTGTAAATTATTACCTACCTTGGGAGGAACTGGAGAGCATTATGCTAAGTGGACAAACTCAGTCCCACAAAGATAAATAATGTATAAAACCGTTATTGTAGAATGAGTATAAGGATTCAGGAGGGGTGGGAGAGGCTGGAAGCAGAGGGATGTGGATGTGCAGGAGGAGGGGGGATTAATTATTAGGTTGTATAATTTGATGGGTGGGGAGGTTGAGGGAAACAAAGAATTTGTTTGAATTTGTATTCCAGTTTTGTAAATAAACTAGTAGGAAAATAATTCTTCTAAAAATGATGTTAAATATCGTAATTATAATCTAAATTCACATAAAACTAAAAATCCCCTGACAGATTCTTCTAATCCGCTGCAAAGTATGGATTTCTAGAATAATGAATTTAAAGATACAGAGATTCTTCTATTTTTGCTCTCCCCTCAGCTCTAATTCTGCTCCTGCAGCCATTCCACTGCCCCGAGCATACTGGGCAAGCCGTGTTTATGTCCACATTGTCCCACTATTTGCTGTTACCTCATCAAACCAAACAGAAGCATTGTCACTAAGTCGACTCCAATTCAAAAGCCATACTCCATCAGGATTCCAAGGCTCCAAGTTTTTACAGAGCAGCTGGTGGATTGGAACCACTGACCTACTGTGTGCAAAATGTAAAGTACCATGCCTCCACAGCCCCTTGTTCAAAGGAGAAGAAAAAGAAAAGCAAACCACCTTGGATCTCTGTATTTTAAATACAAGGCTTTATACACACAGCAGCATTCTTATAAGGCTTTTACGTATATACCAGGAGCAATATAAACTACTAAAACCATTTAGAGATAAAGAAAAGTTGAAAGCAAACAGTATTGATCCTCCTATCTGGAAACATTTTCTTCACTACTGGACCAACAGGCAACATCATGACAGATGGAGAAAAGACTGAAGTTGTCAATTTCCAAAGACGTGCTGCATTGGCAAAATCTGCTGTCAAGGACCTCTCCAAAATGCTAAAAACCAATGATGTGAATTTAAAAATTAAGTTTAGCCAGATTCAAACCCCTGTCTTTTCAATTACTTCCTGTGCGTCTTAATGCTTGACAAGGAAAAGGATGACAGAATAATAAACAACGCCTTTGAATGGTGATGTTGCAGAAGATTACCAAACATCCCAGGGACTCCAGAGAACAAGTCGAGATGCAACCAAGGTGCCCCTCAGAGGCAAGGATGGTGAATGTGAAACTTCTTCCTCTCAAATAATCTGAGCACGTTTTCAGAAAGGGCCAGCCCTTAGACACAGACATCATGTTGGGAAAGGTGGACGGTCAGTTGAGGAAGACCCTCGACAAGACGGACAGACACAGTGGCTGCCGCAGTGGGCTGGAGCCTGGTGGAGATGAGGGTGGTGAAGGGCAGGGCAGGATTTCAATCTGTTGGTCACAGGGTTGCTGTGAGTCACAGTGAACGCGACAGCACCTGACAGCAAACTTGGAGAGAAGGTATTTTTGTTAATGCTATCTGCTTGTGGTGTTTCTGTTACAGCAGAGATAGAGGAACATTTTATCGTTTTCTCCCACCACTGCCATCAGCTGCACACGCAATGAGATGCATCTATCCCACCATCAAGCTCTGGGGTTCACCTCCTCCTCGGTCTCATCCTCTGCAACCCTGTACGAGTGACTTATCTTTCTTTGACTCTATTTTCCCATCTGGAAAGTGAATAGAGTATTTCTGACTAAGACAAACATGCTAATAGAAGAAAACAGGAAGCATTTACTGATGAAGCTTTGGTACGGATTACAACTCAATGTAATAAAAAGAAAGTCTCCTAAAAGTATCAGTAGGCACCAGCACAATAAAGGAGAAAAGGCATTTCATTTACTTGGATCCATAACCACCACCCATGGAAGCAGCGGTCAGGAAATCAAATGACACACTGCAATGGCCACATCCGCTGGCAAGGACCTTTTCAAAGCACTAACGAAGGAGGATATCACTTTAAAGACTAAGGTGAGCCTGAGTCAAAGCATAAAAAAAAGAGGTATTTTCAGAGGGCGGCGAGGGAAGAAAAACAAACAAACAAAAAAAACCCAGGTATTTTCATTGCTTCATATACAAGTCAAAGTTGGACAACGAATAAGGAAAATCGAACAACTATTGATTTCTCTGAATTGTGATGTTGGCAAAGATTGTGAAATATACTATGAACTGCAAAGGACAAAGAAATCTGAACTGAGAGCTAATGTGTTCCTGACAAAGGAGGGTGAGACGTCCAAACGATTAATCTCTTTTTCAAATCAGTCTCAGGGAAAATTATCTTGCTGGCCCAAGCACTGAACTGAGACACATTTCACTAAGATATGACTGTTTTATGATAGAAACAAGACATCACACCACACTGCCATCAAGTCAGAACCGACTCACAGCTGACCCTCCCGGGGTTTTCATGGTTGGACATCGTTTGGGAGGAGACAGGCCCCTCTCTCTCCCGAGGAGCAGCTGGCAGATTCAAACCACCAGCCTCTGAGCTGGCAGTGCAACTCTTTATCCATTAGGCCACCAGAGCTTAATGGTTAAAGGAAGTAGTAACTCATTAGCAATGAGGCATTTTCTTACCCTTTTATATTCGATGATCAAAATCAGAAACCAGAGCCCCTGGACTTTTGTATGTGCCATAAACACAACAATTTGTCTCTGTAGTGACAGCTTAGTGATGGCCTAGTGGTTAAGCTTGGCCTCTGTAACTGAAAGGTTATTGGTTTGAACCCACACGCGACTCTATGAGTGAAAGGTGACTTCCGTGAGGATTTAGAGCCTTGGAAACCCTATGGTCAGTTCTTCTTTGTCCTACAAGTCCCTCCCATCAGGACGAGTCAGAATCCATGGCGGGCAGAGAGTCACTCTCCATTTTAAAGACCGTGCCCTGCCTTTGATGTCTCCAGCTCCTGTTTCTCATTATTCGTTAATACATCACCAGGGAGGCAAATGCCAGCACGAGGGACTCGCTGGGCACAGCGCTGGTTCATGTTCAGTGAGCGAGGCGGAAATGAATGGTTGTAACATCCTGTGAGGTGATTACAACAAGAGCCAAAAATGCCCTTCCATTGACAAACAAGGAACTCATGAAATATTATTCAAAATGGGTGACTCTGAAGGACATTATGCTGAGTGACATTAAGCTCAGTCAACAAAAGGACAAATACTGCATGGTGGCACTGACGTAAAATGGCACTGACATTGGGGTTCAGGGGAGACTGAGAAAGATGGGATAAATTATGTATACTGCATTGAAACAAATGAGGGAGAGGACTGTTCAAAAGGTATATATGATTAGGTATTATTGTCATGACAGGAGTCCAGAAGGAAGGCTGCACAGTGGAGTGGACTTGAGGGAGGGATTGTATTAACAATGAAAGAATTTTTCCTTTATTTCTCAAAGAGAAGAACAAACTGGAGGGCTGGGCAGGGAGAAAAGTGCAACAATGAATGAATGGAAATCCAAAATCTCTGTAAACTGTCATTAAAATTAATAATAATAATAAAAACATAAAAAAAACCAAAAATGCCCTTCCGTTATAACCAGGAGAATCTGGTCCATCCTCCACATGAATGATGACAGGCGCTCAAAAGCTAACTCTCTGGACAAGTAAGAACAAGACACACGAGCCAAGAGTCTCAGCAACAACAAACTGCTTCCTTGACGCGACTGCAGATTTTAGAGCATGAAGGTTATTTCCTATGAAGGGCAGTTAAGAACACTACACCCTGATACTAAGTCTTAATCAAAGAGATCTGAACATCCTAACTGTTCATCTAAAAATTAAATGGTAACTATGGCTACAGGGGAAAAAGTTTACCAGAGTGAGGCCTAGATAGCTTTGATTTTACATAGAAGGATTTACACAGAATTGATGCCTTTGAGCAGTGGTGCTGGATAAGAGTGTTGAATATACCATGGACTGCTAAGAGAACAAACAGGTTCGTCCTAGAGAGGGTGAGACCATATTGCTCCTTGGAAGCAAGGATTCTGAAGCTTCCTCTGACATACTATGGGCATGTTGTAAAAAGGGACCAGTCCTTGGAGAGGGACGTCATGCTTGGGAGGGTACAGGGACAGTGCAGGAGAGGAAGACCCTCGAAGAGATGGATTGATTCAGTGACTGGGGTAATGGGGGTGGGTGTGTCAGAGACAGTAAGATTGGCACAGGACAGAGCAGAGTTTAGGGCTGTTGTAAACAGGTTCGCTGTGAGTCGCAGTTGTTGACAGTAACAACAATACGAACAACTGACTGCATACTGTATCTTGTTGTTGTGTACTATAGAGTCGGAGGGATCCACAGGGTTTTCAGAGGCAGGTAATCACCCGGGAGGAGATTCCCCTCCATCAGGTGCTCTGCAGGAGATGGGCCTGCGACTCCTAGCGACCCGATGTACAATAGCTCTGCACGCTGCCCTGTCCTGAGCCAATCTCATTGAATCCCACAGACCTAATCTCATTTCTCTAGTCACTGAATGATCCATCTCATCCTAGGTCTTCCTCTCCTGTGCTGTCTCTCCATCTTTCCAAGCATAATGTCCTTCTCCAAGGACCAGTCCCTCCCAGCCACCCTCCACGAAGCTGCTTGGTTATGTTTATTTTATTCGTGTGTGTGTGTGGGGGGGGACCAAACTCAAAACAACAAAAACCCAACAGAAGAAGAGGGTGGCAAGATCTGAAAAGGGGTGATGGGAGAACTACGGAAACTCAAGCCCTGGCAGGAAGGATCCCTACCTGCAGCTGCTGAATGCTCCTGAAGGAAGGCTGCCTGGGCCGGAACTGCCCACTTTCACCCCTAGGGGAAGTTCTGCGTTTCTGGTAAGGACTTGGCTAGAGGGCAAATCCTCCTCTCAACTACAGTAAAAGCTGTGTGGGCTGCGCAGGGGTAGGGGCAGGCAGCACTGCTCCTCAGTCACTACGGGGCTCGAGAATCTTGTCATGGAGGCAATTCTCTGGAAAGAGGGTCTCGAGAGGCCTGGCCTTTTCACTAAGGCTAAGGGTTACAACCCCAGGTGTGCCACTTAACAGCAATATTCCATCAAGGCCGGCTGCTTTTCTCACAACAGCCTCCTGAATTAATGGGAAAATTCCCTCTCATATGTCCTCTAACGTACTTTCTAGACAACAACAAAAAAATGATGAAAGGAAATTTGGGGAGTCCTTGATAGCGCCCCATCCCCACTCCACACAGTGAAAACACTTATGTGCTTCCGTAAGAAACACATACAGTCTTCATACTTAAGACATTCCGTGTAGTTGTTCAGTGAAAAGATACTCAAAGCAACAAAACATATTCGGGCTTACGTAGAATTGACCGACTTTAACTATTAAAGAAGCTGACTTCTGACACACAAATGAGGTGCACCTAAGGTTTTTCGAAGGCTGGTGGCTCTTAGAGGTCTGTAGGTAGCTGTGGTGCTAACCCAAAGGTGACACCGCTCCACAGGTTCAAATCCACAAGCAGCTCCATGGGAGAAACCGGGGCTTCTCCTCCCGTGTCACCTCCAGCCTCTGAACGCCCGGCAGAGGGCCTGAGTCAGCCCATCTCCACGGCACCGGCCTGGCCGGCTTTTTGTGGTGCCATGGTTAAGTATTTTGTTTTAAACCTCCAGCTGCTCCCTGGAAGATGAGGCTGGCTGCTTCTGGAAAGGCTGTTGCACAAAGATTGTTGTCAAGTGTCTAGGAAACCCCACAGGGGAGGTGAACTCGGCCCTGTCGCGTCGCTGTGGGCAGGAACTGACTCAACACAACAGGTATGGAGTGGTGTCACACACAGCTATGTGCCGACACCTACGTTTTCACGGTGAGAGTAAAGTGATCGTTGCCTGGAAGGGACCATGACTGGGGAGGGAGGATATAAGGTAAAAATTACTGCCAATTGTGTCAATCCCTTTTAAATCATTCTTTGGGCCAATTTGTTTTTGCTGCACGGATGGAATCACTGCACTTGGACAACACACGAACCAGAACCACAGGCCCCACCTCTGTGTCCCAGGAATCTTGGAAGGCAGGGTTCCGGCTACTCCTCTTGGTCTGCGGAGGGAGGTGGTTGTCCTCGTCATTCCCATTCCTTCTCCTTTTTCTGAAATCAAGTCACAGGACAAAAAAAAAAAAAAAAGAGATGTAACACCTGCTCTGTGAACAGACTGTAAAACACGTCCTAGTATAAAGGTGCACCCTTGGCTGAGCAAACAATTCACCGCACGGGGTCAGAAGAGCATAACCAGCTGGAGAACAGGCGGCCCTGGAACAGCACAGCGTCAGGGGCCTGAGAAGTGCAGGTTCACGGCCAGGCAGGTTCTGGGAGTCCGAGAGCACCCTGAAACTCAGGCCTTGCTGCTCCCTCACCCGGCCAGTTCCCCAGGCCCCCTTGGCCCTGAGGGGAGAGCTGTGGGCCCCCACAAGGGCACGAGCAGCCTCGGATGCTGATTCATCCCAACACTCACAGCACCTGAGCTCCTGCAACAGCAAGAGGAAGAAAAGTCAGGTGTGTGTGTGTGTGTGTGTACATGGGCCCCAGCCGCCGCCATGCTGCTCACCGGCCCACCCTGCTCTATCAGGAGCCCTGACAAGGGGGCTATCAAACACCAACCAGAAACGGGCTTCTTAAAAGCATCCTGACAATTTTCACTGTTCCTGGGACTAAAGAAAGCACGATGGGGTTAATGACTAAGCTCTCGGATCACTTGCCCTGAAATTACACTGGCCACCCTAACCCCTTCCTGATGCTACCATGTAGGGAAGGTGTGGCTGCCTTTGCCTAATTACCCTTCAAGTTCTTGTAAAAACCGTGCTACCAGGTACTATCATCAGATATTTTCCCCCAGTGGCCTCTGGCTTCCCTCTCCCAGATTATCCCTCAATTATCAGTCAACAGAAGGGCCCTGCCCACCAATGAAATCACCCAAGTGGACAATCACTGGGAAGGCCCTTTTTTTTGGCCGCATTACCCAGTAACCCTTGCTGCCCAAGCTCGCATTAGGACCTCACAGTTAATTACTTTGAGAGTCCAGCCTAAGTTAATTAAAATTTCCACCTTAACAGAAAACCCACAGACTTTTCTCAAAGGAGTCCTAGTGGCCAGGCAGTTGAACTGTCACCTGATAGCGGAAAGCTAAAGAGTTCAAACCCCCAAGCCCCTCCGCGGGAGAGAGAGAAGACAATCTACTCCTGTGAGGATCTCCCTACACCTTGGAAACTCTATACATATATATATGTAAATCAAGTGCTGTCGGAAGGACTGGCGAGAGGTGCTATTTTAAAACAAACTACCTAGAAGCACACCATGGGGTTAGTTAAGTCTAAATTATTACAAGAAAGTGAAATAGTCAGTTGTTTATTTGCACTAGCCAGCCGCCTGTGGCCAGCGGCCGCGGTACTAGCCTGCCTGGCAGAAGATGCTGCAGAAGGCTGGCCTGGACAGCACTGGCGACGCGCCCCCAGCACGGCCATTACCTAATAAGATGAAAACTCCCAGAGGGTCCTATTTCTGTAGCGAGGGCGCAGAAGTGGGGGGAAGCAGCAGCTGAAGGTGGTCAGCACCTCCCAGTTACGGTGCACGAGGAGCAGAACAGCCTAAGGAACAGGCCCTTAATGGGTCTGGATATTAGACAAACTCTAAAAACTAAAGGGTTTGGCACCAATTCCCTGCACTCACGCATTCTGATGAAGTCCTGTGATAACTCTGGTTTAAACGTGGCCATATTTGGGGGGAGGCGTTTGCTTGTGATCAAGTTTTAATCAACATGTACTGGCCTATGCTGTTTACTTCACTCTAAAACGCAGTCAGCTGGTTTTCAAATAAGATTGTCATTTCTGCTCCCTGCTTTCTCCCCAGGGATGCAATTGTACCTAAACATTATTTCCAGGTTGTAGGAGGTTAAAGCCTAGCTGGCGACGGAGTTCTAGTCATCACTAAACGGGCGTCTGTAGGAATCGGGGTACTGTTAGAGGGCGTCCCGGCAGGGGCACACACTCCAGGAAGAAGGTGAGGTGCAGGCCTGTGCCCTCCTCTACCTCCACGAGGGGGGATCACTACCAGCCCAAGGCTGGCTACTGAGGAGGCCACACACGACCCCACCCTCCCACTTTCTCACCAGTTCTCCCACCAGCTGCCCCTCACGGCCCTCACTACTTCCCTGGTTCCATGACTCTGCAATGGCCACACAGAACAGACTAGATTCACAGGGAGGGGTTTATTAGCAAGTGACAGGTTACTGTACAATTCAGGATCAATCAGAGTCTGGTCGCCCAGCCCTCTCTGAGCTGTGGTGGGAAGTGCCTGGAGGGCACGCCAACTCCACTAGAGAGCTCAGCCCAAAGGCGATCGGTGGGCTCACTCTGTGGGCCACCCGCACTCTTAACAGGCATGCCCTGTGGACCACCCATCTCTCAAAGGTCCTGCTGTGGTCACTGCTCTGCCGCTGTTTCTCACAGTCCCTGGCTTTAGAGTTCTGTCTCCAGGGCCCAGGAGGTTCCGAGCACAGGGATCCCTGGGTCTAAAGGACCAACTCTGCTTCCATCTCTTCTTTATGATGGCAAGGCCCCTCCTGTCCGTCTCCCAGACGGCTCATTTAAAACTCAGCAGGAGAGTAAAATGGAACGATCCCTGATTAGGATCATACACACCTTATATGCACTGTCCCAGCCCCCAAGGGTATTATGCACCTTATCTACTACACTGCTCCCAAGCTGTCCATTCCCTTGTTGGGCCTCGTCGTGCCCTATCACCTGGAAGTGACCAGCTTGTGGCAGGACAGCCAGGAAATTCATCACACCACACCTGCTCAAGGAGACATTCACCCAACAGTGGTACACTGGCCACAAAATTGTTATTTTATCCTGTACCAAATGCTGTATTCTCGGCTGCTGGGTCAAGCTAAGCAAACCTAAAATCCATCTTCTTCTTTTATGTCGGGAGACATTTTTTTTGGTTTTTTGTTTGTTTGTTTGTTTTTAGTAACCACAACATCAATGTCAAGGCTGTTAAAACCAGGCTAGGTGTTACCGAGTCAGTTCTAACTCATGGTGACACCCTGTGTGTCAGAGTAACACAGTCCCCTAAATGGTCCTCAGCGGATGATTTTTCAGAAGTAGATGCCAGGCCTTTCTTCCAAGGCACCTGTGGGTAAATGGGATCTGCCAGCTCATTGCCAGCTGCAGGATAATTTGCTAACTATCTGTGCTACCTGTATCAAGGAGGTAAAGTACATGTTTAAAAAAAAAAAAAAAAAGTAAAAAAATGAGGGTCTAGTTTTGAGGATTTTCATTAACCTTAGGGAAAGTAACATGAAATGTCCCTACTTCATAAGCAGAGTCCATCTCTTAGTGCTGGAGAAGCTGCTCCTTGGATTGATGGTGGCCCTTTCCTTTGGAGAGAACTGGCTTGAGAATGCACACTGCCTAGTCTTCCTTCTCCTATTCCTAGGCTCGGTAGATCCCGTCCGTGAGATAGTCTTCCTTTAAAATACTGTTAATAATTGGCAAGATTACAGCTTCAGCGTCCACCCAACTGGTACAATCAGTCAGATCACAGCTTTGGACATTAAAGCCACAGACCATGCTCGAGTTTCAGGAGACACCTCATACTTGACTAGGCATTTTCTCCAGCCATCAAGTTACAGAGTGCTTAACACCTGTTACTTCTACGGAGGGCTTATTTCATCACTTTCCATAATTGCATTTCTCGCTAATCTTCCCATCATCTCCTGAGTGTATAAGAAATCTGATGTAAACTCGGGAGGTGGGGGGGGGAGCTTCCAAACTTTCTTTTTTAAGTAGCAAAACACTTCTTACTAAAAACAACAAAGTAACTCAGTTTATATAAAGACGAAGATAGGATCTGCACACGCTCAGCATTCTGTGGCCACCTCAAAAGATCGGGGCAACTTGGGTACCCACGATTTTACACCATGCCTTCCTCTGGGAAGTGAAGTGACCTGCAGAGACTTTGGACAGCCAGAGCTAGGCGGGCAGATCCACTGTACCCACCGCACTGGGAGAAAGGGGAGGTAAAGGAGGCCTTGTCCAAATCAAACCACCCCTTTCATCTCAAGAAACGACCAGCAAAAAGACGCTCAATTATGTGTGCTTGACAAGGGAAACATGCCACCAATATAAACACACTGACTTTTCTTGTACAGTTTGGGGTAAAGGGATCTGTTTTGGGGTAGAAAATATTTAAGGCTTTCCCCTCACACACATTTTAAAAAAAAAGCATGAGAAGTACAAATCAGACTTAGGTAGAACCAAGATATGGAGCTCAATCAGGGCTTACTCTTAAAGATCCTGTCCCTCAACCCTGCACCATGTGGGTAGCTGGCCTTTAGTGTCTACTTCTGACCCAAGCAGAGGCTTGAGGCTCCTCTGATCGCTATGGCAACACGCACCCTCAGGGAGCCTCTGGAATCTCTTATCTCAGGGTCCACAGCAGGGACCAACGAAAGTTGACCAATTGCATTCAGGGTCAATAAACCACAGAGCCTCTGTGACCTACGTGACAACCTCACTCCTCTAAGTCTTACTGGAACTATTAGGGATTAAAGCAACAGAGCGCTGAACCTGGAGGGTCACTGGGCAATCCACTGACCCCTCTCAGAACTCTCTCCCCACCCAGAAAACCAAAGGGTTGGGCTGATTGCTAAGTGTTCGAATTTCCTAAGGAGGTTTGTGTTCTGGTTTTTGTTTTGGTTTCTTTTCTGCATTCAAAATTAGGCCGATCCTCATCCTTCTGGGGTACCTGACCCCAACTTTCTCCTGTCTACTTTCTTGCAGAGGAAAATGGGGCGGGATGGTGGTTGTGTGTGTGATGTGGACTACAGCAAAGAAACCCTAGCCTACCCTGGCCTCTACTCAGTGCCTGTCAAGCAGGAGAAACTGCTAGGCCAGGTTCAGTGCTAGGGCGCTGCATCCAGGGAGATGGGGGCTCCCGCCCCCCCCCAGAGCAAACGGCTGGGAGGCCGGACAGTTTAGAATCCCGCCTGTCCTGAGTGTCAGACTCCCCAGCGAGCTGTGGTCACTAGCCCATGGGGCTGGGGTCACTAGTGGCCCATCGGCGCTCCCAGCTTCCGGGGCACGAGTCCGTGGGGGCTCCCCAAACCTTCCCTGCTGCAGGATGAACCCCGATCCTTTCTTGCTGACCTTGGGGAGGCGCCAGCTCCCCGCCCTGTCCCCTCCCCGGCGCCCCAAAAGGCTCCTCCACCGAGATTCCGCCCATCCCCCCCCCCCCGCCTCAATTTAGGGCAGAAAAGGCATCCGGAGGGTCACTCACTCTCTTCCACGGACGATCAGACCGGGTGCCAGCTGCGAACACCAAGGGGGGAAGAAATGCGGAGGGGGACGAGCCGGACTCCGGAGAGTCACTTCCCCGCTGGCCACGGGGGCCAGGTGTGCGGCCACTCGCGCATCCCTCTCCCCTCCTCCACTGGACTGCAGAGCCCCCCACACGGACAGCAGCCGCATCCAGGCCAGCTCGGACCTCCGCTCCGCGCGCCCCATCGGCTCCATCCCACCCCCGATCACCGCAGGAGAAGCTAGAAGGCAGGGGTCCCGGGCTCACCTGGGGCGGAGGCGCTCGCTCATGGTAATCGGCAGAGGGGAGCGCCGCGGCGCCGCTTCGTGCAAGGAGGGAACAGAGGCCGGCGTGCTCCGGCAGCCGCCACGCCCACCCCCTCGGGCCTTGCCTCTAGCCGCCGCTCGGGTGGATGCAGCCGGCGCAGAGTACCCCTCGGCCGGACCCGTACCCCCGCTACTTCCGGCGTCTCCTCCGCGCCCCCCCATGTCGCAGCCACCGTGGTCCCGCCCTCTCGCGCCTGCGCACTAGCGCGCGCCCGCAGGCGCCGCGCGCTGGCCCCGCCCACCGGAAGTTGCGACGCGGGGAGGGTGGAAGAGGCGGAGCATCCGGGAGCCGCTGGAGAATGGGCCTCCTGAGGGCTGGCCCCGACTTTCGCCTGTGCATAATTAAGGTGAGTCGGATGCAAGTCGAGCCAAGGCTTGGTGACATCTGATTATGACGTCAGCACAGATCACAAAGATGTGTGAAGCGAGGCCTTGTGAGGTCAGACTAGAGCGGAGCGCGGTCAGGCAGTTGCAGAGACAGCCTGCTGCGGGGTCCTGGGACGGAGAGAGGTGGGGGGGAAGGGGTCCGCGAGGCTGTTCGGAGGGGGCTGCCTGGGCTTTTAAACCTTGAGGTTACCAGCTCCGGAGTTGGGTGCAGAGGAGATCTGGGGGAGCCTGTCCTGCAGCAAGTGAGAAGAGATCAGATCGGGTCCTGGGACCAAGCCGCGGGGGTGCCCGGCGGTGTCCGACCACCCCCGCCGGGAGCAGCCGCACAGCTGTCATAGAAAGTGAGGGACCAGGGAGGGCACGCAGGGTCATTGCGGCGGGAGGAGGGAGATCCGGGTGGAGATGGAAGGAGGTGTGGCAGAGATCGGCCATGTGCCCGGTGGGCTTGGCCAGCTTCTTAACCCTGTGCTTTCCAGAACATCACTGGGGAGCTGTCTGCAGACAACCCTGCATTTGTTTCTAGGAGGAGGTGCGATCAGGGGCCTTCTTAGAGCCAAGCATGGTGAAACTTCATTTCACATATGGTGGGGGAAAAAATTAACATGCTGAAAAGGTCAGCAAAGAAAGGACAGCCCTCGAGGAGATGGATCGACGTAGTGACCATAGCAGTGGGCACAGGCATGTCGTAGATGTGATTTGGACAGAGCAAGACTCAGATCCGTTGTTTATAAGGTCGTTATCAGGCATGTAGATGTGATTTGGAGCAGGGCAGAGCAAGACTCAGATCCATTGTTTATAATAAGGTCGTTGTCAGTCGCAGCAGCTCTTAACCTCATGATACGTTGGTACACTTTGCAAAGCAGTCGAGTGGAATTGCCTCTCTGTATCTTCTGCAGGCTGACGTTTAAAGATCGTTTCATCCTGCCATTCCTGGAGACGGTGATCTGGAAGTATGGCGAATCGAGAGAGACCATAGCCAAATTAGAATCTTCCTCCAAGAGGCTGAGTAAGAAATAGGCCCCCACGTTAAGACTTGGCAGTGTAAGTAGACCAAATTTTCCCAGGAGTTTCAATGTGGTGTGGAGTGGTATAGAGGAAGAAAGGTGGACCAGACCGCAAGGTTCTTCTCGCTGAAATTAACAGTGAGTGGGTGTGATCACGGGTGTGTATTTTTGTTAAGGGTTTCTAACTTTCATCATATTATCAAAGGTTTTATCAAATGACTTGCTAAAAAAAAAACAACAACAACTAAGCTGTTGGCGAAATATGTGGCTTTGTAAAATAAGGTGCATTGGTTGCTTTGATAATGGTTTAACCTAATTGTGTTTACTTATTTTATAAGTCATTTCAGAAATCTTAATTTTTCAACCTACTTAGCAATCAGGTATTTCCACTCAGCAGTTTATTACAATCATATTTGTGTGTTTATGGCTACAGAAAGCATTCACTCAGCAGATATACCAGGCTCTGTGCCAAGGGATCGGGCAGGGTTTGCTGTGTTGTATACAAGGCCGTTAGGATTTAGACTCAGCTTGATGGCCCCTAACAATACCAGGCACAGTGCTAGGATTTTGAGAGTACAGCTGGGTTCAAGAATAGACATGGCCCTTGCTCTCTGGTTCTTATAGAAAAGACACCCACTCCCATCAAATTGATTCTCATAGCTTCTCTCCGTAGAGTTTCTGAGACTGTAAATGTTTATGAGAGAAATCTGCCCGTTTTTCTCCCTCAGAGCAGCTGGTGGGTTCAAACATCTGACCTTTCAGATCTCAGCGGAATGCTCGTAACACATTCAGCCAGTGGACCTCCTTCTTGTTGTTGTTGTTGTTATGTGCCATCGAGTCGCTTGCGACTCATAGCGACCCTATGTACAAGAGCTCTATACGCTCTTCTATCCTGTGCCAACCTAGCCATCTCAAACGCACTTATTCCCACCTCTCTAGTCACAGAATTGATATCCATCTCACCAAAGGTCTTCCTCTCCTTTGCCACCCCTCCACTCTGCCAAACATGATGTCCCTCTCCAAGGACCAGTCCCTCCTTGCAACATGCCCAAAATATGTCAGACGAAGCTTCAGAATCCTTGACTCCAGGGAACATTTTGGCTTCGCCCTCTCCAGGACAAACCTGTTTGTTCTCCTAGCAGTCCGTGGTATATTCAACACTCTTCTCCAGCACCACAGCTCAAAGGCATCAATCCTCTTTCTATCAACCCTATTCACTGTCCAACTCTCTGATGCATGGCATGAATTGCAAAGACTATAGCCGGGATCAGGCGCACCTTAGTCTCCATCCTGACATCATTGCTTTTCAGTACTCTTGAGAGGTCCCTCACAGCCGGCTTTCCCAATGCAATTCGTCTCTTGGTTTCCTGGCTGCTGTTACCAAGAGTGTTGACTGTGGAGCCAAGTAAACTAAAACTGTTAACTATCTCAGTCTCTTCACCATCCATACTGATGCTGCCAATTGGCCCAGTGGTTAGAATCTTTGTTTTCTTGATGTTGAGCTTCAGTCCATATAGGAGGCTGTAGTCCTTGATCTTCTGCAGCAAGTGCTTCAGGTACTCCTAAGTTTCAGCAAGCAGAGTTGTGTCATCTGCATAACGCAGGTTGTTGATGATTCTTCCACCAATCCTGATTCCACATTCCTCTTCGTATAGCCCAGCGTCTCGGATGATCTGTTCTGCATACAGATTGAAAAGGTGTGGAGACAGAATACATCCCTGACGAACCCCCTTCTTGATTTTGAACCATGTAGTGTCTCCTTGCTCTGTTCTGACAACTGCCTCTTGGAAATGTAAAATAAAGATCATTGGGTTGAGATTTGAAGTGAAACATTTCCTTTTTCTGACTTGAAAAGAGAGGTACAAATCACCACATGCGTTGTCAGTTTTGAAAACTGATCAAAAGTAAACAAATTCACCAACAATCCATTGTTTTCCAGATTGCTGGTTAAGAATTTCGGATCATACATAACACCATTGTTATAAAGTAGGACAGACAGGGAGGGGGGTGAGAGGACTGGGGAGAGAATGGGAAAAGAGTGGATTGATAATGAACACTGCAATAGAACAGATGAGGTGACGAACTGTCTGAAAGGAATAGATGATTAGTCATTATACATATGATAAGAGTCTAGAGGGTGCATTGTGAAGTGTGATGGGGGAGGAAATGTATAACAATGAATTTAAAAAAAGAAAAATTTCTAAAAAAAATTTAGGATCACACCTTCTTTTCTAGATATATTTACTTATTTGTATATGATAAAACCCCAAACCTGCTGCCAAGTCAATTCCAGTTGATTAAAACCCTGTAGAACAGCAACAGACACCGTAGGGTTTGCAAGTCTGTGAATGTGTAAAAGAGCAGATGGCCACACCTTCCTCCTGTAGAGCAGGTGGCTGGTGCAACCGCAGCCTCTCAGATAGTAGACAGTTGTTTACTTACTGAGCCGCTAGGACTCCTCATGTATATAGTATACATACATATTATACACGCTTATAGCTATAAATTCTTGTAGGTCGTATAGCCCTGGTGTGTCCACTTGCCGTACAGAGGTAACTTGTGGTCGCCGTGAAGCTGAACACTGTGACACTGCTTGTCAAATGCGATAATGGCTACTCATGGTGGACAGTGTTTGGTGGAGCTGCCCGATTAAAACAAGCTTGGAAGCAGGAGCGGCATCCACCTCCATAAATAGCTTGCCTACGGAAACCCTATGAACCTGGAGAAAGGATGAAAGTCCCTAATGAGTCACCTACGACTCAACTGCACTTAACAACAACATAGCTATAAAGGACTCCTGGTGGTGCGGTGATTAAGCCGGTAACTCGAGAAAGCAGTCCTGTATGATGAGGTTGCTGTGCATTGACTCAGTGTGTTGCAGACCGAGGGTAAAGTAATTATTAAGAATGAGACAGAGAACCAAGAATGAGATAAGTGAGAGTAAAGACAGGGGGCCAGCAGTCCTGATGACTGGAGCGAGCGCCCACGCCATGCCTCTCTGTGTACTGAGAATCATTAGGGAGGTAAACAAGGGATCATCACAAGGAAGTAGAAAACAAAAACAAAGGACCATGGGGAAGTCTTTTGCAGATAAGGAGGAGTTCTTTGTTCTTCACCTTATGCTAATCTCAGGAGGGAGGGATACAGTAAATACAAACCAAGACAGAGGTTGCCTTTTTTAAAATTTTTTATTGTTACTAATTTTAGTGAACATTTACAGAGACTTTGGATTTCCATTCATTCATTGTTGCGCTTTTCTCCCTGCCCACCCCTCCCCCCATGATGTTGACTCTTAAGGAATGCCTTCGTGCCTCAGGGTGAACGC
Source organism: Elephantulus edwardii (assembly GCF_000299155.1). NCBI lineage: Eukaryota > Metazoa > Chordata > Mammalia > Macroscelidea > Macroscelididae > Elephantulus > Elephantulus edwardii. The sequence continues at coordinate 8,755,867 of NW_006399798.1, read as the reverse complement.
CAGCTTGTATTACGCCTCCCTCATATCCTGATACAGCATTTGGTTTATTATTAATATTCAATTGGATAGTCGGCTTCCCACAGCAGTGGGTTTGATTGCTGGTTTTGATGTGTGTGAATGTCTGTAAGTTGTCTTCTTGGTTATCTGGTCCTATTTTAACAGAGATACCAGAGTAGAAGGCTTTAACAAAGAGAACTTTATTTTCTCACCAGTTAGGAGGCTAGACGTCTGAACTCAACGTCGCCAGCTGTCGAGGAAGGCCCTCTCTGTGTCTGTCCTGGAGGAAAGTCCTGGTTTCCTTCGGCATCTGTGGGAGATCTTTGCGATCTCCATGCCTCTTGGCCTTCCTCAGCGTTTAGGAACTCAAGTCCATAAGGACACACTCTACTCCTGGCGTGTTTCTTGATGGTATTAAAGTTCACTCTCCTCTGCTTTCTTCTTTCACCTTTTATTCCCCTCCCCACCCCACCCCCGAGACATGCTATATGAAGCATAAGAAGTTTGTCAGTGAAATGCTACCATATTGAGGTTATTATTTGGGAGATACAACTTGGAAGAAAGAGCCTCATCCCACCAAGTGCCACCAGAGAGTATTTCTCAAAATCCATCATACCTAACAAAAATGTTAAAATAGCAGTTCAGCACACTATTGAAGGGCAGAAAATACACCCTCTCCCCCGACTTTATCTATCAAAATCTTAATATAATCCCATTATGAAAAGGTTTAGGTTGTTAAAAAGTCTGTCTCTTGTCATTGATTGCTTCCTAGAAGACTTTAAGAAATGTCAAGTACAGAAAGAAAACAAGCCAGGAATATTTCCTTTTAGGACTAATTCCTTTTTTTAATCAAGGGAAAGAATTTTTATTTTAAAGTCAAATCGTATCTTCTGCGTTTTGCCCTTGTAAGAACAAAGATCAAGAAAAAATTTTAAAATTTCTTTCAACCTATGTTATCTCAACTGAACTTAAAAAGGTATAAGACATAGTTAAAACGTAGGCTTCTAAGTCACCAATTTGTCTGGTCTTTTTAACCACACACTGGCCTTTTTCAGGAAGAAGATGACTGGCCCGCCGCCCCGAGTGGAAGTGTGTCCCTATTGTAAGAAGTCGTTTAAGCGGTTGAAGTCCCACTTGCCGTACTGCAAGATGCTAGGAGCGTCCACACCTGTTGATCAGAAAGTCTCTCAGTTCAAGCCAGCTACACTCTCTCATCCTCACCAAAGGAAGGGGCCAGTCAAAGACTTAATTAGAACTGAGGAAAATAATCCGGTGAGAGAGAGGGGGCTAAAAAATACCAAGTGGAGAGAAGACAGCTCTGAAGGGACAGTTAAGACCTTTCCTCTACGAGGATCGGAAAAATCAAGTAATCAAAAAACAGGTGGAAACATCAAGAATCAAAGTCAGTCCTCCCTGAACATAGTGGAAAACTCTGGACCAAAAGGGACTTTCCAGAGACAGACGAAGACGCAGCCTTCTGCATCAGTAGTCACTTCAGAGAGAAAATGTGCCAGAGATTTGCCTCAATCAGGAGACAGCAGAATTAATTCTTCAGAAGCAGAAGCATCTTTACTGCTTGACTTAAGGGAGCCCTCTTCATCAAGTCAAAATAGAAAATATTCTTCAGCCTTACCTAAGGATGTTCCAGTCCCATCAGATAATCTGAAATTGGACAGGAGTCTCCCAAGACAGGAGCTCCCAATGAAACCGTTAGACATGCCTGTTGATAATTCTCCTTCTCCCATGAACCTCGGTGATGGGGCAGCCAGGGTGTCAATGTCATGGTCAAGCAGTGAGAGAGACCCCAAAGCTATAAGAAAGTCTGAGACTGGGGAAAAGAACCCAGAATCACTCATTTTAGATCTTCAAGTCAGCCCACCGGGTCAAACCCGAGTGGAGGAGAGCAAGGAGGTTGTGCTTGGCTTGAAGGAGAAAGGACATCACCTTCGTGTCAAAGTGCATGGGAGAACCGGTAACGCAGAGAGAAGTCTGTCTGGGAGAGAAATGCCTTCTCTGAGCGAGGGCACTGAGCGCTCCAGGGCTGCTGCCTTGGTCACGGGGAAGGTAGTTCAAAATGCAGGCCCTGATTTAAAGCCGTCTGTTCCAGGGGGCACGGCTGGCAACCCGCCCCTTTCTGTATCACAGCCTCATCGCCCAAGCCTTACCTCTCTGGCTCTGCAAATTCTTCAGGAGGAGAAAGCAGGTTCCCGCCACCATCATCAAGAGGCTGGTGTTCAGATGTTAATGGACAGTGAGAAACAGGCTGCCCTGGAACTCAGATCCAGCCCTCACCACCCAGCATCCCACACGGGGCACCCGAGACTTCCTCATTCCTCCTGGCATCCCACAGCTCAGGCGCCCTTCACCAGCCCTGTGGGAGCTGCAGACAGAAGGGTCCATCCCAGCTCCATGGGGCTCGAGTGGTTTTCAGAGCTCTATCCTGGTTATCTAGGACTTGGGGTGTTGCCAGGGAAACCCCAGTATTGGGGTGCAGCAGTCTCATGGCCTCCGGTCCTCAGCCACTCCGAGGAAGGACTCTCAGAAGGTAAACAAGCCCATGTTCTGGAGGGTTCCTGCTGATTCAGAACCCGCTGTCTCTTTGGGATAATTAAGGTTCACATGCTAATACTGTTTACTCATTTAGATAATCTCACTCACTGAACTTGTAGTTGTTCTCAAATTGTGGCTTCTTGCTCCCTGGTCAGCAGCCATGGTTTCTCACCCTCCTTCCCCCTCCGCCCAGAGGAATTGTGGTAACAGTTGAGCACTGGAAAGAGACATGGCCAGTAGACACTGGATACATGTTGTTGTTAAGTGCCGTCGAGTCGTAGGCGACTCATAGCAACCCTGTGAATGAAAGTCCTCAACACTTGTGTGACTTTCATCCTTTCTCCAGGTTCATAGGGTTTCCGGAGGTAAGCTACTTACAGAAGTGGATGCCACTCCTGCTTCCAAGCTTGTTTTAATCGGGGAGCTCCACCAAACACTGTCTGCCATGGGTAACCATTAGCGCATTTGACACATCAGTGTCACAGTGTTCAGCTTCACAGCTACCACAGGTTGCCTCCGTACAGCATGTGGACAGACCAGGGCTGTACTACCTAGAAAAATGTTTGACCAGCATTCTCCCTGAAGGCCATGAATTAAAGTCACCCGCCTTTGGCTTGGTAGCATCACTTTCTGTCCACTAGGCCAACTGAGCTCTATGTTGTTGTTGTTGTTAAATGCCATCAAGTGCATAGTCAAGACAAAAATAACGTTAAACCTTCAAAATCTACCTGAGTAGAACAAGTACTTTTGTTTATGTTGTTGTTGTTATGTGCCGTCGAGTCGCCTGCAACTCATAGCGACCCTATGTACAACAGCCCTAAACTCCGCTCTGTCCTGTGCCAGTCGCACTGTCTCTGACACTCCCATCCCAATTATCCCAGTCACTGAATCAGTCCATCTCATAGAGGGCCTTCCTCTCCTGCGCTGTCCCTCCACCCTCCCAAGCATGATGTCCGTCTCCAAGGACCAGTCTCTCCTCACAACATGTCCAAAGTATGTTAGATGGAGCCTCAGAATCCTTGCCTCCAAGGAGCTACCCAGTTTAACCCTTTCCAGGACAAATCTGTTTGGTTTTGTTTATAGTTTTATTTAAACCAGATTGTACAGGAGATAGGTCCCAGCAATAATTTAGGAATTGGGTAGCTCAGGGCAGCCGTTTGGGAAGCTGGGAGCAAGACGGTTACTCCACCTGGCCAGCACCGAACGGCATTCAAGGCAGATAGGCAAGTGGACCTTCATTCAGGACATGAGCTGATGAAGATCGGTGACCGGAAACCAGGAGGTGGCCGAAAAGGTACAGAAGTCCCTGTACCCAAAACCCCAGACTACAGATTCGGACTGAGGATAGGGTAGCAGAATGTCTGGGCACACCCAGAGATGGAGCCCCAAGATGTGAGAGAAGGGGAAGAAGAGAGATGTGGAGAGAGACAGGCCATGCAAGCTGACCTTGACGGTGACGCGGCCTCTTCCAGAGCCTTGAGATTCTCCTTATCCGTAAACCAAAACCAGACACCCCACCACCACCACCCCGCCTGAAGGCTGAATCTGACTCAGCGTGCCCCCATAGGACAGGGCAGAACGCCGCTGTGGGGTTTCCAAGACTGATCTCTTCTTTTTTTTTTCATTGATGACAATTTACAGAGAGTTTGGATTTCCATTCATTCATTGTTGCACTTTTCTCCCTGCCCACCTCCTATGAGGCTAACAGGGAAGGAATGGAATCTTTCCAACCATACAGTTCCTCAGAATAGTGCTAAAAAACTTTTATTGTTGACAGTCTCATACTCGTATCAGAATCAATTGGCATTTCTGTATCACACAGCATAGAAGTCTAATGTTTAATGGTCTAATGTTTTCAGAATGACTTGGACAGGCAACCAACCTAAAGAAACTCAGAATAGGTTTACATGTGTAAAACAGGTCGAACCTGGTCTCTAAGGTCAAGTTGATTGCATCCTTTTCCCCATTAAGCCACATTATAGGACACACCTTCAGAGCCGCACAGGGCTCCGCGTGTCTTCGTGTGTTTTTAATTGTGCAGACACATAGACACACAGCGTAATCAGTCTTAGAGTACGATGGTGCACAAGCCGGACTCGGCCTCAGAACACGAGAGTCAGACCTGAGCAGGAAGGGCTGTTGTAGACTAAGAACCCCTTTAGGCTTTAATCAAGAAAACCATAGGAGTCACTTGCAGGCAGAGACACAGGGTTCAGTCCTATGCCGAGGACTCAGGCTCCTGCAGAGAAACAAGGTTTTAAAGGTCTAGAGGCTGCGTGTAGATCCTCAGCCTCCGTACAGAGCGGGGCCACTGGAGGCTTAACCATGACAGCTGGGCTCGAGCAGTAAGCGTCTTAACTTGGCCACTGAAGGAGTCTCTAGGAGATAGAGGGGCAGCATGAGCGGATCTGGGTCCATGGACACCGTGTCCTAGAGACAGAACGCGTCAGGCTGTCAGGGAGAAGTGTCACCCAGCGTGCTCGGTCACCGCCAAGAAGACAGGGCAGTGACAGGGCTCCTGGTGGCCTCAGGACTGGGGCTGTTTAGATGAGCCCAGGCCAACCGACTAGAGATGAGACCGCAGGTCCAGGAGGCCCGCGGTTCCCGAAAGTGCTTGGACATTCACTGTTGTCAGATGCTTTAAATTTTATTTTATTATTTTTGTGTGCGTGTACCATCAAATCAGATCTGACTGGTACAGGAGGAGATTGTCCCTCCTTCCCCCGCAGAGCATCTGGTGGGTTCGAACCAGGCGCCTCTGGGATTGTAGTTGCAGTTCCTTGCCACTAGGCCACCAGAGCTCCCCCAACACTTGCTGTTTTCATAGAGTTGTTCCCTTACCCCTTGTTTTGGGACAGGCTTTCCCCCGAGGTGACTGAGTTGTGTCATGCTTGTTTAATGTGCTCATACGTTAGCAAGATAATGACTGTCTCTGATTTCCTGGACGCCAGCGTGGTTCTTCCATCATTTGTTAGAGTACTGGTCATTTGGAT
>NW_006399798.1:8709663-8749843 GCF_000299155.1 Elephantulus edwardii | reverse complement strand
AACAACAACAACGTGTCTCTTATTCTGATGAGCCCCACCAAGACCAAAGAACCAGCAGTAGTAGAGAATAAGCGCCTGTCATCAGAAAGTGGAGAAAAATAGCAGAGGAGACGGGGCAGTAAGGATCACGCAAGGGTCACATATACTTAAGGAAGTCTGGTGGTGCGGTGCCTAAGTGCTTGTCTGCTAACTGAAAGGTCCGCGGTTCAGACCCACCCAGTGTCTTCAGGAGAAGACCCCGTGACAGCCAGAAAACCTTGCGGTGGTGTCGGCCCCTGGAAGGGTCTCCCTAACGGCATCTAACAGTGCCCGGGGGGACTGCAGAGAGCCATGACTTGGAGCAGTGTTGCTCGGTGCCCTCGAGTTGGTTGTGACCCACGGTGTACACAGCACAGCCCAGCTCTCTGCCATCACAGGTGCTGCTGTGTGTAAGCCCATCATTGCCACCACTGTGTTACTCCGTCTTAACTGCGGTGGAGGGGAAGGGGGCCGTCTTCCTCTTTTCAAGGACCCGTCGCTTTACCAGGCATGATGGCCTATCTACCTCCAAGCACTGGTCCCTCCTGATAACACATCCAGAGGATATGGATGAAGTCTCGCCATGCTCACTTTCTGGCTGTCCTCCTCCCAACCCAGATGTCTTTGTTGACCTCACAGTCTGTGCTGTATGCCAGATAACAGCACCACGATTTCATACTCTTCAAACCTAACCCAGTGCGTCCAGCTGGTGCCACTCGAGCCACCATGTCGGACAGCGTTGAAGGACTCTCTAGGGTCTCCCAGGCGGGAAGTCTTCCTGGGAGCAGACTGTCCCATCTTAATCTCACCGAATGGCTGGGGGGTTTGAACCACCAACTTTACAGTCAGCAGTCAGTCTCTTAAGCACGCTCTGTACCACCAGGCTTCCTGTTGCATTCCCATGGCCAAAGTTAATACTTTTTTTTAGTAGAAAGTCACTTTGTTCCTAAAATGTTTACTAGAAATAGAAAGCATGAGCAAGTCATCTTATTAGCACATACATGGACCAGTATAGTCTAGTCACAGATAGACCAGCATTTTCATATAAAAAAATACGGCTCATTCCTGGTTCACAAAATATCCTTGGCCTTCAGAAACTCCCTATTTGGTAATAGGTAACTTTGACTCTGAACACACAATCTCGGCAGTCCACAGTAAACATCACGCATCCACCTCTTCCTGAGGCTTGTTCTGTCCTGTTGTACATGTGGGTCAGAACCAACTTGACAGCACCTCACAACAGCCCCACAGCCCTGGGACCCATTCGCAGATCTGAATGTTGGGGAAGGGGACGAGCTGCCACGGACCATCACAGTGATTTCTGTTTGAAACCCTAGTTCTGTTGGAAAGAAGTTTGACCAATAGAAGGCTCTTGGAACCGCTCACCAGGCTCACGGCCTCCAGCTTCTCTCTGATGAGTCTCCTGAGAACACTCCAGAAAGGTGAGGCTGCCTATGAGTGATTGTAGGAAACACAATGTAGATGAAAGAGTGTGTAAAACACAATGTGTATGAATGAAACATAATGTAAGGGATTACTATATGTTGTTGTATTTATGTGCTGTCGAGTCATTTGCGACTCATAGCGACCCTGCATCCAAGAGCCCTAAACTCTGTTCTATCCTGTGCCAACCTTGCCGTCTCAAACACACTCATTTCCACTACTCCACTCACAGAATCAATCCATCTCATTGAAGGTCTTCCTCTCCTGCACCGTCCCTCCACTCTCCCAAATATGATGTCCCTCTCCAAGGACCAGTTCTTCCTTGCAGTATGCCCAAAGTATGTCAGACAAAGCTTCAGAATCCTTGACTCCAAGGAGCATTCCAGCTTCACCCTCTCCAGGACAAACCTGTTTGTTCTCCTAGCAGTCTATGGTATATTCAACACTCTTCTCCAGCACCACAACTCAAAGGCATCAATTCTCTTTCTATCATCCCTATTCACTGTCCAACTCTCCCATGCATAGCACGTAATTGCAAAGACTATAGCCTGGATCAGGCGCACCTTAGTCTCCAGCCTGATGTCGTTGCTCTTCAGTACTCTTGAGAGGTCCCTCACAGCTGACTTTCCCAATGCAATTCATCTCCTGATTTCCCGGCTGCTGTTACCAAGAGTGCTGACTGTGGAGCCAAGCAAACTAAAACTGTTATGAAAACCAATAATATATATATAGAGAGAGAGAGACAGACAGACAGACAGACAATTCCTGGATAAACATGTCTGATGGCCAGTGCTTAAAGAAAAATTACAAGTAATGATCTTTGTTGTTATTGATTGCCTTCAAGTCAAGCACAACTCGTAGCGATCCCATGAACAAAAGGTCTGAAGCCCCTCTACAACCATCGACATTTTCAAAGTTCAGAGTTTCTGGAGGCATGTTGTTTGGGAAGTGGATGCCACTCCTGCTTCCAAACCTGTCATAGTATGTTATTGTTGTTATGTGCCATCGAGGTGCCTGCGAGCCAATCTCACTAATTCCAACACACCAACCCCCATCTCTCCAGTCACTGTGTCAGTCCATCCCAACCAGGGTCTCCCTCTCCTGCGCTGTCCCTCCACCCTTCCGAGCATGATGTCCTTCTCCAAGGACAGGTCTCTCCTGGCCAATAAGCAAATCATTATTTATTTATTTTTTTAAAAAAGGTGAGGCTGTTGGCTTTGGGGTTCTGGGGCTGGTTCAAGCATTTGGAGAAGTTTGCATACAATAATTCATTTACATTGTGTGTCATTCATGTAAGTTGGAGGGATTTTTCCCCGCCTCCCTCAACCCACCAAACTCTGCCGCCTGGTGATTTCCCCACCACCATCACCCTCGGCGCCCGCCTCCCTTCCCTCTTGGGATATCCATACACATCTTACTTGTTATCCTTCTATTTTTTACAATAACAGTCTTACACAGTATTTGTCCTTATGCCCCTGAGATAGTTCACTTGGAACAATGCTCTCTAGCCTTTCTCAGACTTTCCCATGGCAATGCGCCTTTCTCTCTGGAGACTAAGGTGCGTCTGATACAGGCCATGGTCTTCGCAATCACTTGTTATGCATCAGAGAGTTGGACAATGACCAAGGAGGATAGAAGGAGAATTGATGCCTTTGAGCTGTGGTGCTGGAGAAGAGTATTGAGAATACCATGGACTGCTAAGAAAACAAACAGATTTGTCCTGGAAAGGGTTAAACCGGGTGGCTCCTTGGAGGCAAAGATTCTGAGGCTCCGTCTAACTTACTTTGGACATGTTGTGAGGAGAGACCGGTCCTTAGAGAGGGACATCATGCTTGGGAGGGTGGAGGGACAGCGCAGGAGAGGAAGGCCCACTATGAGGTGGATTGATTCAGTGACTGGGATAATTGGGATGGGAGTGTCAGAGACAGTGCGATTGGCACAGGACAGAGCGGAGTTTAGGGCTGTTGTACATAGGGTCGCTATGAGTCGCAGGCGACTCAACGGCACATAACAACAACAACACAACAGCCTTTCTCATGTTACATTTTTCAAATTGTTGCTCTTGAGTGCTGCATAGTATTCCATCACGTGAATGAATGTCATGTTTTAACTCCCATCCCTGGCCTCTGTCTTTTTCCGCCTCTCCCCCTCGCCATGTTGCTTGACATGGCCTTTCTCAAAGCCCTCCAGACCCTCACGTTAACCTCCTCGGTCAGTCTCCTTCCCATGAAACATTTCAGCCAAGTTCCCAAAAGACTAAAGAGTAGATAGTCTCAATTTTCTTAACGTTCAGGTCTTCTGGATTTTAGCATTTTCATCTATTTAAAAATATACATATCTAGTGGTTTAGACTAGGGAACTCTGATGGCCTCGTGGTAAGAAGCTGAGCTGCAGTCCTGAAGGCACATTGTTCAAATCCACCATCTGCGACGCAGGAGGAAAATGGACAGTCTCCTCCTGTGTGATTGCCTGCCTCTGAAAACCCGCCGGAGGGTCAGCTATGGGTCAGTTCAGACAACAGCAGTGGCTTAGACTAGATCCTGAGGTTCCTGCCAGCTCCGGTACTCTGAGTGACAGTCCCGTCACCCGGGTGAACTGGGATGGCGTGTTCTGACCCACAGGCATCGGCCCCCTGGGTTCCAGGTCTCTGTAACGGTTAGTCGTGTCTCTGCACAGGGTGGACCCAATGCAGCAGGACCGTGAAGACGGGCGGCGTCAGCGGCATCACCATGCTCTTCACCGGCTACTTCTTCCTCTGTTGCAACTGGAGCTTCAAGCATCTGAGTAAGACTTTGTGTTTTCAGCCTAAATGACAGGTCCCATCCCATTACGGGGCTCCCCTGGGTTCCTCCGGATGGCTTCCTTAAATTGCAGTGTCTGACACGCCCCAGTGAATGCGCTCTAATCTGGGGCTCTGGGTTTCTTAGAGGTTTGGATGTAACGGCCCTTCTAAGAGCTGGCTGGGATTTACATAATCGTTCTTGTGCTTCCCTTCAGTGTTGTGGCTGGGAACTGGTGGCTGTAAGGTTCCTCCTCTAGGGCTGTTTCCCCGCTGGAAGATGGGACTTAGCTCCCAGGGACTTTTTCATTCCTGCTGCTGAACTCCTTTGTAGCACAGAAACTAAACAGCTTTATTATGCCCCCAAAGACAGACGGTGCAGCGGGCCACGCCTCACACCTCATCGGTGTGTCTAAGGCTTCACTTTACCTTTAAAAAAACCATATAAAATCCTTTCAGCCTGACCCAGCAGTATCAAAATATATGCTAAGCTTTACCCTGTTTTTTGGGGTTTTTTTATTATTTTTTAATTGAATTTTTTTTATTAATTTCAATTAATATCTACAGAGATTTTGGATTTTCATTCATTCTCTACCCTGCTTTGATGGAGTCAGTTGCAAGCCTTGAGGACAGTAGTTCGACCCCATAGGACTTCTTTTTGTTTTTCTTGTATACTCTTGATTCTGAGCCGACTGGCACAGGAGGAGATTGCCCCTCCTTCTAATCTGGTGGATTAGAACCACACGCCTTCGAGATTGCAGTGCAGTTTCTTGCCATCAGGCCACCAGAGCTCCACCCATAGGGCTTCTAAGGGTGTAATCTTTACAGAAGCTGACTGCTGTTTCTCACTAGAACAAATGGTTTCAAACTGCCAACCATTTGGTTAGCAGGCACGTGTCTAAACACTATGCCACCAGGGCTCCTGTGAGTGCCAAAGGCCAGTGTCATTCACAGACTGGATAAAACTTGTAAAAAGCCCAGATTTGACTCTTTTTGGAGCAGTCAGTGCTTCACGGGAGGAAGGGCAGGTGGTGGAGCAGGAGAGAGAGCCTGCCGCAAACTCCCTGCCCTGCGTGTCATCCTCCTGGTCCTTCTTAAGGAGAAGCAGTTCTTGGAGAGGCCGACCCAAGGCTCAGTGCTCCCGCAGGAACAGCCCTTCCCTCCAAGTTTCCCCTGATTGAAAAGGCTCTGTAGTTTCAGACCTGAAACTTCCCCCCCCTCCTCACAATTTCCAACATGAGACTCGGGAAAGGGAAGTAGAAACGTCTTGCTGTGCTTGAATCTCAGTTGTGAATGCATGAGCCACAGCGTGGTGGGATGACCGCTTGGAGATGGGGCCAGGACTGGCCTCGTGCAGCCTCACATCTTTCTCTGTTTGTCCAAAGGGCTGCAGCGCTGGCGTAAGTAGAGCCGGTCAGGAGGCCCCCAGGAAGCTGTGGAGCCCACGGGCAGGACACGGAGGCCATCACAGGCGGCTTAAGAGTGCACCAGGCAGGGAGGGGAGACAATAAAATACTTGGAATCTTTCAGCATCTTGAATTCTTTGTTCTGCATACAGATTGAATAGACATGGAAAAAGGATACAACTCTAATGCACATCTTTCCCTCTTTTAAGCCATGTAGTGTCTCTTGCTCTGTTTACACAACAGCTTCTTGGTCTATGTATAGATTTCACATAAGCAAAATTAAATGTTCTGGGGTTCACATTCTTCTCAATGTCAACCATAATTATTTATGATCCACATAGTCAAATGCCCTGGTATAGTCAATAAAACACAAATGGACATTCAAAAAAAAAATACTTGGAATCTAAACCACTTCTAGAGGAAGTGCCTTTTTCATTTTTTTAAGTACGGACAGAGCTGCCCTGCCGGGATGTTTCCTTGGCTCACTGTCAAAAGTGACTGAGTGAGTTACTGAAAAATCTCCGATTCTGTTGAGTCATAAAAGGCCAACGTTCCTCAGGGAGACCCGAGGACGGCCACGCTCACCACGAACGTCTTTAAATTGCTGTTTCAATTGACACTTGTTTTAAATCTTCCTCCTTAAAATTTTCCTGTAGCCTTTGGTGTTTTACCATTTGTCCATGTTGTTAAACGCCATCGAGCTGTAGGTGACTCATAGCGACCCTATGAACTTTCATCCTCTCTCCAGGTTCATAGGGTTTCCAGAGACAAGCTATTTTGGAAGTGGATGCTACTCCTGCTTCCAAGCTTGTTTTAACTGGGAAGCTTCACCAAACACTGTCCACCATGGGTAACCATTAACTCATTTGACACATCAGTGTCACGGTGTTCAGCGTCACAGCAACCACGAGTTACCTCTGTATGGCAGGTGGACAGAGCTTTTGTCCATGTTGTTGTTGTTGTTGTTTGATGCCGTCAAGTCGTAGACGACTCATAGCGACCCTATGAATGAACAGCCTGAGCACTGTTCGTACATAGAGTTTCCGGAGGCAAGCCATTTTGGAAGTGGACGCCGCTCCTGCTTCCAGGCTTGATTTAGTCGGGAAGCTCCAGCCAACACTGTCCACCATGGGTGCCCATTACCACGATTGGCACATCACTGTTGCAGTGTTCAGCATCACAGCAACCATGAGTTACCTCTGTACAGCAATGCACAGACCAGTGCTATACCACCTAGAAGAATGTTTGACAGGAAGACTAGATATTAAACCTACTAGATATGCATTCTGATACAGGAGCTGTATGAATTGGCAGGGATTTAATATCAGTCCTTCCCTCTTGGGAAAGGCTGGGCTCTGCTGGGTCCTTGACTAAGTCAATTTTAACCTAAGTGAGGCACATAAAAGCCTGAGGACAGGGTGGAGGTGAGATTCCGGAGGAAATCCTACAAAGCTTTCCTAACCTGACTGAAATGAAATGGTACACGGAACAGAATTTTCTTTTTCTATAGCAAATATATTTAAAATGCACAATTTGGTGAAGGGGGACAGAGGCTCTGATGGTCTCAGACCGGAATAAAGACAAGAGTGATGGTATTGACCCATTCTCAGTTGGGGGTAGTACCAGCAGTTTCAAAGGCCTGAAGCCAATTTCCATTATTTTAGCCCTTCCTGTTTTATCTCCTGGAATGGGTCATAAAACCATGGTTAGGGGTAAACATTAATCGGATTATTTACTGTTTCCTGAAACACAGGTAGGGTCAGAAGGTCAGAAAAATCGAATCATATTGGTTTCAACCTTATGTGTCCAACTTAAAGGGCAAAAGGGGTGAAGATCTTCTAAAAACTATTTCCTGCTGAAATGGCGTGAAGCCAGGACAGTGGTCTTATGGTGGAAGGAAGCTTGGATGGAATTGGTTTATATTGAAAGCTGGTTAAACAGCAACTCTCCCATGGTCTGGTTGGTTAAAGCTTCAATCCTGATGCCAGAATTCAATTCCGATGTCCATGGCATTCAACCAGAGTTACCACACACATCACACCCCCGGAAACTAGCACAGGAGGTGGAGGAAGTTGCAAAAATAATGCACCCTCATTCGCATAAAAATGTGATACTAAAGGGAATGTGTTAGTTAATAATTTCCATTTATTACTTCTGGAACTTTCAGAATCCCACTCTCTCAAAAGGATGTCTGTGAAATATAACTGTGGCTCTTTCCACAGCCAATACACATTGTGTTTCTGATTGTGTGGCTTTCACCTCTGTCCGTGAAATTAACTGGACACTTTAATCCAACCTAGACTGCCTGTCTAGATGGATAATCTGTTTCTCCAGCCCCTTCCCAGGGCCGGGTTACGTGATCTTAGCGTGGTCAGTGGCAGTGTCGCGCCAGAACGCGGCCAGCAGCTGTCCTATCTGGGCCCTCGGACGGTGCGAAGGCTAGCCCACTGTTCCACACTCAGGCAGACCTGCCTTTTCTCTTCTCAGAATTTGAATTATATTCAAACTTTTCTATTCCCTGATCCCCCGTTCTTCCCTGTCTAATTATCCCCAGTGAGAGTAATTTAATTCTGCAGCAGGTTTGTGGTTAAAGAAAAGGTTGTCAGAAGTATATCCCTGTATACTGGAATCCAGTGTGAGGAACAAGTCAGTGGAGAGACAGCCATATGGTTAGATACTTTTAGTTTCAGATTGCAAAGAACTTCACTGGAAGCCCAGTGACTGTTCCCTCCTTTTGAAGGAACTTTTTGCCCATTGTCTGGGTTCCCCCTTTTCCTTTCACTAGATGGGAAGCTCTCAGGATAAGAGGGGAGATCCACATTCCCCCTCTTACTCCCAGTCCCACTGAACGTGGAGGGAGAGTACAGGGAGTGTCAGCAAAGCACCAAAACTCATGAGCCAAATCCAGCCCAGTTTGTGCAAATAAAGTTTTATTGGAACACAGCCCTGCTCATCCATGTAGGTATGAACTGTGGCTGCATTTACACGACAGTGTCGCGTGTAACAGAAACCATGTGACCTGCAGATCCAAAAATGTACAGTGTGTCCTTTACAGAGAGAGAGTGCCAACCCTGATCATAAAGGAGTGTGTCACAGACTCCCTGAGGGCTGATGGGGAAAGACGAGGCTTGCTGCTCTAAAATATTTTGGGTTAGAAAGAAAATTAAAGTTTCAATACATGTATATATATATAGAGAGAGAGAGAGCGCGCGAGAGCGAGCGCGAGCGAGCGAGCACTGATGGCCTACTGGCAAGAAGCTATGCTGCAGTCCCTGAAGGCATGCGGTTCGAATCCACCAGCTGCTCTGCAGGAGAAGGATGGGCAATTTCCTCCCATTTGATACATATATGTATAAAAGTCTTCATTTATCTCCAGTTCCTCAGGGTCTCTCGTTGCCCCGATATCCAGGACCCCTCCCACCCTTCCTTCGCTGCCCATTCCAGAGGAGACTCAATGGAGAGAGAAGTCAGTCTCTCTCACTGGCCACCCCCCAGCCTTCTTTTTCTTTTAAAAATTGAGGCTCTAGGTACCTCACAAAATAACCTCCTCCCTCCCAGCTCATAGGTGTTACAAGTAGACTAGCCAGTGCTCTATTTATTGGGCAGAGAGAAACTTCTAGAAAAACAATTCTCACAATATTTGTCAGACCCTGTGGGACCATGGCATGTGGTGGGAACAGAAACTCCCAACCATCACGTCACTTCCCACTCCTAGCTGCCCTGTAGGACAGAGAACTGCCCCATGATGTTGCCAAGACTGTAAATCTTTATGGACGCAGGCTGGTGGGTTTGAACCACTGACCTTTTGGTTAGCAACCAAAATGCTTCAGCCACAGTGCCACACAAAACTCAAACTCCTCGCCATCTAGTGAGAACTGCCTCCTAGCTGACCCTCCAGCAGGTTTTCAGAGGCTGTCAATCCCCCAGGAAGAGAGCACCCATCTTTTTCCCTCGGAGCCACCAGTGGATTTGAACCCCCAGAGAGGTGCGCAGCACAGCAGGGACCAGGCCACGAGAGGTCCTTACAGCACCACCAGTGAGAAGGGGCACAGTGACCTCATTTCTCTCCATTAGAACCAAAACTGACGGGAGACACTGAGGAGCCTCTGGATCCGCCTGGATTCTGGAGTTTTGGGGTGATGTCACACAGGTCCCCCCCCAACTGCTCCTGCCTGCCTTCTTTGGGAAAAGACGACCTCTTTAAGTGAGTCATTGAGACAGTCTTCTAACAAAGTGGTCCTTTTTCTAGATTCAGACCCAGACAGTCTCAGTGTGACCAAGGATGACACGTCATAGCTCCAGTGTGCAGTGTTGATGTCAGCTTGCTCCGCGAGGCTATGCTAGCCATACACACAGACACCCGACCGGGCACATGGTCTGAGCAGCCCAGGAGAGTGACTGTAGGTTCTTTTCCAAACTAAGCTGGACAAAAGAGAACTTGACTGCTGAGGCAGGAGGCACTGGCCGGAGGCAGAGCCCAAGGCCCAGGGGAGAGGCGGCAGGGAAGTGTTTGAACAGACTCGCCCTCAGGTCTCCGCTTCCCCTCTTGCTGCACCTCTTCGGTGACCTGAGGGGAGCTCCCCAGGTGAGCCAGAGGTCGTCCAGCAACATCAGTGCAAACCACCCACAGCACCTGCCCATCAGTTCTCAGGGAGCACGTCAGCCCTCTACTGCTCCCCATCCTCTGAAGACCTCAGTGAAGGTTCTGTTGCAGAAAGTTGAAGATGAATGTTCAGACACACTGGCCACCCAGCCACGATAGACGTGCTCTGTGCGCGGCGATCACACTGGTCACCCGGCCACGATACACATGCTCCGTGATCACACTGGTCATCTAGCCGTGACACGCAGGCTCTGTGATCACACTGACCACCCGGCCTTGACACTCATGCTCTGTGATCACACTGGTCACCGGCCACGATAAACATGCTCTGTGATCACACTGGTCACCGGCCACGATATACATGCTCTGTGATCACACTGGTCACCGGCCACGATACACATGCTCTGTGATCACACTGGTCACCGGCCACGATACACATGCTCTGTGATCACACTGGTCATCTAGCCGTGGCACGCAGGCTCTGTGATCACACCACCCGGCCATGATGGACGTGCTCCATGCGCGGCGATCACACTGACCACCCAGCCATGACACACATGCTCTGATCACACTGACCACTCAGCCATGACACATGGTCCATGATCACACTGACCACTCGGCCCTGAAACACAAGGTCCTTGCACAGCAATCACACCGGCCACCGCCCATGATACACATGCTCTGATCACACTGGCCACCAGCTGTGACACACATGCTCCGTGATCACACTGGCCACTGCTGTTTTCTGCTCGTTAACATCTGAAACACTAGGATTACTGGGGAAGCCAAGCTTTTTATAACGTGCTTGAACATATTTGACTCTCCCAAATAATGCACTGCATTGAAACAGATGAGGGATAAAACTGTTTAAAAGGGCTATGTGATTAGGTATTTTTGTCATGACAGGAGTCTAGAGCGAAGGCTACATGGTGGAGTGGACCTGGGGGAGGGTTTGTAAAACAATGAAATAATTTTTGTTTTACTTTTCCAAGATGGTAGTGTACTAGGGGGGAGGCTTGGGAGGGGAGAAAAGTGCAACAATGAATGAATGGAAATCCAAAGTCTCTGTAAATTTTTTCTGAAATAATAAATTTAAATAAATTTTTTAAAAAGTGAATGGTGGTATAAACAATAAATGTTATTTCATCTGGATATTTAAAATTATAACTTAATTTTTATTAATTCATTTATTCATTATACATTTAAGCCTACTCTAAAAAATGCATTACACATATTTAAAAGTTAGTAATCATAAGGCAATTTTCCGTGAAATAACAGAATACTTGTAGAATAAGAAAATGCTAATTTTAAAAAAATTGAAATTAATTTAAAAAAATCCTTTTGTTGGGTTATCAGTGTGATACGATCTTGGCCCTGGGGTCCCTCTCTGCCACTGGTTCTGGAAGCCTCTCTTCTGGTGTACAGACCCTCCAGTCCCTTCCCTGCACGCATTCCTCCTTGACCCGACCTGTGACGGGGTGGGCCCTTACAAGCTACCTTGTTTATTGGAACCTCGACTGGACCATGGTGTGAGCAGAACCCCCCCCCCCATCCCCTGTGTGATTCACAAGCCTGCTCTAAGTTACTGCCACTCACTGGCCCCTAACAACGACTGCAGAGACTGGAAAAGGGAGTACTGGTGGTGGGGCCTGCTAACAGGAAGGCCGCGTCTGTTAGTTCAAATCCACCAGCTGCTGCACAGAAGAAAAATGGGTGGTCTTAAGCGATCTGCAGCCTCGGAAACCCAGTGGAAGGTCAGCTGTGAGTCGGGTCCACGTCGAGGGTGTCGAGTTTGCCGAGCAGTGGGGAGATGAGAAGTTAGCAGCCCCTTCCAGCCGGGTGTGAGGCACAGTTAGAACATGACAGCAGACACAACAGAGCCTGAAGCCGACACTAGCAGGAGAGGCCACGCCATGCCACCATCCACACAGCAGAGCCTGAGACGCAGGAGAGGCCACGCCGCGCCATCCACACCACCCCTGACACTAACCACTAACACTCAGGTGCTTGTGTGGTGCTGGGTGCCACACAGAGCAGGCCACACACAGCATCTCTGGTCCCACCAGCGCGTCTTCGCGTGTCACACCACAGCACCCCCCACCCCCCCGTCCTGCTCCCCTCCTCGTCTGCCACAGGCACCATGACAATCCCCACTCCTACCCGCCTGGAGTCACTCTTCCTGAATTCTTCCAGAAGATTCCCTTCAGCTCCGCCCTCCCGTCCAGGTGGTGGAACCGCATGGGTCCCCAACTTTCATGACAGCAAGGACAATAACATTCAGCGTTCCACTTCTGTGCCTCCCCCATCCTGTTTGCACCGTCGCCGTCTTACCCCACCTGAACCCGCCCTTAAATGTAAATGAGCCATGCAAGGAAGCAGCTGTCATGCTAAAGAAAACACTTGGTTTAATCGTCTGTGGCAGCTCAGGAGGCCGTATGCACAGGGAACTGCAAATGCAGCCCCGATCCTACTAACAGCACGGGAGTGAAGCAAAGGCCAATAATTAGGTGCCTACGGTACACGCTGGCTTTTGGTCTTGCATTTATTTTGCTCTTCTACGTCCTAAAGAGCTGCCACAGTCACTCCGTCTGCCTCCGATGCGGGTGTATCACTTACAGGATGTAAGGAAGCCAGCCTGACCGGAGTGGGCTGCTTCTGTGCTCTGTGTCCTGTTGACAGTATCAGGGGGCTGACGCCAGAGACCTGGGAGCAGAGAGCCCCGTAGTCTGGCCACCAGACATCTTCAACAGCGGAGCTTCCAGTCTCCCTGACCACATGCTGCTTTCTGTTCAGGCCTGCCCAGGCCACCTTAGAGCATTTGTTGGCACTATGGCCCATTTCTTGACACTGAAAAGAAAAAAAGATTAACGACATGGCATTTCCTGAAAATGTAAATCACGAGAAAGATGACACTGTCGAGGGAGTAGTTCGCTCCCTAGAAGCTGGCTTTCCAAGGATTTGATGGTTTCTGGTCAGGAGAGAAGCTCCATCCATTTCCAGCCTGGAAAAGGGCCTTCAGATCCTTCAAGACCAGCCCTGACTTTGCCAGAGAACAAGACCAGGAAAAGCAAACATGCATGAGACTTAGGGATGTCACCTCGCTTAGCTCAGGGTGAAATAGTGACTCTCTTGCAGAAATGAGAAATCAAAGCTCAGGATAATTGAAATGCTGTCTCATTGAGATGAGAGAAAACATATTTTTCCTCTTGGTAAGGTGGCAGAAAGTCAGAGTTCAGAGTCCCCACTTTTCAAGTTCACCCTGAATCTGAAGGACAAGTACACGTGAATGACATGGAACTTGAAGCAGCAAAGTGTGACATTATTCACCTTATCACACAGTCTTCTCGGACAGATGACAGACAAGTGGTACAGGATGCACTACATGGAATTTACTTCATTGGCCCAAGACAGATGGGCAAAAGTGAAACAAAAATGATTCTGACTCATGGTGAGCTCGTTCCAGAGCCAAACGGAGCCCCAGAGAGTCTCCCCAGGCCCTTTCTCCCACAGAGCCTCTGGGTGGGTTCGAACTGCCAGCCCTTTGGTCAACAGCCAAGAGCAGAAGAATCTCAGATAGCCTCGACCTTAGGGACTTGCACTTCTAAGGCCACCTCTCTTCTGGTGGTTCAATCTGTGGGCTGCTTCTCAGTAGAAAGATGGGCAGCCTCATCCTATGTGAGCTGTAGCCTTGCAACCACAGTGCAGTCAGCTCTAACAATGGGTGTGTTTTGAGTTTGAGCCAAGAGCAAACGTGTGCCACCCACCTAGGGACCTCACACCTAGGGACCCTATTCTCTCCCGATTCACGCTCACAAGTCCTAAACCCGTTATATTTTTTTCCTAGGGACGTCACAGTGCACCCTATTCTCTCCCCATACATGCTCACAAGTCCTAAACCCTTTACATTTCCCCCCCTACCTGTTGCATAAGGGAGTCATCACTCCATTTTCTAGGTTTCTTTTGTTTCTTTTCCAGCTCACGGTCACTGCCATTCCCTGGACCCTCAGCCCTCCTGGGTCCTCTCATTTACCTTGTAGCACAGGTCCTGGTGCAGAGGCCAGAGCCTCAGGCAGGTGGTCCACACCTCCTCCTGAGCCCCCATTTGGAGAAACCAGCTCTCTCCCAGGGAGGGCATCGTGCCGGGGGACACGGAGTCCAAGGACCAGTCTACAGCCTGCAGAGAAAAATCAAAATGGGGGAGAAACAGCCAAGGCAGGTGCCTGGCATCTGGACTCAAAAGAGCGAGGACAGAGGCCCCTCAGGCACTCTAAACCCAGGCTTGGGAAGGCCCTCGGTTTAGTTTCAATGGCCCGTCTCCAGATGGAAGTTAGATATGAGCTTGTGGATTTTCAGTGGGTAACGTTGATGCCTAACTTTCATCAGTAGCACTCCATAGGAGTTGTGCTGTTAACTCCAAGGCCGTGCATGCCTTTCTGGTGGCTTGAAGCTACGAGCATTCTGAGGGAGAAAGACGGGAACACTCCTTCTGTGCCATTTACAGCATCACAAAGCCAAAGGTGCATCAGTTATGAGTCAATTCCATCTCGACCACAGGAGTGAGGCATTGAGGATGCTTCTCCCTCAGAACCAGCAGGGGTCGCCCTCCTCCAGGGTTGGCATCCCAGCCTCTGGGTACCAGGCCTCCCTCTGCATCCTTTGCGGACCTAAGCTCACAGCGTGAACAAGCCACCCCTGTGCTCACAGTCCTGGTATGTCTTCTCAGACAAATGCCAGTCCACCATTCAGCTACCTAGATCGGAAACCAGCACACTTTTTCCGTAGAGGACAAGTTTATAATTCTTTTAGGCTTTGTGGGCCCTTACAGGGACGGGGCCACAACTCCTTAACACTGCTCTTGTAGCATCAAAGTAACAGAAGACTGTATGCACATGAGCGAGCCTGCAGCACGTCCGTGAAACAGCTCCAGCCCTCAAGGTAGATTTCCCATCATTTCCATGGTGGTGGTGGTGTTAGGGGCCGTCAAGTTGAGCACAACTCATAGCAACCCAATGAACAAAAAGATCTGAACCCTGTTCTATCCTGCGCCATCCTCACACTTCCTGACACACAAGAGCCCACAGCAGCAGTCACCGTGTCAATCCACCTGGTTGATGGTCTTCCTCTCTTTCGCCGACTCTTTAACCTTCCCAACATCACGTCCTTCTCCAAGGAATAGCACCTCTAGCAACATGTCTGAAGTATGTGAAGCGAAGCCTCATCATTCTTGCCTCCAAAGAGCACTCCGGCTACACCCTCTCCAAGACATATCTGTTCATTCTTTTGGCCGTCCATGGGATGTTCAGTGCTTTTCTCCAACTTGAAAGGCATCAATTCTTTTTCTGTCATCTTTATTCATTGTCCGGGTCTCAGATGTATAGCTAGTAATCAGAAAGACTATGACCTGAATCAGACACATCTCAGTCCTCAAACTGATATCATTACTCCTCAATAATTTGAAAAGGTCCTTAAGTACAGATTTTCCCAGTGCAATGTGTCTCCTTATTTCCTGACTGCTGCTATCAAGGGTGTTAATTGTGGATCCAAGCAAGATGAAGCTGTTGACAGACTCAGTCTCCTCTCCATCCACGAGTGATAAGACTCTTCATTTTCCTAACGTTGAAATGCAATCCATACTGAAGGCTGCATTTCTTGATCTTCTGCAACGAGTTCGTCAAGCCCTCACTACTTTCAGCAAGCAAGGTTGTGTCATCTGCTTAACGCAAGCTATTGATGAGTCTCCCTCCAATCCTGATGCCACACTCCTCCTCATAGAGTCCAGCTTCTTGGGTAGTTTGCTCAGCATACAGATTGAATAGGTATGGAGAGAGACTACAACCTTGACGCACTCCCTTCCCGATTCCAAAGCATGCAGTGCTCCCCTGCTCCATTTGCAGAACGGCCTCCTGATCCAGGTATAGGTTCTGCATGAGCACAATCAAGTGCTCTGGGATTCCCATTCTTCTCAATGCCATCCGCAGCTTGTCATGATCCACACAGTCAAATGCCTTTGCAGAGTCAATAAAGCAATAAAGTGCCTTTTTGACTATGTGGTGGTTATTGTTAGGTGCTGTCAAGTCGAGTACGATTCAGAGCGACCCTGTGAACATACCTGAGCACTGTCCTCTCCTGTGTCATCCTCTCAATCGCTGGCATATCCAGCCCATTGCTGCAGTCACTGTGTCAATCTATCTGCCTGAGTGTCTGCCTTTTGTCAACCCTCCAGCTTTCCAAGCATGACGTCCCTCTCCAAGGAATAACCTCTCCTAGCAGCATGCCAAAGTATGTGAGATGAAGCTTTGTCTTTCTTGCCTCCAAAGAGCATTCTGGCTGCACCTTCTCCAAGACCTGTTTGTTCTTTTACCAGTTCATGGGGTGTTTAGTACTCTTCTCCAACACCACAGCCCAAAGGCCATCAATTACTCTGCCATCCTTATTCAGTCACTGTCCAAACTTATCACACTTAACCTCTCCACTTTAGTGAAGAGCCATGATGTCAGTTTGAGGACTAAGGTGTGCCTGATTTCAGGCCACAGTCTTTCCAGTGCTATGCAGCAGAGAACTAGACCATCAGTCAAGGTCATTTCCGCATCATGCATATTTTGGCCCATGTGAGTTGGAATCACCTACAGCCATGAGTTTGGTGAGAACAAAACAAATTGGAAAAACAAATTGTCTCTAGCTCGCTAACTGTACAGGTCAGCACAGGCCAGGGGCTAGATCTGGCCCCAGGGTGAGAGTTTGGAGACTCCTGATGGAAGGAGCATCCACACAAAGGGTATCCGAGGCCTGGGTCCAACCAAGATGACGCTGATTGGGAAAGCAAATCCACACTGGGGACCCCTTGTCTTAGACAAGATGTCCATGCGTCTAACTAAGGAGAAGGCAGGCTGGAAGTGGTGATCACAGAGGGTGGAAGTGGGTCTGAGAGGAGCAAGTCCCCCCACGTGCTCCGCCCAGTGATGGAGGCTGACTTGTCAGGTGAGAGCAGGCCATGCGGGAAGATGAAGGTCCGCGGGGACCAGTGTGTCCTGGGGGACAGTGACCAGCACAGAGGTGAGGTCCAGCATGCACTCACCTTCACGGGACTCGGACTGAGGGAGAACTTCATCTTGGGACTGAGGGGTGGACAGAGAGAGACCATTACAGCCCAGCTCTGGTCCTCCTGTCCCCTGTCCACCGACAAGCCGGCACCATCCGGCCGCCTGCTACAGACCTTATGATGCAAAACCCACAAGGGAAGAAGACACCCTTCCTTTTGCCGGGAGTAGGAACTCTTAGAACAGAGTTTGGAGAGGAGGGTGGGGAACATGTCAGCGAGGTTCTAGCACTATCGCCCTTTGCCCACGTGATAACCCGCTCCTGGGCTGGGCTGGACTGGCCTTCGGCACAGCCAACAGCTGTGTTCTGGGGCTGGAGCAGGGCAGCAAGGCCAGCAGCACTACAGGAAGCAGCTGGCCAGACCCTGAACTTTCTACCGAAGCCAGAAGGATCCTGACTTTTTGGATTCAGTAGCAGGGAAGCGGGAAGGTGGGTCTGGCACGCGCTGGGCTGTGGCAATGGAGGAAGGTACTTACTGTGCGAAGCGGCACTTGGGTCCCTCAGGGCAGAAGCCCGCCAAGTAATTAATGCACATCACTTTTTGGACGTGGCGGTACGTGCACAGGGGACCTGTACACAGGAGAGGAGACCCCAAGGAAGATCTGCTGTAGGATCCAACTCAGGGGGTGAACCCTACAAGCCCTCCCCAGGAATGCTCCCTGCCCTGCTGGGAATCCTCCAGCACCCACACCTTCAATGTGCCCCTCAAGTCCTCACCTTGGCTGCAGAACCCTTGATTGTACCAAGGACAGTCCTGGGTCCTGGAAGTTGCTTTCACGTGGAGGAAGGGGCACTCCTTGTTACTGCAGTCACCTGGAAATGACATCACTCCATCCCCAAGCAGGCTCCCGGGGGTTTGTGTGAAACCAGGGTGCATTCCCACTTTCCCAGGCCTCACAAGCCTTCTGCTTTTGACAGGGAACATCTCACCACCTTCCTATCGCTGTGTTCAGGCTCCTGTCTCCCCCTAGGCAGCCTTCCTTCTCTGCATGTTTCCACCTTACACAGGCTTTGGCTTTTGCAGCTTTTACACACTATCACCAAAAGCATTGCTATTTCCGCCAGCTTTTTGTGCGCCAATGAAGGATGGAAGTGATCGCATCTTAGGGCCCTGCTCCCGACCCCAAGCTGTATCCTCGCATAGAAACCACTCGGCTTCTAAACTCCAGCAGCTTTTGAAAACAAGATCTTTCTAATCCTTCCTGTCACTTAAGGGCGTCTCTTCTTGGTGGTCATTTGCTAAGTGGGGCGTGGGTTTGCATAAACACATCTGGAAGAGTTGGAGCACGGGCCAGATATCCACAAGGGCTAGAAGAGAGGACAGTAAGTGGCCAGCAGGAATGAAAGAGCAAGCAGAGGCCAGGCGGGCCTGGACCTGCAGCTCTGGGTGACGACCACAGCGTGCTCGCCCTAAAGCCCTCTCCTCACCTCGCCCCACTCCTCCTTCAGAGCCCCAGGAAGAGTTCTCACTGGTGATGGTGCCAGCAACAGTAGGGCGCGTGACTACAGGCTGGCGCAGGGTAAATTTCTGTGTTAGAACTGTGGAGAGTGTCATGGACTGTCAAAGTGTGAACAAGTCAGTCAGCCTTGGACAAGCACAGGCTGGGCACTCCTGATCCTGCGGGGATGTGGAAAGACAGAGTAACATAGCTCAATGGTGATTAATTTTATGAAACATAACGTCTGTCAGATACTCCTCTAAATCTGAACATTCATATTAAGACAGACTAGGAAGAAGAATTGGCCATCCACTTCCGAAATAGCAGGCCTCTGAAAACCCTACGTACAACAGAACACACATAGACTAACAGAGAGGGCAACTGATTGGCACAGGACAGAGCAGAGTTTAGAGCTGTTGTACATAGGGTCGCTATGAATTGCAGGTGACTCAGTGGCACATAACAACAACAATCTATGGGAATGGTTGTATGAAAGACAATGTGAGTGAAGGATAGTGTGAAACACAATGTATACAAACTTTGTATGCAAACCAATATAATTTGGTTTTTTATTTTAAAAAAAAAGGCAAGAGAGGGTGAAACTTCATCTCACATACTTTGGATGTATTTTCAAATGGGGCCACTCCTTTGGTAAAAGACATTATGTTGGGAAAGGTAAGGCGTGAAAGAGAGGAAGACTCAGCGAGATGGACCCACACAGAGACTGCCACAGTGCACTTGACCATGGAGGAGAATGTGCCCATGCTCAGGAATCCATCTGTTGTTCAAGGGTTGCGATGAGTGGGAGTTAGCACAGTGGCTTCGAACTCCACCAGCACAGACATGAGGATGGCTGGTATCAGAGGGTCACCGTACTTAACCTGAACTTGTGCTGTCATCTGCCCATGGCTCCCACTAAGACCTCATCTGAGATGCCCTTAGGACACAGGTTTCTTAGAAGGGGTTAGAAGAACCTTCCGGTTCCTCACAGGAGTTGTTATGAGCCACCAAGTCACCTGCGACTCATAGCGACCCTCTGTACAAGAAGAGCCCTAAACACTGCTCTATCCCTTGCCAATCTTACTGTCTCCAACACGCCTATTCCCACTACCCCAGTCACTGGATTGATGCATCTCATTGAGGGTCTTCCTCTCCTGCGCCGTCCCTCCACTCTCCCAAACATGATGTCCCTCTCCAAGGACTGGTCCCTCCTTGAAGCATGCCCAAAGTACGTCAGACGAAGCTTCAGAATCCTTGCCTCCAAGGAGCAGGCCAGCTTCACCGTCTCCAGGACAAACCTGTTTGTTCTCCTAGCAGTCCATGGTATATTCAACACTCTTCTCCAGCACCACAGCTCAAAGGCATCAGTTTGCCATCATCCCTAGTCACTGTGTAGCTCTGATGCATAGCACGCAACTGCGAAGACTATAGCCCAGATCAGGTGCACCTTAGTCTCTAGTCTGACATCGTTGCTCTTCAGTACTCTGGAGTTAGAGACTACTTTTCACCTCATTCAAGTAGAGGATTAATGACAAGTCCCAAGGCCTCCATCCTCCTTTAACTTGATAATTTAGTTCTTTTCAGAGCTGAAAGGATTTCCATTAAGTTTCTATTTCAGCAGTTTTCAAACTGTGATACAAGACTTCCTTCGACATTGAGCTTCTGCAAATCAAGCATTCCCCTGAAGAGGATTGCTGCTTCCCAGGCAGGGGGGTGGGGTGTAACCTGCCCTTCCTTCCCAGGCTTCTGATGAAGCCACCTGAACACAGAGAAAGGAGGTGGCCCATCTGTTCTGCTGGCCAGCTCTTCAATAGAGACAGCATTTTGTGGAGGTCTGGGTCTGGTGTGGAGCCTTCTAGGAAGTCAAAGGACTTCCCCTCTTGGGGTAGATCAGCATTTGACAGGTGGAGATAATGTGGGCTGTTCAGCGGGTTACTTATCTACCTGAGACAGCTGAGCCTCACCTGCCTCCATTCCCCACATGGCCAGCAGGAGGCGTGCGCGCCCCATTCACCAATCCCTACCTTCCAGAACTGTCCAAGGCCCCCTTTTGCGTTTTGACACCACATCCCAGGCACAGAGGGCTTTGAGCGGTGGACTTTACAGATGCAGAGTACCAGAACTTTCTCTCCCAAAATGCCTCTAGGTGGAATTGAGCTGCCAGTCTTTTTAGTTGGCAGCCAAGCGTATTAACCCTTTGCACCATCCTGGGATTTAAGAAGGATGATCCTTTAAGAATCATGTTGGACAGAGAGATTCATTTGTTCTAAGAACAAAAGTCTAAAATCTCCATTTAAGGTTTGCCTTTATCTCTATCTTAATCTATCATTCCAGGGTGGAAGGGTCATCTTCCTTCCCCCCCCACCCCCGCCCAGTGTTCTACCCCCAAAGGAAAACTGCCTTTAATCAAGGTTAGAGACTAAAAAAGCAGCAGAGGGGATCCCCGAGCATGGAGAAGCGAGCCCCAGAGAAACTCAGCCCTTTCTTTAAAGGAAGCCTTGTGCGTCACTCTCGGGCTGCCAGGCCCAGCATTCTGAGGCAGCAGCAGGAAGTGGAATTTGGGTCTGGTCAGCCTCTTGCTGGCTTAGGGAAGACTTTGCCTCCTTCCCACATACCCAGGACCCTCCCCTCCTGCTCCCAGGTAAGAGACAGTGGCCTCTGGCCCCTGAGTTGCCCGCTAAGTCAATGGCATCATGGCAGAATCTCTCCAGCCAGCTAATTCTTTATTACAGTTTGAAAAGCACTGGACCATTTGGGGAGCTCTGGTGGCTCAGTGGTAAGAAATCGCACTGTGCACCCAAAGGCACATGGTTCGAATCCACTAACTGCTCCATGGGAAAAAGATGAGCAGTCTCACCCTATGTGATTTTCTGCCTCTGAAAACCCACTGAAGGGTCAGCTGCGGGTCGGGTCTGACTCAATGGTTCAGAACAGCCACAGTTGTTGATGGTTATGGCTGCTTCCAGCTCCAAGTAGCGCTGGGTTGTAGAAGATCATTAGGAAGGAAGAGAGCTGGAACCTATCTACAGGTTCCAGTCTTTTGAGGTGCTTCTGGGTAGATTCGAACTTCCAACCTTTCAATTATAGCAACGTAACATGTTCCCTGATCATACCACCTAAGGATTGGCTGAGTCCATTCTTTTAGGAGGCAGACAGTGTGTGTGGCTCCCTCCCAAATGGCCCTTTAGATGACCAGTGAGAGACTTGGGGCCACAGGGGAGGTGATGTGGTCATTCCTGAAGGGTGGCACTATTAGAAACTAGTGGAGGCTCTTCTCAGCCTCATGGTCCTATATTTACAGACACCTTTTATTTCCTGCAAGTGACACCACCTTCCCATTGAGGGAAACACTGTCAAGTCGGGGTTTTCCCTCTAAAATAAGACATCATAAATGGCAAGTCTTTGGAAATTTCATACTGCAAGTGCAGGTTTGTGGATGTCACCAGCCTGCGACCCACCTGAGAGCCCACTGGGCCTCATTTCTAGACAGTCTCGGAGCAGAGCTCACAGCTCCATCCACCACCTGCCCCCTGGGCCCTGCTTCCACCCCCTCCCCATGCTGGACCTCACCGAACTTGGAGAAGAAGTAGCACTGGGGCATCTTGGTGACGTCGTACTGGTGCAGGAACTTGCACTGGTCACCCATCTTGCACAGGCCTCGCAGCCAGTGTTTGCAGACGACCTTCTTCCCGCTGCTGTCGTGCCTGAAGGGGCAGCGCTTACCTGGGAACATTGGAGCGTCCACCCTCAGCCTGTGCCCGGCTCACCCCTTGAGGGCTTTCTCCGGAGCATGGGGGCCCACCCCTAAGCTGTGCCTTCTCCCTTCCTCCCCCTCAGCTCCTGGTGGTTGTCATTGGTCCCCAACTCCTGGTGAGCCCTTAAATGAGGGATTGAAGAGCTACCAGTGCCTTGAGGGGCTACTGCAGAGCAGACCGCGGTGGTCTCTGCAGACTTCGTGGCTGATTTGGGGAAGTAGATTGCCAGACCTTTCTTCCTGGTCTGTCTTAGCCAGGGAGCTCTGCTGAACCCTATTCCGTGTCATGTTGTGGTTAGGCGACATTGAGAACAGTACGACTCATAGCGACCCTACGAACAACAGGCCTGAACCCTGTCCTGTGCTGTGAACGTCACAGTCTGTGACACACTGGAGCCCACTGCTGCAGTCACCGTGTCAGTTCACCCGGCTGAAGGTCCTCCTCTCCCCTCCATTTCTCCACCTTTCCAAGCATGATGTCCTTCTCCAAGGAATAATCTCTCCTAAGAGCACACCCAATGCATGAGAGACAAAGCTTCGTCTTGCCCTCTGTATCACAGCAACATGCAAACCTCCATGGACAGCTTGGGGAGGGGTGGTGACTCTGGATGAGGTGCACAGCCGGGAATAGAACCCAGGTCTCCTGGGTGGAAGGTGAGAGTTCTACCATTGTGCCATCAGTCAGGGTGTCAAAAAGGATATACAGAATTCTTGGACAGCTCTGCCCATCACCAGCCTTTGCTCAGGCCTCTCTCCTTGTCTGAGTTCTCCCTTCTCGGCAAGTCCAGCCTGTCCTTTCTCTGATGGGTGAGTGGTCTCTGGCCCCCACAGACCCTCCTCCCGGCTTGTCCTGTGGTTTCAGCCCAGAGCAGCCCCAAAGCCCAGCACTCTGTGCGTACGTGTTCACAAGGCTCATTGAACTCACATCTTCAGAAAAAACAAACACTGCGCTTCCTGATCCCGGAAACGTGATGACGGAAGAGCCAAGCGTTTGACTCACAGCAAGGATCCTACACGAATGTTCAGGTTAATTACTCTCCGTCTTTGCGACAGTGGCAGGGCCACCAGCAGAAAAGACGTCCCAGTCAATGCCACGTGTCCAAGCAGTCCCGGCCTCATGGCAGCCAACTCTTCTGGTAGGGAGGGGACCTGGGAGGGGTCCTCTGCTAATATGCCACCTCCCCCAACTCTTGGCCATTGTCAAGAGCCGTGGTGATGTAGTAACCCCAGAGTCGATAGTTTAAAGCCACTTGCCACTCTTTGGGAGAAAGACAGGTCACTCTGCTTCTCTAAAGATTAAACACGTTCCTATTGAGTCAACTGTCGCTCCTAGCAACCGTCTAGAACAGACAAGACCGGCTTTTTCGGAAACCCTGGCTGTGTGGTGCACTGCACGTTGCCTTGTTAGCCAAAACCTTGAGAACTCAGATTCACCAGGAGAAAGACGGACCTTCTCTTTCCAGAAAGATTTACAGCCTCAGAAAACAGAGGGAGGGAGGGTCTCTATGAGGTGGGATTGACTTGACTGCAATAGGTTTAGGTTTGTAGGAGATTCTGGCTGTAAACTTTGTGAAAGGGAGCTTGGGTGGCTTAGTGGTAAGGAGATAATGCTGCCAACTCAAATGCATGTGGTTCGAATCCACCATCTACCCCAAGTGAGGAAGATGGGTGATCTCCCCCTGCACCAATGCTGCGTCTGAAAACCTGCTGGAGGATCAGTGACGAGTAGGGTCCAACTAGACAGCACTTCACAACAATCTTCATGGAGGCAGATCTCCATGCCTTCCTCCACGGGGGTTGCTTTAAATCACTGGCCTTTCTGTAACAGCAAGTGCTTAATCATTGCATCATCAGGTCAATGTGGATAAAGAGCACATCCCCAGAGGCCCCACAGGGCAGTTCTATACTGTCCTACTGGGATTCCGAGAGTCAGAATCTATGCCACGCAAGACCACCCTCCACCGCTCCCCTTGGCCACTGCCGGCTTAGATCTGACCTCCCACCAGTTTAGTTCTTAGACTCATCTCATTGTCGGCACCAGGTCTCCTCTCCAGGAGCTTTGGAGGTGGCAGTGTGCTGGGGACAGCATCTTAGCTCCAGAAGGAGCTTGGCTGCCCAGTGGGCTCACTCCCACCACACCAGCCCCAGGCTGTGGGCAGAATCAATCACAGAGGCCAGCACATCTCCAGGACCACCCAGATTCCACGGGGGCAGAACCATCAGGACCTCACACCTACTGCCAGTGGGTCGATTTCTGGCCCCGCCCCTCCCCAGCAACCCTGCAGGACAGAGAAGAGCAGAGCTGCCCGCCCCCGACCCCAGGGCCTCTGAGGTCGAGATCTTCACAGAAGGGAGCTCTGGTCATGTGGTATTAGGAGTTGTATTGCTAACACAGATGGTCACATTCTGCGGTGGTTCAAATTCACTAGCAGTCCTGTAAGATGGGCAGTCTTCTCCCATGGGATTTCCAGTCTTGAAAACTCACCGGAGGGTCAGCTATGGGTTGGGTCTGACTCAGTGGAATTAAGTTCATCATTTAGAGTTGAAACCTCACAGTACACTGCCTCATCTTTCTTCTGCAAAGCAGCTGCTGGTGGGTTCAAACTCCCAACCTTTCGGTTAGCAGTCCAAGAGCTAACCCTGCTGTGCCACCTTGGACTGGCGCTCCTTGGGCCTCCTCTAACTTCACTCACACCAGCTGGATTCTTAATCCACCTCTACAGCCAAGCCTAGGAAACCCTCCAGATTGAAGGTAGGGCTTTGGTTTCCTGAACCAGGAAAGAAAAATTTAAAAAAGAAAATAGCACATATGTTTGTTCGTCTGGGCAAAAAGGGCCAAAGAGAAGAATGAAGAATTCAGAACTAAAATGCTGACAACCTTGCTTGTTGCTGATAAGAAAACGGCCTTGCCTGTCTGGCTAAGCTAGCAGGTGGCTCCTAAATCAGAATGGAATGTCCTTCCTTAAAGATTCTGTTTATAAAAATCCTCCCCAGTACGTTCACAGTGTGACTTCCCATTCTGCCTCTCCAGGATGAGGAACTCACCCGGAAGCTCCCCTTCCTCCCTTTAATAAAGCTGCATTAAGCTTTCTCTCGTTCTTTCTGATTTCTTCTTTAAGTCCACTAACCTAACCTAACAATGTTTAAGTCAGGCTCCCTGAGAATGGCTGGACTGGGGAGAGGCGTTTAGGAAGCGGGACAGTTTAATCTCAATGGCGGAGTGGGGAAAGTGAGGTGCTGGAGGGGGCCTTTCATGAGTGGCCAGGGCTCTGTTGGGGCACAGGCAGGGTGGGACCTAAGAAGCCAGGAGTTGGGGGTATTCACTCTCTTAACATTCTATGACAGGTTTGGAAGCAAGAGTGGCATCCACTTCCTAAACAACATGCCTCCAGAAACTCTATGAACTTTGATAAACCTTGATAATTGTAGAGGGGCTTCAGGCCTTTTGTTCATAGGGTTGTGATGAGTCGTGCTCAACTCGAGGGCAATCAACAACAAACAATAACAACTCTCTTGGCTAGGGTGTCTAAAGCCACACAGAAAGCACACAGCCCTCCGGGTCCCCAGTAAAACAGGAGGAAGACACAGTCCCTACCTGGTAGCCCGGTTTTCCCCCTCCACACGCTGCCCAGACAGAGAACAGCCCACCCACCCACACATCCTTTGTCTTCAAATAAAGCCAGTGTTTTGCCAGCACCCGTCCTCATTCCAGGTCAGGGCGGGCCTCCGCTGAGCCAGTGTGGTGTGGAGCCTCCCTGTTCACTCACCTTTCCCACAAAGACCTTTCCAGAAGTAGTTGCACACTGCTGCGGCCGACTCTGCAGAGAGCAGATGGAGAAGAGACCACCTCGTCAGCTGACCCCCTGAGCTTCTCCAGGCACGGGCCTGTTGCCCCCCACCCCCACCCCAGCTTGGCTAGCCTCTAAGCCTCAACACCTAAGTCCCCCCACCTCCCAAACAGAGGAGCGGGAGGACCCCAAGGCTGCCCCAAAGCCCAAACTAGTCACCCCAGGTTCCCACTGTTCCGCTCCTCTCTGCCCAGTGTGGAAAATGGGCAGCCCCTTCTCCCAGAGTCCAGGGGTGACATAAGAGTTTAAGAAGTAAAGAAGTAGATTTGGGGACCCCTCCCAGAGGCTGGGCCCAAGCCCTCTTCCCAGCTCCCCTGGTGGGTAGAACTGAAAGCCAGAGGGAAGGGGCTGTGGTCCCCAGGGGCTGGGCTGGGCTGGGCCTGGGTGCCAGCCTGTGTCCACTCACTGTCCATTCCCTGGAAAGGCAGGAGCCCCGTGCCCCTCTGAGTCTCCACATCCTTCTCAAAGGCGAACGTGAAATGCTCCAGACCCGCAATGACCTCCTGCATCTTCTGCTCAGCTCTGGAGCCGGAGCCCCTCAGGTGGGCCCTATATAACTCATCCGGGGCGTTAAGGGGCCAGGGGCCACCATCCTCCTCACCTCGCCCCAGGTGACCTCAGGCTGCTCTGTAACTGGGGCCACACACAGGAGTGGGGTGCAGTCATCTCACCACCACCCCCACCACGATGCAGACACAGACGCCCCAGCACAGCCCCACACGGCTTATCTGGTAGCCAGGATTACTAAACGCACACACCTGTACAAACGCCCACCCCTGTGCGCAGCCTTTGTATCTGAAGATGCAGCTCAGGTGAGCAAACCTGGAACCACACAGACCACCCCCAGCTGGGTCGCCCCCATTCTACCCAGGTTCAGGGGGCCCAGGGGGTGCAGAGGGTCTCAGTCACCCGCTTCGAGGACACCCCTGTTCTGTGTGAGTGACAAGTCGCTTTCAGGAAGCGAAGGAGGAAGGACAGAGGCCCAGAGGAGAGGGAAGCAGGCCATGAATGAAGCTTTGTCTCACTGGTACACAAACCCGAGCTCTGCTGGGGGAGGATCCACACTGGCCAGGCCAGCCTCCTGCCTGGATTCCACGGGCCACCCAGAGCCTCCACTGCTCTCCTGAGAAAGTGCTTTGTAAACGGAATCTCTATGCAAATGTTATTTTATTATTATTGCACCAACCCTGCCCCCAGGCCTGAGGCCCTTTGAAAAGACTTTCAGAGGCACATCTGAGGCTTCTCACCCCATTGAGCTCCCCAGGCCTGGCTGTGCTGATGTTTTCAGAGTTGAGTTGACAGTTGAAACCCGCAGAGCCCAAAAGCCTTGGGCATGGGCACCGAGCAGGCCCAAGTGGACAGTGCCCCCGGGTTTGCAGCTGAGCCAACAGGAACAAGCCTGCTGGCCCAGGCTCCAAGTTTGTTGTTCTTTTGAACTACAGATCTGAAAAGAAAACGGCCAGGGAGATAGACACCTGGGGAGCTGGTGTGGGGCGGGCCGTGGAAGGGAGCCAAGAGTTTCCAGAACCTTCTATAAAGTGCTAGAGAGAGAGAAACACAGGGTCTGCTGGTGGGTGGGAGGACAGGGTAGTGGGCCGTCAGTGAAAGCCCTCAATTCTTTTTGGGTCCCCCTTGTGCACTTAACCCACAGCACAGCCAACTTCTCTCCTAAAAGCAACAACACACGTGGGCTGTGTCTCCTCCGGTAACACACCCATGGAACCCATTCACAGGCAACAATTGCTCCTGTTTTCTAGGCTGTAAATCTACAGGAGCGGACCACCAGGCCTTTCCTCCGCGGCACTGGGGGTAAGTTTGAACTATCTAAGGTTAGCACCTGCCATCTCTCCACACAGGGCCCACGGGGCTCATGGCAGCCTGGCAGGGTGGTCAGATGAGGGAGAGGGCACACTGTGAAAGGTGGCGGTGATGGGATGCAGTTCCAAGGGTCTCATGATTTAATTCCATGAGCATTCCCTGGGTGTCCCAGGGACTGGGGACCACGGGCATGGGTGGGTCCCATCCTTAGGGATGGCATAGTCAAGTGGGGGAGACAGTTGACCACACTGAGGGGAGGGACCCTGGAGGGAGGATCTGGGGCGAAGGGGGCTCCAGGTCAAAGGCCAGCCTGGGAAGACAGGAAGCCGGACGCAGGTTGAGGAAGCAGGCAAAGGTTTGGTTTGGTGGAAGAATGGCATTATAAAAGAGGGGTGGAGAACAGCAAGGTTGGAGAGGTGAGCAGAGACCCAAACTCAAAGTCCTCGGGTCATGTCTAGGGATTGGCCTCAGGGCCTGAAGGTAGCAGAGCCACTGAAGGGCTCTGAGAAGCCGGGCAGCACCCAACCGCTCAGAGGATGCGCCAGGGGCACAGACAGAGGCTTTACAGTGAATTCAAAACCATAAAACCAAACCAGAGTCTACCCCAGCACGCCAGCCCCTGAGCGTCCAAGCAGAACTGTCCCCACGGCTTCCGACGGATGAGTTTTCAAAAGTAGATCACCAGGCCTGTCTGGAAGGACTTGAACCTCCAACCTTTCCATTTCTGTTGTTGTGCACTGTCTAGTCGGAGCTGACCCATAGCTGACCCTCCAGCAGGTTTTCAGAAGCGGTAAATTGTATGAGAGGAGATTGCCCATCTTTCTTCCATCAAGCCCTGGGTGGGTTTGAACTGCCTGTCTTGATAGTGTAATTCCTCACACCAAGCCACCAGAGGGGAACTTTGATGGCTTAACAGACGCACAGTCAACCCCAAGGCACACGAGCTTCAGCTTCTGTGCTGGAGGAAGATGGGCAGTCTCCCCCATGCATCTTGAGTTCTGGTGGTCTAGTGGTAAGACGCTGCCCTGCAAATCCGGAAGGCATGAAGTTCAAATCCACCAGTTGCTCTGCAGGAGAAAGATGGGCAGTCTCTGAAAACTTGCTGGAGGGTCAGCTATGAGTCGATTGCAACTTGCTGGTACATAACAACAAAAAGAAGCCACCAGAGCTCCCTTTTAATTACTGGTAGAGTACAATTAATCAGTTGCATTGCCCAGGAATTCCAAGAGGCTGGTTCAGGGATGATTAAAAAAAGAGAATTAGAGCTGTGGGGGTCCCACCTAGCTCTGCGGTGACAGGCAAACCTAGGAGGCACGGGTCTGGTCACTGAGCTCCTTCTTGTGGTCTGGTGGGGAGCCGGAGGAAGCCTTGCTGGCCCCATGCTCCCCCTCCCTTTCGCCTTCTCTGCCCCTCTCTGGACTGTCTGGCCGTGACCAGCCCCAGCGCGCAGGCGTCATGGCCACAGTCAGTTCTAGGTCCCAGAGGCTCAGCGCTGGTTTGGTAAAGGAACCATAGCACCTTGCACTCAGGGCTTTTCCTGATTCAAATCACCATTTCCATTTGGAAAGGAGGACTTCTGCCAAGCTGCAGATGTGCCAATCAGAACAGAGATGGGGAGGGCTGCCAAGTCTCAGGGTTGACAAGGGCCAACGCTGGGGTCAAATCTGGGTCCCTAACCCCCAAATCCCTTTCTTTCCTTGCCATCTCACTCCACTCAGGGCACCTGGCTGCTCTGATCTCTGGGGCCCTGACTTGTATTATCTCACCAGGGCCTTGGGAACTGGACCACTAACCCACCTCCCACTTCCCCTCCAAGCTCTCCTTCCATTGTCACGCCAATCGTCCCAATTGCTTGTTTCTACCCATTGTACAGATAAAGAAACCAAGGCCCAGAGGAGTGAAGCAACCGCTTAAGTGTACCCCGGCAGAAAGAGCCAGAATGGAGCCAGAATCCCCACATTTTCCACTAGGACCTGTATCCAGACAGAAAACAACCCCCAGGTCACGGAAGTCCAGGGGGTGTCTGGGGGAGGGTCTAGGACTGGAAGGCCCGTTTCTGCTCTGGGACCCAGGCCACTGGGAAAGCTCTCGAGCCATCCCACTGTGCGCTGGAACTTTTCCCGAGCCTGTGCGTCTGTGTTTATCAATTAATCCACGGCTGCAAAGACCTCATGCAGATCATGCACACAGTGGTGTTAATTTTTTAATCACCATCATTACAGGGCTGTCACTGAATTCTGGGGCAGAATTTCTGAATCATCCCCCCGTCGCCCTGCCCCTTCTTGTTACGCATATATTGCTCTGAAAAGCAGGCCTGGGAAGCTCTGGAATGTTCTGGCTGCCAGGAGGTCATCCTGCCCGTCCCCCTGGCCTTGGATGTCAGCCAGTGCTTTTCTGGGCCAGGGTGGCCACACCCTCCTCGCTTTTATCTTCCCTTTTATCAGGCTCGCTACCCACTCAGGCACCGAGTTTGCCGAGAGAGGCCACAGGTGGTGGCATCCGCAGGCCCGGCCTCAAATCCTGGTCTTGGCAATCGCTGGCTCAGTAACCCTGGGCGAGCCACTGAGTCGCCTTTGAGCCCCAGATAAGATGATAAAACACACCCACAAACACTTTCTCCTTGGGGGCGTTGGGAGGATCACTGGGAAGTGGGAGGCATGACACGGATGCTATTTGTCTTTCCCAGGAGGGAAGCACCTGCCTGTTGCTAACTGGCTGCTGTCAAGTTGATCCCCACTCGGAGCAGAACCACCCCAGTTTTCTTGGCTGTGATCTTCATGGGAGTGGACTGCCAGGACTTTCTTCCACCGCACCACCACGTGGATTTGACTCACCCACCTTGAAACTAGTAATCTAACCCACTGACATCTAGTCAAATCGATTCACAGCAACCAACCCTCTATCCACTTTCCTGGGCTGTAAATCTTTATAGGAAGAGACGGCCTCTCTTGGTCCTGAAGAGAAGCTTCTCCTCGTGGATTAGAACCACTGACCTTTTGGTTAATAGCACCACACCTAAAAAGTGAATAATCTGTGCCACCTACAAATTCTGTCAACTGTAAAGATAAGGTCCTAGGAATGGATGTGGCTTCATGGCCAAGAGCCCAAGTGGCCTGTCCACCAAGTCCAGGGGACCACCCTTCCTTCATATTTATCACTGTGGTGTAGTCTGTAGGGATCTCGACCAGTAAGCCAAAGGCAGAGCCTCTCTGGCAACTCGAATTCACGAGAAAGATGGACACTCTGAAGGAAGGTCAGTGGTGGGTGAGTTCCCACTGGACGGCAACAGGTGAGGAAGAGAAAGCAGAAATAAACCGAGCCCAGTGCCGTCGAGTCAGCTCTGACTCATAGCTGTTAGGTGCCCTCAAGTCGAGTACGACTCATAGCACCCCGATGGACAACGACGGGTCTGGACCCTTCCTCACACGTCCTGACACACTGAGCCCACTGCAGCCTCACCGTGTCAATCCACCTTGTTGAAGGGCTTCCTATCCTGCGCTGATCTCCTCCTCTCTGAGCATGGTGTCTTTTCCGAAAGGCTGGTCCCTCTTAGCAACAGGCTCAAAGTATGTGACATGAAGTCGCTCTGCCCTCCAAGGAGCTCTCTTTCTCTCCCCGTTTGACAGTCTCTGGGAAAGTCAGTGCTTTTCTCCAACACCACACTACCACCTCCTGTGACTCTGCTATTGTTGCTGTCTCTGTACTGTAGCTGACCCTCCAGCAGGTTTTCAGAGGCAGTAAATCACCCATCTTTATCGCATAGCCTCTGACTCATAGAGACTCTCCGTTGGGTCTCTGACGCTGTAAGTCTGTACAGAAAAAGACTGCCTATTTTTCGCCCACGGCATGGCTGGTGGATTTGAGCCACTGACCATACTCTGAGTGGCCCAAGGTGTACTCTGCCATCACTCTGCCATCATTCCTTAGGGGCTGCTGAGAACGGATGCTGGGGAGAGGCAGCCAAGGACCCTCATGTTTATTGGGGTGCCCAGAGCAAGGGGCTCTGCCTGCGTTCAGGTGGGAAGGGCCTGGCAGATTGATGTCCATGAAGTTGAGAGAGTTCTGAGGTCAGAAGGCGCCCTCGTCCTGCAGTGACTCCCAGCTGCCATTGCTGCTTGGCCCCAGGACAATGGGCCACTGTCCCTGCCCCTTTTGCTGCTCTTTGGGCCTCAGAGATGCCACTTGGTGTGGCCAGCTTTGGCTTCACAATAGCCACTTGACATGAGGACAGGGTGGTTCTGGAGCCAGCAAGGCTCTGCCTGTCCTCCCTGGAATCTGCTTTCCAAGTCAGTGATTCCCAGGATCTAAGCCCAGGGGCAGGCCTCTTCCTGTGGGGGTTTGGGGACAGCAGCCAGACCAATAACCCACCCACATAGTCACCTAGCCTTTCCTTCTTCTACTCCGGCTGTGGGCATTCAGGTTGCTTCCACCTATTTTACAGAAAAAGAAACAAACACCCACAGGGAGTGTTAGAGACTGAATTGTGTCTCTCTCAAAATATATGTGTAAATCCTGACCCCCACACTTGTAGCGGAGTGCGTCATTTATGGGCTGCTAACAGAGAGGTCTTTCTCTGAGGGAGGAAGCTTGGCCCCTCTCCTCTCCTGAAGATTTATAACCTCAGACACCCGACAGACAGGGTCAGCAGGAGTTGGAATTGACTTGTGACCATGGGTTTCTGGTTTCTGGTTGGTTTACAAGCCCATTCGGGAGGGAGTTTTCTTGGCAATGCTGATGAGGCCGTGCAAGCATTAGGATTGACTCAATCTCTTTTGAGATGTGAAAGAATAAAATAAAAGCAGGGATGGAGGTAGAGAGCTTCCAAGCCGCGTGAAGATCTAAGAGGAGCAAAGAACAAGGAAACTAAGCACAGAAGGACTGACAGAGAGAGAAAGCTCTCCCTAAAGCCAGTGCCCTGAATTCAGACTTCCAGACTCCTAGACTGTGAGGAAATGAAATTGTGTTAAAGTCACACTCTTGTGATGTCTCTGTTACAGCAACAGAATGAAGGGGAAGGAAGAGACTACCTAGGGTGACACAGGAGACCGTGGGAGCTAGCACTTGATTCTCATGGTAAGGAGTTGCCCTGCCAACCCGAAGGCACATGGTTCAAATTCAGCAGCTGCTCTGAAGGAGAAAGATGGGCAGTCTCCTCCCGTATGATCTGCTGCCCCTGAAAACCCACTGGACACTCAGCTATGAATTGGTTCTGACTCAAGAGCGCGTAACTATGACAAGTTAGTAGAGTGTCTGTGTAACTACCTTTTACGAGGGCTTACTTGAGGTGAAGGTTTTCATATAGATTTCTTCTAATTTCTACATGATCCCAGAAATGGAGTAGGTGCTGTTGTTGTTGTTATTATTGTTATTATTACTATTATTTCCCTTCTGCAAATGAGAAAACTGATGCTCAAAGGGTTCCCTGAGGTTCCCAGGGTCGCCGCGGGTCATAATCCACTTTCCAACACCTTCCTGGCAATCCCTGAGATTAGATGAGTGAGCGTGGTGCCTCTTTCTGCCTGGAATCTCTTCTGAGTCCCGGATGCCTTTTGTTTGGGGAGGCAGACGCCAACTAGCATTGCACAGTTCTCTCTGCCTTCACTCTGGAACCACCCTGGCTTCTCGTGGTATCTCTGCTTAATAAATCCCCCTTCACATGCAGCCCCCCGAGCTCTCCTGATCACCCCAGGTCAGTAGAACACAAGGATACTCCATTGGAGCAATGCCCAGCTCGGGACCTGGTGACAGCTGGATAAGTGGACAATATATTTGCTCCAAGTGTCAAGGACATAGAATGTTTTGGGCTCAGGGAGTTCTGACCTGTAAGACGATAGGTTTGTGTGACTTTAAACTTTAAGCATACCTGCTCTGAGAGTGTCTCGCTTTATCACATTTCACCAGTAATAATTTCTCCCACACTGGAAGTTGGTGGGCGCCCCGCATCCAGCAAGCCTGCCTGCACCTCTTTCTTCCCCCAACAGTGTGCACTCCCTTCACACGACGTTCTGGTCGTGCTTACAACTCTTTGGTGGCGGCGTCCACAGGACGTTGAGCTGATAACCAAGGAGTCTCACCTCGTGGGCGGTTCGAATCCACCATTGCCTCGTTGGGAGAAGGCCAGGCATTCTCTCTCCTCTTGTACTACTTGCAGTCTTGGCGATCCGGTGGAGGCCCGGCTCTGAGGACTGATGACAGATGACTCAACGGCGACTCGTAGAGTTTGAGTCTATCTCACAGTTAATCAACAACCAAGACTAAGTGACAGCAAATACGTTCCAAGTCACAGTGGCTCGGACTTCATCAGATTTCCAAGGCTGGAGACCTTTACATGGATTCGAACTGCCAACTTTTCATTTAAGAGCCCCATATGTTATCATATCATGGAGATACCTTTCAGGGGCGGCTACAGTACAGAGCAAACATAACTTTCACATATTGTTAACATATAATATGTTAAATAATATATGTTACTATGTTAACCACATGTTAACATATGTTAAAACAGTGTTTCACATATTATTCACATATTGCAAACATAACTTTCACATGTTATTATGTACTGTTGAGTCTGAACTGTTTCATCGCTGACCCTCTAGCAGGTTTTCAGAAGCAGTGAATTACAGGAGAGGAGATCGCCAATCTTCCTCCCACGGAGAAGCT
Organism: Elephantulus edwardii; assembly: GCF_000299155.1. Taxonomy (NCBI): domain Eukaryota; kingdom Metazoa; phylum Chordata; class Mammalia; order Macroscelidea; family Macroscelididae; genus Elephantulus; species Elephantulus edwardii. Next base: position 8,714,977 of record NW_006399798.1, on the reverse strand, counting down.
GGTGGATTTGAACCATGTACCTTCAGGTTGGCAGCACAACTTCTTACCACTAAGCCATGAAAGTTCCCTTTCACATACATTAGGAAGACAAAATTCAGGTGCCTCATTTTGTCGAGATACTTACCTGCTTTGTAGTGGTCATCTGGAATTGAACGCGCGGCGTTTCTGAGGTCTGCCTGGACTGTGTAGGGTGATTTGTTACAACAGGGGGAAGTTAATACCGGGGGAGAGTAACTGCCCACACGCGGTGAGGCCCTGCCACGTGGGGACCAGGGGCGTTTGCATCACACTTAGCCCTTGCTGGGGGATCAACAGGCAGCTATGGGGGGAAGCTAGAGCATGCAGTGGGTGGGCAGGTGGTCCATGCAAGGAGACAGGGGGCAGATGATGCTGGACACAGGAGGAGCGCTGTCCAAGGGAGGCGGTGGTGGCTTCTTGAACCTGGTCAAAGCAACCACAAAGACCCCAAGCAACAGCATCACGTTTCATCTGCTAGAAACTGTGAAGAAAATGGTAGTGTGTGTTTGCAAACAATGGTGAAAGTTTGGATGGTCGGTGGGGCTGTGGACAGAACAGTGTGGTCATGGTGAGGGGAGGGGCAGTGTTCCCCGCAGACACAGCGATGCTGCAGTTGTCTCAGGAGTCATCCACCTCTGGTTCTGTGGGGCCGGACCAACACAGTCTGAGGGAGGCTAGCAGGTCTGGACAAGTAAGGCCTTGAACCTGAGGCCTCAGGGAGCCACTCTGTGGTGCTGGGGGGGGGGTCAGCATATCAGTGCGCTGGACTGCCGTAATAAAGCACCAAAGAGTGGGGGCCTAGTACCAGGGGGGCCCCTCTCACAGTTCTGGCTGCAGGCCTTGGTTCTGGCTGTCTCCTGAGCCATCTTTTCTCCCAACCCTTTAATTTTGTCCTCGGAAGTTGTTGAACTGACTCAGCAGATCCTCTACTTGTTTCACAGACAGTAAACAGCACAGGAGGAGACTGTTCACTCTTCTGCCCCGGGGCAGCTTGTGGATTCGAACCCTGTGCCTTTGGCTCTGCAGCACAGCTTCTTACCAACCACTAGGCCATCATGGTCTAGTGGTAGATATTTTTTGGGTCCTCTCTCCTGTGCCCTGGCAGCCTCCAGCATTTCTTGGCATTCTTCAGCCAGCAGACGCATCACACACGTCGCTTTCTGTCCCGTTAACGTTTCTGTGTCTCTTCTTCTCTCTTATTATAAGTTACACATGCTAGGCTTGAACATGGCAGAGACCATGAAGATGGTGCTGTAGTAGTTGTTTCAAGCTGTTGAGTCAGAACTGACTCATAGCTGACCCTCCAGAGGGTTTTCAGAGGCTGGAAATCACCAAGGAGAAGCTCGCCCATCTTCCTCTCGTGGACAGCTGCTGGATTCGAACCATGTGCCTTTGAGTTGGCATCACAGCTCCTGCCTCACTTGGTCACCAGAGCTCTGAGAATAGTGCAGGAAGGGGCACAGGTCCAATCAGTCATTCATGTGGTCACTGTAGTAGTACTTGGCTTGGTAAGCCCACCCTAGACCTTATGACTTCTTGTCAACATGCCTAATAACGTTTCCAAAGACTATTTCTAACAAGTTCACTTCTTATCTCAGTGTGGCCACAACAGGAATACCTCCAGTGGTGGCTTTAATGAACAGGAACACATTTCTTCACAGTTTAGAGGAAATCTACTGCAGTATAATGACTTCTTCTTTTTTAAAAAATTAATTTTAATGAGTTTACAGAGACTTAGGGTTTCCATTCATTCATTGTTGCACTTTTCTCCTTGTCCACGCCCTTCCCCCAATTTACTCTTTGAAAAGAAAAAGAAAAACTCTTTCATTTTTATACAATCCCTCCCCCCAAGTCCACTCCATTGTGCAGCTTTCATTCTGGACTCCTGTCATGACAATAATACCCAATCATATATCCCTTTTAAACAGTTCTCTCCCTCATCTCTTTCAAAGCAGCATACATCATTCCTCTCCTCCTTCTCTGTCTTCCTTCAACCCCAATGTCAATCTTGTTTTATAACAATGGCCCTATGCAATATTTGTCCTTTTGTGACAGATATTTCACTCAGCATAATGTCCTCCAGGATCACCCATTTTGTATAATATTGCATGAGTTCCTTGTTTTTCAATGCAGTGTAGTATTCCATTGTGTGAATATACCACAGCTTTTCTATCCATTCTTTTGTTGATGGGCACTTGGGTTGTTTCCAACTCTTTGCTATTGTGAACAAAGCCGGATAAACACGGGTGTGAGAGGATAATTGCTTCTGACCATCTGTTGTTTCCAAGGCTGGGAATCTTAACAGCAGGAGGCAGTCTATTCTCCATAGAGCAGCTGGTGGATTCAAACTCAGCGGTTGGAAGCTAGCGTGTGATGGACAAGGCCCCAGGGCTGCTTCCACACGGTTCAGGAAGATGAATGTCAGAGCCCAGGACGCCGGCTGTAGGGGAAGGCTTTTCTGTCAATCCCGGGAAACGGCTCTTGGCTCTTGTCAGCTCTGTCCCTTGATCCCTTGGTGGTCTTCATGTGGCCTGGTACCTGTCCAGGGCAGATTATCCAATTAACAAGGTTAGCACAGCCTTCCTTGTGCTTTCTTATTAGTCCATAAACAGTAAACACTTTCACATGGATTCACCACATCCTCAATACGATCAAAGCCTCTTTATTGTCTACATTCCATATAGAGTTCTGGTGGCCTAGTGATTAAGGTGTTGCACTGCCAACCCAAAGGCAAATGGTTCTACCCCGCCAACTGCTCCACAGGAGAAAGACGGGCAGTCTCCTCCCATGCTGTGTTTTCTTTGGGTTTTTTTTTTTTTTTTAATTTTTATTTTATATTGGTTTGCTTACTAAGTTCATATACATTGTGTTTCACACTATCCTTTATTCACATTGTGTTTCATACAATCATTCTCATTCATTTGTTGTTGTTGCTATTATTGTTGTTAAGGGTCATCGAGTCATAGATGACTCATAGTGACCCTATGAACAAAAGACCTGAACGCTTGTGTAACTTTCATCGTTTCTCCACATTCAGAGAGTTTCCGGAGACAATCTATTTCAGAAATGGATGCTACTCCTGCTTCCAAGCTTGTTTGAATCAGGGAGCTCCACCAAATACTGTCCACCATGGGTGACCATTATCGCATTTGACACATCAGTGTCACGGTGTTCAGCTTCACAGCAACCACAAGTTACCTCTGTACTGTAAGTGGACACACCAGGGCTATATAACCTAGAAGAATGTTTCACCAAAAACATTAGAGTTGAATTAAAAGTAAGAAGCAAATATATTAATTCTACCTTGAGAAGATACTCAGAAGATATTTACAAATTTGTGCATAAGCCTAATGGTATCTTCAGATATAGTTCTCCACTACTTGAGAACATGGAGAAAATGTTTCTTTTTTTATAAGAACTGTGAGATTGTTAATCACCTTGAACTCTGCCACCATTACTCTGTCCAGATCTGTGCTGACTCTTTTCCATTTCCTTTACCCTCCTCTTCCTCCACTCACCAAACTGTGCAATTCTATGATTTCTCCCCTGCCCATCCTCACCCCTCTGCTTCCCCCGTCTCCCTCTTGGTTCCTCATACACATTTTACTAGTTATCTTTCTATTTCTGCAATAATGATCTTAGGCAGTATTTGTCCTTATGGGACAGAGTTAGTTCACTCAGCCTCATGCTCTCCAGCTCCTCCCACTCCCATGTCATTTACACTCTCTGAAAACCCGCTAGAGGATCAGCTATGAGTTGGTTGTGATTCAACAACACACACCATATAATTCTAAAATAGAAAAATTTGGGAGATCAAGCATATTTATAAGCAAGAGTTATGTGTTCCCTAATTGCATGGGTCTTGGGTATAACCCTGGGATGCAGGGCTGCCCACTGCCCTTTGAGGTGAAGGGAGAAGTCTCAGTCAGACACATCGCCAGCTGACGGTTGACGTCTGATGAATTCATTCTCCCGGCTGGGCCTGATGTCCCTCTTGATGGATTACGGGGTCAAGGCCATGTGTTTGATCTGCCTTTGGGTCAATTGAGTCTGAAAGAAAACTCCATTTTCCCTGCCACAGACTGCCCTGGGGTCTGATATCTCTGCATAATTTTCGGGTCACGAGCTGACAGGGAAAGAGGACAGATGGAAAAACCCTCCGGCTGCTCCGGTGACAGGGACAAAGCCCTGTGGGCGCCGGCGTGTGTGGACACAGAGTGGGCAGGCAGAGGGCAGCCTCCTCGCTTCCCGCAGTGCCCGGAGGGGATGCGGGTGTGCAGGCCGGGGACACTCAGCGGGCCCAGCCTCCTCAGGCTGTGTTAGATCCTCTAACCCTGTCCTCGATCTTGCTTTGGGATCAGCCTTCGATCCGTCCTCGCTCCAAAGAGCCCCATAATTAACTAGGTCGCCCCAGCCCCTTTCAGACAGTTGCCTCCTGGCCCTTCCTGTCTAAAAGGGTTCTGGGATTCTGTGACCACACCTGTCCTTCCCTGCAGACTAGTGCCATCATCAGTGTTCCGGTCTCAGGATTATTTCCCCTGTAGACCCTCAAGCCAAGAACCATGTGGACCCCTCTTCTTCAGGTGTGCCCTGTTCCTCCCCGTACCCACTCCCCTTCAGTCAAAGCAATAACCCCCTGCCCTGCAGCTGTCTCCTACTTCTGTTCTTGCTGGGTGATTTTCTGTCCACTTCCTGCCTCTGCCTGGGCTGCTGGCTGCAAACCCTGAGGGTAGGGAGTTACCCCACCAGGTCCAGGAGGCTTGTGTGCGCCCACAGCTCACTAGTTGTTGTTACGTGCCAACAAAAGCTAGCGTGATTCATAGTGACCCTGTGAACCCTATCTGAGCCGTGTCCTATCCTGTGCCACCCAGTGCCTCTCTCACATCCTTGAACCCATTGCTACAGTCACTATGTCAAACCATCTTGTTGATGGTATTCTTCTCCTTCACTGACCCTAGCATGATATCCTGCTTCAAGAAACAGCCCCTCCGAATCACACGCCCAAAGTACGTGAGACGAAGCTTTGTTAGCTTGGCCTCCAAGGAGCATGCCAGCTGCCCCTTCTCCAGAATCTGTGTGTTCTTTTTGGTGGTCGATGGGTTTTATTCAGAGCTCTTCTCCTGCTCAAACGCATTGATTCTTCCGTCATCATCATTCATTGTCCAGCTCTCAGATGCACAGCAAGTGATTGGAAAGACGGGATTGAAAAGCCTCAGCCAGGAAGACGGCACTTTAGGGATCACATGAAATGTTGCTCTTTCTCTTTTGTGTGTGTGTGGTTTTGGTGTTTTGTTTT
>NW_006399798.1:8596616-8708889 GCF_000299155.1 Elephantulus edwardii | reverse complement strand
CAGGGGGCCGAGGGCAGCCCGCCCCAGGCAGAAGGCCGCGACCGCTCGCCCCGGGCAGAGGGCCGAGGGCAGCGCGCAAGTTAGGTAATAATTTACAAAGTTATTGCTCCTGCGTGCTGCATAGTATTCCATTGTGTGAATGTACCATAATTTCTCAATCCATTTGTTTGTGGTTGGACAATTAGGGCTGTTTGCATGTTCTTGTGATGGTGAATAATGGTGCTATGATCACTGGTGTACAAATATCCGTTTGTGCCTCAGTTCTCATATTCTCAGGGTATAGTCCAAGTAGTGGAATAGCTGAATCATATGGAATTTCTATGTTCAGCTTTTTGAGGAAGCGCGAAACTGCCTTCCAGAAGGGTTGTACCATTTTACAATCCAACCAACAACGTATAAGGAGTTCCTTTCTTGCCACATTCTCTCCAACATCTACTACTTGAGAGTTTACCAAGCAAGTTGGTTTTTCATTCAACAATCTTGTACGCATTTCCTTTGTTTCATGGCATCGAGTGCCAGCTCCGCCATGTGGCAGCACACTTCCCAGTTCCTCCTTGTGTTTCCCCGTTCCACCCATCCTTCTTGCCTGTCCCTGCCCACCTTCTGAGCTTTCTCGCTGGGGGAGTGCTGCTCCTCTGATCTCATGTGGTTGGCTGTGCTAAGGATTACGCTCCTCCCTGGTAGGATTGCTCGCCTTGCAGGCCTGTCTATTGTTTGGCTGAAAGTTGAATCCATGAGGCTGAGTTCCAAGTTTGAAAGGTAACAAAGGGCCATGGTCTCACGTTGCTGAGATCTTTGCAATAAGGAAAAGGGAAAATTAAGCTAGTTTTTTTATTAAAAAAAAAGTTCTGGTGGCATAGTTCATAATTGAACTGTTAATCAAAAGGTTGTGTCTCTGGAGGTTTGAATTCACCAGCTGCTTCTCAGGAGATAGATGGACAGTCTCCTCCTAAGAAGAGTTAGCATTTCAGAAACCTGATGGGAAGGAGCCACGAGACAGGGCCGACCGCGTGGCAGTGAGTGTAAGGTTTAAACAAAGCTGTAATATGTACATTTAATATTTGTTGTTGTTGTTATGTGCCATTGAGTTGCCTGCGACTCATAGTGACCCTACACAACAGCCCTAAACCCTGCTCTGTCCTGTGCCAATCTTCTTGTCTCTGACACACCTATCCCCACCACCCCAGTGACTGAATCAATCCATCTCATCGAGGCTCTTCCTCTCCTGTGCTGTCCCTCCACCCTCCCAAGCATGACGTCCCTTTTCAAGGACCGGTCCCTCCTTGCAACATGTCCAAAGTATGTCAGATAAAGCCCCAGCATCCTTGCCTCCAAGGAGCAGCCTGGCTTCACCCTCTCCAGGACAAACTTATTTGTTCTCCTAGCAATCCATGGTATATTCAACACTCTTCTCCAGCACCACAGCTCAAAGGCATCAATTTTCCTAATCATCTCTAATCACTGTCAAGCTCTCTGATGCATAACAAATAATTGCAAAGGCCATGGCCTATATCAGGTGCACCTCAATTTTATTTATTAATAAACATATATTGTTACTATTAGTATGTGTGACATATACTGAATATGTTTGGTACACTTTAATAATTAAAATCATTGTTGAATTGTTTAATAGTAAAGGAGCCCTGATGACACCAGTGGCTAAGTTCTTAGCTGGTATCCAAAAGGTTGATAGTTCAAAGCCACCGGCTGCTTCTTGGGAGACAAGACCTGGAGTTGTGCTCCTGTGAAAACGATAGCCTTGGAAGCCCCATGGGGCTGTTAGTTCTACTCTCCTATACTGTCGCTTTGAATCAGAATTAACTCTATGGCATACGCCAATGATGTCAAAGTAATATATTTATCTGGGTACTAATGAAGTATTACAGAGCTCTGGTGGCCTGGTGGAAAGAAATTGTGCTGCAGATCCGAAGGGAGGTGGTTCAAATCCACTCACTGCTCTGCAGTAGGATGGGCCATCTCCTCCGGTGTGATTAAATGCCTTTGAAAATCCACAGAGGGTCAGCTACGGGTTAGTTCCGATTTGACGACACACACAATATTGTAGCATGGGGGAGCCCTGGCGGCCTTGGTGCACAGGGAACCGCACTGCTCAGCCAACGCTTCGCTTTTCTAACAGTTTGAATCTACCAGCCTCTTCATGGAATTAAGAGGCACCGTCTCTTCCTGAGTGATTCACAGCTTTGGAAAACTGCTGGAGGCTCAGCTCTGAGTCAGTTCTGACTCCACGGCAGTGAGTGAGTGAAGGCAGCTTCGATATCTGTGTTTGTCGTTAGACTCATGGTGTGTGTATGTTTATACCAATGCAGTTACGTATGCGCGTCTTTGTACTAAGTCAACGATGGTATCTGTGTGCCTGTCCTTTTATAGTATGTGTGTCTTCATACCAAAGCAGTTATATGTGTACGTCTCCTTGTCTTTACACTAATGCAGCCATGTGTGTATCTTCATCCTAGTGTGGTTATGATATGTGTGTGTTTATGGAGGAAGGAGCCCCTGGAAGCCATACCACCACTCCAGCTGCTGTCAGTCTCCAGCTGTGACAGTTTGAGCACCACCCAAAGAGTGTGTGGCATGTAGTAGGTTATGTTGTTGTTTGTGGTCTTTTCTGGCATATTTTTAAAATATTTTTTTAATTATTATTAAATTTTATTAGTTTTAATGAACATTTACAGAGATTTTGGGTTTTCATTCATTCATTCATTCATTGTTGCACTGTTTTCTCCACCCTCCTCCCTAGTTCGTTCTTCTTTCCCCCCACCGAATGTCTGTTTTAATTGTCCAATTGCCACAGTGCTTGTCAAAGCCAGTTCTGATTAATCTTCTTTGTCAGTGTGTCCTTTGCCATTCCCTATCACTCCTCCCTGAGAGAGATTTCACCCTGATTCATAAGGAAAAGGAGATGGCGTATTCTCTTAGCTACTTCCTGCTGAAAAGGGACGCTGTGGGTTTCAGGGTGAAGATCTTCTCTCACTACTCTAAAGGGCCCCTTTGGCAATAGGAAACACATAGACTATTATGGAGATGGATTTTGGAATTTAGATGCACTGTTATCAATTGTGCTTAGCCGTACATGTTCATATCCTTGAAGATGTATCATTTTTCCGGCAGATTTGTCCAGTGTAATATATCATTTGATTTCTTGACCGCTTCCATGGACACTGGCTGTGGATGTCATGTTTGTACAGTCCAGCTTCTCAGACTCTTTGCTCAAGATACAGATTAAGCAGGGTGAAAGGTTTATGCTGGTTTGTAAGTGCTGAGATACACCCTCTCTGGGTTTTTAAACCACACACTATTCTTTGGTTCTTTTGAATGACTCCCTTTCGGTCTATGTACAGATTCTGCCCGAGTACAATTAAGTGTTCTGGAATGACCATTTTCCACAGCGCTATACACAATGTGCTTTGCTCCACAAGCCAACTGCTTTTGCATAACCAAAAAGACTATGAAAGCATCTTTCTGGTGTTCTCTGCTTGCAGTCAGGATCCATCAGACCTCAGCAATAACCTCTTCAAATCCACCTGGAGTTTCTGATAGTCTTCTGTAAGTGTACTGCTTCAACATAATTTTACTGGCATGTAAGATTAATTGTATGGTTCAATAATTTCCACATTCAGTTGGATTGCCTTTCCTTCAGTGAACTTGGCCTTACTGATCTCTGCCGTGGCATCAATTGCTCCATTTATTCTCGGGCAACTCTGTAAGCTGCAGCCTAATGGACTGCACTTGACCATATCGCTAATAGGACTTGATGCTGAGCTCACCCTCTCTTCAGAGGCTTTGCAAGAACTCTGCTTGGGCCCGAGCTGGTTCTGGAATTTTCTTTGTCCTGTCGTCCTTGGGAGGCTGGTCACAGACACATTCCTCTTTTCACTCGGACTAGCGGGAAGCTCAGAGTCCAGTTTGCAGCCCACCTTTGAGTTCATGGAAGCCCATCTGGAGCACGTTCCCATGGGCCGGTTGTACGGTTCATTCCAGCACTGTGTTCTTGGGTTTGTTGAGATCTATTTTCATCCTATTGTGTTTCATGTTTTTTAGAAGCTGCTTCCAGTCCTTGTTGGAACAAGGCAAAGCAGAAATTCAAAATAAAGGTTAGCAGTGTCATGTGGCTGATATTTTGACACCCCAGGTCACTCTGGGGTTGGATGCACAAGGGGGCGGGCAGGTACCCTTGGCTGAGGGTTCCCCACTGGACAACAGCAGTGTGGAGAGTTAGAGCATCAGGTAAACAAGTCAAGTCACCCCCACTCTTCTGCCAGCAAATGCCTCTCCCTCCCCCAAAATGTTCTCTGCAGTCTCCGTCTGCCTGCTGGCAGGAAGCCACAGGCCCTGGCAGAGACTGTAGAGGGGGGACGCAGAGGCAAAGGTCCCCAACTTCCCTTTACTTCATCCTCAAACCAGAGCCTTCAGAGCCCGGGGGGTCCTTGGGTGCAGATTACATGAGGGCCGGCGCAGGAAAGGAAGACCCTCGATGAGATGGATTGATTCTGTGAGTGGAGTGGTGGGAATGAGTGTGTTTGAGACTGCGAGGTTGGCACAGGCTAGAGCGGCATTTTGAGCTCTTGTACACAGGGCTGCTATGAGTCGCAAGCTACTCGATGGCACATAACAACAATAAATGTACCAGGTAGAACATCTGCCCATGTGTAGGGAAAAGGGGCACTTTAGGGGCTCAGCTGCCACACACAGTGCACCCCTCATCTGGCCCTTGTTTGCCAGGCCACAGTACCAAAGCGACCAAGGACTTTTAGGGTCCCTGCTTTGTGGGGCTCCGCTCACATGGGCTTGGCCCGACCCTTTCCCTCCATCTGTAAAATTAATGCAGCGGTGGGCCAGATCCGACAAGGTTGGGGATACCCTAAAACTCTCGTCTCTTCTTACACCTGGATACTCTGTCTCGGAGCTGATTCCACCCGGTCGTTATTCATTGTGTTCACTACACCCCTCGGCGGCCCCGCAGACCACCTCGCTCCATCCCGCATCACCTCACAATCTTCATCACGTTCAGGCTCCCTGCTTTCACTCTGTGTCATCCCCGTCTCCGCAGGCTTTCCCCTTCCCCCTCCACCTTTCCGACATGACGCCTTTCCCCACAGACTGGCTGTTCCTGACGACATACCTGAAGGATGAGACAGATGTCACCACCCTTCCCTCCAAGGAGCTCCTTGCATTTCCTCCAAGACAGCTTTGCTTGTTCTTTTCGCAGTCCGTGGGACAGTCACCCTACACACCACACAGACCCCACAGACCCAGGCCGAATTCCCCGTGGGACTGCCACATCTGTCATCTCCACATTGCAGAGTGCCACCGCTTTCTCTGGAGTGGCGGCTGATGGACTGGAACTCCTGGTCTCTGGGCTAGCAGCTGAACGCTTAACCACTGTGCCACTGGGTTTTCTACCCTCGCTTCTTAACCTGGTGCTGTCGCGTCCGTTTCCTTAGCGACCCAGAGGGTCAGAGTACAGCCACCCCATGGGGTTTCCACGGCTGCCCCTCTTTCTCCCACAGGCCCTCTCCTCCTGGGATCCTGGCATTTTGGGATCTGGAGTTCCCAGCCACAATGGCAACTCCTTGAAGGTGAGACCAGGCCGGGTCCCCCAGAGGCCCCCAGGGATGGGTCTTTCTCCGACCATGATCAAGAAGGGAGCTCCCTGGCCCCTTGAGGACCGTGGTTGGGCGTCCAAGGGTTCTCCTTGGGGGTTAATGCCTGCGAGGGACCGTCCTACCCCTGTCCTTCTGGCCCACATCTGCTCGAGGTCACCAGGCCAGTGCTTCCCTCTTGTTAGTGTTACCTCGAGTGCAGCCCATAGGCCCCCACCACCCACTGCAGGTCCCACCCCTGCTCCTTCTCCCCTCCCTCCCTTCCCTCAGGTCATTCCCAGTCCCAGCCACCTTTCTCATTAGCTCTAATGAGCCCTTCAAGGGCAGAGAACTGGGTGATATTTAATTCTACATCTAATAGCTTCCTGGGTGAGAAGCTGAGCCACGAACAGGTGCCCAACTTTCTCTACATGCCCCAGAGAGGAGGGCTCCTGCCAGGAAAGGAGTCACCACCCGGCCCAGGCCTGGGATGTCTGATTGTCAAGAGTCAACAGAGCAGAATGTGGGGGTGGAAGTGATTAATCCAGAGTCCAGCCGGGCAGGCAGAGGGTCCCCACCAATGCAGACACCGCGAGCTCATTTCAGAAACTGTCCCGTGCTGTGTGAGGTGAAAGGGCACATCCCTTCCTCTTGAGCTGATCTCACATCATGGTCACTCTCCGCTTCAAGGTCACTCTCCTTCGTTTTCTTTTCCCAGGTCCCGAATCTTCATGGGAGAGATTCCATCTTTCTCCTGTGGATTCAAACTGCCAACCTTTCCATTAGCAGCCCAACATGAACGGACCCTCTAGAGCTCGCTGCAATGAAAAGCTGTACCATTGAGCGGAAACCAACTCAGCTGACGCATCTTTCAGCATTCTGACTCAGAAGCCAAGGAATGCAACCTGGAATGAAACGCTGGCGACGTGGCCTCAGTGAGCACAGTGCTGCATCTGTAAAATGGGGATGTGCAGTGTCCCACCTGTGTTCCTTCTCTAGGGGTGCCGGGACGAGGGGGAAGAAAAGGGGGAACCCAAACCAGACCCACCGACCCATCAGTTGACTGTGACTCTGGGTAGCCCTCGGCCCCTTTTCTCAGCTCCTCAAACAGCAGATTATGAGGCTGGTGCAGGACGGGACAGTGGTCACTATGGGTCAGAGCTAACTTGGTGACAGCTGAGGGCTGAAGGAGCACCCGGCAGTATCCAGGGGGGTTGAGAGTACAGGCTCTCTGCTTTAATAATAGCCTCACACACACTGTATCACACACAGGCAGGATCCCCCTTCACAGATGAGAAGACTGAGGCTGAAAGCAGTGAAGTGACCTGCCCATGGGTTTCCAACTGATGAAAAGGCACAGAGTCCCAAGACCCAGGGCAGGAGGGCGCACGAGGACCTGTCCTTCTGGAAGTTCGAGGACACTGGATGCGAGAGGACGGAGAAAAGCTGCCTCAAACCCTCCACGCACTAAGTCACAGGCAGCCCCGGGAACCCCATCCTCCACCTCACCCCAGAAACAAAGAGACACACACTGAGGTGCTTTAGGGCTTTTTAATGTTTTCTCACCATTTAACAACATTCTGGGGAATGGGGGAGTGGAAATTACAGTTTAGAATCTGGAAGTGACCAGTTGGGATGGGTTTCACGGGCAGCTGCTGGGGGCTGCGGGACCCCACCTGACGGCTCCCCCACCTAAAGGGCTAACAGCTACGAGGCACCGGAGCCCAGAGTGCACGCAAGGCAGGGACTAAGTTAGTGTCTTTCAGAGTCAGGGTCCGGCAAAAACAGAGGCGGGGGTGCAGACACCCACCAAGCCCTTGGTCAGAACCCTCGTTTCAATTCACTCTACCCGTGCCACCCTCACCTTCACCCCATCAGCTATAGTCAGGAGGACCCAGGCCAACCTGCTCCCAGGTCAGAGGAGTCACCTGGCATTCATGCCCAAGCTTCCACTCAAGCTCCTCAGGCCTGAGTGGCAGGAGGAACCCCCCCACCCCACCCCCGAAACGCAGACTTCAGAGAAACTGAAAGCACCACCTTTGTTCCTTGTGACAATTGGAACTCCCTGACCCGGAACTGTCTGCTTCCTCTCTAAAACTCAGCGTCCTGGGCGGTTTATTTGCTTTTGCTCCTATAACTGGGGAATCCTCTTTGTGGGGGCCCTTGTCTTCAAAAGTGGGGGGGGGAAAGGGGTTCAGTCAGCAGAGAAACCTTGAAAAACAAGTACGGGGGTTGTCAGTTTGAGGGTGTAGGGTAGAGGGGGAGCAACCTAATCAAATGAAGCTTATTTACCCCCACGGGAAAGATATATTCTTGGGGAGTAAGAATAAAAAAAGCCAGGATGTCTTCTTCCACACTGGCCTTGCTCAGTTGTGAGCAGGTATGGAGAAGAGGTCAGATGCACACAAAGACCATCACCCAGCCAGGTAACACCCAGTGCTGGGTTATCAATATCAAGGCTTCCTCAAAGGACTGATTTTTCTTCTGGCGGCAGACCTATGGATACTTCCTGATATTGCTCTAGAAGGATTTAAAAACAACAATAAAGCACAAACAAACCTATAGGGCGGAGCCAGCGCCCCAGCCCTGTGACTAGTGTTATTCACAGAATGCTCCTTCCCAAACCAGAGAAGCCTGGGGCCTTGCCTGTGACCCCAATCCTGTCCACACACCTCTGACAGCGGTCTTATTTAGTGTATACATTTGGGGCTAGCTGCTGGGTCCTATTAGCTCCCAGGGGCTGCAGGAAACTGGATGGAGAAGTGGGGGACCAAGAAGGGAGCCCCACTCTTTCCTCCTGCTACACACGCTTGAACCAGGCACAGTGCAGAAAAGAGAGCGGCGAGTTCCTAGCCCTGGCACTGAGACTGCCTCTGTGCTCACCTGTGACTTCAAAGGTAGCAGAACTCAGGTGGCCACCGGCCCCCAGTTAAGAGACGGCAGGCCCAGAGAGGGCAGCCAATTATGCTGTGGGCATGTAACCCCAGTCTGACAAAACGAGGGGAGACTACAGCGGGCAGTGAAATCAGCTGATCAGTCAGTCCCCATGCCAATGCCCTGAGTCCCCTCAGGCCAGGCCAGGATCCCGGCCCATTAAGGTCCAGCTGTCTTGGTGGAAGATGAGTGGGTGGCACAGGACGGAGAGGCGGCCAGCAGCCAGGGGAGCCTCGGGTCCTCACACTCGGATCTCATCCTCCTCCTCCTCGTCTATGAAGGAGAACTCCTTGTCGGGCTGCCTCGGGACTGTGGCCCGGGGCCTGTCCGGCCCCCGGAAGGCGGGGTTGCGCTCCTCCAGGACCCCCGAGGTGCAGCTGGACAGGGAGCTGCTGTCCCGTGTGGTGTGGCTGCCCACGCTGCGGGCCGAGCTGGGACTGGGGGCTGCCGCTGCCCACCCCTCATCCTCCAGGGCCTGGGAGGGCAATGAGGAAGGGTCCTGCCCGGCCTTGCCCTCCTGCGTGGCCGGCGGAGGGGCCGCCGAGGTGGGAAGAGGGGCCTGGGCAGCCAGACTCCCGGGGTCCTCCTCATCGTCGTGGTAGCCCCCGTCCTCCTCGCCCTCGGGCGGCCACTCGTCCTTGTCCATGATACTGAGCACGTCGCCCAGCATGGACGGCCCCAGGTCGATGTGGAAGGACATGATGGACTCGGCGTGCTTCAGCCCGTAGCTGGCCTTGGGCACCACGGGCAGGTCAGCCAGGTCCCCGAAGGCCTGCTCGTCCAGGAGGGGGTCGAGTGTGTGGGGGCCCCCTGCCCCGTTGCGAGGGGACAGCCCCTCTCCCACACCCCGCTCCTCGTCGGCCCCCTTCTTCACGGGGCTGGACGACAGGCTCTTGGGCAGCTTGCTTGAGCCCTTCTCCGCGGCCTCCTTCTCGTTGAGCTGGGGCAGGGACATGGCGTTCTTGACGAAGAGGGCCGAGTCCCGCAGAGAGCCCAGCATGTCCCTCTGCTCCTGGTCACCTCGCGTCACCGACTGCGACCGCTTGCTGCCCCTGAACTTGCGGGACAGGAGGCCGCGCTTGGAGGATGAGGCGGAGGCCTGCTCGTCCAGGGACTCGCCGTCCACCTCGCCAGCCTTGCTGTTGAGGAAGGAGGTGTCCCCGAAGGCGTCCCCCGCCCGGCCCACGTGCATGGTGTGGCGGAAGTCGCCCAGAGGGGCGCTGATCATCTCGGCCGTGAGGTCCACGCGGGACCGGCGCTTCGAGTGCACGGAGCTGGACACCAGCTGCTTGAGGATGGGCATGGTGCCGCGGGGGGCGTGGGGGGCGGCCGGCCCTCCCAGGTCCTAGAGGCGAAGGTGGGCAGATGTGGAGTCCAGCAGTGGGGTCTGCGGGGGCTGCGTGCGACACCGGGGTGATCACAGGGCTGCAAGCAGAGAACAGGAGGCACAGGGTTAAACAGGGCTGGGCCCCCAGCACACACGTCGGTCACTCAAAACCTTGAAGACACACCTGGTAGTGCATAACCCAAAGGTTGACAGTTCTAACCCAGCAGGTGCTCTGAGAGAGGAAGACGGTCAGTCTCCTTCTGTAAAGGTTTACAGCCTCTGAAAACCTCACAGAAGTTGGTTCCGCCTCACGGCACCTTTTCTGTGTGTCACAGAACGGTACTCCATCACAGTCTCAAAGACTGCTCAGGAGAGGACTGCCAGGCCTTTCTTCCGAGGTGCCTCTGGGTAGATCTGAACCTCCTACCTTTTGGTTATCGTCAGGGCGCTTGAACGGTTTGCACCACACCACCCTGGGATTTCCATCTGCCATGGGGCTGACAGTTAAACCCCAGCTCCCAGACCACCACAGTGCAAATCAAGTTAAAGGAGCCAGCTTGTGATGTGGCAACGCAGACCATTTCTTCACTCATACCCATAGGCTCTCAGGTCAGGGGAGGAATTACTGCAATCTGGTTAAGAGGTCAAGTGAACACACACACACACACACACACACACACACACACACTTTCCCTGATGCAATCTCTCGGCCCCAGCCACATTCGGGATGTGACGCCTCAGAAAGCTATGTGCCGGCTCTAGGACGGAGACCCGGCTTAAGACGTGACACCTTCCAACAGCCAGCCTGGAGACGTCCTGGTAAGTTCTTCCTGCTGTCTGACCTAAATCCCTGTGGAGTGAGTGGACAGCCTGGCCTGAGTCACAGTCCTCAGAGCGGAGCATGAAGGCAGGGCTGGTGGGCGGGCAGCCGGCAGCCCCAGGGTGACTGACTGCCCAGCCCAGGCCTCCACGCGTGGGTAGTCTGGCTTTCTTTCTGAATCAGCCCTGGGGTGGGGCTGCCGAGCCCACAGAACCAGCTCCCCAGCCCTTGCTGGGTGTTCCGTGCAGAAGGACCCCGCCTCGGACGTCTCCACCACGAGGCCCCGAGCTCTCTGCCAGGAGGCAAGTCTGGGGAACACCCTCTGCTTCTTTAATCATTGCAGGTGGAGACTTCAGCTCCCCCAGGACCTGCAGACCCCTGGTCATTATGTCCAAAGAATAGAGGGCAAAACTAGGGCAGCAGCAGCCTGGAACCTGCAGCCGAGGCTCGCGGTGCCACTGAGACTTTAAGTTCAATGCTGGGGCCGAGCCCAGCGGTGCAGGGCAGCGGTGCAGGGCTGCGGAACGCCAGGAGGACCACCGTGTGGCATGTGAAGGGTCGTATCTTCTTCACCATCCCTGCCAGGAGTATGCTCTCAGGGACACCCTCGCTCCAGGCTCTCACTTTTCAGCCCTAGATGTGGTGGACATCCTCCGCCAGCACCCTGGACTGGAAAGGCAGGCAGACTGCAAAACGAGGCCTGGGGAAGCGATGGTTAATGGAAAGGCTGAGGGTTCTAACCCACCCAGTGGCTCTGAGGAGGAGTGACCTGGAAGCCTGACTCTGTAAAGATTGCTGTGTGCCATCAAGTGGATTTTATCCCAAAGTGACATTGTAGGACAGAGGACAATGGGCCCTGGGGTGCCCTAGGTTGTGATGCTGAATGCTCAACCACTGTACCACCAGGGCAGACATGACAACCCAGGAACCACACAGGGCACCTGTGCTTTGTCATGTGGCGTCATCAGGAGTTGATGGCAAGTAGCAACAATGACCCAAGTGTCACCATTTGCTTCCTAACCCCTCATCACTCAGCCCTCTCCCCTCCCTGTACACCCTTGCCCTCTGCCCCCGAGCCTCTGCCCACTCAACCCTAAGAACGCCGTGGCATCTGACCCTCCCAAACTCCTCCTTCAGAGCTCAGCTGGAGCATCAGTTCTTCTGAGAAGCCCCCCTGAGCCCCCAAGCCAGGACTGGACTCTTGGTCCAGTGGCCCTTTGCCTTCACTCTGAGACTTTCTCAGCCTTTGGTGGAGAGCACCCTGGGCTGGTATCAACAAGCTGTCCAAGTCCAGCTCTCCACTGGTGGCCGAGAGGTGCAGAGAGGAGCATCGAGCATTGTTACTGCCTGGAGAAAGTTCTAGTACGAGCTGACAACGAAGCCGGTGGTCACCGGGCTGGATCGCTGTTTGTTCTGAAGGGCATTTAGCAGCACCCCCGGCCTCCACCCACTTGATGCCAGGAGCAGCTGGCATCTCCCACCGGGACAATCAGAAACGTCTCTGTGGTTGGGGGCCATCCTGTCCCTTTCCACTCGTAGTGACCCCGTGTGGCAGAGCAGAATTGTCCCACAGGGCTTTCCAGGCTTCTCCTCTATTGGAACAGGTCATCAGGGCCTTTTCTCACACAGTAGCTGGAAGTTTGAACTGCTGACCTTTTGGTTAGCGGCTGAGTGTGTAACACCACCAAAGCCCAAACCTACAGCCATCAGGTGGACTCTGATTCACGGTGGACCCCGTCCTGGGTTTCCAAGGCCGTATCTCTTTACAGAGAAGAGAGCCATCTTTATCCTACGGAGCGCCTGTGGACTCAAACCACCGACCTTTTGGCTAGCAGGCCAACATGTAACACACCGTGCCACCAGAGCTCCCTGTTGCACCAAGGCTCCTTAAAAACAGCTCATAGCTAGGGAGCTCTGGTGGCCTAGTGGCAAAAAGCTGCACTGCAATCCCAGAGGTGTGTGGTTCAAATCTACTTGATGCTCTGCTGGAGACGGAGAGGCAATCTCCTCCTGTATCAGTCAGATCTGATTTGACGGTACACACACACAAAACAATAAAACATAAAATTTAAAAAATACCAAGAAAAACCAACCCTACCTCAAAACAAAAACAAAAAAACCAACCCCCCCCCAAAAAAAAAACCCAACCAACCAGCTCATAGCTGCTGAGTTGATTCCAACTCATAACTGTCTACTGAGTTTCCAAAGCTGGAAGCCCCAACAGGAAAGGACTGCCCGCATTTCTCTGGCAGTGGAGCTGGTGGTTCAAACCGCAGCCCAACACTTGACCTACTACACCAGCAGGACTTCAAAACGGAGCAGGACGCAGTCACAGGAAGAATCAGCATCGCAAGAGGTTTTGCTATAAGGACAGGAATCCCCAGGCCCAGTCAGCAAAGCCCACGCTGTGATTCCCCTGAGGGTGACCACTCATTAGAGGAAACCACAGCCCCGCTGTCCAGGCAGGACTAGCCCAGGGCTGTGCAGACCTGGCCATCAAGTGTAACCATCCCTTGTGGGGAGGACTGGGGAGGCGGGTGAGAAGGACAGTGTGAAGAATGAGATAGAATCTAAAGGAAGCTCAGACGTGCCCAGCTCACCCAGCGGCCCCCAGGAGAGTGATATGCCCTGTGCTCCCCAAAGTCAGTTGGCCAATGCTGTCTATTTTCCTGGTCTTGCTCCCTGGAGATGGACGGAGAAAAGTGGGGCTTTGTGGCCCATGGGGAAACATCTTCCACGGACCAGTCACTCAGGAAAAGTCAAAAGAGCTGGAGCTCTGATGGACCAGGGACGAGGGAGCCGCAGCCCACAGCCGGGGGAGCCTCGGTCCAAGGAGGACAGGGTCATTATCTGCATTTCTAGAGCTGCCACTCAGCCCACGTAGAACAAGCCACGGCGCCGCGTCTGTGCCAGAGGACAACTCACTCCACGGGCACGTGAGGCCTTTGGCTTCATCCCCGAGCACCATCCAAGCTGGTTCCAGGTGATTCATTCCCAGGTACAGCCCTTGGCGAGTCCTACCTGGACAGCAGGGAGAGTCAAGCACTCACCTATAAATGCAAAGGCTGGAGGCGTGAATCTACCCCAGGTGCACGTTGGAAGAAAGGCTTGGCAATCTCCCTCCAAACAACCTTATGGGGCCACTGTACCGGCAAACAGGGAGGAGAGCCGAACTGGGGTCACCTTGACGGTGACGGGGTTGATTTTTCTGAATGACACTGAGTCACCCTAAGTGTCTACAGAGAAGGGCCTGGGAGGAGGAGAGGGGCCACGGAGGTGGCAGTACAAGCAGGTAAGGGAGTCCCGGCTCTGACCAGAGGCTGCCCCGTGGGAGGCCCTGCAGTGAGCACCCCGGAAGGAGATGATGCCAGAGAAGTGATGGCTTTTGAGAGAGAGATGCTGCTAAGTGCGGTGACTCAGCTCTGGGGAAGTGGTTAAAATTGGCTGTCCACTCTGGGCAGCCACTCCCCGCAGCCTGGCCTGGGCCAGGACACTCCCAGCCATCCTGGAAGCCACATCCGCTTTCCAGGCAGAGCATGGGGACACTGAAGAACAAAGCGCGCCTCCCTGGAGGGCCCGGTGCCCACAGAACCGCTGGGTTCTGGAAGGCTGGGCCAGGTAGCACGCCCTCAGCTGGGACTGCTGGCTTTGCTGACAGCTGCTGCTGGATCAGCTGTGACTCACGTCGACCCCCTGTGATGGGCAGAACTGCCTGGTGCGAGTTTTCTTGGCTGTAGACATTTCTTGAGCAGAACGCCAGGTCTTCATTCTGCAGAGCTGGGAGGTGGGCTCACCTGCCAATCAGGTAGCAGCCAGTGCTTTCCCCCTTTGTGTCACCAGGGCTTCCGGTTCTAGTGGATAAACCCGCCCTCTCACCCATCTTCCGGGCACCACTGCCGAGGCACCAAGACCACTGTCCCCAGAATAGTTGGCCCCCAGAGTGACAGGAGGGCCCAATGCACTTCAAAAGCCCAGCAGTGGCCTGTCCCTGGCAGCTCCGCCCGAACCCCAGCATGACAGGCTGAACCCCCAGCAGTGGCCTGTCCCTGGCAGCTCTGCCCGAACCCCAGCATGACAGGCTGAACCCCCAGCAGTGGCCTGTCCCTGGCAGCTCCACCCGAACCCCAGCATGACAGGCTGGCCCAGCGCACTCTGAACCCCCGGCAGTGGCCTGTCCCTGGCAGCCCTGCCCGAACCGGCAGCCAGTGCTGAGCTCTCCCAGGGCCTCCGCAGGCCACCCACTCTGCCGCTGACCGGAGGCTCACCCACCCAAATGCCCACAGCTGTTGTCCCCAAACAGTCACCCCTCTGGAGGCTCTTCCCCGGAGTGACACTGTGTCTGTCCATCCAACACAGCCCAGGCCATGTGACAGGACACAGAGGGCTCCGAGCCTTCCGTGACCTCAGGTTACAAACAAGAGCTTTCACTCACTCATTCATTTATTCACATACTCACTGAACTACCCGTCCACCTTGACAACTCACAGCAGCAGCAATGAGGTGGACAGAGGGGTCCACGTCCAGGGCACGCCCTGAGTTACTAAGCATCTTGACAGGATGAGAGAGAGAGCAGAATCACTGTGAATCACGGGAAAGCAAAGTCTCCCGGGTTTGGCCTCCAGCCTCTGGTGTCCTGTCCTCAGCCACGAGCCTCCCTGGCGGGGCCACGGCCTGTTCTCACGGGGTGCAGCCAGCATCCCACCACCAGCGGGAACGTGGGTTTTGTCACAATCTCTGCCACCCACCATCTGTGAGATGGAATGACCACGTGGAGGGAGTTGGGCAGGAAACTCCGCGTACCTCAGGCCACAATGTTCTGTGACAGGCTGGTGACTCTGGCTGTCATCACCCAACAAACACTCTGCAGCCTTATGTGAAGATAAGAAGACCCTCCTATTTAACAACTAAAGTACATTAAGGCCAGATGACTGGTTCCAATGAACTTGGGAAGATTCTAACCATAAGTGTAAAACCTCCTCAAAACTAAACAATACAAAACAAAACACAAACCCAAAACTGTAAGTCTCTGTTACAGTTAGACTATCCTTATATTATTAGACTTAACTAACATGAAGTATTCTTTAAAGGAGACGCAGAAGACTTCTAAATGTGAAGGGCATACAGGTGGAGATTAAATGAGAGATTAATTTCTATAATGCTTCAAGTAAGAAATGCTGCTGTGAAGTGAAATACTAACTTACTGTGTCTTGTTTGCCACCTGACATCGGCTTAATGTAAATCCTTTAATAATTCTCCGTATAATCAATTTATGTAGATAATAAATTCACTATTTAGGAAAAAAAAAAGATGGTCCAGTGAAGGTAGCAAATAAGTTTTATCTAAACGGTGCGACATGTTTGACGGGCAGCTCTGCAGGGAGAGAAAGGGCTGTGGGGCTTTGATTCTCCCTATCCCGGGAGGGACTCCGGTGGAGACTGCTGTCATTTCAGAGGACTTCAGTTCTCTCCAGAGCCCGTATGCGCCTTCGGGTGTGTACCTCTCGAATTTGAGAGGGTGCTGTTTGGACAAGGAGGTTAAGAAACAGGGTCTAAACTAAGCTGAACATGAACAAACAAAAACAACAAACAAGCCCAGGATGGAAATGTGAAACAGCCCCAGTATGACTGCTGTGAACTTTTTCTATCTGGGTTAAGTATCTGTTTAAAATGCCTGGGTGTGGTGAGACCATATTTTCAGAGATGGAGAATAAATTAAGGGACAGTCCTGAGGTTATGGACTGAGGCCAATTTCAAGTTCCCACGCCGGGAGCCATCCACTAGCGCAGGGACTACTGCGGCTGTCACTGCACTGG
The DNA here is from genome assembly GCF_000299155.1 of Elephantulus edwardii. Lineage (NCBI taxonomy): Eukaryota > Metazoa > Chordata > Mammalia > Macroscelidea > Macroscelididae > Elephantulus > Elephantulus edwardii. The sequence continues at coordinate 8,692,396 of NW_006399798.1, read as the reverse complement.
CCCCTGCTGCCCGGTGACCCCGCGCACAAGGGAACGGAACACTGCTTGGTGTGGCACCCACAGAGTTTTCACCAGCGGATGCCCACAAGGAGACTGCCAGGCCTCTCTTCCAAGTTCACCTTAGTCTAGGAGCTCAGGTGAAATCTGCTCAGGGTGACAGCCACACACAAGCCACCAGGAGGTGGAGGGAGAGGTGGGTCTGTGGCCGCAAAATCAAATACAGGTGTCCCAGGTGGAAGAGAAGACTTCTGCCACCGAGCCAGCAAGACCACGTAAAGAAGAGAGAAACGCACCACCAGAAAAATACAAGGCCTCCCTCACATTTCAAAAAATTAAGAGCATGTAATTTTCATATACATCTATATGGTGTGTGTGTGTGTATCTCTCTCTCTCTCTCTCTCTCTCTCTCTCTCTCTCTCTGTCAATCAAAGAAGTCTTGAAAGCAGCTATGAGCTCTGCATGTGTTTACCTATTAGGTTGCTAACAGAAAGGTCACTGGTTCGGATCCATCAGTTGTTCCAGGGGAGAATGATGGGTCACCTCTTTCTATAAAGAGTCACAGCCTCGGAAACTTGAAGGAGGGTCGTGAGGAAGTGGAATCCACTTGACAGTGTGGGTTTTGGAGGTGACATAACAGTTATTAAAGCACTCAGTCGCCACTCACTGCAAAAGGTCAGTGGTTCAAACCCCCCATCAGCTTTCCAGGAGAGACGCCCTAGTGATATACCCTTGTAAAGATCACAGCCCAGGAAACCCGACAGGGGACTTCTAGCGTCCCGGGTCACTGTATGAAGGAACTGACCCAATGGCATCCAGCAACAGTAAACGTTCTTTACGGGGCTATTGTCACTCCATAGATTTATAACTTGCATTTTTCTGTTTGGGAAAAATCAATACAGACGTAAGCCTGTGGTGTTGTCACCCCACATCCTACCAGATTTTCTCACACTTTCCTTCAAGAGACTGAAGTGTCATGTCACATGATCCTATCAGGACACCTGCCACCCGACAAGTATGGAGGAGTCCTGGCTGAGAGGGACAGTCACAGTGTCCGCCCGGTGGCCTTGCTGAGGGCAGGGGACATGCTGAAGGCCACAGAGCTGGGGGGTTGGCCCAGGTGTGGGGCCCAGGCCTCCTGCCCCATACCCTAGGCTGCTCCCAAGTCACACCGGTTCCCTCATGACCTGACGCAACGCTCACCTCACAGCTGTCACCAACTTGTCCTCACCAAGGACAACTGTGTTTTCTTCCTCTTTTTGCTGGGGAAGGGCGACCAATGAGGGAGGAAGTGGCATCACCCCACAGCACTGTCACATGGTAGGAGTACGTGGTGACTGTCACCGAGCAGAGAAAGCTGTACAGACCCTGGCCTCAGGGGTACTCGGAGGCCGCTTGGACCCAGGAGCACGTGGGCTGGGGCATCTGCGACTCGGTGAAGCTTCTTCAAATAGGGCTTGAAAACATGTCAATGAACAAACCTCTTCACTTGAAACTTCTCTGATAGATTTCAAAAGGAGTGAGAAAGAGCCATGTCGCAGCTGTCACAGCTCCATCGCGGCACCCCTACTCCTGAGCGCCAAAGACTGGGGACAGCCTGAACACCCCTCAGTCGGGGAACAGGGAAGGAGCTCTGGTGGCCGAGTGGGGAGGAGCTGTGCTGCCAACCTGCAGGCATGCGGTTTGAATCCCCCAGCTGCCCGGCAAGAGATGGAGGGGCGATCTCGTCCCGTGACTGCCTCTGAAAACCCGCTGGAGGGTCAGCTATGGTCAGTTCCCCCTCAACTCAAAGAACACAAAAACTAGGGAGCGGTTACAAGAACACACCAGCTGGCATTCAGGAAAAGGGGGACATGAGTGAAACCCGTCTTCACACAGAAGCGGACGCAACCCACTGCTGTCCAGTGGTTGATGCCAACTTGTGATGACCTTCCCCTGGGCTTCCAAGTCTGCAAACTCAACAGAAGACTCACACTTTCCTCCCTTGGAGCGGCTGGTGGCTTCAAACCGCCAACCTTTCAGTCAGCAGCCCAACTCCTAACCCGCTGTCCACCAGGGCTCTCTGCCCCACAGAGCACTGCTATGGGGAAGCAGGAGACAGTGCACAGAACACAGACCTGTTTAGCCAGAAGAATTCATGAATAAAGTCGGCAAAGGGGGACACAGAGACAGTAGAGTCTCGTCAGGTTTGAGAGGAAAGCAGTCTTTAAAGAATAAGTGGGAATAATGTTTGAGAAAAACAAAAACCCAACTAGAAATTATCAAAGAATTAAGGACAAGGCTTTTACCTTGGCACCAACTTAAAACTATCTAGTTCTCTGGGCATAGTACTGGGTCCTTCCACTTGTGTCCACAGACTCTCTCACACAGAAACATGCCCAAGTCATACACGTTTGTGGGGTCTGCGCTGTGATCTCAGATGCCCGGGAGGAGAAAGTGGGCGCCCACAGCAACCTGGTGACAGGAGACCCCGGGAGATTAGGGGACCTGCTTACCAGAGAACCCAGCTCATGACAGCTGCTGCCTGAGCCTCCTTCCCAGAACAGGAGACGGAGATAAACCCTTCCCACTTCTCCGGAGATGGGCCGGCTTCCAGTGTCACCCAAGCCGGAGGCCAGGCGCCCACAGAGCTCTGGGGTCCCATCTGAGCTCTCACAGGAAGCAAAGAAGGATGGGGGGGGCCCGCCTAGAGTCAACCAGCACTGGGGGGTGGGCTCCTGCCCCTGGCTGGCCACCAAACCATGATCAGAAACTGTCAACAGCCCTCATATACAGAGGGCCCACTGTATGGGAAGCCAAATTTCATACCAAATATTATATGAAAAACCATATGCTTGTTCAGGAATTGAAGTAATTACAAATTTGTAAGTTAGGATTTCTCTTGTGAGAGATCACAGATAATGAGATGTTCCCAGCAGACAAGAGACAGCTAGGGAGAGTTACTCGGTGTGAAATACTTCCTGAGCTAAAGCATTAGGTTTACAGTAAAGGTTAGGTTTTAGAGTAAATTCAGCTCCATTTACAAGGAATTCTTTTTCTGATTTGCTTCCTCTGATTATCAGGAAATACACAGAGAGGCATGGCTTGAGGCCTTTCAGTCACAGCTGGCCCCCTGTCTTTATGCTCTCTGTTCTATCTCGTTCTTCGCTGTCTCATTATCAAGAATCACAAAAATATTTTACCCTCGGTCTGAGACACCACTGCCTGCCAGGTGCTGTGTAAGCAGTCCCACTGACCACAGAGACATTGCAGGTTCGGTTCCAGACTTTCACAGACACAACGTCCCAGTGCCTGGAAGTTAACTCTCCCCTGGCCTGCAGTGTCAAGGCTGCAGCGGCGCCATGAAGTCTGAAATGCCATGAGAATCCGGGACACTGAGACACAAAGGGACTCCCACTGCTGGAAAAATGGCTCCGGCCGATCTGAGCAGCACACTTGAAATGCACTGCGGCAGAGCTGGTTCTCACTCAGAGTGACGCTCCTTTGGGTGTCCGAAGCTGTAAACCCCGGAACAAGAGGAGACTGCTTGTCTGTCTCCTGCAGAACGGCTGGAGGATTCGAACCACTGGAGATGCGTGGACTTTTAGTTCACCGTCTATCAGGCTGTGGACTACACACCAACGTGGAATAGGTGAGAAGTACAGTCAAGTGGCTGAACAGGAGGAGGAGGTGCGCATGTCTGTTTATGCTCATCACTCACAGCACCCTTGCAAGAAAGTGACCCCGTTTTACAGAAAGATAAATGGAGGCTCCGAGAGGTGAATTTTGCTCTGAAGGGGTGCTTGGAGCCCGCTTCTCCTAGTTCTTCGGACCCGTGTGCGCGTGGTTCTCTGCAGGAGACAATGCCACTGCCCTGCCCAGAGGCTAGAGTGAGCATAGGGACAGGGCTGAGACCCCCAGAAACAAGACTCACTTTGCAGACTCCCTCATTAAAGCTCTGAGGCTGCAACAGAACTCAGCTCTTGGATGGTGCAAACAGTTAAGGGCTCAACGACAAACTCAAATGTTGCCGGTTCAAATCCACTCACAGGTGCTTTGGAATAGAGCCTGGGTGATGGATCTGCTTCTAACTGGTCACCTGACAACTTCACAGAACAGCTCTAGTCTGCACTCAGGGTGTCGCCAGGCGGCAAATTCACCTCAATGGTCATCTGAGACCAGGATCCCGTTCCGTCTTCCTGCTCTGAGAAGTCTCTCAATGTTCCCATCCCTTCAAGGTGAGAGGTGGTGGGGACCGCCTAGCATGGCAAGGAGGGGCCTAGCACGACGCCCTGTTTTATGTTCTATTTGCTCTGTTCCAATCTCAGTCTTCTGGATGGTTCTGAAGGTTCTGAGGCCCCAGGAGAAAGGCAGAAGCCTGACCCAGCCCTGCTCCTAAACCCTCCCAGACGGAGGGCCTCTGCACCACCCTCCCTCCCACCTGTCCACTGGCCAATCCAGGCCAGGCTAGTGGGCCCAAGGGTGCCACTGCCCGGCCGCACCCAGCCGATCCCATTTCCTGGACGAGAACCTTCTCTGCTTTGGTGGCCTCTTCCTGGGAGGCAGGGCAGGCGAACAAGGCCTAGACTTCACTCCAGCTTTCCAGAGTGGGCGCATGTCCAGTGGCCGTTCTGAGGAGACGGGACAGGGACAGAGGAGGCCAGAGCACAGAGGGAGTGGGGGAACCAGCCCCACGCAGTCAGGACAAGAGCTGGAGAATTCACAGGGGGCCACTGGGCAAGAAAGAAAGGAACAGGCCGCATCCGAACGTCTCAGCTCCTTCCCCGTCCTGCCATTTCCCTAGGGGTCATTAAAGAATTTACACCCAGAAAGCAAAAACAAATTGAAAGGACAAAACCCTTTAGTGTGGAGTCAATTCCGACCCGTGGTGATCATAGTAACCATGGACTCCGGATTCAGATGACATGCCGGTCATCGGGCCTTCTGCACGCTGCGGGATGGGTCAGAACCAGCAACCTCTGCGTTGGTACTGAGCCCAAAACCATCTGCATCACACAAGAACCTTCACTTACACCTACACAGCTCATGATGGCGGTCACTAGCCTCAGGCGGCTGGCCCTCACTGCCCACACATCAGAACCAAGTCTCCAGCGGGTTTTCAGAGGCTGTAAATCACACGGGACGGGACTGCTCTTCTTTCTACCTTAGAACAGCTGGTAGAGTTGAGCTATCTGCCTTGGGGTTGACAGAGCAATTCTTAACCCCCTGGGCCACCAGAGCTCCTAACCTGAAAGGGAGCACGGCCCAACCAAGACGCAATGGGAGTGTAAAACACACCCTCAAGTTCAGTGAGCTAGTATGTAAACAAGAAAGCAAACTGGCTAATCTGTAACTTTATATCAAGTACATGCTGAAATGATCATATATGAGATTGCTGTTGTTAAGAGCCGTTGAGTCATAGCGACCCTATGAATGAAAGACCTGAACACTTGTATAACTTTCATCCTTTCTCCAGGTTCATAGACTTTCCGGAGGGAAGCTATTTCGGAAGTGGATGCCACTCCTGCTTCCAAGCTTGTTTGAATCGGGGAGCTCCATCAAACACTGTCCACCATGGGTGACCATTCTCGCATTTGACACACCAGTGTCACAGTGTTCAGCTTCACAGCAACCACGAGTTACCTCCGTACAGCAAATGGGCAGACCAGGGCTATATGACCTAGAAGAATGTTTGACCAAAAACAATTAAACAAACAGATTAAAACAATTAAAAACAGGCCTGAGGGCCTCGGAGTTGAGCCAGCCAACTTCCAGAGTGGAGAGAGACTCCACAGGCCTCAGGCCAGGCCAGCCCGCAAGCTCAACGCCTCAGCAAGATTTTAAAGTCAAACCCTTGAGCAGGCCTCAGCCTCTGCCCCCAGTGAGAACAGTAACACACAACAAACAGATCCCAGAAACTTCCCTTGCCTGACTGCCACCAAGGTGAGCCACCACCCTGAGGTCAGCCAGCCAACTTCCAGAGCAGAGGGAGACTACGGAGTTAAATAAAAATCTAGGCATTTTACCTATTTTTTAAATGCAGCACTCACCCACACCTTTGAGTCCCTTCTGACGCATACTCCACAGGGTTTCCTCTTGGGAAACAGGCAGTCGCCCTTTCTCCCAAAGTACCTCTGTGGATTTGAACTGCCAACCTTTGATCCAACACCTAAAGGCTTAATTATACCACTCAGTGACATCAAATGCAGTTACCAGACAATGTAAAGCTTGTGTTTCTATTTCCATGACATATCATCCATTTAAAACCCAAATATTTCCCCTTTGTTAGTCCTGTGTCATTTCACAGGCAGCTAGATTAAGAAAGGCATTGTTCACAGAGGGGTGAAAATAATGACGTGTTCATAAACACTACCACCGTCATTCAGATAAAGTTCTAATATTTCAATTCCTGCATTCAGACTGCCACTGGTGAACGCCGGATGCTTCAAGGTTTTGGTTTCAACTCTGACACAAAAATCCTCTCAGCTCAATATGGAGACCTGTGTCGTGAAACAATTTCCGGAAGATATTGTTTTGTAAGCAAAATTGCTTTTGTTTTCTCTTGTTAACTCCTGAATGGTCTTATCGGTGTCCAGTCCCAGCAACAGACAGAGGAGAGGACAAAGGTGTGTAACCAAACCTGAACCCACGGGTGTTAGGTCGGTTCCCAGTTCCCACCCGCAGTGACTTTGGACTGGACACCACGTTTTCTCAGGATGCATTAAAAACAGCAAAAAGGCACCGACCACTTCACCAGTGGCTTGGCATTTGCATCTCTTTGATTACAACGGTGAACATTTTAAGACTGTATGACTGGAATCTGTAGCCTTTCCCTTGAGAATAGCTGCTAAAACCTTCCCCCCATTTTTCTAGAGAGAAGGGACATGATCCCTTTCCCAATGGATTTATGAGACTTCTTTAAATATTAACCCGAGGAACCAAACCCACTGCCACCGACTTGATACTCAAGGCTGTAAACCTTATCAGGACCAGGTTACCTTCACATGAGTCCAAGGAGCAGCTGAGGGGGTGCAAACAGCTGGACTTTCAGTTACCCATCCACCCCTCAGCCCCCTCCTCCACCAGAGCTCTGTTAAGATATTAGAGCTGTAGGGAGCTCTGGTGGCCTAGTGGCAAGAAGCTGCACTGCAATCCCAGAGATACGCGGTTTGAATCCACCAGATGCTCTGCTGGAGAAGGAGGGACAATCTCCTCCTGTACCAGTCAGATCCAATTTGACGCTACACACACACACACACACACACACACACACACACACACACACACACACACTAAAATTTTTTTTAAAAAAATACTAGAGCTGTTTAGATCTTATCTTCGAACTGTCGTGATGGTGACTATTCCCAACTATACCACAGACTTCCCAAAGAACACACTTCTCTGTCTTGGAGACAGTGCAGTCTGAAGTCTCTTCAGAAGCAAGGAGGGGGAGATTTCCTCTCTGATACTTTAGATGGTCATCAAGAGGGGCCAGTCCCTGGCGGAGGACATCAAGCCTGGAAAAGCAGTTAGTGAAGACCTTCAACAGGACAATGGGGCAATGGCCGGACCCGAAGGCTTGAACGTGGCAGTGATTGTAAGGATGACACGGGGCTGGGCAGGGATTCCTTCTGCTGTACACAGTGTGGCTATGAGTTAGAGCTGACATCACAGAATCTAAGGGAGTTCTCGTGGCACAGTGGTAAGGAACTGTGCTGCCAACACAAAGGTACATGGTTCAAATCCACCGTTTGCTCTGTGGGAGAAAAATGGGAAATTTCACCCGTGCAATTCACTGGAAGCCTCCTGGAGGGTCAGCTACGAGCTGGTTCTGACCTGACTGCGTACAGCAACAACAACATACTTGGGGGCTCTTGTGGCCCAGTGGTAAGGAGCTTGTGTTGCCAACCCAAAAGCAGTGGTTCAAATCCACCAGTCGCTCTGCAGGAGAAAGGTGGGCAATCTCCTCCTTTGGGGGATTTACTGCCTCTGAAAACCTACTGGAGGGTCAACCATGAGTCCTTTCCAACTCGGTAGATAACAACACACCTACCTCTTTGTATAATGATTTTCTTTTCCAAGGAGTTCTCAGTAATTTTTTACATGGTTCAAATCTGTCTGCTTTAGGGTTTCCGCCTCATCCCTCCCCATCCTCCTGTCCCCGTGTATGGAAACAGTTGCTACTATTAAAACTACAAGATAATGTAATAATTGAAAACAACTCCTAATAATGAATACTGGAAAGAGCTACACCAAACTAGAAGTGTCTCTGACTAATGAAAATGTGAGTCACTTAAAGACAGAGAACACAGATCTAATTCTAATCACAGTTACTGCTTCCTTAGAAATGCTGTTACAGAATGTGAGTAGAGCATCAAATACTTTATATGTGGATACCACCCACCCACGAGTCTATTCCCAGACAGACTTCCTTTTAGGTTCATTGAGTTATAATTCAACAAGATACTATTACGATGTATAATATTTTCGAGTACTTGCTAGGTTACTTGCCCTACTTTTTATCCCCCTAAGATTCTCTCGAATTTTCTACTGCATTCAGTCTTCTAGGTGGACGTTAGAGACACTTTAGTAAGTGACAAAAGAAATTCTGAAAGCTTTCTAATGAAAAGAAACCATGAAATTAATTTGGAAGAAATTTGTTACCACACTATTGTGTCTTTCTGTTCATTTAATCAAGTCCTTTTAGACATTCTCTTTTAAACTTTATAGTTCTTCCTACAAGTCCTGCCAATTTCTTGTCCTGTTTATTCTAGATAAGTTTATAGTCTCCTGCTGTTTTGAATAGGTGTTACACCCACCTCCCTTTATAAAAAGCCAAATTCATTGCCATTGTAGACCGTGCCAACCAGGGTTCTTTTTTCACCTTCACACATACATTCTCTGTATTTTATGACCTTTTTGTATTTAACATTTCATAGCAGTTTGGGTGAACACATACAGAACACGTTAAGATTCTCATCCAACAATTTATATACAGTTTGCTCTGTGACATTAGTTTTAATCATCCCAATGTAACAAATCTCTTCCCACTTCTTTGTTATTGTTGTTGTTAGGTGACAGAGTGCAGTGTAATTCACAGCAAATCTATGAAGAACGGATCTAAACCCTGACCTGGCCTGCATCAACTTCATCAACTCCGACACACCTGAGCCCATCGCTGCAGTCACTGTCAGTCCACCTTGTTGAGGGTCTTCCTCTCCTCCGTCGACCCTCCACCATTCCAAGTATGATGTCCTTTTCCAAGGAACAGCTCCTCCGGACAACATGCCCAAGGTATGTGAGACGAAACTTCACCATCATGGCCTCTAGTTCCAATTGTCTTTTTTTTTTCATGGTGAGAAAAATTTGTATTGAGAATTAGCCAGCTGGACTCAGTTTAGATAATCCCAATGTTGTTGGCAACATCCAAAGCATCATAATCAGGAGCAAGTCAAACACAGGCCTCCTTCTCTCCATCAGGCCTAATCAAGGTGTTGACCTTGGCTACATCAATGTCATAGAGCTTCTTTACAGCTTGTTTGATCTGGTGCTTGTTGGCCTTGACATCCACAATGAACACAAGTGTGTTGTTATCTTCTGTCTTCTTCACGGCTGACTCAGTGGTCAGGGGAAACTTGATGACGGCATAGTGGTCAAGCTTGTTTCTCCTGGGGGCGCTCTTCTGGGGGTATTTGGGCTGACTTCGGAGTCTCAGCATCTCAGGCTGCCGGAAGGTGGGTGACGTGCGGATCTTCTTTTTTTGTGGCTGTGGACGCCCTTCAGGACGCCTTCTTGGCCTTTAATGCCTTTGCTTTGGCTTCAGTTTTGGGAGGGGCAGGGGCTTCCTTCTTCGCTTTCAGCTCGACCTTCGTAGAAAGGCTCTGCCTGTCCTTTTTTATTGACACTTGCTGCCTTGTAAACTTTATTTTTGAGCAAATACTGTGTTCTCTTGGTTTTACACCATTGATTTTTATGACCGGCTTTGGCTGGTACATGAGAATGCTACAGTAGACTGCCGTGTGATGGTGGTAGTGGTCTTCCAAGGGTCACCCAGCTAAATCTCTACTCCCTCTTACATACCTGAATCAACTTTATGATTAAATCTTTTGAGTTTTGTCAGTAGACAAGCCCAGCATCTGAGACTCAGAAAAACTCTGCCTCCTCCATTTCTCATTCTTATCTTGTTACTCCTGCCTTAACCTCGAAATCCAAAGAATGTCAAAAATCACTAACAGAGACATCAGCAATATGAAACTCCAAGTCTATGTTATCCAACGTAGCGTCACAGATGACCACTGAGGGTTTGTGCCATGACCACTGGACTTGAGAAGGAGAAAGTAAATACACTTCAATGATTTTAAATGTAAAACCCGATACTTGATTCCATTTGTCTGTAACATATGTATGTCTGGGACAATATGAGAATATGAATTTACTTTTTCAACTGTAAATTTTCTGAACTTCAAACCCAGTTCTCACCGTTATAAGCAGCACCCACACTGCCACAAGCTGTAGGTGTCAATTATCTCTGGTGGCACAGTGTGTGAAGCATCTGGCCGCTGACCGAAAGGTGGGCAGTTTGAATCCGCCAGCCATCAGGAGGAAGACAGGCAGGGTCCTCCTATAAAGATGGACAGACAGCCTTCTTCGAGGCCTGAGGAAGAGTCACTGTGAGCTGGTATCAACTCAGCGGCAGAGCCTCGACAGGGGTGAGTAGACACCACACTGGATTTTGAAGATTTTGTACAAACATAAAGGAATGTAAAAGATCCCAAAGATTCATATTATATCACGTTATGACGATTATCTGGATAGATCAAGTTCAAGAAAATATATAATTAATTTCACCGTAATTTTATTTATTAATTTTAATGAAAGTTTACAGAGACTTAGGATTTCCAGTCATTCACTGTTGCACTTTTCTCCCTGCCCACCCACTCCAAATTACTCTTCTTCTTGTAAAGAAAAACTCTTTCATTGGTATGCAATCCCTCCCCCCCAAATCCACTCCACTATGCAGCCTTCACTCTAGAATTCTGCCATGGCAAGAATACCCATTCATATATCCCTTTTAAACAGTTCTCTCCCTCATCTGTTTCAATGCAGTATACATCATTCCTCCCCTCCTTTTCTGTCTTCCCTCAACCCTGATGTCAGTCCCATTTTACAACAGTGGCCCTATGCAATATTTGTCCTTTTGTGACTGAGATATTTCACTCAGCATAATGTCCTCCAGGGTCACCCATTTTGTATAATATTTCATGAGTTCCTTGTTTGTCAGTGCAGCGTAGTATTCCATTGTGAACTTCACTTTAAATTTGAAAATGTAGCTACAAGAGAACTTCCTGTTCTATAGAGATCTCGAAGTAGGCCCCTGTTAGCAGCGCCGTCCACACCAGACGTACCGGGAAGTCAGTACTGGCGTTACTCATGCCCTTCCTATTGGGTTCATACGGACATTCCTCATCATCTTAAGGAATTTACTGTTCTTAGAATTTATAGGAAAACAATACCCATGACTCAGCCAGGCCACGTGGTAGGGAAACACATCAGTTTGGACAGTTTACCCTTTTGCTGCTGGGAAGAAAATGTTGCTATTGTTAGATGCTGAGAAGTCATCTACGACTCAGCGTGACCACATGAACAACAGATCACAACAGATCCACATCGGAACTCGGCCCTTCTTATCCTGTGCCATCGTGAGGAAGGAAAAGAGAGAAGAGGGAATGCAACCTCGCTTCCAGAGTGACCTGGAATCAAAGAGCTTTGGGATAATGTTTCCCAGAGCTGCTTCCAACAGTTATCAATACGGTGTCCAGAGGAACCCACCCTGAGAAGTGTTACCCCAGCCTTGGGACAGTGCTGCCCAGTCCCAGTAATTACTCCTTGGAAGCGTTTTTACTTTCTCTGCATCAGGCTTTTTTATTTATACAGTCCAGGTCACACAGGGAGCTCTGGTGGCCTAAAGGCCAGAAGCTGAGCTACAATCCCAAAGGCACACAGTATGAATCCACCCTCTGCCGTGCAGAAGAGGATGGTCAATCTCCTCCCTTGATATTTATACTGCCTCAGAAAACTTGCTGAAAGGTCAGCTGTAGGTCAGCTCCAACCAGATGCCACATAACAATGTTGTAGTGGGGGGAAACAGTAACTGCATCAGTTACTAAAAAAGTCAAGAAAAGGTAGTGGCATGCTGTATAAAAGGAGAAAGATAAAAAGGAGTGGGAGAACCAGCCAGCCAACTTGGAAACTCCTCAAGGTTACGTCTGCACAAAGATTGCATACACGGCTTTTCCTTCTGACAGGGCACAGAATAGTCAGTTCTGTAACACCAAAACTCAAAGGCGTCACTTCTTCTCCTGTTATCGTTATTCATTGTCAAGCTCTCAGATACAGAACAGCTGACTGGAAAGACTGTAGCTGGAATTATCTAGGGTCTATTTTATATCAAGGTGATAAAGAAAAAGGGGGCTATGTGCGGGCTTCTTAGATAAAGGACTTTTTGATACTTCAAGGAGCTCTGGCAGTGTGACCATGTCAAATGTTTAGTGGTTCAAATTCACCAGTCGCTCCTTGCGACAGAGTCACTGTGGGTGGGAGTGGACTTGACAGTGGCTGGGTGTCATTCTTCACCCTGCTGTCAGAGGGGCCAGTTCCTGGATAGAGACATCTCAACAGCCATGGGTCTGGTTTGGAAGGTAACTGAAAGCTCTATGGAGAAACTGTCATCAAGCCCACCTTGCAGATAAGAATACTGAGGGTTAGACACCATGAACGACGAGCCAAGAACCAACTGGCTGGTAACAGAGAGCTGAGAATTCAGTCCGCTTGGATTTTTCCACCCCCAGATGTATCGGGGAGGTGACAGCGTGCTCAGGCCCCAGCCTCTGATGACCAAGGTTACAGACACCTGGACATCCACTGTTCTGCACACAATTCCAGTTGAAATTCTCCTTAGTGTTGATGCCCCAGGCCCCCCTGCTCCCCAGGAAAGTATCAACTAGCCCTGGGAATTTCAGCCTTTAGGGGTCCATGCTGTTGGGGACCGCTGTTCCTCATAAGACAGGAACTGGCCCCTCTGCTCCATTTCTGTCCTTACCCCAAAGCCATCACCCATTGGGCCAGGGCCAGAAAGGGAAAGAGTGCCTCTCCCAGAGCTTGGAGTCCGGATGGCCTAATCAGGTGATGGGGGAGGGAAAGGAGGCGGACAGGAAGCCCCAGGGGTCAAGATGAGGAGGAATCGGTGACTCAAGGACATCCTGCAACTTCACTTGTTTGAAAGGCTCTTCCTGGAGGCGTATTTCCCTTACTCCACTACCGGCACAAGCCAGCTCCCATCACCGCGGGACACGCAGGGGTGCACTGGGGGTCCACAGCGCCCAGCAGGGCAGCCACCCACTGCCTCAATCAGGGAGAGGCCCTCCTGGGGGAACAGGCTCCGCCCTCGGTCCTGTCTCAGAAGGAAGCAGCCCGGCTTGAAATCAGATCCTTCCCAGCAGGGCTGGGCGGTGGCTGATACGTGGGGGGAGGAAAAGGACACTCCAGGAGGGGGTCTCCAGGGGGAATCACCCCAGACAGGGGCCAGAGCGGGCAGCACAGTGGTTAGGCTGCTAAACAAAGAGGCAGGCAGTTTGAGTGCACTTTGGGTATGTTTCTAGATTCCCTGGAGAGGGGACACGATGCTCCGGAAAGGTAGAGGGTCAGTGAGGGAGAGGAAGACCCTCAACCAGGTGGACTGACACAGTGACCACAGCCAACTGGCTCAAGTGCATCAGGATGAGGAGGCTGGGCCAGGGCAGCACAGGCTTCAGGTTTGTTGTTCACGGGGGAGGGGGCGGCAGTGTGAGTCCTACTCAACTTGACAGCCCCTAACAACAGCAGCCCCCATGGGAGAAAGGTGGGCAATGTCCTGTAAAGATTTAGATCACCTTAGAAACCTGGCAGAGTCAGAACAGACAGGAGCGAAGAGGGTGGGAGAGAGTTATCACAGAAGGCCTTGAGCAGTGCAAACAGGTAATAACAGGCCATAGGCTCCTCTGCTAACCAGACAGCTGGCTATGTGTCTAACCAGAGGTGCCTCAGAAGAAAGCCCTGGCGATCTAGTTCCCAAAATTCAGCGGCTGGAAACCACCCAGCAAGCACAGTTCTTCTGTGAGTCACACGAGCAGGAACTGACTGACTGGCTTCTTTCAGCATCACCAGGGAGGATGAAACAGACTCCTTGGGAGACAGAGGTCAGTTCCCTCCTGTGAGTATTCACAGCCTAGGAAACCCAACAGAGTCACTGCCGGTCGGAAGAGACTTGATGACAATGGGTAGGTGTCATACTTTACCCCGTTATCAGGAGAGGCCAGTTCCTGGAGCGAGACAGGCTGAAACAGGCTCCCGGGGGCCTGTGTATAGACAGGTGAAGCACTCAGCACCTCACTGGGTAGGGAGTGAGCCCCGGAAAGCATGCGTGTTGAACATGACGCTGTAATGTGTTCCCACACTACATGTGCGACCTCAAAAGGGAGGGAAGCTTGCAGCATTCCCCACGGGTCTCTAACCACTGTCACTCCCCTTATTTCAAATGAGAGATGTCATTAGCCTGGGGGGCCCCCACTGCACCCCAGGGTAGCCAGAGGATGCCTCATCTCATCTGACAGGTCTATGGTAACGAATGTTCTAGGGGGCGTCCCTGGGATTAACTCTCTCGGGCTGAAGGCTCCTCGAGCCAGCGGGCACTGAGCTGTTGCCTCTGTCCTCCCTCTGCAGATCTTCCCAACCATGGGGTCAGTGAGTTACCTTCTCACTGGGCTTCCAGAACCTTCCTCCCTATCACCTTTGACCCTTCAATGATCCCAGCTGGAGGAGTCTGGATTTTCTCAGCTAAGACTTAAGCCCTTTTTGAGTTCAGTTTATCAAGATGGATGAGGGGAACCCTCTGGAACTCACAGCAACTCTAGGGCATGGAGCAAAAAGGCCCCAGAGGGTTTACGAGCCTGTAAATCTTTGCAGCCAGCCTCACACGGAGGAGGGCAGAGACAGAAAAAGAAATTCCCTAGATTCTTCCTGAGAATCAGGGTCAGCACTCACTCCGGGGCTCAGAGGTTCCTGAAAGGCACCGGCAACAAAGAAAAGCACAAACACTCAATACAAACAACTCCCAATAAAACATCCACACGGGCCCCTGGGCCGTGAGCAGGATTTCATTAGTGGTGCCCATAAATCGCACCTCTGGTCATCTTGGACGGGTCCTTTGGTGCTTGCTCGGGCCCTCTCTTTAAACTCTGGGGGTGGAGAGACCCCTCTCTGATGCTCTAGGGTCACAGGCATCCCTCTGACGTGAAGGAACATGATTTGAGAGCAGAAGGTGGAGGCTCTTTTAAGGTAAAGAAGAGACAGCAGCAGAGAACAGATGCTGAAACACCCAGCGGCGTCACAGTCACATCTGGGGTGACCCAACGCTGGAGTCTCAAGGCCAAGTTTCGTTACGCAAGAGCACTCCCAGCCCAGTTCCACTGTCCATGTGACACAGGTATAAAGTGAGCCCATGTGTCCCGAATGACCAAGGCAGACGCCGGTGACAGGGGCTTGGCACAGAGGCAGCAGTCGCCAAGGGTTCTCAGCCCCAGCACTGGCATTTTACAGACTGGGATGAAAGAAAGCAGGTCCGGTCCAGGTGTGTCGGGCTGGGTAAGAAGTTCCCAGCTTCATTTACGAACATCTCAAATATGCGTGGACAAACAGGCCTCGCCGAGCCCTCAAACAGGAGGCTGAGTGGAGACCACCAGTGGCCCTGTTCCTGGCAAAGGAGGACTTGGGCAGTAGCACTGCCAGCCTGGCCCGGAGCCCGGCGCTGCACGCTGGCAGAGCTCGGGACGATGCATGCCGGCTGGGAAGCTGCCTAAGGCGTGTGGACGTGGAGGATTTTCAGCAGAGCTTCTGGGTACAGTGAGTGGAAATACGGGAAACAGCTAACCTTCAGCCAACGCAAAAGCAAAGAGAGTGCTGTCCAGGTACCCCCGTGCCCTCTTCCCCATCTCTATCCAGCATGGGTGGCCAGAGACATCCGAGTCACTGGCTACAGGTGGTCTGCAGGCCACCTCTGTCAAAGGACCCTGAGAAAGCACTCAGCTCTCACTATTTGGTCCCCTTTCCCAAGGTCCAGGAAAACCTCCAGTCCACAGGTCATAAGATCTCTGTGGGTCAGCTCTCAGCTTCCACGGCAAGATTGCTCAACTCCGCCCGCTCCACCCCCAAGCCTTATCTCTGGGATCAAATTCTCCAAGAACAAACCCCTCCCTCTCCAACAGGGATCAGGACTCAGTACCAATCCCAGCCTCTGCCCCTCCACCCCAACCCGTGCAAACCACAGAAGAGCCAGGAGGGGAAGAATATCAAACACCTTGCCCGCCACACCAGGGCACAGCCTGTCCCAGCCACAGAAATCAACCTGCTGTTCCAAAGGTGCTGGGTGTTTGATTCCAGGAACCAGGTGCAACTTCAGGCACTTCCAGGCAAGCCTGTCATTGGCAAAGAGGAGGCTGAGATCCTCTCCCAGGGCAGCATCTGACCCCTACTTTGTAGTAGATTTGACCCTGGTTGGCCTGGGAGTGTGTGTGGTACAGGGGAGACTCTGGATTGCTGGGGATCTAAGGGGCAGTAAGTTCTAGAGAGTTCATGCATGTGATACCAGCATGGTGTTTTGTTTTTTTTTTTTGAGAGGGGGTAACGTGCAAGAGAGAAATGGGGTGGGGGAAGGTGGAACCTCAGCACATGGAAGTGGTTCCAAGTGGCAGGGAGCAAGACGCAGGGGGTCTGTGAACTCAGGGAGCTGAGATTTATCCCCAAATCACCACCTCCTGGGAGCAGGCTCACCGCACCGATGAGACCAAGCCTGGTCCCTGCAGGTGTCACTGGGGCCTATGGAGGAGCAGAAAAGCTACGTTCCAGGGTTCACTCAGCACCCTTGTGGCAAAGAGCAACTGTCCCCAAGAAGTGCAAGTTCAGAGTCCAAGTTCAAAAGAGATAACCAATCTCAGGTCAGTCACATGGGCAGCTCACAGAGCCCCTGATAAAAGGTGGTGCCCATACACCCACAGGGGGTCTGCTGCCCTGCAAACTTGGTCCCCACGATGCCCTGGTTCCTGCAGTGCCGCCTTGGTCCAGAAAACTCGCTGGTTTCTGGGGGACCCCCCCCCCCTCCTTTGTGTCCTGCTCTTTGTTCTCTTAAAATCCAGTCCATCCCCCTCGGTGGTCCCTCCTCCACCAGAGCCCCAGCAAGGGGGCGGGGGCAGGTGGGAGTGATTAGAGACCCAGACGGGGCAGAGAAGTTTCCTGGCAAGAGGCCCTCAGCAGCTGGCCCCTCATTGTTTGCGCCCAGGTCGGAGTGGGAAACCTTTTCAAGGTCCAGATGGCTGCGGGCGCAAGCGCGGCGCGACAGGCCCTCCAGCGCGAGAGAGACCCAGTCCCCATTCACAGCTCAGCTACCTGGGCCAAGAATGGGGGCCGAGGGCGCAGCCCGGGCCCGTGGGAGCCGCTCAGATTGCAACGGAGTGGGAGTGGTGGAGGAGGGGGAAGTTCAAGACAACAAGAAAAGCATTGGATTTCCCCTCCATTCTCCCAGGGAGAAAAGAAAACTTCCAAAGCCCTGGGCAGCTGTATCTCATCAGGCGAACACACAAGGAACCTGGTTTGAGTTAGCAGCGAGGTCCCCTCCCCCAGTGGCGCGCTCACATTGCGCGCGCGCTTTCACACACAACTCACACACACTGACACGCTCACTCGGGTTCAGGAAGCCAGCCCGGCTCCCCGATCCCTCCCAACGCTTCGGACCCGGCCACTCACCAGCGGCGTGCCAGATGTCCAGCGTCAGGACAGCCCGTGGGACGCACCCGAGACCCGGGGCAGCTCTGCAGCCCCCGGCTGTAGGCGCTCCAGGACCGGGGCGGAGCCAGAGGCCGGGATTCGGTCGCTGCCGCCCCATTCGAGGGATTAAATCATTAACTAACCGTCCCCGCCTGCGGCCGCACCAGGGGCGCCTCACTCCGGGGCGCACTCGGCGCGCAGAACCCTTGAAGCCGACGCCGCCCCAGGCCCCGCTGCCTCCTCGGCTTCCAAAAGGCCGCGATCTCGCAGGGCCCCAACCGGCGCAGGGCACCCGGTCCCCTCCGGGCTCAGCCTCTGATCGTCCGAGGAGGCGGGCGGGGCGGAGGAGGGCCGGGCGCACCGAGTGGGGGGCAGGGTGTGTCCTCCGGCCAGTCCCTTCCTGGTGGCTCCGGCCACTCCTTTCTCCCTGCCGGTGACACTGGGTGGCGTGTGCTGCAGTGTGTGTACGAGAGCGAGTGCGTGTGTACACGCCTCCGCCACCACCCGCGACGACGTGGATTTTCGTGGAGAACTCCGCGCGCACACGCCCCCCTTGCCGAGGCTGCGGACTGCGCGCCGCCGACGGTGGGCCCTGGCACCCTGGCTCTCACCCCCCCATTCCCGGATCGGGGGTGGGTCTTTGAAAGCCTAGTCTCCCACCTGGCAGCATTCGGGGCCGGCGGCGGGTCTGGGGAGGGGAAATCGAGGTGGAGGGAGGCTGCGCCCGCGCGCAATCACCCCTCCTCCTCCCAGTGCCCGCTTAGCGCCGGCACCCCGTCCCGGCTCGGCGTCCCAGGCGCCCGCCCTGGCCTGCGGCGAGTGAAGGGGCGGGGGTCTCTGCGCCTTCTTCCCACCCCTGGCCCTCCACGCGAGGCTTTTTCAGTCCTCCCCGCCCCACTAGGGGCTTGAGCCCACCCAGGCCTCGCCGGGCGCAAACGGCTGTCAGGACTGGAAGCGAGTGCCGGTCGCCTACCTCGGTGGCCAGAGACGCGGCCGTGGGGCTGGGACAGCGGTGCGCTCCGCTCGGCGGGCTCCGCGCGGCGCCCGGGGTGGTGGCCCATGGCAGCCCGGCGTTTGTTTCCCTCTGGCTCTCGGGCTCCGAGCCGGGCGCCGCGCGGACACTCCCCTCCCAGGCTCCTCCCGCTCCCGCCCTCCGCGCCCCTCCGCGCTGATGTCACGCTGCCGCCGCAGCCAATGGAGCGGGGGAACCACAGCCCGGCCGCCCCGGCCTTCGCGGTTCAAATCCGAGAGCCTGGGACTTTCGGCGCTCCATGTGGGGAGGCCCGGCCGGGAAGTCAGCCAGACTCCGGGCCAGCGGGGCCCCGGGGCGCCAACGTCGCTGCGCGCGGGCTCCTACTCCCCATCTGAGGTCCTCTGGGGTCAAGGATTCGTTT
The DNA here is from genome assembly GCF_000299155.1 of Elephantulus edwardii. NCBI lineage: Eukaryota > Metazoa > Chordata > Mammalia > Macroscelidea > Macroscelididae > Elephantulus > Elephantulus edwardii. Next base: position 8,673,173 of record NW_006399798.1, on the reverse strand, counting down.
CCCTCCAGGGCTGGGCCCCTGCTTGGAGCAAAGCCCTCCCAGTGTTCTCCCCATTTCCAAGCAAAGTCCAGAAAACGAGGGACCTATTTTCCGCCCCTTCCCGTCGCTCCGATCGCCTCCAGACTCGGTGCCCTGGGGAGATCGGAGCGGGGGCGGGGGCAGTGGCGGCGCCAGACTTGTGGATTGCGTCCCAGACTCTTACAGGAAACGAGAGGGAGGCGGGAGGATCAGCTCTGGCCAAGCGGCCTGGAACCGAGTGTAAGAAGAGTTTGGGCAGCGTGACCTGTGTTCCGGTCATCTGCCCAGGCAGCGTTTAACTCCTGCGTGCCAGGTTCTGAATCCTATGAGAACCGGACCTGGAGGGTGTGCTTTAGAGGAGCAGCGCCCATTTATAATTTAGCAAGGCCAAAATAAAGAGCAGGGATGAGATAGCCAAGGAATGGGGAGTGGACGAGGCGCGGAAGGCGAGAAAGGTCCCCACCAGTAGCAGGTCCCCCACCCCGGTTTGGCGGACACTCACCACTCAAACTCCTGTTCTGCATGCGGTCTCAGGGACTTTCCCGTCTCTTTGTCGCCTCTCTCCTGTCTGTGTACAGTTCTTGAGAAAGAACTGTTCTGGAGGCTAAGTACTGTGGTCCCTCCATCGTATGGTGAAAAATTAAAATCCCAAACCAGGCACTCGGATGGGGGTAAGGGGTGCTCAGAGACACTGGAGCCAAACCCACATGGGGGCAAACCCTCAGCGGGTTATCACAAATGGCTAACCCTCTTATCTCCTTGTCCAAAGAGCAAGGGGCCTCACACTGCAGGCCCTGCCCGCTCCTCTGGGCGGGGTGACAGAAGTGAAGCTTCAAGAGGGAAAAGGCCTTGATAAGCACAAAGCACCCAGAAAATGGAGTTGACGGTCATCACCCAGAGCTGGGACCCAAAGGTGTTTGTCACTCCTGGTATCTTCAAAGTTGGACCTGTTGGAAAGCTTGCAGAAGGGTGGACTGGTGAAGAGACTGAGAGGCACATCCGGCTTGGAATTCCATCTCTTCTGTGACTAGCTGGGTGAGTTACAGGAGGGCTTCCCATCTGTGAAATGGGAACAGGGATCCCTCCTCCATAGTAAAAGACACATATTAAACAGGCACACCTACAGATAGCCAAGATCCCCTTTCTGCTCATACTTTCCTGTCCTTCTACAGAGCCCTCTCTGCCAAAAGATGCAGGAAGAATCTTTTCTTTCCCACAGGTCCTTCCTCCCCCACCATTCTCTTTCCCTCCATTTTTTAGCAAATTTATTTTGTCTTAAGGGGGGCTTCGTGTTAACCACTGTCCAATAAGCCTCCCGCACGCGAAACAACAAAGCATTCCCCAGCCCTGCACCACCCCCTGAGTGATTTCAGAACAGACCACTGACCCACAGAGTTTTTAAGGCTTGGTTATTGAGGAAGAGGTGTCCAGGCCTTTCTTCCTACTCTATCTTGGTCTGACCTACTCAGAATTATAACATAAAGCATTATAACAACACACAACCATCAGGGTAGTGGTTGTGAATGAGGTGCATTGGCTAGAAAGCAAACGCAGGCCTCCTGCTTGCAGGCCAGTCGAGCTCCCCTCATAGGCAACCTCCACTGGGGTTCCAAAGCTGTTCATTATGAGGGAGCTCTGCTGGCCTAATGTTAAAAGAGGCTGCATTACAATCCCAAAGGCATGCGGTTTGAATCCACCAGCTGCTCTGTGAGAGAAGAATGGGCGATCGCCTCCCATACAATTTCTGTTGTTAGACTCTATTCAGTACAACTCGTAGCAACCCCTATGACCAACAGATCTGAACTATGTCCTATCCTGTGACAGCCTCATCATCTGACATGTTTAGCTCATTGCTGCAGTCCTGTGTCAGTCCTTCTGGTTGAGGGTCTTCCTCTCTTTCTCTGACCATCCACCTTTCCAAGCAGGATGTCCCTCTGCAAGGAACAGCCTCTCCTAGCAACGTGTCCAAAGGATGTGAGAGGAAGCTTCACTAGCCTGGCCTCCCAGAGGCACGCTGGCTGCTTCTTCTCCAAGACACAGAGAGCTGTTTGCTCTTGAGGAAGTCCGTGGGACAGTCAGCACTCCAGCTTAAAGGCACCAGTTCTTTTGTGTTATTTGTGTTATCCTTATTCATTGTCCAGCTCTCAGATGCATAACAAGTGACTACAAAATCATGGTCTGAATCAGGCCTTCCTTAGTCTTTGAACTGATGTATCATTGCTCCTCAATAATTTGGAAAGGTCCCTGACTGCATACTTTCCCTGTGTGATATCTCTCTTGATCTCCTGACTGCTGGTTCCAAAAGTGTTAATTGTGGATCCAAGTAAGATGAAGTTGTTTGATAGTTTCAATATGTGATTTACAGCCTCTGAAAACATGCTGGAGGGTCAGCTATGAGTCAGTTCTAACTTGATGGCACACAACACAACACAACAAAAACAAGTCTTTTGAAAAAAATTTATTGGTTTACATACACTAGTTTGTTTACATTGTGCTTCCCTCAGGTACATTGTTTGTTTTGGTTTCGTTGTTTGTTTTTTCCCCTTGCCGCCCACCCACCAACAAAAATAAATCCTTATAGAAGGAGATTGCCCATCTTTTACTCAAGGAGCAATGAGTGGAACCAACCCACTGACCTTCTGGATAGCAGTAGGATGCATTACATCCTGTGCCACCGGGGCTAAACCCCTACTTCTTAACTACCCCTGCCTCTTCCTGGAGCTCACGGTTGTTAGTTACTGTCATGTTGATGTAACGCATGTAGACCCTGAGTGTTCAAGTCCAGCACAGCACCACAGGGTTTCAGGGCTGTGACCTCGCGGTGACAGATGGCCAGGCCTACCTTCAGAGACCCCCCACCTCACCCCCGGGCACGCTCCAGACCTCTTGCCCAGTACTGACCATTTGTGCCACCAGCCACTCCCCCTTTGGGGCTGGCTGTTAAACATTTGCAGTCCTTCTCACCAATGTCTTGAGTTGGGCCTTCCAACTGGATCGTCTATCAATTACACATGCCTCTTGGACAAAGGCTGTGAGTGGCTGTGTAAATCTTCTGGTCCTTAACTGAGAATTGGAGTTTATACCACAAACATGGGCCTGCATAGAGATCTTGCCCTCAGGGTACCCCATAACAAACTCGAAATGCCCAGGGAGGTGAGGCAGACACTTCTTAACTCTGTCCTCTACACCACCGCCCCACCACCCCGTTCCCCTGCACCTGCTTCTCGAGCTGTCCTCTCCCCCTACAATGCTCTGATTGGGGGAAACCTGTAAAATTCTCTGATGTTCGGAATCCTGGACACACATATGCTTTGTAACTTTGGCCTCTGGGTATCCAACTAGGGTAGGGAGATCTGGGGGCCTGTTGATTATGGGTCCCATCAAATCCAGTATGACTCAGAGCGACCCTAGAAACAACAGATCTGAGCCCTGTCCTGTCCTGTGCCGTCCTCACCTTCTGTGACACCCATTGCTGTGGTCACTGTCTGTCCATCTGGTTGAGGATCTTTCTCTCTTTTTCTGACCCTCCACCTTTCTCAGCATGGTGCTCTCTCTAAGAAATATACTCGCAGTATGTGAGACAAAGCTTGCCATCCTGGCCTCCGCGGGGCATGCTGGCTGCACCTTCTCCAAGACATACCTGCTTGTTCTTTTGGCAATGCATGCACTATTCAGTACTCTTCTCTAACACCATCTCTCAAAGGCATCAATTCTTCCGTCATCCTCACTCATTGTCCAGCTCTCCGATGAGTAGTATGATTGAAAAGGCCATGGCCTGAATCGGGCACATCTTAGTCCTCAAACTGACACCATTGCTCTTCAATAATTTGGAGAGGTCCCTGACTGCAGACTTTCCCATTGCAATCTGTCTCCTGAGCTCCTGACTGCTGGGATCAAGGATGTTGATTATGGATCCAAGGGAAATGAAGCTGGGACAGTTTCCATCTTTTTTTCTATCTTTCATGATGTTCCTATTGGTTCAGTGGGGAGAATTTTTGGTTTGCTTTTTTTTTTTGACATTGAGAGGCAATCCATACTGAAGGCTGTATTCTTTGATCTTCTGCAGCAAGCGCTTCAAGTCCTCCTCATTTTCAGCAAGCAAGGTTGTGCCATCTGCATAATGTAGGTTATTAATGAGTCAGTCTTCTTTTGGTTGTGGTGTAAAATTCTTCTTCATTTATAAGCTTCTTGAATAATTTGCTCAGCATATCGATTGGCCCCATTTCAGAGGGTCGCTATGAGTCGTCTACGACTCGACGGCACTTAACAACAATAACAATGACAACACAGAGAGAGCTTCGTTGGCCTAGTGGACAGAACGTTATGCTACCAAGCCCAAGGTGGGTGATTTTAATCTGTGTCCCTCAGACCTGGTTTAAATTGTTTTTTGTCAAACGTTCTTCTAAGTGGTATAGCACTGGTCTGTGTAGTGGATGCTGTGATGCTAAACACTGTGACACTGATGTGTCAAATGTGAATAATGGTTACACATGGTGGACAGTGTTTGGTGGAGCTTCCAGACTAAAACAAGCTTGGAAGCAGGAGTGGCATCTGTTTCCGAAACGGCCTGCCTCTGGAAACTCTATGAACAGTACTCGGGCCTTTCGTTCATAGGGTCGCTACGAGTCGTCTATGACCCGACGGCATCTCACAACAACAGCATATCGATTGGATAGGTATAGAGAAAGGTTATGACCCTGATGCACACTTACCTTAATTTTAAACCGTGTGGTTCTCTTGCACTTACACAACGGCCTCTTGGTCTAGGTATAAATTTTGCATGAGCACAATCAGGTGTTCTGGGACTCCCATTCTTCTCAATGTCAGCCATAATTCGTTGTGATCCACACAGTTAAATGCCTTTGTATAGTCAATAAAGCACAAATAGCCATTCTTCTGATATTCTTTGGTCTCTGCTAATATACATCAGACATCAGCAATGATATCCCTGGTGTCACAGCCTGGTGGCCTACTGGTAAGGAATTGCGCTGCCAGCCCAAAGGCCCAGGGTTCGAATCTGCCAGCTGTTCTTCAGGAGAAAGATGAGCAATGTCCTCGCTTGCAGTTAAGCGCCTCTGAAAACCAGAGGGTCAGCTATGCGTCACTTTCTACTCAATGGTGCAGAATAACAATCTTGAAAAGGTTAATTATGGAGACTTGGTTCTGACTCAGTGGAACATAATAAAGATCTGTACCATGATTTAATCTGAAGAGGTTAAATTACGCTCTAACCTTTGAGGCCTGAAGCTATGTGCTGATAATCTGAGGAAATTACCAGGCTGAAAATGTGAGGCTTGAATTTCTACCTGAGTCTGCTGGCAAGCTCAAAGCCCCTGACTTTGGGGAGGGATTTGAGGTCTTAACCACACCTTTGGTGGAACTTGGCCTCTAAGCCTTTAGGCCTGGGCGTGTGTCTGGGCCTGTTGGGAGCCGCTGGGGCCTGTGGTTGGGATTCAGGCTTTGGGATCCTTGCAGCTGTGTGGGCCTGCCCCTTCTTCCCTCACACACATACACACACACACACACACGCCTTCCAGGCATTTCAGCACACACAATTTAGCTCACACTTCTTTCCAGAAGAGTGAGACACTCATCTTGGTGTCATATGAACGCAGTGTCTGCCTTATTGTGACCTCTGAGCTCGTCCCTTGCCTTTCTGAAATTAACTGACCTCCAAGGTCCCTTTCTGCTCAGATGTGCTAACCTCTATCCTGTTTCTCACGCCCCCTCTTCCTCTATCATAATGAGACCAGCAAGCAGCCTGGGTATCATGGAGCACCCCCAGGAACCAAGCCCTACGGTGAGCTGAGAGTTCTGGAAAGACCCTCGGTCACCTTGGTCAGCTGGCAGGGGGGCTGCAGGGCAGAGAGAATCTTCTGCTCTCTGTCCCCTGTGTCACAGAGCACAGAGAGCTCTTTCACAGAGCTGGGCTAGCTTCTGATGAAGCATTGAACTACTGGCCAAAAGGTTGGCAGTTCAAACTCACTCAGAGTTGCTTTGGAAGACAAGCCTGAGAATCGGCCTCCAAAAGGTCCCCGCCTGGAAGTCAGCTCTGCTCTGCACACACGGGGCTCTCGTGAGTCACAGTCGATTCCTCGGCAGCTCAGAGCAGGGTGGTAACAGCAAGGAACGTGGTGATGGTGTCAAGCAGCTGGAAGAACACACTTACTCAGGGTCCGGGGACAGCTGGGCCCCAGCGAGAGCCAGAGGCCACCTCTGCGAGCTCCTTGAGGACAGGCTCCAAGACAGTGCGCTATGCTTGTCACTCCATAGATTTGCCAAATGAATAGATGAGCAGAGTCCTGAGCCCTACCTTCTACACTGGGCAGGGGGTCACTCACTACGGTTTAGTGACCTTCAGTGGGTTTTGCTCATAACTTACAGGGTCACATTTTCTCCCAGAGTGACCGTTCCGGAGTACTTGCCAAACAAGTGGACTCAGGGGAGGGAGAGACAAGGTGGACGCTGTGCTCAGAGGACCCCCTGGTCAGGACAGATGGTGGCCATCAGCCCTGGATCCAGGCTGGGCACTCTCAGGGGCCAGGAGGGGACTGTCTGGACGATCTGGTCCACAGAAGGGAGGAACTGGGTCCTGGGGTGGTGGCAGAGCAGAGAGGTCACGGGTTTCCCAGAACTGAGCCCGACTCTGGGGGTCAGACCCTCTGGGTTCCACCGATCAGCTGTGAGAGCTGGAGGGGTGGTGTTCAGAGCTGAGTCACGTCTGACCGGGAATGGCAACAATGGGGCTTGTGCACGGTTGTTAGGATGAAGGCGACAAGTCACGTGATCTCTCTTTGCCAACTACCTGGCCTGGTGGCAGGGACCCTGGCTGCTGCTATTGCTAAACCAGGCTTTACTTCTGGATACTGTGGTACCCTCTGCCCCTCTGCCAGGTCTTCACCTGCACCAGCAGTACAGTCCTCCCTGGATGCCGCTGAGAAGTCCTTTCTGACACTGTGTGTGGCTACTAACGTCTGCCCACGACCACTGAGCTGAGACATTTCCAGGAGGTTGGGAGATGACACTAAATTCTTTGTGCACCCAGGAGGGAAAGGTGGACAAGGAAGACACAGCCAGCATTCTGGGCTCCTGAGGAAATAGGCACTGACCTCAGCTAAAGACATGACCCTCAGGAGCAGGGACCCTGGAGGGAATGTTCCGTGAGCTGCAGAGATCTGGGCCCAGCGCCGCACTTAGTGGGGTCCCTGGGACACGTGAGAGAGCCCAGTCTTACTTTCAAGGGCTATGGATTCTACAGTCAGACAATCCTGGGTTCAAATCCTGATGGATCCTGATGGATGGTTGAGTTTCCCAGGGCTCAGTTTTCTTCTCTGTACAATGGGACCACAGGGAACCCACCTCATGGAGGTGGAATGTAGTTGGTGGACAACACAGGCAAGAAATGAGTGCAGAGCGTGGCCTTTAATGGTCCTGGTCAGACCTTCCGGAGGGAGTCAGCTGGTTCCTGAGTGCCTGCCTTGGGCAAGGAGTGGGCCCACCCCTGTTATCACGTCCCAGAACTGAGCTCACAGAAAAAAATGAAAGGTCTTATCTGCACCAGCTGGTCCTGGCCCAGGGAGGCTACACCTCCATCCAACAAACAAAATAAAATGGAATTGTCTCTGAGGAGGGGGCTGGACAGAGGCCCAGGTTTGCTACAGAGGAGTCCTTCCTTCCCTCCCCTGCCCCATAACCAGGAACCCACCAAGTCTCCAGGAGGAGGGAAAAAAAGAGCTTGTAGGGAAGGGTCAGTTTCCGGTTTTTATTCAGAAAACACCTCTCCCCTGAGAGCCCAGTTCTGAGATAAAAAACTAACAGGCTTTTGAGTCAGTTCCAACTCATGGCAATTCCATGTGTGTCAGTGTAGATGTGTGCTGCCTGGGGCTGTCAGGAGCCGAGTTTCCCAACTGGTTGATCAGGCTCTTCCTTCGAGGTACTTCTGTGTGGGTATTAGTTGTACGCTTGACTGTTTATTTCATCAGAGCAAATGTGCCTTTAACAAGTTGTTGTTGAGTACCGTGGGCTTGGAGCCAACTCTTAGCTGACCCTCCAGCAGGTTTTCAGAGGCACTAAATCTAACTGGAGGCGACTGCTCACCCTTCTCCTGCAGGGCAGCTCCTGTATTTGAACTCTGTGCCTTTGGGCTGGCAGGGCAGCTCCTTACCACTAGGCCATCAGAGATCCCTCTCAAATAAGAATCATTTAGAAAAGCAGAGAACCCTTGTCATTTCCTGCGTGCGTTAGAAACTCAGTCACCATACTCCTACCTAGTGCCTGCTGGCTTTATCTCCACTTTTGTTCTGGATGGCGGCTAGGAACTCCAGATCCCAGGACGGAAAAGCCTAGGCGCAATCAGGCCCCAGGGCCCACAGTTGCAGGCACGAAACCACAAAACCAAATCCATCACCACCAAGTCCTTTGACTCCCGGCGCCCCTCCATCGAACTTCTGTGGCTGTGGCTCTTAAAGGGAGAAGACTGCCCACCTTTCCCCTGCAGAGGGGCTGGTGGGCTCGAACTGCTGACTTCTCACTTAGCAGTTTAACACTGAACTCACTACGCCACCACATCCCCTTCCAAAGCCACGGCATGGCACGAAAGGAAGCTGACTGCAGCTGAAGCAAGATGAGCTCCTAATTCTCTGCGCCGCTGTGGGCCTGGAGGGATGGACAGAGGACTTTGCAGGGGGAGCCTTGGCATCAGGCAGGCAGAGTTCTTATCTGCCTCGAAAGGTTCTGCTGGATTCTAAGGGCACCCTAGTCACTCTGCTTCCAGGCTCTCCACCGAAGGCCACGGTCATGGCTCTCCTCACCACCTCCTCCCTCCCCTTCCCTGTCCCCTGACCCACGTCCACACCACAGACCCAATTAAATCCCTTCCTGCAGCTCAGTGCATGGCCCAGGGTGCAGAAGGGGCCGACGGGAGCTGAAGGCATCACTCAGCATCCTCTCCAAGCCAATGTGATGTGACACATGGGCTCGGATGGCCCCAGTGCTTAAAGGAACATCCTCACAAATCAGCAGACCGATGTCCTTTGGAGGAGGGTGTTCGTCCACTCTCCTGAGGCCCCCAGATGAGATCCTGGGCTGCACTCCGGCCTGACTCTGAGTTCCCCCTTATTGTTGTTGTTGTTGTGCACGACTGAGTCAGAATTGACTCACAGCTGACCCTCTGGTGGGTTTTCAGAGGCAGTTAATAGCATGGGAGGAGATAGCCCATCCTTCCAAGAGCAGCTGGTGGCCTTGAACCACGGGCCTTTGGGATTGCAATGCAGCTTCTTGCCACTAGGCCACCAGAGTGCCCATAAACCCTTAAACCCTTGGGCGTGGAAGGGGAGCCAGAAGAATGGGGCTTGAGGAGACAGTTGTTTTGCTCTTTCTGACTTGACAAATGCACTCCAAACTCAGGCCAACACATCTGCCTTTGAAACAATGGCAAAGAAGGGATGAGGCTTCTTGGGGAAGGACCTGACTTCTCTGGGCTCCTTCTTGTTGCAGAGAAGGAGCAGAAGGTGTCAAAAAGTGTGTCCAGAGTTGGGCTTCATTGCCCAGCAGCCCCTGAGTGGTGCAAGGGTTAAGCGCTTGGTTACTGAGAGGCTGCACATTTGAGTCTACCCCGAGGAGCCTCCAGAGAAAGGCCTGGTGATCGACTTTCCAAAAAACCCAGCCATTGGAAACCCTCGTGGGCAGCTCTCCTCTCCCACGTGGGGTCGTCTCCGACACGATGGCCACAGGTCAGAGAGTTCAGCATCATGGCTACAGAGTTTGTTTTCACTTCCCTAGAATTTTCCGTTTCGTAAAACGGGACTGACATCAGGGTTGAGGGAAGACAGAAAAAGAGGGGAGGAATGATGTATACTGCATTGAAAGAGATGGGGGAGAGAACTATTTAAAAGGGACATACGAATGGGTATTCTTGTCGTTACAGGAGTCCAGAATGAAAGCTGCACAGTGGAGTGGAATTGGGGGGAGAGATTGCATAACAATGAAAGAGTTTTTCTTTCTTTTCAAGGACAAGAGTGAATTGGGGGGGTGGAGGGAGGGAGAAAAGTGTAACAATGAATGACTGGAAACCCTAAGTCTCTGTAAACTTTCATTCAAATTAATTTAAAACAATATAAAACTAAAAAACCAAAAAAAAGTATTTTCTGTTTCCTGAGGAAGCTCATCAATGAGATGGATTGGAAGAGTGGCTGTGACGGGTGAGGCACAGCAGGCCTGGGGGGTCCAGGGTCAGGCAGGGCTTCATTTCTCTGTACACAGAGCCTCCTCCAGGGCGCCAGTAGCAACCACAATAACGGCGTGCTCGTGTGATGTGCTGGCGTGTGTGCATTTGTGTGTGCGCGCACGTGCTTGCCCTTTGTTCCTGGGAGGGCTTCAAGCCATAACCATAACTCAGCTTCGTCTGATGTCAAGGATTATTTACACTTCTTGGCGTGACGGCTTGATGCCGCAGGACGCTGGCTCTCTCCTCTCCCCAAGCCCACTGTCACCTCCACAACTGGGACGCTCTCCAGAAAACAGCTGTAGATGAAAGCTGCGGACATGTCAGGAAAATAGGGAGGCAGCTTCAGAACCCAGCAGCACCCCACCCAGGGTCCAGAGGCAAGTGGGTCCAGGAGCAAGTGTGACCCAGGCTGAGTGCTGGTCAATCAGCCCTCCAGCCAACTATTCCTCTCAGGCCGAAAGAAGGCAACAGGGAGGGGGAGTGCTGGGTAGGGAGCCTCAGGGGACTGGTAACGAAATCTACAATAAACTAATGACATGGACATTTGCAAAAGAGGATTTCTCCTCCTTCCTGAGGAAATGGTTTGGATCCTTTAAGGACAATGTACAAGGTTAGACACCCAGTCCAGAGGAGTGGACTGCCTTGCCCAAGGGCATCCGCCCAGTTATAAGCAGTCCTGGGATGAGACAGAATGCTTCTGATCCCAGGACTGCTCTTAATCCACGCAATGGGTGGTTTTCAGATGTTTTGTTTTCATGAACAGTAAAATCTCTCTCCATGCTAGGATAGGCAGTTTGGTTTTGGTGTGTGTGTGTGTGTGTGTGTGTGTTTTATTTATTTGGAGTACCCACAGACAGACATGCTGGCCTTATTCAAGTGCAGACTGATGTCTGAGGGCCAGATTCAGCCTGCATTGCCCCAGTTATTATTAGGTTAGGTGCCATCCACTTTGACTCATGTGAACAACATGACAGTAACAGCAGGCCAAGCTCGCCCTGTTCCGCACTATTCTCACACTCGAGCCCATTGTTGGAGTCACTGGTCAATCACCGGGCAGGGTCTTCCTCCCTGTCCCTAAACACCTACTTTTCCCAGCCACTGGTCCCTCCTGACAACATGGCCAGAGTGAGAGGACACTTCAACACCCTGCCTCCAAGAGCTCCCTGGTCACACTTCCCCCAAGACCATTATTTTCGTTACGTGTCATCCAGCCTCTAACTCACAGCAACCCTTTACACTTTAGTGTGAAATAATTGCTACCCTCAGACCCTAAGAACTAGACAGTGAGAGTGTGTGTGAACATTGACAAGAGCCCTGGTGGTGTCATGCCTGGCACGCTGGGTTGCTAACCCAAAGGCTGGCGGTTCAAGGCCACTGGCGTCTCCATGGGGGGAAAGGTGAGGAGTCTCTGTCCATAAAGATTGCCGCCCCGGAAATGCGATGGAGAATCACCGTGAGTCACAGCTGATTTGACAGCTCTGGAGTGGGACTATCTCAGCATAAGAGAAATTGTCCTACAATGTGGATTTCTGGCTCCTTAACAAATTAGGAGACTCAGGAAACATGGGGGTTCTGTGGAGCAGTCTTGAGAGGCGCCCATTTATGAGGTACATGTGAGCTCTCCGCTTGACCTCAGTCCTCGCCACTCCCTATGTCTCCCCTCTTCAAGGTCCACATTAGTGGCTATCTGGTCACTATGTACAGTTGTCATATTTCCCCACTTCCTGGTCCCTGGGCCATTGCGGATACCAGCCCTGGTCCAGGCTGCACGGAGGAAGTCCCCAAGGGCTGGTTCTGCCCTAAATATGAACTCATCCGAGTCAAGGCTGGAACAACCCCAGCCCCACCCCAGAGCCCGCAGGAGGAGCAGAAGCGAGGCCACCTTCTGATTCAGAGCCCAGCTTTGCAGGGCTGGTCTGGGCAGGCGCTTGAAGCTGGACAAGCACAGGCAGCCGGCTGACTTCAGATCAGAGGGACCTGTGGGGGTGGGGAGGCAAAGGGGGAAACTGCAACCAGATGTGGTCCGGTCCACCCTCGCCAGGGCCCCACCAGCCACCACCACCTCCCGGGTCTCCTTCCAAGAGCTACTTCTGAGGTGTGTTTCCACGCCCTCCGCTTCTCCATCACTCCACATCTCCTAGAACTTTCTTTGCCATTGGCCAGATCCCTTTACAGCAAATGCCATGGAAGGTGAACATGCCAGGGTTGCTAAAAAGCTTTCCGAGTCCCTCTCTGGGGCTTCCAACAAGAGCAATGCTCTTCTCCAAGACAGAGGTGAAGAGAGGACGCTGTGGTCTGGGGCCAGGGGCTGGTACTAGCCCTAGGTCTCCCTCCTAAAACAGAGGTGAAGGGACGCCATGGCTTTAGGGCAAGGGGCTGGTTCTAGCCCTGGGTCTCCCTCCTAAGACAGAGGTGAGGGGACACTGTGGCCTGGGGGCCAGGGGCTGGTTCTAGCCCTGAGTCCCTCAGAGTCTGTGTGGGCAGGTCCCAGCCGCACCTGGAGAAGCGTGACATTCCCTCCAGTTCTGACAAGGCACAAATACACTGAGTGGATTATATTTGGGGGTAGGGGGTGGGGTTTGTGGGGGGGGGGGGGGGGGGGGATTGTGTACCAATGAGGGAGTTTTTCTTTTGCTTTTCAAGGAGAGGAGCAAATGGGGGGGGAGGGGGGAGGGGTTTGTGCGGGGAGAAGGGTGCAACAATGAATGAATGGAGTCCCAAAATCTCTGTAGATGTTCATTGAAATGAAAAATAAACAACCTAAATTAAAAAAAAAAATACACTGAGTGAGCTCCCAGGCCTCGGGGTAGCCGTACAGAGGTGTGCACGGTGCTGAGGGCAAGGCTGTCTGGCCAGTGCGACCTCTCATTGCTTTTATTTCTTTGTGTGATTGTTGTTAGGTGCCGTGTCCCCTCTGACTCACAGCAACCCCCTATGTGCCACAGAACGGACCTCAGGTCCTCCCATCCTGGCAATGTCTGGCAGGCCCCCTGTCACTCCATCTCAATGAGGGTTTTGCTTTTTTTGACTGACTCTCTCCCACTGTGTTGAAAGGGCCCCCGTTTGACGTCGTGGTTGGGTGCTTGGCTGCTTGCTGAAAGGTCAGCGGTTTGAGGCCACCATCCGCTCCGTGAGGAAAGCACCAGGCTGCTTTCACAGACATCATTGTCATGTCCTCGACCTCAAGCCAGTTCTGACCCATAGTGACCCTGGAGGACCGAATGAGACCAGCCTGCAGTTTCCACCACCGGCTTCCAAAGCTCGAGCTCTCCTCTGGGGGGGGGAGGGGGGGCTGCCAGGTCTCTTCTCGCAGGGAAGCTGATGAGGGGATCGCACTGCTTCACCTCTGTACCACCAGGGTTGGGATCCTGGACGCGTGGGGGCGGTTCTTCTCTGCTCTCTGGGGTTACTACGATTCGGAGCAGATGTGATAGCAGTGGCCATGATTTTGGGGGCTTCCTGCAGCTGGATGAACTCATTTGTTGGCTCCTATTAAATGTTTTGGCTCAGGATAGGGCAGTGTTCAGAGCTCATGGGGTCTACTATGGGTAGTAGGTGACTTGACAGCACATAACAACAACAACAACATTAGAAGTTTGGCACTCGGGCCCTAGTTTTTCAGTGGCATGAGGGGAAGAGGTCCCAGGCTCTGGGCACCATGTCCCTGCCCTGTACCAGCCCCACAGACCTTCCCTCCACTAATTATCAGATGACCCCATAAGCAAGCCACACACCTGCTGCCTTGTGCTTATCAACTCATCTGCAGCAAACAGTTTCACATTTCTTCTTGGCATCACAGGTGCTGCATTTGGCTGCAGCTGGCCTCGATCCCTCACGCTTTTGAGCCCGCAGCACCTGGTCACAGAATCAAAGCCTCTTTTCAATGGGCAGACACTGACAGAGACGGAGTTCCCAGAAAACCGGTATGTATGGGCTTACCAGTTCTAACTCGCTAACCTGCAGTGAACAGCCAGGGCCCTCTCCGAAGTACTGAGGAGCAATGGTGTCACTTTAAAGACCAAGGTGTGCCTGCCTGCCTAGGCCATGAACTTCTTCATCACTTGCTCTGCATCTGAGAGTTGGACAATGAATAAGGACGACAGAAGAATTGATGCCTTCAAGTTGTGGTGTTGGAGAGACATGCTGGCTATCCCACGGACTGCCAAAAGATCAAGCAGATATGTCTCTTTAGAGAAAGTGCAGCCAGAGTGCTCCTTGGAGGGAAGGGTAATGAAGCTTCATCTCACATCCTTGGGGCCCGTTGCTAGGAGAGGCTATTCCTTGAGAGGGACATCATGCTTGGAAAGGTAGAAGATCAGCGAAGGAGAGGAAGACCCTCAACGAGACGGGTTGACCACAGTCATGGTGGCAATGGGTCTGAGTGTGTTGGGGATGGTGAGAACGGCTCTAGACAGGACAGTGTTCAGGTGTCGCAATGAGCTATACCTACAGTGACCCTACAGCACAGAACAAGACGTGAGATTCCTTCCACAGATTAGGAACAGGTACAATAAGCTTCTGCTTATCTTACTAAGAAGTCACCACCTCCTCGCCTCCACCCATCACTCCCACCCACCATGTGCCACCCTGAGCTCACCACAGCCCCGCACCCACACAGAGCCTCTCCAAGAGGGCGGGAGGCCCCAGATCTCCGCTTACCAGCACCTGTGACTCACGTTTGCACGTTGGTGGCAGTGCAAGTTTGTCTGACCTCAGGGAATGATTGCTATTTGGCCCAGAGGGTGGGGTGGAAGTCATTTGAAAGGGGGTGAGAGGATGCAGAGAAACAGGAAGACCAGCATCTCCGGTGTTGCCAATTTAACTCAGGATTGCTGGCACTTTCCCCAGAGGTTTCGCAGGGATCGGCAGGGAGTGGAAGGAAGACGGGCCTCACTGACAGGACCCAGTGCCGGGTTCTGGGTTCACGCCAGCCTGTGGGGGTGTGCTGACCCTAAACTCCCCGAGATAAAGCATTCACGGCAGGAGTTCTCAGAGCCCCGCACCTTCGCTTCCTGGGCCTTCGCTTCCTGGGCCCGTCCACTTAACAAAGACCACAGCCTGGAGAAGTCAGAAACGTATTGTCTCCTAGATCTGGAGGCTTGGAATCTGAAACCACGGCGAGGGCCATGTTCTTCGAAGGTTCTAGAAGAGGCTCTCTGTGCTCTTCTTCACTTCTGGTGGTGCTTCTCAGCTTGCAGGTACATGGGCGGGTCTCGGAGAGACTGTGGCTTTCGTCCCAGACCCCACCACAAAGCTGGTACTGCAGTGAGGTCAATGTTTGTATTGAAGGGCGCCTTGCAATTTGCTAGGTTCCCCAGTGCGTGAAAACGTTGGGCTTGCACAGGACCGTTGTCTATTAAGTGTGCAGTGTCATCAGGTGCCAGTGGGTCAGCGGCAGCTCTCAGTGGCCCTGCGAGCAGCAGAGCTGAAGCTTGCCCTACCCCACACCGTCCCGCCAGTCTCCTCCACATTCAAATCCATTGGTTTGCTGTTGTTAAGTGCCGTCGAGTCGCAGGGGACTCATAGTGACCCTATGAACGAAAGATCTGGACACCTTTCATCGTTTCTCCAGGTTCATAAGGTTTCCCAAGGCAAGCTATTACGGAAGTAGATGCCACTCCTGCTTCCAAGCCTGTTTGAATTGGGGAGCTCCACCAAACACTGTCCACCATGTCTAACCATTATTGCATTTGACACATCAGTGTCACAGTGTTCAGCTTCACAGCCACCAGGAGTGACGTCTGTACAGCAAGTGGACAGACCAGGGTTACACGACCTAGAAGAAAGTTTCACCAAAAACAATGAAAGGCAGGCCTGAGGGCTGTGGATTAGGGTCACTCACTTTTGGCTTGGGAGCGTGGCTTTCTGTCAGCTAGGCCAACTGCTCTCTCTCTCTGCTGTTTTTGTTGTTGTTAAGTGCCATCGAGTTGTAGGCGACTCATAGCGACCGTACGAATGAAAGACCTGGACGCCTATATAACTTTCGTCCTTTCTCCAGGTTCATAGGGTTTCCAGAGGCAAGCTATTATTAAATCCATTGGTTTAGTCAGTGTCAATTCACCTCACTGAGAGTCTTCCTCTCTTTCCCTGACCATCTTCTCCAGCATGATACTTTTTTCCCAAGAATCCACCCCTTCTGACAACATGCCCCAGTGTGTGTGAGATGACGTTTTACTATCTTCACCTTTAAGGAACACCGTGGTTGCATGTTCTTCCTCCAAAATGCATTTGTCCTTTGGGAAGTCCAGGGAGCTCTTGTGGCCTAGTGGCAAGAAGCTGCGCTGCGATCCCATAGACACATGGTTCGAGGCCACCAGCTGCTCTGTGGGAGAAGAATGGGCAATCTCTTTCCCTGCGATTACCTGCCTCTGAAAACTGGCTGGAGGGTCAGGAGTGGGTTGGTTCTGACTCTATGGTACACAACAACAATGACATGCTCTTATCCAACATCACAATTCAAAGCCATCAATTCTTCTTCCGTTTTCTTTATTCATTGCCTAAATTTCAGCTGCATAGGAAGCAATAGCAAACACTAAGACTTGGATCAGACACACCTTAGTCTTTAAGCTGACACCCCTGTTCTTCGGAGCTTTGACGAGGTCCTTGGCAAGAGATTTTCCCAGTGCAATACTTCTTTTGATTTCTTGATTGCTGGTATCCTGAGTGCTGGTTATGGATCTAAGTAAAATGAAATTGTTAATAACTTCACTCTTTTCTCCATTTGTCATGATGCTGCCTATTGGTCCAGTGGTAATAATTTTTCTTTTCATGATGCTGAGATGTAATTCAAGGTCAAAGTTGTAGCCTTTGATCTTCAGCAGTAAGGGTGTCAAGTCTGCTTTGGTTTCTGTGAGCAAGGTGGTTCCATCTGCATAACACAAAGAGGTTGATGCATCTTCTTCTAACACTGATGCCACAATAATAGCAATACAGCATGATAAAGAAGTCTGAAATAGTGGAAAGACAGGAAGTGGGGAAATGGCACCCACACATTTGTTTGAGAAAAGATTCACACAAGTCTTTAATTTGTAACTAGGAATAATAATTTTTCAAATGCAGTGTCTGCAAAGCACGATAAAGCAAAGGGCAGTGGGTGTGTCTGTCCCCCTGCCTCTGTCCCTCACATGGCCATTCTCCCAGCATCTCTGTAAATCCTCTTCTCTGGAAAGGACACCAGTCATGAGACTAGACAAATGAGATGGGGTCCAGCTACTGCTGCTAACCACTTTTTTTAAAAAAAAATAACTAGTTATTTAACTGTTTTCATAGAGTTTTGATAATCCTCTGCTCACCACTCTTGAAAGGAATTGCAACAGAGGGCCTGGGAGAAAGGGGGGCATAGACGCAGAGCAGGACTCAAATCACAGCAACGGCCAGACTTACTGGTCTGACGGAACCTGGTAGAACTCTCGAGACGGTGGCCTTTGGCCACTCTCTGGGCCCGGAAACGAACTCACCTTGTGACACATTGTGTAGCCAAATGCTAGGCAGTTCTGTTAGGGGGACAGGGACACCACGGGAGAATTCAGCCCTTAGAACAGCCAACCACCCAATCACAAGGGTGGCCCTTGGCTTAGAAGTCAGAAGGCGAGAAGAGAGAGGATGAAAGGGCTAACGGGGACAAGAGCCAGAGAGACTGTGGGAAGAGAGATGATGCATCTTAAGTGATCACAGCCAATGCCACGAACCAAAATGCATGTAAATGGTCAAAGGGAATGCCAATCTGCTCTGTAAAATTTCACTAAAATCACAATCAAAAGTTTAAAAAGAAAAATAGTTGTGGGTTTTTGACTCTGGAGAACATTATGCTGAGTGAAATATCCCAGTCACAAAAGGACAAATATTACATGATGCCACTGTTGTAGAATGGGACTGTCCTTGGGGTTGGGGAGAGACTGAGTAAGATGGGTTCAATAATGTATACTGCACTGAAACAGAAGAGGGAGAGAACCGCTTAAAAGAGATATATGACTAGGTATTTCTGTCATCACAGGAGACTAGAGCGAGGGCTACATGGTGGAGGGGACCTGGGGGAGGGTTTGTAAAACAATGAAAGAATCTTTTCTTTTACTTTTCCATAATTTTTGGACTCATGTACTTATAACTTGTTAGTCAAATTGGAGTCTTCTAGGTTGCAACACCCCCATGATACATCTTCAAGGATATGAACATGTACGGCCAAGCACAATCAATAAGAGTGCATCTAAATTCCAAAATCCATCTCCATAATAGTCTATGTGTTTCCTACTGCCAAAGGGGCCCTTTAGAGTAGTGAGAGAAGATCTTCACCCTGAAACCCACAGCGTCCCTTTTCAGCAGGAAGTAGCTAAGAGAATACGCCATCCCCTTTTCCTTATGACTCAGGGTGAAGTCTCTCTCAGGGAGGAGTGATAGGGAATGGCAAAGGACACACTGACAAAGAAGATTAATCAGAACTGGCTTTGATAAGCACTGTGGCATTTGGACAAGAACAAACTGGGAGGAGGGTAGAGAGAATAGTGCAACAATGAATGA
The DNA here is from genome assembly GCF_000299155.1 of Elephantulus edwardii. Taxonomy (NCBI): domain Eukaryota; kingdom Metazoa; phylum Chordata; class Mammalia; order Macroscelidea; family Macroscelididae; genus Elephantulus; species Elephantulus edwardii. The sequence continues at coordinate 8,654,416 of NW_006399798.1, read as the reverse complement.
ATGGAAACCCAAAATCTCTGTAAATGTTTATGAAAATTAATAAAATATAGAAAAAAGGAAAAAAAAAGGACATGAATCATTAGTTGGAAGTTCTCCCTCTTCCAATCCATGAGGAAGTCAGGGAGAGAAATTGCTTTGATTAACCATGACTAAAACCAAATGGAGCTTTCAAAAGAAAAGCAGATTTGAAAAGGACACCTATCATTAGCTTGAAGTCCACCCTGCAGATTTCCCCCCCACCCATGTTGTGGAGTATTTCAAGAGTTCATTATTTTTCAATGGTGCATAATATTCCATTGTGTCAATGTACCAGAGTCTCTCTATGCATTCATTTGTTGAAGGGCACTTGGATTACTTACATCACTTTGTTATTATGAAGAATGGAGCAATGAATATGAACGTGCATACCACCCTCCAGATTGATGGGGAGTCCAGGCAGGAGGCCGGGGATGGAAGGAGAGGAAGGTCAGGCACTTGGCCGTCCAGCCTCCTCCTTGCTCCTGTCTGCCAGCTCTCTCTAGCCATCCTTCTCTGTCTGCAGGTCCTCCATTGGCCACTTCTTGCCTGGGGTGGTGACAACACGCTTGCTACTGGCCCAGAGTCCTGTACCACCCTCTGAGGGTCCTTATACCTTACTCATAGTTGGAGCTCGGCCCCTGATACGTGGTGTCTACTAAACTCTCCTTACGTGTGCACGTGTGTGTGGTTTCCAGCCCTGTGAATATCTGTTATATACTATCAAATTCGACATGACTCTTTTCCTCCAGAGCCCCAAGCCCCACGAAGGTGAACCTGATTATAACCCACGGAGGTCCAGCCTGTGTCGGAGTGAACTGTGCTCTCAAGGGTTTTCAGTGATGGACCTTTTGGTCGGAGATTGCCAGATCTTCCTTTCAAGGTGCCTTTAGGTGACCTGGAACCCCCAGACTCTTGGTTAACATTTAAGTCCATAACTGTTTATGTCATCCAGGGACCCTTCTCCCTCTAGAGGCCCCTGTTCCTGAGATTCAGGCATTTTCTCTTGACACTGATCCAGGGTGAAGGAGACCCCTGGCAATGAGAGAGCACGCCTTGATGAGGGAGGGGCTGGAGAACCACTTGGGTAAGATCGCGCCTGAAGCCAGCAGCTCTTGGATAAGTGGAAGGATACAGTTGTATTTTATCTGTGAACAATAGCAATAATCCCCGACACGCACGGGGCATTGTGTGGCGTTCAAATCACGTTCACACATAATCTTCCTCTTGATAGGAGCTCTGGTGGCACAGGGGTGAAACGTGTGGCTGTTAACCAAAAGGGTGGTGCTGTGAATCCACCCGTAGATCCACAGGAGAGAGACATGGAAATCCGCACGCAGGAGGATTACAGCCTTGGAAGAGAATGACGAATGGAAGCGAGAATCATAGGCAGGAAGTGGGAAAAGTGTGGTCACATTGAGGGTTTATGAATTAGTCTTCTAAAACAAAAACATGCACGAATGGTTGAGTGGAAAACCATATCGCACCCCAGGGTTCACCTGGACCAGAAGCTTAAGGCTGCACCTCAGGTTGTCAGGTTACACAATGAGGAGATATTGACCAAGTGAAAGGAAGCATTGATCCTAATGACACCAGGATAATAGATGCTGTACCTTTGAATTACGGTGTTGGCCAAGAGTGTTGCATATACCGTATTGTTGTTATGAGCTCTCCAGTGGGGACCAACTCAGAGCTGACCCTCAGTGGGGTTTTAGAGGCTTTAAAGCACAAGGGAGGGAGGGATTCTCTTTCTTCCACAACATGGACTGTCAGTTCTTGTTGTTGTTGTTGATTGCCTTCGAGTCTGTCAGTTGTTGTTGTTGATTGCCTTCAAGTTGAGCACGACTCACAGGGACCCTATGAACAAAAGGCTTGAAGCTCCTCTACAACGATCGACATTTATCAAAGTTGATAGAGTTTCTGGAGGCATGTTGTTTAGGAAGTGGATGCTGCTCCTGCTCCCAGACCGTCAGAAGAATGAATGGATCTGTCCTGGAGGAAACCAGGGTGCTCCTTCGAGGGGGAGGTGACGCAACCTCACCTCACATGCTTTGAGCATGTGGTCAGGGGGTGTCTTCCTGGAAAGGGACATCATGATGGGAAAAGCAGAGAGTCAGTGAAAGCAAGGAAGACCCCGGATGAGATGGATTTATACGGTGACCGTGGCAATGGGCTTGGGCTTGGGCATGGCGGTGACTGAGGACACTAAACGGTTAGGGCGAGGTTTGGCTCTGCCGTTCACAGTGTCACAGCACATCAGCCATCAACTCAACAGCACCTAACATGTGCAAAGGAGGCCGTATGGTGACCCTACTCACCAGCCACTTTATCTGGGTCTTGCAAAGAGCTTCCAAGCAGAATGCAAATCAAACCGCCTCTTCACAGCCGGTCACTGGAGGGAGTTGGAGTGGCTGGCTGCAGAGGGAGGGGCTGTATCCCCAGCCGCTGTCCTGTCCCCCACTGCCCTGTAGACACCTGGGGCCACCAGGAGGGGGCTCTTCTGGGCTTTGAGAGTCAGGTTGGCAGCAGGTGGGCCTGGCCCGCGTCACCAGCCTCCAAGAGGCCATTCTAACCACGCTATGATGAGTGCATTGAACTTGCTTGACTGTAACAGCATCCGGACCTCTCTGTGCACCACAGCGAGGGGGAGTTCTTGGGTCTTTGACTTCTCTGGGGTGACCTAGATCCCTGGCTGAAGCCTGGCTATGTGTCCGTAAATCCCAAACCAATGGACTCTGCAGATTTGGACAGTCGACTCTGGGAGCAAAGTGTGACGAGGGTGTCTCTGCTTGGTCCCCAGAGAAGAAGAAACATGGCCTCAAGTTTCAAAAAAAAAAAAAAGTTTATTTATAAAATACTGACAGTTTGACACATGGGACTTTTCGGGGTATAGATTTCAAATCAATTTCTTTTTTATCTTTCTTTTAAAAAATAAACCTGCTAACAAGCTATAGGACATAGATATATATAGATATATATATATACTTTTGTTTTCTTAACAGATAGACACCTGCCATAATGAATACTCTTCCCCGTAACTTCTCATTATATCTTTTAAATCAAAAAAATAAAGATTTGTGTTGTTTTCTGTCCTTTTGGGATCTATAGGTGTAAAGAAAGGGAGCACATTTCAATACTTTTGGTTATTGTTGAGACAAAGAGAAGGGGGGTGGCCTTAAGGGGGCACCTATACTCAGGTGGTGGTCAGGTAGCCATGGTGGCATGCCTGTGGGTGCCCCTAGCACTTGGGGAGGGCACTGTTATTCAGATGGCCACTGAATTGACCCCCAACTTCTGAACTCAAGCACACTGCCCAGCGGGCACCCCTGCATGTGCACTCTGGGGGAGTAGGGAGCCCCTGCCCGGAGGGGTTCTGGGGGGAGGTTCTGGCACCTTGAAAAGTACTGCCCAGGGGGTGCGTGGGCAGCGACAGAAGGCCTCGAGGCAGCGTGTGCCGGGCAGGGCAGCCCCACGCTCTCCTGGTTTCCTGGGAGACTCGGCAGTGTCAGGTGAGGGACAGGTGGGGAGCCTGGGTTTGCAAACTCCTTGGAGTCCTCGCAGGAGGGGCCCCCAGAGCATCTTTTTGGTTCATCTTGGTGGTCTGGGTGGTGCCTACACTAAAGCTGGTGGCACATGTGATGTGGGGGTCTGGGGAATACCTCAGATGAATGGGGCTCCTGGGGTGCAAGGCCAGGAAAGATTCCACCCATGGTCTCCAGGCAGGTGCCAGGTGGTGAGTGGCCTGGAGTGAATCTGCTTTGGAGTCACATGGGCAGGAATGCTTCCATCATCATTCTAAGGAAACGCAGTGTGGGGTGTTTCCCGTTCCCCGTGGACAGAGCCCACCACACCCTCTGATGTGGCCCGAGATCTGCCCTCCCCAAGGAGATATGTAAACCAGGCAAAGAGGTGTCCACAGCTTCCAGACAGCGCCGGGGCTGGAGGAGGCAGAACTCCAGGGGTGGCTACTGTCTGTGTCCTTCACCACAGACCCCGCCTCACTCCAAGGGTCTTCTAAGAGTTCCTTTTGCTCTCTCTTCACCACCTCTCCACTCTGGGCCCACGTGGGAGGGACTCAAGAGTGAAGCTCCAGCCCTCACTTACAATTTGTAAGAACCCCTTTGCAAACGTGTGTCCCGTGCATAGCTGGGTGTGCATGTGTGTGAGCTCAGACTCGGCAGGCACGATGCCAAGAGTGTACCCATGTCCATGCTGGTGTGAACACGGCTGTGGGCGCAGGGGGCTGGTATCAGTGCAGCAGGTGATGCATTGAAGGCAAAGGGAAATTGGCCTCGTGGGAACCCCCCCCCACACACACACACTCTCCCACCCTCTATACCCCCAAGAGCCCCTGGCTGGGCTGGGCTGGGCTGGGCTAAGAGAATTCCCTAATGCAAACTGGGAACTTCCTTAAATGGCTAAACACACAGAAGAGAGGGAGAAGGGTGAAGATGTTAAAAAAAAACACAACAAACTTTTTCTTTAAAAAAAATGAGAGGAAGGAAAGGGCAGTAGCAAGAGCGTGTGCAGCCACAGATGTGCAGCGAGGGGCTGGGGGCTGCTGGGCAGGAGGCTAGCAGGCTCTGAAGCCCCTCCCTCCCAGGGGAGGAGCCCAAGCCCCAGCCCTCTGCCTTCCTTTGGGGGGAACTTGCTTCCTTTCCCAAAGTCCCTGATGGGGAAATCACCATTAGGACACTGGATGGAGTCAGCTGCCTTTTCCAGCATGTCTCCATCCCCGTTTCCCAGGGGCTCTGACTCTGACTCCCACTCCCAGACAGCAGGAGCACATGACTGATTTGGGCTGGGCGGTGGGGTGGGTACAGGCCCCCTCTTCTCATGGCCTCGCCTTTTATGCTTCCTCCTCTCCTCTCCCACCCCCAGTGTGCCCACACCAGCACAGTCAGCAGGCTTGAGCAGGTGCTGGCCTTGCCCCATGGTGCACTGGGCCTGCTGGGGTCCCTCAGCTGGACAGTCCAGGGCAGGGCACAGCAAGGCTCTGCCTTCTCCCTGACTTCTGCCAGTTCCAAGCTGGAAGCAAGAGCCACGCCCAGAAGTGGCTTTTAAATGAACATTCTCCAGCTGATGGTGTATAAAAGCTTTGCCTCTCAGCAGCTGTACCGGTCCCTTGGTCCCAGCTGACCTGTCCCCTTAGCTGGCTCAGCTGGGCACCCTGGGCACTGTATCTGCTTTAGACTGAGCTTCCTGACGGGCCCCTCCCCACGCCCAGGCCCTGCCACCATGTGCCCAACAGGAAGACATCCTGGGCTGTAAATTAGGCTCTGGGAAGGTGAGGAAAACTCAGAATGCTCCAGGCTTTGGGCCATGACTTGGACTGCTCCTGAGGCTGGGGAGTTCTAGACAGACTCCAGGGGTGCTGGGAGCACAGGACATGCCTCGGGAGGGGGTGTGCCGTTGGCTTGGAGGGACCTAGCCCCTTTTCCTTGCCTGTGCTTAGGGAGGTGGGACTCTGTATGTGCACACGTGTGGCTGCAGATGCATGCCTGTATACATATGCATGAGTGTGTGTACACAACTCTGAGTGCAGGTGTGCGCACCTCTATGTATGACTGCACTGCTGTGTGTATATGCCTACATGCATGTATAATATATGTGTGTGCATGTCTGTGTATGTACCCTTGGAGGAAGGTGTCTGGGAGAGCAGGGTCTGCCCACAGGGGAGCCCTCACCTGGGCCCACTTTCCGACCCCAGACCCCAGGCAAGCTGAACTTCCAGGCTGAACCAGGTCTATCCCCTCTCCTTCTGGAAAGATGGGCAAGTGGTCCCCGGAGTGAAAGAAAGTCAAAGCTTCCCTGTTAACTTTCCTGGCTTCTTGCATCTCCCCCAGGGATCACCATTCAGCCCCAGTCCAGTGACCTCATCCCTCCTGGTCCATGAGTTCTAGTCCGGGCTCAGCAACATTCCACTGCAGGGGCACTCTCCTCACCCTCGGGGCTTCCCCCTGCTTGGGCTTCACAACAAGAAAATCTGCTGGGAGTAAAGAGCCAGTGAAGCCCATCTATGATAGCAGACCCTCTAGCTTGTCTGTTCTAAATGAACCCAATGCTGTGGCAGAAGCAGAGTGAAAACTCCAAGGAGGCTGGGGTGAGGGGCGGGGGCCAGGGGTGCGAGTGGGAAAGTCTGGAGAGAGAGATGAGAGCTGGCTCTCTGATGTCCGTCCTTAATGGAGGAGCTTCTGGCTGTGAGGCTCCAAGTATCTGCTGGAGGCAGCAGCTGGCTGGACTTCCAGAAGCTTCTTCCTCCTCCTTCCCAATTGCCCAGTCCTCTGTCCTCCCTCCCTCCATGTCTGCAGGGATCTCACCCCCCTGCCCCCCGTCCTCTGTGCTGCAGTTCCTGAAGCAGCAGCAGCAGCAGCAGCGACCGGACCCTCCCAGGCAGACGCCCCTTCTCCCTCCTCCTCCTCCTCCTCAGCACCGGCTTTGCGCCCTGGAATCGCTGGGAAAATAAACTCGGGAGGGGCTGTGTTGACTTCTTGATGAGCTTGTTTTCTGGCAGGCGGTGTGTGTGTAAGGGTGGAGGGGAGTGGATGTGTGTCTCTCTCTTCTCGACCTCTTCCAGTGCGGTCACACGAAGGAGGAGAATCCCGCTATTGGTGCCCGGGAGCCAGGGGCCAGGCTGCTGGGGGGCCGGTAGATGGTGCTCTGCTGACTGGGAGGGTTTGGGGGGTTCTGAGGCGTTGGAGTCCGACTGGCCTTGGGCCGGAAGAGGCTGCCCTGCTGAGTGCTGGTGCTGTTGCTGAGGGTGGCGTGGTCCGGCTCGCCCGAGTCGCTCTCTGTGTAGCTGTACGCCTGGGCCCTGGAGATGCCCTTCTGCTGCCTGCGCCATGAATTGTAGTACGTGGGGTCGCTGATGTAGTGGTTGACGAAAGAGTGGGTCTTCTGATGGCTCGCGTCCACCTCGTACTCGCTGTCGCTTCCCTGGGAGGACAGAGCACGCAGAATAGCGAGGTCAGCGGTCAGCCAGGATGGAGGATGGAGGCACAGAGAGTGTGGGTTTGAGTCCCTGCTTGGCCACTTTCAAGCCCTGGACAGCCGGACAGGAAGGGTGTTCCCTGCCAACTGCTAGGCACTTCCAATGCTCACAGGTGGTGGATATGAAGCGTCTAGAACAGTGCCTATGGAGCCCTGGTGGGACAATGGTTAAGCACTGAGTTGTTACCTCAAAGGTCAATGGTTCGAATCCACCAAGGCGCTCCATGAGAGAAAGGCCTGGAGGTCACAAAAGCCTGGGAAACTCTGTGGGACAGCGCTACTCTGCCACCTGGGGGTGCTGTGAGGGGAAAACTGACTCTAGGACCCGGAAGAACAACAGTGCAAGGCCTGCCTGATGGGGTGGAGGACACAGGTTCGAATCTTGGTCCAGCTTTGAATCTTGGTCCAGCTTCTGGTGGACCGTGTGACTGACCAAGCTAGATTAGGATTTTTGGAGGCTTCAGATCCCAAAGGAAAAAAAAACCCTCAAAACCAGACAAACACCCCCACACCCCCAGATGCAAGTGTAATCTAAACAGAAGCGATTCTGGGGTAAAAAAAAAAAGTCAGTGCCAACACCATGTGGGAACTCCTGTGCACACTTTGCTGGGCATCACCTCAGGAGCAGCAACAACAAAAGACAATCAATTATTAAAGCAACGTGACCATGACAGGCCACGGGATTGCTAAGGGCGATGAGAAAAGTGGGCACGGTTGACAGTGACCACTGAGCCTATTCAGTGCCACTGGGCTGGAAGCGGGGACACGACCAAACCGGCAAGTGCTTGCCATCGATGCATTCAACACAACTAAAACATGCCCAAGAAAGACAACTCCAGATTTAAATCACCACCATGACGAGAAAAAGCCCAACCAGTAAAAAAAAGCCACCTCCACCCGAGTTTGCATTCTTCTCTGATGCCCACTTTGCGGCGGTTTTGGGGAGCAGGGGTCACTGCATGACTCGCGGAATCTGGAGGTGCTTGGGTGCACGGTGGTCTGCTCATGGGGGGAAATGAATGAGGAGAGGCAACAGTCAATCTGGACGGCGATGCAAAATAGGCCTCAGATCTGCAGTGTGAAGCTAAAAATACCTCGTGCACCCTGCCCCCACCCCTCTTCCGCCCTCCCAGCTCCCAGGAATGTTTCGAGAAGGAAAAAAGACAACAGATGGGAACTGCTCTGGAAGAGATGCACTCCGATTTTAGTAAACAGTGAACGCGCCAGGAAATGCAGCTCCGGAGACCCCCGCCCACCGACACCCTCACCTTTAACATGTGCTGGGAGGCGGGTGTGTGTGTGTGTGTGTGTGTGAGAGAGAGAGAGAGAGAGAGAGAGAGAGAGAGAGAGAGAGAGAGAGAACTGCTGATGAAAGCAAGTCAAGTAACACAAACTGCAGGGGAAGACACTGCAGCGAGAAACTCCAGCGGCCCCGCTACAAAAGGCCTCGGGAACATCAGCTGTGCCTAGCTTTTGTTGTTGTTTGGGGCTGTCAAGTCAAGTTTGGCTCATCTTAACCCCATGCGACAGCGACAGCGTCCGGCAGCCCCACTAGGGCTTCTCGGCCCGTAACCTCTACAGAAGCACACAGCCAGGTCTTGGCTTCCATGCAACGGCCGGGATGAAGGCAATGGCCTCTTGGTTCTACAGCCACTTGCTCCCAGGGCCCTGCTTTATAGCTTGAGCAAAGGGGAGCTCACTTGGCCCAAAGGGTCCCCCTAAAACTGAGTGCTGCGGAGTCAACTCACAGCTGACCTTCCACAGGGCTTCTCTGGCTTTAAGATGAGCAAGAGGACATCGTCTATCTCCCTCCCAAAGCGCCACAGGTAGATCTGAAGCGCCCGAGAGGTGCAGCCTTTCAGCCAACATTGCAGCTCCCCCTGGTCTAGGTCACCAGAGCTCCCTCTCAAAGGGTCCCTGCGGCAGGAAATGCCATGGGCAACTTGTTTTCAGGAGCTCCACGTGCTTGGTGGCCTAGGGGTAAGGCGCTGTATTGGAAACCCAGAGGTACATGGTTCAAATGCACCGGCTGTTCTGCAGGAGAAAGATGGACAATCTCCTCCCGTGCCGTTAACTGCCTCTGAAAACCCACTGGAGGGTCAGCTATGGTCGGCTCCAACTGGACAGTACACAAGAATAACTAGAAAAGTGGCTGTCTACTCAGGGGACTGTGGTTCCACGGCCCCAGCAACACCACCACCAGCCATGCCTGGACTCGACCAGACCGGGAGCCACCTGTTCCTGCACAGAGTCCCAGGTTATGAACGGGATCTGCTCCGAACAGCCTTAAGCCCAACTGACAGGTAAGTGGAAACAGGAGCCTTCAGCTCTTAGCCCTGGTGGTGTAGAGTGCTGCATGTAGGGCTGTAACCTCAAAGGTCCACAGTTTGAATCCACCCTCACCTCTGACACAGAAAGCTGTACCACCTCCTCCCATAAAGACCTGCAGCTGGGAAACCAGACAGGGCTCTGAGTCAGAGTCGACGTGATGCAGTGGGTTCCCTTTACTGCAGGGGAAGCGGAGAGCCTTTCAGTGATTGAAAAGCTTGTCAGAACAAGTGGAGGTGATGGTGATGGAAAAAGTTTATTTCACGCAGGGCTTGGTTCCAGAAGCCCTGGTGCCACTGAGGGTTAAACAATGAACTGCTAACTGAAAGGTTGGTGGTTTGAACCCACCTGCCTCGCTCAGAAGGATAGGGTACTCTGTTCCCGTTAGGACGCTGTTGTTGTGAGGTGCTGGCGAGCTGAGTACAACACACAGCGACCTGAGGAACAACAGATCTGACCCCTGTCCTGTCCTGTGCCGTCCATTTCATCTCAGGCACACGCAAGCCCATCGCTGCGGTTGCTGTGTCAACCCAGCTGGTTAAGGGACCTCCTCTCCTGTGCTGATGTCCCACCTTTCCAAGCACGATGTCCCTCTCCGAGGAACAGCCTCTCCTAGCAACATCCCCAACGGATGTGAGATGAGGCTTTGAGCCTGGGAAACCCAATGGGACAGTTTTATTCTGCACATTATACTTGGTGAAAGAGAGGAAGACCCTCAATGAGATGGATTGGCACAGGGGGCTCAAGTGTGTCAGAGATGATGACGGCACAGGACGGGACAGGACAGGGCTCAGATCTGTTCAAAGGGTTGCTATGAGTCATACTCAGCCCAACAAAAACAACGCAGGGTTGCTGATTTGGAATCAGCTTGATGGCGGTGGGTTAACTAATGACACATTTCCAAGTGAGAGCAAATTTACAGCACATGGACCTTAGACGTTCGGAACCTGGGGACTGACGGTGCTTCCTTTTCCCATCTCTGTGCTGTTGGTTGTGCTGTTATCTCCAGATTGAAGTTGAGAAAACATGTGGGATGAGAGCTCTGTCCAAGGCAAAGGTGGCACTGATGTTCGAAGCCAGAGGAAGCCGAGTGTCCAGGCCCACAGTGTCGGTGCCACAAGGTGCCAACGGGAACCCCGTTCTTCAAGGTGGACCAGATGCAGCCGCAGCAACGTGATTCACCGCAGCCATCAAACAAAAACATGCGGCCAGTGCAGAAAAGACAGCTGATAAAACCCAACACCCTCTCCTGACAAAACAGGGCAGAGGGGATTCCTTGATACAGGTGAGCGCATATATGCAAAACCCACAGCTAGTGCTACCCCGTTCTTATCAATAGAAAAAGACTGAGGACATTCTCCCTGACAGTGGAACGCTACACAGACGCCTGTCATCACCATACTAAGTCAACAAAAACGACCACATTGCCAAGGAGTCAGAATCGATTCCCAGCTGACCTTCCAGAGGGGTTTCAGAAGTGATTAAGTGCATGAGAGATGACCTCTCCTTCTCCCACAAAGCAGCTGGTGAGTTTGAACTGCTGATCTTTGCGATGGCAGACTGGGCAGAGCAACTCTTTAACCGCTGGCCCAGAGCTTTTTCCACATTGTACTAGAGCTCAGAACAAATCTACCCAAAAACTTGACGGCGGTCGAGTCAGAACTGACTCATAGGGGACCCTCTGGTGGGTCTAAACCATAAGGGAGGAAACTATCCATCTTTCTCTCACAGGAAAGCGCGTAGATTTGCATTACACACCTTTGGGTTGGCAGAACAACTCCTTACTGACTAGGCCAGCCAGAACTCCCATCGCTAAAACAAGAAAGGGATATAAAGGGTGTCCAAATTGGAAATCACACACATAGAAAAATCCCACAGACTCCTCCAAAAATCACTGCAGTTAGAAGAATTCAGCAAAGTCTAGGCTATGCCAGCATCAGTTGGTTTCTTCAACATTACTAAGGACTTTGAAAAGGCAATTAAAAAATCAATACCAATTACAATGCCCCCAAAGGATAAAATGCCTAGGAATAAACTCAACTAGGGATGTTTCTACAAATCATGGAAGGGAGCTCTGGTGGCTTAGTGGTAAGGAACTGAGCTGCCAATGCTGAGCTATGCAGTTCGAATCCACCAGCTGCTCTGCAGGAGACAGATGGGCAATCTCCTCTCATGCAAGCTAATGCTTCTGAAAACCCACTATGGGTCAGATCTCAACAACAACAGGGGGGTGTGAAAGATTTATACAAGATACAACTGCAGGAAATGAAATGCGATCTACATCAAGGGGGGAGGAATTTCATGCTTACGGACTGGAAGGCTTAACACTGAAAAAGTCAATACTACTCCAAATGATCTATAGACAGAACGCATTCTTGATCTTGATCGAAATGCCAATAGCATTCTTAATTGATATGGAAAAAGTAATCTCTGTCTTTTCTTGGAAGGGAAGAAGCCTTGAATAGTGAATTAACACAGAAGAAATAAAGAAAAACAGGAAGTCTCACATTTTCTGATCTCAAAGTCTTGCTACACAGTCACGTGATAAAAACAACCTGGTCTTGGTTCAATGACAGGCACATAGACGCCTGGAGCAGAGCTGAGCAACTGGACACAAGAACCTGCACCTATGGTCAGTGATCACCCACAAAGGGTCAAAATCTGTTCCATGTGTGTGGGAAAAATGGTTTAACAAAGAATGTTGGCAAAGCTAGTTATCTATTTTCAGAACAATAAAACAAAATTCACACCCACACTGTGCAACAGAAAGAAATGAAAAATGAATCAAAGATCTAAATGTCAAAACCATGAAGTTCCTGGGAGGCAATATAGGAGCCAACTCCCTCTCCCTCTGTCTCTCTCATTACTGTTGAGCTGGACTCACAGCTGGCTCTCTATTGGATTGGCAAGGCTGTCAATCACATGGGGAGGGACTGCCCATCTTTCCCTGGCAGAGCTGATGGTGGATTTGAACCACCTGACAACATCTCAACTTCCTACAGACTATACCACCAGAGCTCATGTTGTTGTTGCTATGTGCCATCAAATCACCTGTGACTCATAACAACCCTATGTACAACAGCCCTAAACCCTGCACTGTCCTGTGTCAGTCTCACTGTCTCTGATACACCCACCCCAATTACCCCAGTCACTGAATCAATCCACCTCATAGAGGGTCTTCCCCTCCTGCACTGTCCCTCCACCTTCCCAAGCACGACACCCTTCTCCTTGCAACATGGTCCCTTCTTGCAACGTGTCCAAAGTATGTCAGACGAAGCTTCAGAATCTTTGCCTCCAACGAGCATCCTGCTTTAACCCTCTCCAGGGTGAACCTGTTCATTTTCTTAGCAGTCCATGGCATATTCAATTCTCTTCTCCAGCACCACAGCTCAAAGGCATCAATTCTCCTTCTATCATCCCTAGTCACTGTCCAGCTCTCTGATGCATAACAAGTGATTGCAAAGACCATGGCCTGTATCAGGCACACCTTAGTCTTCAGACTGACATCGTTGCTCCTCAGTACCTTGGAGAGATCTCTGACGGCAGACTTTCCCAATGCAATTCGTCTTTTAATTTCCTGGCTGCTGGTACCAAGAGTGTTGATTGTGGAGCCAAGAAAACTGATGCTGTCAACAACTTCAATCTCTTCATCATCCATCATGGTGCTACCAATCAGCCCGGTGGTGAGAATCTTTGTTTTCTTGATGTTGAGCTTCAGTCTCAATCTCTTCCCCATCTATTATGATGCTGCCAATCAGCCCAGTGGTGACAATCTTTGTTTTCTTGATGTTGAGCTTCAATCTATATTTGTTTTTTTTATTTTTGTGTGCATGTACCGTCAAACCAGATCTGACTGGTACAGGAGGAGATTGCCCCTCCTTCCCCGGCAGAGCATCTGGTGGATTTGAACCGTGCGCCTCTGGGATTGTAGTTGCAGCTCCTTGCCACTAGGCCACCAGAGCTCCCCTAGCTTCAATCTATATTTGAGGCTGCAATAGCAGCATATAGAAATACAGGCCTGTGTGTGCTGTGCACATCGTCACTGTGCAATGAAACAACATATTGCACAGTAATGGAGACTCCAAGGCATCTCCAGATTCATGGAACTCGTTAACTGAGCTGAAGGGACTAAGACTCTGGTCTTGTGGGATAATGTAGTCAGTTGACAACATAGTTTACAAAGCTGGAGTTCTGGTGGTTCAGTGATAAGGGATTGCACTGTCAATGCAAAGACATGTGGTTCAAATCCAACTGTTGCTCCGTGGGAGAAAGATGGACAGTCACTTCCTGTGCTGTTTACTGCCTCTGAAGACTTGCTGGAAGGTCAGCGATGGGTCAGTTCTGACATGATGGTCCGCAACGAGAAGAAGCTAGTAAGTTTAATGATCTAAGCTCTAGTTTGATGAGTAGTGACTGGGGTCTTAGCAGCCGAGATACAACCACTGGTTTCTCTTCATCTGGAGTCAAAGAGAATGAAGAAAATCAAAGCCTCAAGGGCCAAACTAACCCACGCAAACCATGGGTCCTCCATCCTGAACCAGGAGGACGGGATGGTGCCAGCCAGCCTTCTGACAATGGACACACTAGAAGGAAGGGCCCACTTCAAATGGGAGAAGAACCAAGTCCAAACCTCAAGTTCATAAAAAAGGACTTCCTGGACTGAGAGATGCGGAGGAATCCTGAAGGTGACTACTCTCAAATCGCTGAGACCATTCCCAGGGTGCCTTTTCAGCCAAACAACACGGTGACTTAGAAAAGAAACAGTGTCATCCATGAGTCATGTGTCCTTGACAATCAACTGCCTAATCTCAGGGAAGGGGGGCAAGGAGGGGCAGGGAGGCTGGATCAGTGGAAATAGGACAAACAGAATGGAAGCAATGAGATTGGGGCCACACTGTGGACACTGTGACGGCCTTATGGAACAGTGTGCATAAAAGTTGCTCAAAGGGAATATAATTTACTGTGTAAATCTTCACCTAAAAAAGCATTTTTTAAAAAAAGTCTGCAACAGCAATATTCACCATCGCAAGAACAAGGAAACAGCCCAAATGTCCAACCACAAACGAATGGATTGAGAAATTATGATACATTCACACAATGGAATACTGTGCACCATGCAGGAGCAATAACTTTGTAAATTATTACCTAACTTGGGAAAGACTGGAGAGCATTATGCTGAGTGAACTAACTCAGTCCCACAAGGATAAATATTGTATAAAAGTTACTGTAGAATGAGTATAATGATTCAGGAGGGGTGGGAGAGGCTGGAAGCAGAGGGATGTGGTTGTGCAGGGGGAAGAGGGGGTTCATCACTGGGTTGTACAATTTGATGGGTGCAGGGTGAGAGAAATTGAAAGAATTTGTTCAAATTTTTATATCAATTTTGTCTATCTGTGTTTCATTGATTATGCAAAGGTGTTTGACTGTGTGGATCATAACAAACTGTGGCTGACTCTGAGAAGAATGGGAATCCCAGAACACTTGATCGTTCTAATGTGAAACCTATACTTGGACCAAGAGGCAGTCATCAGAACAGAGCAGGGAAACACTGCATGGTTCAAAAGTGGGACAGGTGTACGCCAGGGATGTGTCCTATCTCCATACCTTTTCAACCTGTATGCAGAACAGATTATCCGAGAGGCTGGGCTCTATGAGGAGAATTGTGGTGTCAGGATTGGTGGAAGATCTATTAACAATCTGCGTTATGCAGATGACACAACCCTGCTTGCTGAAACTGAGGAGGATCTGAAATGCTTGCTGCAGAGGGTCAAGGACTGTAGCCTCCAGTATGGATTGAGGCTCAATGTTAAGAAGACAAAGATTCTCACCACTGGACCAACTGGCAGCATCAGGATGGATGGTGAAGAGATTGAGATTGTTAACAACTTTAGTCTGCTTGGCTCCATGGTCAATACTCTTGGCACCAGTAGCCAGGAAATAAAAATATGTATTATGATGGGAAAGTCTCCTGTTACGGACCTCTCCAGGGTACTGAAGAGCAATGGTGTCACTCTGGAGACTAAGGTGTGTCTTATACAGGCTATGGTTTTTGCAATCACTTGTTATGCATCAGAGAGTTGGACAATGACTAGGGAGGATAGAAGGAGAATTGACGCCTTTGAGCTGTGGTGCTGGAGAACAGTGTTGACTGTATCATGGACTGCCAAGAAAACAGATTCACCCTGGAAAGGGTTAAACCAGGCTGCTTCTTGGAGGCAAGGATTCTGGGGCTTTGTCTGACGGTCCTTGGAGAGGGACATCATGCTCGGGAGGGTGGAGGGACGGCGCAAGAGGCGAAGACCCTCTATGAGGTGGATTGATTCAGTGACTGGGGTAATCGGGGTGGATGTATTGGAGAGAGTGCGATTGGCACAGGACAGAGCAGGGTTTAGGGCTGCTGTACACAGGGTCGCTATGAGCCGCAAGTGACTCGAGGGCACATAACAACAACAAATAAACTAGTAGAAAAATTTAAACAAATTTAAAAAAGAAAAAAAAAAGTCTGCAACAGCAGCCGATCTGTTTTAGGTTCTCTGGTCTCAGTCCTTTCCTCACAGACACTCCCCTCACGGGCACCACCATTACTGGCAGGGTCCCTCACTCTACCCTAAGACCCCAACCCTTCAGTACTCCCAGGACAATAGGAAATCTCCCTCCCTGTCCACTGCCT
The DNA here is from genome assembly GCF_000299155.1 of Elephantulus edwardii. Lineage (NCBI taxonomy): Eukaryota > Metazoa > Chordata > Mammalia > Macroscelidea > Macroscelididae > Elephantulus > Elephantulus edwardii. The sequence goes on along the minus strand of NW_006399798.1, from coordinate 8,638,413 downwards.
ACCACCTCCCCATGATGTAACGCAGCACAAGACAAGCCTCTTTCTTTGCTACTGCCCAGCTGCTGGCCAGGAGGGAACAAAAGAAACACAGGAGGGGGCCACCATATGCCAAAGGCAGGCGGGGGCTGGGCTGAGGTCAGGCTGACCCAGGGGGCGGTGAAGTCCGGGCCAAGGCAGCTGTCCGCCAGTCTCTCCCTCCAGAAGCAGTGGACTGGGGAGACCTGGGGAAGAGGAAAGCACTGAGGATCCTGCAGTTTTCCTGAAAGGGCGCTCCTAACTGGTTTGAATGGCTGCCTTATGAAGCTATGGGAGAACTGGGGTGCAGAGTTCACCCTGATCAGTGTCAAGAAGCTAGCACTAGCCCCAGAGGGTTAAGATGTCAGCCAGCCCCACCTCCTGCCTTGGAGAGGACCCTGAGATTGGGGGGTGTGAGTTTCTGTCCTCAAAATGAAGAGTCTATGGGATAAATTATGTCTACTGCATTCAAACAGATGAGAGAGAGACTGTTTAAAAGGGATATGTGATTAGGTATTATTGTCATGACGGGAGTCCAGAAGGCTGCGCAGTGGAGTGGACTTGGGGAGAGGGATTGTATAACAATGAAAGAATTCTACCTTTCAAAGAGAAGAATGAACTGTAGGGGAGGAGTGGGCAGGGAGAAGAGTACAATGATGAATGAATGGAAATCCAAAATCTCTGTAAATTTTCATTAAAATGAATAATAAATTTTTTTAAATGAGTCTGCTGGGGTGGGGGAGATTGAGGGCCAGTGAAGGGAGTGACAATCACCTACAAGTTCTGACTGTCTCTCCCCAGCTGTAGGAGTTCTTTATGCTTGCTGGCCTCAGTTTGCTAGTCTGTAAAATGGGGCCATGCTCTGGGCCTCCCATAGTGAAGCAGGTTAGGCAAGAGAAGGCTGTGGAAGGAGAGTTACTGGGAAGGCAGGGGTGGGCGTGGCCTTGCAGGGAGAGGCAGAAATAAAAGTTGGAGGCCTCAAAGCCCCTAGAGAAGTTGTGAGGGTGCAGAGTGGGTCTGGGAGTTGGGGGTTGACTCAGCTTGGCAGCTAAAGAAGAAGAAGAAAGGGCAAATGGGCCCCCAGCCCCGCTATATGCACAGACACAGGCTTGGGGAAGGGTGTGCCTAGTTTGGGGGGCCGATTGGGAGGGGGGTTCTCTAACCCTCCAGGCGGGTTTAGAGCCCAAAGTCCAACAGTCCAAACCCTCCCCATCCCACCAGCCACCACTTTCTGGGCTGCTACTGGTCACTGGGGGAGACAGGGGATGGGACAGAGCTGGGAGCCATGAAAGCCAGCCCTGGGCGGTGAGGCCTAGAAGTCTGGCCTGCCCCTTCCCCAGCTCTGCGAAGCCCAAGGAGGGGCCTCTGCCAAAGCCTCTGTGCCTACGCGGGAGGGAGCCAGCCCTTCTCCATCTCCAGGAACATCTGTTTCTTTTCCAGGTGGGGGTGGGGTGAGAGGAGAAGAAAGCCGGCTGGGGGACCAGAGGCCCCCTTTCCAGCTCTCGCCCTGGGTAATTGAATGCAGCTTGTCCCTCCTCACAAAGGGGGCCTTTCACTGCGGCTCTGCGCACACCCCCTCCCGTCTGCTCCCGCTCTGGCCTCTTAACTGCTCCCCAAAGCCACTCACTCGGCAGTTACCAGGGTCTGCAGAGGGGGGTGCAGATTCCAGCCTGGTGCTGGGGGTGCTGGGGGGTGTGTGTGTGTGACAGGAGAGCCTGGGAGAAAAGACCCCGAAACAAAAAGAGGCAGCCACCACGGTCTTTTGCTTTTCTGCCAACAGGACCAGTGAGTCTAACTCACAGACCCCATAAAACAGAACTAACTGCCGCCCACTGGGTTCTCAAGGCTGTGGGTCTATAGGGAGCTGATTACATCATCGTTCTCTGGCTGGTTGGTTTGAACCACGAACCTTTGGTCTGCAACCCCGTCACACGTGCATCAGAGTAAATCCATGGGTTTTGCCACGCCTGATTTTTCTAAGGCAGGTCACCAGGCCTTTTTTCAGAGGTGCCCCTGGGTGGATTCAAACCTCTAACCTTTTGATTTGCAGCCAAGTGTGTGAACACTTTGACCACCTGGGACTCCAAGGAAACTGGTAGCTCCTGGCTCCGAGCAAGCGCTCAGGAAACATGCCTTGTCACCTAGCGCTCCACACATACTTCGTACAATCTGATCTGGCCTGTTTATTTCTTCGTACTTGTTAACACAGGCTTAATTCTATTATAACAAACTCAGAGAACTATCAATTCGAAGATGGGTCCCTAGTGGCATGAAATTTCTTTTCCACTGAGATGGATTGGTGTGCTGCAGGCAAGCCTTCCCAGCCCCAGTCATCCTGGGAGCTCAGGTGGCTTTGTAGCTAGGAGTTGTGCTGCCAAACCAAAGGCACAGGGTTTGAATCCACCCGCTGCTCCACAGGAGAAAGATGGGCAATCTCTTCTCGTGTTGATTTACTGGTCTGAACACGTGCTGGAGTGTCAGCTATGAGTCAGTTCTGACTCAATGGTACTTCTCCAAAACCACACTCAAGGGCTCCGATTTTGGCAAGAAATTGGGATGCAACTCAATTGCATTTTCAGATGTTTAAGCAAACCAGCCACAGGCTGCCTGAACCCCCAACCTTTGAGTGGACCCCCAGCCTCCTGCCCTTGGGTCCTGTTGGCCAGAGCGAGCCTCCCCCTCTCGTGTGCACCCTAGCCTGTCACCCGCAGGCCTCCGTCTGTCCTTTCTCACATCATACCCTGTTTGTTTATCAGCAGGATGGGCTCTGTTTATCATCCCATCCTCTGCGGGGGCGGATCTTCTTGAGTGTGGGTTTGGGGTGGTCTGGTTCAGGACAGAATCCAGGCTGCCGAAGCACAACTCACTGGGGGTGGGGCACCTCAAGAAGATGGGCAGCTGAAGGGGGGGGTCTGTGTGAAGGCAGCACTGACCCTAAGGGTGAACAGCTCGCAGCAGCACGGGTCACAGGGCAGCGCCTGGAATTCTAGACCCTGGTTGGTGGAGCTGCATCTCTCCTGGGTGGGTGAACTCCCAGCAACGTTGTTCACTGACTTGCGTTTGTAACAAGGGCTTCAGGAGAAAGCCGGCCACTCTGGCTCACATATCTTGCTGCCCACTGGAGCTCCTGGAAGGCAGGGTCACGCTGTGGTCACTTCTGTCCCCAGCACCTCATCAAGACTCAAGAAATGAGTGCTGCGCACGGCCTGTGTCTGCTCCGCTCTCAGCCTTCAGTAGGGGCTGACACATGGACCTCCATAGCCATAAGGCACAAACACTCCCATCGCCGAGCCCGGGGTGCAGAGAGGCTGGGGCTGTGGAATCTAAGGGCAGCTGGTGGTCTTGGTGACATTTAGGGGCTCCAGGCAACGGCTCTTCACCCACAGGAATGGAAGCAGCTCATTCTGCTAACATGGGCACAGATGACCAGTGCTGTCAGATGGGGATATGGTAACGATGGCCTTCAGGCACTGGGCATTCTTCCTAGATCATTCCATCTGTGGATGCTCAGATGTCCATTCTCTGACCCCCTGGAACCTAGGCCACTCATGAGTGATGCTAGAACTATGTGCTTGGTTTTGGAGAAAATTCTGGAGCAGCGAGACCTCACAGAGCCTGGCTGCTGATTCCAGTGATGAGCCCGGCTCAGCACCCACGTACCTCTCTCTCCTGAGAGCAGCCCTCTGGATGGAACCTGCTACCTGCACGGCGGAGGTGAAGCGCTGGGAACCTCTGAGAGTCTGCCCATCACATGTGGGCAGAGCTGAGGGCCATCCTGCTCCTCCAACACCCACGGTTTCAACCACCACAATGAGCCAATTTTCAAATGAGTGTCTGCCGTCAAGCAAGGGCTTTTGAGGAGAAGAGGGGACAATCAGCTCATTGATCCCATTGTCCAAAGAGTGCTTCTAGCACTTTCCTTGGAGAGCATTCAGTGGTAGCTTGTCTTTGTTTTTTTTTTTTGAGGATGGGCCTGAGGTTTTTTTTTTTTTAAAAAAAACAAACACCAAACTACAGTATGTGTTGCCAACTGCATTCAAAAAATCAAGAAATGTTTAGTCTTCTTGAGTGTTTCATCACTGGGCTCTGAAGGTCCTTCTAGAAAGATCTGCAGAGAGGATGACATCACTGGGTGGCAGGAGACGGTGATGTCCCAGCTCAGGCTGTTTCAGAACCAAGGAGGAGTGCTTAACTCTGTGTCAGAGACCTGAATTCTGAAGCTTAGGTGCCAGAATCCAGGCTTGTACCTCCTGCTGTTGTACCTGGGGCAGCTTCCTTAACCTCTCTGAGCCTCGGTTTCCCTGCCTACATAAAAGACAGCGCTCACCCCTGCTCTGCAGGGCTGTGTGATGCTGTATGATGATGTGAGCACATGACTCCTGCTGGGGTGGACGTGGTCACCATTGTTACTTTGTTGGGTTTTTACAAATTTTTAAAAAAATTTATTACTTTTTATGTGTGTACCATCAAATCGGATCTGACTGGTACAGGAGGAGATTGTTCCTCCTCCAGCATAGCATATGGTGGATTTGAAACACATACCTCTGGGATTGCAGTACAGCTTCTTGCCACTAGGCCACCAGAGCTCCCTCCCATTGTTATTTTGAACGAGGGGGACTCACTTCTTCTAATGTACGAGCCTTGGTGATGGTCAAAAAGGATAGTGACTTTACAACCACGAAGCTTAGCTTCAGCATTTTTCTAATCTTTGCTTAGTCTTAAATCTGCTCAGGACGACTCGCTTCTCCAATGGCCTTTTCGTTCTTTCAATAAATATCTGCACTGTCCACGTGCTGGGACATAGAAGCCACCCTAACTATCCAATGTCCTTGATTTCATGCAACTTAGCTTTCAGAATCAATGCAGCTAATCCAGCTTGACCTCAAAGTCTGAACCACCTGAAGCCCGACAGGCAGGGTCCCGGGGGCAGGGCTGCAGTGAACTGTCCCTGAAAAGGAGCTGGGCACTGTGTGGTGGCATCTGCTTTCCAGAACCTTCGATGGATTCTCTAGCTATCCCTGCCTTCTCCACAGGACTGACCGGCTCCAGGTTGCTTTGGAAACCCACAGTCACGTGATGGGCTCATTGTGGACAGATCAGACCAGCTGGAAGAGGGGACTCGGGCCTTCTGTGTCCACTGTGGGCTTACCTCTGAAGCAGGCTGGTTGTGCACTACATCTTCTCCTGGAAAATCTTGAAAGCCCAGTCTTGTCCTGTGCCAAGGTCTAATGGAGCCACAGGCAGCTCTGGAGATACCCAGGCAAGTTGATGGTGCACTTGGAGGGACTTACCCACTATGGCTGGTGCCCAGCCAATGACAGTGGATTAATGTGCACTTGAGAAGGGTCCACCACCGTCTGTCAGTGTCACACTGGCAGCTGACTTGTCACTGTGATGCTGGCAGCTATGCCACCGATCTTTCAAATGCCAGCAGAGTCACTCAGGTGGACAGGTTTTCAGCAAAGATTTCGGGGTAAGATACACTAGGAAGAAAGGCCTTGTGAACAGTGTCTGCAGATAATTGTTGTTATGTGTCGACGAGTCGCCTGCAACTCATAGCGACCCTATGTACAACAGCCCTAAACCCTGCTCTATCCCTTGCCAATCTTATTGTCTCTGACACGCTTATCCCCATTACCCCAGTGACAGAATCAATCCATCTCATCGAGGATCTTCCTCTCCTGTGCCGTCCCTCCACCCTCCCAAGCATGACATCCCTCTCCAAGGACTGGTCCCTGCTTGCAACATGTCCAGTGTATGTCAGACTGAGCTTCAGAATCCTTGCCTCCAAGGAGCAGCATGGTTTCACCCTCTCCAGGACAAACTTGTTTGTTTTCCTAGCAGTCCATGGTATATTCAATATTCTTCTCCAGCACCAAAGCTCAAAGGCATTAACTCTCGTTCTATCATCCCTAGTCACTGTCCAGTTCTCTGATGCAAAGACCATAGCCTGGATCAGGTACACCTTAGTCTCCAGACTGACATTGTTGCTCTTCAGTACTTTGGAGAGGTCTCTGACAGCAGACTTTCCCATCGCAATTCGTCTTTTAATTTCCTGGCTGCTGGTACCAAGAGTGTTGACTGTAGAGCCAAGTAAACTGAAGCTGTGAACAATCTCAATCTCTTCATCATCCATCATGATGCCTCCAATCAGCCCAGTGGTGAGAATCTTAACTCCATACTTGAGAACAGACTATCGTCTGGGTCGCCGACACTGGAAGGCGCTCCATCACAGACACCACAACGGATTCCCGTGCACGACTGGACAACGTTCTGCTCTGTTGTACGTGGGGTCAGAGGTGAGCAGACGGCCGCTCACAGCAGCATGGGTTAGGAGCAGCCCCCACAGGCCTCTCTGTTCATCATGCCCTCTGTCCCCTACGGTCAGGAACGTGATCAGGGAGGACAGCCGAGCAGCACTATGTGGAACTCGGACAGGGAGTCCCCTCTGTCACGTTGAACTTTAACTTGTATCTAAACTCTTATCGTCATAATGGGATAAAGACCAGAAAGTATACTTTAGGGAATGGAACCAGGCCTCTATGCACTGGCCGTGTGGTATAGTGAGAAAAGTGTTGGGCTGCTAATCAAAAGGTTGTTGGTTCAAATCCACCAGCTTCTCTGTGGGAGGAGGATGAGGTCGCTTGCTCTGGTAGATTCACAGCCTCAAAAATTCTACACTCACTGCCATGGAGTTGGAAGTGACTGACAGCTGACCCTCCAGTGGGTTTTCAGAGGCTGTAAACTGCATGGAGGAGACTGTCCATTATCTTTCTCTTGTGGAACTGCCAGTGGATTTGAACTGTCAGATGGACAAGGTGTTTGGGTCAGCTGTGAAAACCCAACAGGACAGTTTTACGTGCTTTGGGCATGCCATTTGGAGGACCTAGTCCTTGGAGCAGGATATCATGCTTGCAAAGGTGGAGGGTCAACATAAGAGAGGAAGACCACAAGACGGACTTCCATGGTGGTGGCAGCAATGGACTTGAGGTAGTGTGCTGGAGATTGTGAGGACGGCACTGGACAGGCCAAAATCCAGATCTGCTGTTCACAGGGTCACTTATGAGTCAGAGTTGACTTGATGGGGCAAGTCTGCCCTGGAGAGGGTGAAACCAAGATGCTCTCTGGAGGCAAAGATTTTAAAGCTCTGTTTGATATACCCTGGGCATATTGCCAGGAGAGACCAGTCCTTGGAGAAGGACATCATGCTTGGAGGGGTGGAGGGACAGTGCAGGAGAGGAAGACCCCGGAGGAGATGGATTGACACACTGACTGGGGTAACGAAGGCAGGTGTGTCAGAGACACCGAGACTGGCTCAGGATAGGACAGGGATCAGAGCTATTGTGCAGAGGTCACTATGAGTCACAGGCACATAACAACAAGAACAACAACATCAACATCAATAACAACCCAGGGCTGCTATGAGTTGGAATCAGCTGACAGCAGTAGGCTGGTTTGTTCTGGAATGTGGCTACAGAGGCCACAAGTAGTGCAAATGGTCAAAGACTTGGCCATTAGTTGGAAGGTTGGTAGTTCAAACATCCCTAGAGGTATCTCAGGAGACAGGCCTGAAGGTCCACTTTGCCAAGGTCACAGCCTAGAAAACCCTATGAGCCGGTTCTACCCTGAGCTCCCGGGGTCACCAGGGGTCAGCATCCACTTGTCCACAACTAACAACGTGAGCCGATAGCTGCAGTTGAAGATGCACCAAAGATACCACCCCCAAAGTTACGGGGTTCATCTCCGCTTTATCTCCCTCCTGATCCGGGCGAGGTGAGGTCTCTCTGGCCGCGAGTAGCCCTCGGCCGTGCAGGAGAGCAGCCCCAATCCCAGGCTTCTCTCCCCGCCCACCCGGCCCCAGCCCTGCTCCCTGCTGGCACCTCTTCCTCTCCCAGGACTGGGCAGAAAGGCCAGGACATAGTGGCCTTTCAGAGCTTTTCCTGGACAACCATTAGGCTTGGGGAAGCTGGGAAGGGAGGGAGGGCTGGGGTGGGCGGAGGCAACATCACAGGAATGCATTCAGCCTCCGCCCCCACCCCCTGCACAGCCCGGGACAACTTGTCCCTCCTGTCCCCAAGTGACCTCTGCGATGGCAGCTTCTCAAGGGCTCTTTGCTTTTCCGGAGGCACTGTCCCCCTTCTTGATTGAAGAGTTGATGGTTAATGAGTGCGTACCGTGTGCCAGGCCCCCAGCGTACTGTCTAAGTGACACACACACACACACAGCCCCAGAGAACACCCATTATTACCCCTGTCCAGCCTGCAGATGGAGAAACTGAGACTCAAACACAGGACCCTGGCTTGTAGAGAGCGGAGCAGGATTCAAACCCAGGTCAACACTCCCAAAGAGAACTAACACCAGCTTCGCACCCTCAGTCCCATCGTGGGACACTCGGCCCTCGTTTTTAACTCAAGCATTCGTTTTCCCCCACATATAATGTGTCTGCATAAATAATGTGCAAAGGTATGTAGTTTCATTGGCACATGCGGGAAATAGGTGTTATTTGCATAAAAAAGCAAGTAGCTAAGATTAGCAGTTCTGCAGGCCTTGGGGAAACGCAGGTTCAAGTGCGTCAGGCATGATGAGGACGGCACAGGACAGGACAGGGCTCAGGTCTGTTGTTCACAGGGTCGCTATGAGTCAGACTCGACCTGATGGCACCGAACAACAACAACAACGTGCCCCTTCCTGGACTCTCCTCGCCTCTGCTGGGCTTCTCCGCAGCCAGAGCTACTGAGCACAGGATGACCACTGTGGGTCCGGAGGTCCCCGCTCTCAGAGGGCTCCCACCATCAGTGTCCTAAGGCCCCTTCCTGTGCTGGGTGTAGACTTCCAGCACCAGCAGGTTGACCACTGCTTCCAGTTGTGACTCCCGGATAGTTTCTTAGGCTCCCAGGTTTGTATTGACCCCTGGGCCTGCAGGAGAGGAGGGCACAAAGCTTGTGCCCTTCACTGCCCACCCCCCAGGGTGACAAGACCCTCCCGGCCCCCACCTGAGAGTCGGAGACCTCCGAAGGCTTCTCTGTCAGGCTGCTGCTCTCGGCCGGGATGAGGTCATTGTACTTGGTGACGTCCTCGTCCGAGTAGTGGAGGCTGCCCGGGCTAGGCCGGGGAGGGGACCTAGAAAGAGTGGGTACGGTGAAAACAAGAAGGCCTCCTCCAAGCAGCCCCCCTGACTTAGCACCAGGAATGCAACCTTGGTGGGTTGGAATTCCCCTGAATCCTGGGGAGGGGGCACATGGGAGCAGACTCGGGGTCCCCAGGCAGGCTCCCCGCAGTGTCCTCTTCACCCTATGTCCCTTGTCCTCCTAGTCTGCTCTCCCTAGAGCCTTGGAGTGGGAAGACTCAGGGTGCTGGAGGTTCAAGGACTGGCTCAGTGTCCAAGGAAAAGGGGGGGTGCTCCATGATTCTCGGACGGTGGTGCAGAGACTACCACACTGGAGCTGCCTGTGACAGACCCTTCATTCTCTCTCTCATTGTCATCTGGGAGCCGCTGGTTCACTGCTGATCCCCCAGTGTGTTTTCAGAGAAGGTGACTCACACAGGAGGAGACTGCCTAACTTTTCCCCTCGAATGGCTGGTGGATTCAAACCACATCCCTTTGGGTTGATAGTCCAATTCCTTGCCCACTGGGAAGATTTCTACATAAGTACCCAGCTCCCCTCTCCCTCTTCTGAGTCAGACCATCAGGTGCAGCCTGTCCCTGCCTTGCAGACACAAGGGAGCTTTTGCCAGACTCAGTGTCCAGGGTCAGGAGTAAGAGAAAAACCTCTCCCTTCTAATCAGCCCAGAGACCAGAAATGTTCGCCAGGGGCTGACTCAAACCCCGACCTTTACTACCAGCCTGGAGAAAGCTGTGCTCTTCCCGGCGAGTGACAGCTGGTCTGAGCCACAGAACACAGATGGGCACAGGAGAGGGAGCAGACCTGGGGGTCCTTGGACAGGTGTCTGGGGGCCTGCACAACTCTCTTGCTTGTGTCTCTCAGAACCGGCACAGCTCAGAGCCCCCGTGCCCCATCCCAAGAAAGTTCCCTAAATTGCTCAGCTCTGAGTCCCAGCCACCCAGAGGACCTGGCCGCAGGAGGGTTGCTCAGGGCAGGCTACTCAGGGTGGCATTTGCCACCATCGGAGCCCCCTGACCCACAGGCACTGACTTTTCTCCCATCCACAAAGCCGTGGCCGTGGAAGAAACACGGGAAGTTCCTCCCCTGCATCTGAAAACCTGCTGGAGGGTCAGCTATGAGCTCGTTTTGACAGAATGGCAACGAACAACAGCAGACACAAAGCCACAACCACACAACTTAAATAGAAGCAAAACGAAACGACGAGTCCTGGCAGTGGGTCAAGGAGACAGGATGGACATGTGGACACATGCGGCAGAGGGAGGAATGGGTGCCAGGTAGAGGGCGTGGGGGGCCTGGCCGGCCACCAGAGCTCCCTCTGGGGAACCAGCATGGCAGCGTCCACCCTCAGCTGTGAGAGATTGCTTAGCAAGCTCAAACCAGTCACCACAGACGCTCTTCTAAATCGCTGTGTTTCTGCCTGCAGTGTCCCAGGGCCAGTCACAGGCAGAGGGTCGGTGTGTGAGCGGGGTGGGGGGCATTTCTGGGCACACACAGCACGCAGGGGCCTCAAGCGTGTACACCGTGGGTGCGTGGGCAGGGAGTCATTCTCAAGGTGCCCCCTTGTTGACTGTGGCAGAGGCCTGGAGCCAGCCTGGCGGGGTCGCGGTGGCCAGGCCAAGTCCAGCTGGACCCGCAAGGCGGCCTCACATGGCTCATTCTTTGGGAGACTGGCTTTGGCCGGGGATGAGAGCGAGCCCAGGCTGTGCACCCCTCCCTCCTTCCTCCCCGTGAACACACACATCGCTTCTCCCCTTGAGCCTGGACAGAGGCCCTTTGTGCTGGGCCTGGGAGAGGCCGGCTCCCCCTCGCCTCCTCCGATGAGGCCTGCATGGCAAATAGGGGCGGAGGCCAGACACAGGGCCCCCTCGGCTCAGCTCCCCGGTACATAAAACCACGTGTCACTCCAGGTGACAGACAGGAGCTCCACAGGTGGACCCCAGCCTTGCTCTTCTAACCATCCTTGCAGAGAGTGAGGCTAAGAGTGGGGCCTGGGGGTGAGTGGGAGATTATTCTAGAAGGTGCATCAAGAAGGACGGGGAAGGGGTTTCTCCTCTGTGGAGGGCTGGGGAACAATGGGGAACCCCTGGCCTCTGACTCAACGGTCTGTCCAATTCAACTCTGGTGGGGTCCATCTTGTCTCTGATGACAGTGACCATCAGGTCTGAAGCCCTGTGACCAGGGGTGGATGGCCTCAAACAGCAGTGGGGTGGTTTTTGCACTTTATACCCTCGTCTGAAGTGACTGTCCCCTACACATATGTATGCCCCTGGGCCTGGTAGGACCAGTAGCTGCGCCTCATGGTTCTGCCTGGGCCCTCTCCTGTATTTTTGTTGACCATTCCCAGCCCTGAACTTGAAAGCTTTTCTTAGCAAAGACCAGGTGGGCGTGACCTGCTCTCAGACCACACCCCGCCCTGCTGGACCCGCCTCGCCTCTGTCCTTGGCCCCTCTCACCACACAGGGACAGACCCACCCCACTACCTGGTGTAAAGGCCGTTCTTCCTGCAGAAGGAGTTCTTCACCGACAGCCTGCGGTTGTTGAGTTCCAGGGCCGGGAAGCTGCTTTCATCCAAGCTCAGCATCTCGCCGTGGCCTAGTGCACCGGACTTGGCATTATTTCCTGGGCGGAGGGATTGCGAGCCGGTCACCCCACTCCATACCTTCAGACCCTGTGGCTGTGAACCCTCACCCCCCCCAGGACTGCGCTGGACTGTCCCTCTTTTCTGCGTGAACACCAATCAGGGACTTAGGCTGTGTGGCCGCCCCACCCTCCAGAGCAGGTGGTCGATTTCAAGGAGCAGGGGACCCCCTTTGGCACAGGCGCGCACCTGAGTCCGTCTTCTTGGCGTACTTCTTGCTCTGGCCTCGGATGATGAGTACAAAAACCAGGAGCAGGATGAAGATGAGGCCGACCAGGGCGATGACCACCAGGAACCACCACTCCTCGTAGAAGGGGTTGGCTTTCTGGGCTGGAAGGCAGGTGGGGGGGTGTCAGTCCCCTGCTGCCTCCTCCTGTCCACACCAGCTGGAGCCTGGCCACCTGCTTCTACTGTTTATGGGTAGGCTACTCTCTGCCAACGAATAACCTAGAACCTCAAATGAGCTGAGGAAGGACAGCTTCACTTCAAATGCTAGCTCAGGCCAGGCGCTGCTGGGAGTGCTGTTGTGAGAAGATTCCCAAGTGGCCTCTGGGCTCATTAGGAACAAGCTCTGGGATTGATTAGTGATGTCTGTTCAGATGTAGGGGGAGGGAGCAATGGCACGTTTGCTATTTCTCCCTTCTGCTCTTGTCACCCTTATCCTGGGAGCCACTTGATAAACACTACCACCAAGTTAACTTAGACTCATAGCAACCTTGTAGGGCACAGTGGAACGGCCCAGAGGTCCCCAAGGCTGTAAACCTTTACAGAAACAGACTGCCATGTCTTTCACCACTGGAGTGGCTGGTGGTTGTACCTACCAGCTGAATTTTTAACCGCTGTTACAAGATCTCTCTACCTACCCTCCACCAGACCCAGAGCCACTGTGTGAATTCTGACTTGTGAATCTCCACTGAGTTTCCAAGGCCATACATTTTTAAAAAAAAATTTATTTTCTTTTATTATTTTGTGTGTATGTACCATCAAATCAGATCTGATTGGTACAGAAGGATATTGCCCCTCCTTCTCCAGCAGAGCATCTGGTGGATTCAAACCGTGCACCTCTGGGACTGCAGTGCAGCTTCTTGCCACTAGGCTACCAGAGCTCCCTTAAGGACATAAATTTTTATAGAAGGAGTCTGTCCATCCATCTCCCACAAAGCAGGTGGTGGATTCGAACTGCCGACATTTTGGTTAGCAGTCTGGTATGTTCCACGCTGCACCACCGTGGCTCCTCAGAGTTCCTTGAGAAGCAGACTCAGATGTGTATGAGATGTTTGTCTATCCGGCCTGCCAGAGCTCCCAAGGTTAAACTTGGCTGGAATATTTTCCTGGTAGTGAGAGTGGACATGAGGGGCCTTCGGATGACCTCTTCCAGGGAGGCTCAGTCATTTCTGCAGGGACCCCAGCACTGTGCTCCCTGTCCCCCACCCCCCACCTGACAAGAGGCCGGCCTCTTCCACTTCCGTCCTGCAGGGGACACTCTTCCTGCTCTTGAGTTGGTCCTGTCCCTTTGGCCAAGGGAGAAGGGCGTGGGAGGAGGGAGGTTTCTGGAAAGTACCCGTGGCTAGAAATTCTGAGTTAGACTCTGACGTGGGGGATGGACTGCTGGTGTTAAAAGTGGGCAGTGATTTGATTTGGGGTCATGAGTCTAGATATTAGAGTCCTTTGTGAGTCCTGGGACAGGCTGGGGGGGGGCGGTGGGCAGTAATTCTGGCCACCCAGTCACTGCTCACCCAGCCTGAGGGTCTGTCTGTGGGACAGCTGGTCCTGCCCCTTGAGGAGGGAAGGTCACCTCATGGTCTGGCTTATTCTGGCTGGCGAGCTGGCAGAAGCATTAATCACAAGCCCACGGACTGGGCCATTGGCCCGCTATCCAGGGTTTCTGGAGCTCTCGAGAAGGAACCCTGCTGTCTGAGGCCCCAGCCTAACAAGCTGTGGCTCACTTATGTGGATCCCAGTGGCCGTGCTCCATGCCTCAGCCCCCTTGCCCACCACTGGGCCTGTACCTGGGACAGACTGGGAGGGGCTGCTGGGGGTGCCGAAACCGTAGTCATTGACGGCGATGACCCGGAAGTCGTAGCTCACACCTGGCTTCAGGATGTCCATGCTGAACGTGTAGGAGGTCACCTCCTTGGGGATGTCCTTGATGAGGATGTCCCAGAGTCCCTCATCTGCAGGAGCCCAGAGAGGGGAGTCAGTGTTGATGGGGGGTATTACTCCTCACACCCCAATCCCTAGGTTCTCCCTGAGGGCTGGGTGGTCTGGTCCACCCTGTTCACGCTGCATCTCCAGGCTCCACCCTGACATAATCCTCAGTAAACTGACTTTAAATGGTATGTCTTTACCAGCATCTGACCCAAAAGGCATGCAGGGTGTTTTAGAAATGAAAACATCTTCCCATCAAAAGCCGACCCACATGACTGGTCCCCTGGCCCACCAACCATGCTCCCAATCTCCCCGCCCCAACAGTAGCACCTGGGAAGGCCTTAAAAACAATTGCGCAGGGGGACTCGGGGCTTTTTCCCTCGCCACCTTCCTACCGAGGGGAAAGAGTCTCCACATGTGCAATTATTCTGAACAATAAAGCACTTTTGTATTTAAAAAAAAAAAAGGAATGAAAACATCTTGCAAAACCCTGAAAAATGCATCCTGTGCAGAAAACACAACCCACCCCACCCAGTGTCACCATGCAGAGAACGCTAAGGGCTTCTACAGGGGTGACTAATAGTGGTCACGTATGACAGGACAAACTGCTGCCCAGTCTGGACTGTCCCCAGGACGGTTTATGGGACCCCTGGGCTTTCGCTGGCTCACTTCCAGAAGTGCCTGGCCAGGCCTTTCTTCCTACTTTGCCTTGTCTGAAGCCCCACGGTTCAATGTCACAGAGACGCTCAAACCTCCACTGTCACACGGGTGGTGGCTGTGTGTGAGGTGCACTGGCTGGGAATTGAACCCCTGTCTCTTGCATGGAAGGTGAGAATTCTACCACTGAGCCACCAGTACCATGAGAGACCAGGCAGAGAACAGACATCAGGGAGCACTGTTTGCAGACTGAGCTCTACGATGACTCTCGCCCTCACCCCTCACGTAAGCTGTGGCCTCCTCTCTCCCCATCGCTCATGTGGGTGCAAACAGAGTAAGAAGAAATAGCGTTCCCATGAGTCACCACTCCCCACTGCCATGGAGTCAGTTCCGACTCAGTGACCCTGAAGGACTGAGGGGAGCTGGCTCCCAGGGCTTCTGAGGAGGAAGATCTTCACAGAAGCCTCATCTTTCTCTTACAAAGCAGCTGGAGGGTTTGAATAGCCGTCCTTCTCGTTAGCGGCTGAATGCCTTAACCACAGCACCACTGTTGTTGGTAGGTGCCGTCGAGTTGAGTACGACTCGCAGAGACCCTATGAACAATGGCTCTGAACCCTGTCCTGTCCTGTGCCATCCTCACAACCTCTGACACACTGCAGCCCACCGCAGCACTCACTGCGTCAATCCACCTGCTTGGGGGGTCTTCCTCTCTTTCATTGTCCCTCCACCTTCCCAAGCATGATGTCCTTCTCCAAGGATTAGCCTCTCCTAGCAACATTTATGAAGGTCTTCCTAGAGCCCCTCATTCTCGTGATTCTGTTACATTAATAGCAAAGAGAGATTTTGCACGTGGTTCTGATCTAACCACAAGCCTTTAATAAAACAAAAATCTACCGCCACTGAGTCCCACTCAGAGCGACCCTGGTCTGCCCTGGGTTTCAGAGGTGGTTCATATTTGAACCACCAACCTCATGCTTATCAGCAGCACCACCAGAGCTCCTGTGAACTCTTTAAACACTGACTCCCTGACTGATGGCTCTGACGGATGGCATCACTGGTATTGCGATAGGGGCCTCAGTTCTAAAACCGCAAGGGACACCAGTGAGCTTGGAGGGGACACTGAGCCCATGTGGGAATGAAAAAACATAGACAATGTGCTCCTGTGAGGATTACAACCCCAAAGGCCCCACTGGGCAGCTCTACTCTGTAATACACGAATCAGATCAACGCAGGACACCCAGCATGGCCCACAGTTTAAACAGCGGAGGTCTCCCTCCGTGGGACAGCTCTGTACCATGCTTTCACCACTTCAGTGAATATCATGCTGCTTCGTGGTATTGTTTTCCAGAATTAAAGTTTCTTGTTGTTATGTCCCACCAAGTCAACTATGACTCCTAGTGACCTTATGAACGATAGCTCTGAACTCTGCCCTGTCCTGAGCCAGTCTCACCGTCTCTGACACACCTGTCCTCATGGCCACAGTCACTGTGTCAATCCATCTCATCTGGGGGTCTTCCTCTCCTGCACTGTCCCTCCACCTTTCCAAGCATAATGTCCTTCTTCAAGGATTGGTCCCTCCTGGCCACGCACCCAAAGTATGTGAGATGGAGCTTCAAAATCTTTGCCTCCAAGGAACAACCTCGTTTGACCCTCTCCAGGACAGACCTCTTTGTTCTGTGGGTAGTCCACTATTCCTGGTGCTTAAGTGATAGCTATTAACTGAAAGGTTAGTGGTTTGAACCCACCAGCTACTCTTTGGGAGAAAAGACTTGTAAATTTGCTGCTTGAAAGACCAGTCTGAGTACAACAATGAATGAATGGAAACCCAAAGTCTCTGTAAACTTTCATAATAAAAAAAAAAAAGAACGAAAGAAAGAAAGAAAAGAAAAGAAAAAAAGACAGACAAGTCTGGGCTGTTCTACTTTGTCCTAGGGTTGTTATGAGTTGAAATCAACTCAGTGGTTCTTTATGACCAACACACATTGTAAGTCCACAGAGTAACGATGTCAGTAAAACAGATGTGGATTAATTGTCTTTTCCAAATGGCAGCAGGGGGCATTTGGGTTGATGAGGCGGTTTGTTCAAGCTCTGGTGGCCTGGTCTTCAGGGACATGAGCCGCTAACCCAACGACCAGCCCTGGAAGTTTCTCTGGCCGTTCAGATCCACTAGCAGCTCTGAGGAAAAAGATGGGCAATCTCTCTTCCTATACGATTTACAGCCTCAAGAACCCCATGGAAGGTCAGCGACGAGTCAGCTGTGACTTGATGGCAATGAGACTTTGAGATTCTCAGGGTCTTCCTTTCAGAGGGGACAGAAGGACATAAAGAGCTGGAATGTTCCTTGACGTCCACCTGGGAGAGACCCATCTGTTCCCCACGGCTCTGAGCTCCTCGTGCCCTTTCAGGCCCTTTGTATGTGGCTCTGGGTTTTGTCCCCGTGACATATAATTCACCTTCACCCCATTCAGAGGGGGCGGCAGGGGGCTGCCATGTGAGAGCAGGGCAGGAGGCGGCCACAGCCTGCTGGTCATCCATCATTGTGACTGGAGGCTCAGGGCCCTGGCCAGATGCGCCGGTGGGCCTCCTGGGGGCCAGCCCACTCCTCTGTGTGAGCTGACAGAACCAGGCAATGCGGCCTGGCCTGGTCAGGTGTCCCTTTGTGTGGTCAGGCTCCAGAGGCCTCAGGACCTCCCTCGTTTGAGCTCACCGTCCTCCATTCTGGGGCCAGTTTCGGGGTCCCCCAATGTGTCCTCGGAGCTGCTGCTACCACCACGGAGCAAAAGGCCACAGGACCAAATACCCTTGACACCCCCACCCCCCATGCCTGCCTCACCCTCACTGGACTGCCTTGTTTTCTGGTCTCTCAGCCCCTTCTGTCCAGAGCTGCTGTTCAGGCCACAGGTCACAGGCCAGCTTCCCCGGCTCTGCTCACCCTTCTGGGTGGCCGGCGGACCCTTCTCACCAGGCCGTACACAGGCCTGTCCTCCCAGATGGAGAAGCCATGGTCATTGTTTGAGATCTGTGGCAGGACCTGCTGGGGCCTCCCTGTCCTCCCACGTCCATCCCTCCAAATCAGAAAAGGCCGCAGGGCCTGTCTCCATCTTCAGAGCTATCCTGACGCAGCTTCCAGGGTCCACAGCCTCTGTTCCACACAGTCCTACTTGTTCGCCTTGAGATTCTGGAATCTTCTCACCACTTGTGTGTATTCTCTCTCTCATTCCTGCGCCTGCTACTGTTATGTTGTTGTGAGGTGCCGTTGAGTCGCACGTGACTCATACTGACCCCATAAACAACAGATCTCTGCCGTCCTCCCATCTCCTGAGACACCTGAGACTATTATGACAGCCTTTGTGTCATTCCACCTGTTTGGGATCTTTTTCTCCTTTGCTGACCCTCTGCCTTTCTGAGCATCATGCCCCTCTTCAAGGAATAGCCTCTCCGAGCAACATGCCTGAAGTCTGTGAGATGAAGCTTTATCATCTTTGCCTCCAAGGAGCACTCTGGCTGCACTTTCTCCAAGACAGATCTGTTTATTCTTTTGGCAGTGCAAGGGATCAATTCTTCTGCCATCCTTATTCACTGTCCAGCTCTCAGATGTACAGCAAGTGATCGGAAAGACCATGGGCTCAACCAGACGCACTTTAGTCCTCAAACTGACGTCATTACTCTCCAAGAATTTGGAGAGGTCCCTAACTGCAGACTTTCCAGTGCAGTATGTCTCCTGACTTCCTGACCGCTGGTACCAACAGTGTTGACTGTGGAGCCAAGTCAGATGAAGTTGTTGACAGTTTCAGTCTCCTCTCCATCCATTGCGATGTTGCCCGTACATCCAGTGATGTGGCCTCATGTGCCGTCGCGCAGGAACACTGCCCAGTCTCGCACTGTCTCCACGCTGGCTTCACTGTGACCTATGACCTGATTTGTCAGAAGTTGGTTACCAGTTATTTCTTCCTTGTCTTAATCTGGAAGCTCAGACTAAAGAAACCTGGTCTGCATCCTAGCAACACTGTAAGCCTCTGCTGACAGATGGGTGAGTATTGGCTCACCTGTCCATGAGGTGGATGAGTCGGGATTCGAACCCAGGTCTCTTCCATGGAGGGTGAGTATTCTACCACCGAACCATCGATTCAGTTCCTCACAGGCAGGGGTTGTGTCTAGTTTGAGTTCTTAGTTCAGTACCCAACACTGGTATCCTGTCTGCTGACACTTTTATCACATCAAAATCAAGGGAGCTCTGGTGGCTTAGGGCAAGAAGCTGCACTGCAATCCTAGAGGAACACGGTTCAAATCCACCAGATGTTCCACTGGAGAAGGAGGGGCAATCTCCTCCTGTACTCGTCAGATCTGATTTGACGGTACACACAAAATGATAAAATAAAATTTGGAAAAAAAACCCCAACTCAAACCAAAACTCAAAATAGTATGCCCTGATTTTGGAATTTTATCCTCTGAAATGTTAAGTATAGGGGTGCAATCCATCTTCCTCACATGGCTTTAAATTTCTTTATTCATCTTGAAATAGGGGTCACAGCAACAGTAAAGACGCAACGTGACACAACCAACAGCTGACGTTTACTCAGTGCGTTTCCAAGTGCTTTACAGTCCGTCTCCAGAGCAACCACAAGACAGAGGAACTGTTAGGTCCATTCTACAGAGGAGCAAACTAAGGCTCAGAAAGAGCTTTCCTGCATTTTTCAAAAGTCATGAAACTTCATTTCCTATACCTTGGATGTCGTCAGGTGGGGCTGTCCTTGGAAAAAGACAGGACGCTGAGAAAGGTGGAAGGTTGGAGAGAGAAAGACCCTCAGTGGCACAGACTGACCCAGTGACCCGTAACAACGGGCACATCAGAGACAGGTGAGGATAGTGCAGGACAGACCAGGGCGCAGATCCAACAGTCACTCCAGCTGAGCCGCAGTTACGCCTAGAGCTGTGTGACTCTGTGTGACTCCTCCCTCAGTGCGTGAACTCCTCTTCCACCACGACCATGTGTACACACTGGGAGCCAACTGTGTGCTGCCAATGTTGTTGTGAGGCTGCAGGCTTTTCCTGCAGCAGGACCCCTGCTGGCTGAGATCGGCTGTTCCTGTTTCATTCTACACAGAGACAAAGGAGGGGGCCAGGGCAGGGGCGTCCGCTCGGCCCGAAGTGCTGGAATGTTCCGAGCAGCTCTGGCCAGTTCCTGGGGCTCCGCATTCCCCTGCGCTCGCCCCACCCCTGTGTCTGCAGCGCCCCGCTCGCCTCTTGTTCTGAACAGCAGGAAGCACAGTGGGTAGTGCAGGGCCGGACTGAGTACACCCTGAGGGCCAGCATGACCCTCCTGTGGGGGCCGGGGGACACCGAGGCAGCGGAAAGCAGGGGCAGAGGCACGAAGACCGAGGAGGCCCCCGCCCTGTGCTGCTCACAGACAGCCTCAAGAAAGGCCCAGGCAGCCCCTCGGCCACCATCTCCTTGCCCTCTTCCCACCCTTCCCTTGCCCGGATCACTAGCTGGTCGGTGGCCAGCCCCCTGGCACTCTGGTCCTCAGGGGTCCTGGTTTATTTTTCCTTTCATGCCGAGTTTTCACATCCCAGCTGTGTATGCCATGGCCTCCCCATCCCAGAACACCCCCTGCCCCACGTTAGGCTCCCCCAGGGGAATGCTGGCAAAGTGACAGGGCTGAAGTCCTGGAGCTGACATTCCTCAGCCTGGTCCTTGGCTGGCCAGCTTCGGGCAACAGACAAGCACAGGCCCTGACGGGGAGAGGCGGGCGGCAGTGTCCTGGCCAACTCGGCAGCAAGCACTGGAGAGGCCAGGAGAGACCATCTGGAAGGGGAGAGGGAGCCAAGCCAACCGCATCCCCTAGATGTTAGCGGATCGCAAGCCAGCTCACTCTTCGTACATAGCTGCAGTTATTAGCGTAAGACTGAGGCCCAGGCTGGGTGGGAGCGACATTCCTACAACTAGTGGAATTACTAACGATTAGCTCTTGGGATGCTCAGCTCTCATAATTACCCTGAGGTAGTAACGGTCCCGGAAATGTTTCAGCTCTCTGCACAGAAGCAGGAGCCCCGGACACGCTTGATTTGGTTCCATCATGTGGATTATGTGCTCTCCCTGCCGGCCCAGCAACGTCTCTTTTCTTGCTTGACTTCAGTCACCTAAGCACAGATCCACGCCACACCAAGCACCAGCCTCCACCCTGCCTGGCACCGGCACCTCTGAGCAACTTGGAAACCTAGCAACGGCTGAGCGGGTGGTGGTGGCGGAGCCCCAGAAGCAGGCGCCACGGCCACGGGCGAAACAGGAGCTTGGGATGCAGCCCCCCTGCAGCGACTTATCAGCGCTCATCTCCTGGTGCCGGGGAAGTTCTTGTGATTGGATTTCAGGCACAGTGGGCGCGGCTGGTACAGTTACGGGCGCTGCCTCGGCAGTTCCCCGGCAGAACCCAGGCAGGTCCCTAGTCATGGCATGCTGGCAGCTGGGGTCATGTGGAGGACACTGAACTTCAACTACTGCGAGCCAAACTCTTGGCTCCTCTGGTTTCTAGAACAATCCTTGACTCAAGTTGACCCTCAGTCCACGCTGGTCCTCACTGGGCTTTAACTCTTGCACTCTGGGGCACTCGAGCCCCGAATCCAGCTCTGACGAGGTGCCCCACAACCCCCTTTCTCACCACCCACCACAGCCACCACCAGCCTCACCTCAATTAACTCAAGCACCTTCCGGGTAGAGGAGGGAGTGTAAAGAATGGTGGTCCTCAAAACTATGAGATATAATCTCACCCCAGTCAGAATAGCAAAATTTAACAGAAAACATTAAATACTGGAGAGGTTGTGGAGAAACTGGAACCCTTATTCACTGTGGGTGGGAGAGTAAAATGGTGCAGCCACTACAGAAGGCTGTATGGTGCTTTCTCAAAAAGTTGCAAATAGAAATACCATTTGATCCTGCAGTTGGAATATACTTGGAATATACCCCAAAGAAACCATAACCGCCACCCAAGCAGATATATGCACACCCACGTTTATCTCAGCTTTGTTCACAATTGCAAAGAGTTGGAAACAACCTAAGTGCCCATCAACAAACAAATGGATAGAGAAGCTGTGGTATATTCACACAATGGAATACTACGCTGCATTGAAAAACAAGGAACTCATGCAATAGTATTCAAAATTGATGACCCTGGAGGACATTATGCTGAGTGAAATATCTCAGTCACAAAAGGACAAATACTGCATAGTGCCACTGTTGTAAAACGGGACTGACATTAGGGTTGGGGGGAGACTTGAGAAAGATGGGATAAATTACATACACTGCATTGAAACAGATGAGGGAGAGAACTGTTTGAATGGGATATATGATTAGGTATTATTGTCATGACAGGAGTCCAGAATGAAGACTGCACAGTGGAGTGGACTTGGAGGGATTGCATAACAATGAAAAAAATTTTTCTTTGACTTTTCAAAGAGAAGAATGAATTGGGTGGGGGAGGGGTGGGCAGGGAGAAAAGTACAACAATAAATGAATGGAAATCCAAAATCTATGTAAATTTTCATTAATAATAATGATAATGATAATGATAATAATAATAATAAAATAAGGGGGGGAAGAATGGGGTACTTGGGAGAGGAAGGGAAGTGAGATGTGGTGTCTTAACCCAGAAGGTATCAAGGCTCAGCATGGGAGGGGGGGTTACCTGAAGGCCTGGCCTCTAGGACGTAGCGGGTGATGGGCCCCTTGCCAGGGTCTCCGCTGGACCAGTGGATGGCAATGGCTGAGCTGTACCGGATGATGATGGGTATGCCAGGCGGTCCCGGGGCACCTGGAAGAGAGCACACAGTGGGCACCCCCTGTGCCCCACAGATCCAGCCCCAGCCAGAGACCTCCAGTTGTTGTTAGTTGTCTTTGAGTCGAGTACGACTCACAGAGACCATAGGAACGACAGATCTGAGCCTGCCCTACCCTGTGCCACCCTTGCCATCTCTGGTAAGCCGGAGCCCTGTGTACAGTCACGATGCCAACCCACCGTGCTCTCTGTCGGCTCACCTCACCCCACCTCCAGTCAGGTCACCCCAAACCAGGAGAGGCTGCCAGAAAGATCCCTCTCCAATACAGACTGGGGTGCTGATCAGTTCAGATAGTCCTCTTAGCCTCAGTTTCCCCAGGTTTTGGAACATAAAGCTAAAGGGATGTGGTTATGGGGGGACATCAGAGGTGGGTGTGATGATGGCAGAGTGGGTTCATGGCTGGTTTGAGGGGGCCTGACATCTTCCTGACCTCTGATAGTAGACCTACTTTCTTCCAGAAGTCCAGCTCTGCCCGCAACTGCATCATTACCATGAGCCTGGGCCTCCTGCTGTGGGGACGGAAGGGCTGTCTTGGCTTCCCCATCCTAACCGGGGGCCAAGGGGGTATTTTAGGGGGGAATCCACAATCTACTTTTGATAGGAAGAGCTGTGAGCCAGGCACCCTCTGAGGGTCCTAAGTCCCTCACTCCCTATCTGAAGGCCAGCTCGCCTCATGCAGTCTCCTGAACCCCCATGACCTGGAGTGTCCACCCATGGCCATCACTGCCACTCTGAGCATCTCCCACTAGTCATGGACATCCTGGAACCCAGAGCACAGAAGGTGCTTCTTCTGTGTTTGTGGGACAAAGGGCAGAGGGACAAGTGGGTGTCCAGTGGCTAGGGTCCAGTGGCTACTCTGATGCCCATTGGGATGAGCTGAAAGTCCAGCACCCCATGGGAGGTGCTCTGACTCAGAGGAGGTGGCAGGCTGGACAGAAGGCCAGGGGCACACTCAGAGCCCGGTCACCATCTGGCCCTGTGTCCAGTCCAGACCCCTTAATCAAGAGTGGAGAATTCCACTGCCTCCCTCTTCCCTTGACCCCCAAGCACGTGCCCACCCTGCATGGGGCAAAGTCAGTGAGGGGGTCAGGGAGGGAAGGGCAGAGCTGGGGGAGCTCTGGAAATGCAGGAGACTCAGAACCCCGAGGGAGTCAAGTGCCACCCCCCTCCTCGCATGGAAACTTCTGGTAGCTCTCTGTCCCCACAGCCTCCTTCACATCCACCAGGTACAGCTTGCTTTTTCTCGTTCTTTCTACGATAGTGGCATTCTTGGTGCCCTCCACTGACCACTTCTGTACTTCCACCCTGCCTCACTAGGGACCACGCAGCTCGCACACTCGGACTTCAGGCCTTAGGACAGACTGTCCTCTGGACAGTCCCTCCTGCCCGAGGCTCCACCCTGTCCCTGCTGCAGCCAGCTGCCAGCTCCACCCGTTTGTTTGCCAGCTTTTGTTTCCTAGGAAATCTGCTCAGGTGAGGGCTGGCTCAGGTGAGGGCTGGCTCAGGTGGGGGCTGGCTCAGGTGGGGGCTGGCTCAGGTGAGGGGCTTGAGGGGGCAGGGCTGGGCAGATGGAGACAGAGTGGTGGGAGCAGTTTTCACAAGTGGGCAGCTGTACCCTGCAGGAGCCAGGCGTGCTTGTTTGCAGAACACCAGGCAGGTTGGGTGGGAGGGGGGACGGTTAGAAAGTGATCAGAAAAGGAAAGCGAACTGTGGCCAGGTGCCACACAGTAGGGAGATCAGTCAGTGAAAGCCAGGCCCAGCCCACTTCCCAGCAGCTGACCCAGCCTCCCAGCCAGGGAGTGGACACCTTTGTCCTGCCCTGGCTGCTTGGGATTCTGGGGACAATTTGGAAAGGGCTGTGCCTGCTAAATGCTGGCTTTTGTGTTCAGAGATGGTGACTTTGGTGGCTTGACTCTGACCACTGCAGGGTCCCCAGAAAACTGTCCCAGCCCAGGAAAGACCTGGGGGAGGGGAAGCTAAAAACCTGGACTGAAATTTTCTTAATGGCATTAGTGCTCCAGGGTTTCCCAAGCCGGGTTCTGGAACAATCTCAGTTCCTCCCTCCTCTCTTAGGCTCAACACACGGGTTCTGCCAACTTGACCTGCTCTCTTCTCCCCCTGAAGCCCTTGAAGGGCCTGCGTCCAGCACCTTTGTGCAGGAGAAGGCAGCCTGGCTGGTCCTCCTGCCTCTGCCCTCTGACCCTCTGGGTTCCCTGCTGCCACAGCAGTGGCTATAACAGCAGGGTATGAAAGTGTCTCTGCTGCTCTTGCTAAAAAGCACACTCCCAAGTGGAACCCCAGACTCTGACTTCCTGGGGCAGGAATCTGCATTCATCAAAGGACTCAGGTGCATCTGCTGCACCTTGAGAAAAACCTGAAGGCACAGGCCCTTCCTGTCCTTAGCTCATCACTTCCATGTCCTTCCAACCCAAAGCCTTAGACTAAGAGCACGCCCATTTGAATATTGCCTCCCTTCAGCTCAACAAGCCCTGATGTCTTCAGTCTTTTAAATAGCTTCACCTCGTCTATGCATAAGGAGCTCTGGTGGCTTAGTGCTAAGAAGCTGTGCTGCCAACCTAAAGGCACACGGTTTGAATGCACCAGGTGTTCCAAAAAAGAAAGAGTGGCAGGCAGTCTCCTCTCATATGGTTTACTGACTCTGAAACCCCCCTGGAGGGTCAGTTATGAGTTGGTTCTGACTTGACAGTACCCAACAACAAGAACCACCACCACCACCACCTTGCTGTATTGGGGTCCCTGCCCTGCCCCTCACCCAGGACCCTGTGTTCCCATCTCACATGCGCAGTGGCTGCTGTTATGATTCTAGTCCCTGGTCATCGTTAGCCCCATCTGACTTGCGTGGGGAGTAGGCACTAGGGGCTCCTCTCTGACTTCCTACCTTCTCCAGGGCCTGTGGTGACATTGGCTTCAATCTCTGGTCCGTAAGTGAAGGTCTTGGCTCTGATGCGGAACCTGTAGGTCATCCCCTCGGAGAGGTCCTTCACCTTCAGCCACAGGGGGCTGTTCCCCTTCACGTCCACAGTCACGATCTTGCTGACCCCTGGGGAAGCACAGGAAGAGGGGACTGCTGGTCAGTGGGAGAGAGGTGAGGGGTGACTGGTCTGGTGGAGTGCTGAGAATGGCCTGTGCAATTCACCTTGTTTCTAGAGCCGGCAGGGGAAGGTTAGCGGTGGTGTGACCCCCAACATGCCCAGATCTTGACAATGACCAGAGGCCCCCTTCACTGAAGTCAGGCTAGAACGTCATCCTAACCCACAAAGCAATGTCTATCCAGCCCAGTGTCAGCTGACTCAGTATGAAAGGTAAGCATGGGCTCACCAGGGCTCACTGACTCCTCCACAGTCAACAATGTCATATTTCCCCACACCAGAGATTCTGCTTCTAGATATGGTTCTTTAAATTAACG
This sequence comes from Elephantulus edwardii, assembly GCF_000299155.1. NCBI lineage: Eukaryota > Metazoa > Chordata > Mammalia > Macroscelidea > Macroscelididae > Elephantulus > Elephantulus edwardii. Next base: position 8,612,574 of record NW_006399798.1, on the reverse strand, counting down.
ATCCCTAATATCAGAAAAATTAAGAGCTGAACAGAAGATTTCAAAGGGCAGCAGAGAAAGACAAACCAAAATATTACGATGAAATGTGCAAAAAAGCTGGAGTCAGGAATTCAAAAGGGTGGAACTCACTCAGCATTTCTTAAGCTGAAGGAACTGAAGAACAAATTCAAGCCTTGAGTTGCAATATTTAAGGATGCTATGGTAGAATAGTGAATGATCCAGGAATCATCAAAAGACAAATAGGTTTGTCCTGGAGAAGGTGAAACCAAGTTGCTCCTTGAAAGCTAAGATTTTGAAGCTCCACCTCACATACTTTGGACACTTGGCCAGGAGGGACCGGTCCTTGGAGAAGGACATCATGCTTGGAAATGTGGAGGGACAGCGCAGGAGAGGAAGGCTCTGGATGAGATGGACTGACTCAGTGACCGTGGCAATGGTGCCCGGTGTGGCGGAGACGGTGAGGCTGGCTCAGGACTGGGCGGGGTTCAGGCCGTCCACAGGACTGCTGTGAGTTGGAACTGACTTAACAGCTTAAGGGTTTGGTTTTTCACTTTTTTCCAGGGTGATGGGAACTCCGGTGGGGCAGCCCACAGGGAGTTGTACTGTTAACTCAAAGCCGGTGACTTTGACAGTTCAAATCTGCCAGCAGCTCCCAGGGAGAAAGACGGGCTCCCTCCTCTCAGCAACTCACTGGAGGACCCAGCTGGATGGCAGTGAGGGTCGGAGCCCAGGGTGAGGTGGGGCTGCTCCTCGGGGCCAGAAACGCCGGTCCCTGCTCCTGCACTCTGAGTGAACTTTGCATCGATCTGTGCCTCAGTTTCCCCTCAGGAAAGGGGAGCTAACGGCTTGCTGTGGGATCAGTTTGCTGTAGATCTGCACTCAGGGCAGTGAGCGTGCAGACGCTGTGCTGACGTCCCCCAAGGCTCCTGGGTTGGCCATTGTCCAGCCACTTCCAGAGGTCAGGGGTCCTATCCTGGGGCTGTTAGAGGGGGGATGAGTCACAGGAATCCAGGGAAAGATCTTGCCCTGACTGAGGGGTCAACCTCATGACCCCTCAAGGTTATACTGAGCTTGCCAGGCCCCTGAGTCTGCCTCCACCATGACCTCTGTCCTCACCTTCCTGCCTGGAGCCCAGGCCTGCACCAGAGCGGATCTCCTCCTGGGTCAGCGCCCTGTCAGTGTCCTAGCACGTGGGCATGCAGGTGGCGGGAGGACTGAGGGGCCATTGTTCCCAGGCTGACCCAGACGTGCTGGCTCCACCACGGTGAAGGGGGCGAGTAGGGTGACCCCTGCAACGCTTACCCAACACCAGTGCCCCACCTGGCCGCTGGCCACCCGGCTCCTGCCCAGGCTCCACGTGGTGCTGAGAGGAAGCGGGTGGGACATGAAGAAGGAACCCCACCCCCGTCCTCCTTCTCTGCCTTTCAAGTCACAGGAAGTGGCAAAAAGCAGTGACTTCTGGTTCGTGACACCCCCTGAGCTCAAAGTATGTGACAGGCAGGTGTCTGATGTCCACAGTCGGGGTCAGCCTGGGAGTGGGGTCTGGGGAAGGGTGGCGCAGAGGCTGCAGAGGCAACTGGAGGTCAGACCCTCTGATCTGAGGTCCTCAGACGGTGTCAGGGGTACAGGGACTGCTCCAACATGGAGGTCCCTCTTTCCTTGTCTGAGCCTCAGTTTCCCCAATTATAAAATGGGGGGGCTCTCACTACCTCTGACCTGCATGGAGTGACCGAGAATGACGCAGAGGGAAGGACATGCCAGCGGGGTGGCAGGTAAGAAGCTGACTTGAGGGGGTGACCCACTTACCGTCCACGGGCGTGCAGGGCTCATACACCAGTCTGTAGCCTTCCAGGATGCCGTTGGGAAACTTGGGGGCCTCCCAGGACACATTCACCGAGGTGGTGGTCAGCTCGCTGAACTTGACAGAGCCAGGCGCGCTGGGGGCTGTGGAGACACAGAGGGCTTGGCGTCCCCTCCTCTGGAGGCTCAGGGCCTGGGGCTAGGCTCTGTGCATGGAGGGGTGTTTGGCCTGGCACGGGGCGTGAGGAGAGGGGCAGGGTTTCATACAACGGGCGAGGGGGCACAGGGCCCTCTAGACCCTCTTCCTCCACCTCTGTGGCCATGCTGTCCTTGGCACCCTGACTTTCCAGGACACGAGGAGAGGGAACTATACTTTTCCCTAATGCTGGCAAAGGGAGCCTGGTAGCTTAAGGAGCTGCACAATCAACCCAAAGGTGCTTAGTTTGAATCCACCAGCTGCTCTGAGGAAGAACGATGGGCAGTCTCCCTCCGCGTGATTTACTGTCTCTGAAAATCCTCCATCAGGTCAGCTACGCGAGTCCGTCAACTCAGCAGTAAACAACAAGCTGGCAACGTCAGCCTCTTCCTGCCCCATCAGAGCAAAGAGAACCGAGCCGGCCTGTCTTCTCTGCCCTGGTCGCTGGGCCAAGGCCCCTTCCTGGCTTTGTGGCTTTATCATTCAACTTCCCTGATGGAGAAGTCAGGAGCTTCCTGGTCTCCTGCATAAAGAAGATTCTAGAATCCCCAAGTGATGCAAATTGTTAGTACACTTGGCTGCTATGCAAAAGGCTGGAGATTTGCATCTAACACCTTCCCCCCTCCCACCGGTGCCGTGGAAGAAAGGCCTGGCAATCTCCAACACCAGCCATAGAAAACCCTCTGGAGTGAAGTTCTACTCGGACATACAAGGGTCACCAGGAGTTGGGCAAGCGGAGAGGGCAACTAGTTAGAGAAGATTCCAGAACTGCAGTGGACACAGCCTCATTCTTGTTCCAGGGCCTTGGAGCCTGTCAGCGAGACCCTCCCATGGGAAGACTCAGTCCCAGCTTCCGGATGAGCTCTGCTCTTGGCCCGAGGATCCTGGGCTGACACTGAGGGCATGGGGCCCGGGAAGTTTGGGGGAGAACAGTGGGGAGAGGCGAGGATGAGGAGCCCTCCTGAGCTGGCCCCAGGAAGGATGACCGGTGGTCATTGTCCAGTGCCGCCTCCCTACTGGGCCGGGCAACACAGGCTGCATCCTGAGTCTTCTATGAAGGAGAGGGACGAGGGCAGGGGGCCTTTCTTGTCCCCCCAGCTGGATGGACGTGCGACTGAATGCTTTGTCCCGCTGCCACAGCGACGGAAGCTTTCAGGCTTGTAGGGGCGCACATCCGGCCAAGGACACTGACCAAGAATGGACTGGTCAGATGGACAGATTGGCTGACGTGGATGCTGGGATAGCCAGCCTGAGCTCAGTGGGAGACTTTTGCAGCAGGAGAGTGGACATTGCTTCCCGTCCTAGGGACTGGCCTCTAACAAGGACCACTAGGAACTGACCACACAGGGAGAGGGGCCTCTTTGGAGTAAAAGGGAATGGACGCTTCCAGAAACAGCAGATAGAGACGCTTGTGGAAGCCAGGACTAAAGACACATATTCAAGTCCACTGGGGCCTTGAGGAAGGGCTGGGGTCGCAACAATAGCCTAGGACATGGCCAGAAACTGACTCGCTGAGGACAAGACAAGGGGCCTCCTGATGACTCCTCCTCAGCTGTGACATGGGAGACCCCTGCCCTGTCCATCTCAGGGAATCTGTAAGGATGGAATGAACACTGACAAGGAGCTCAGAACATTGGGGTGTCCTCTGCCCAGGGGAGATTCTTATCACCCTCCCCCACTCCCCTGCCTCCTCCCTGGGCCCCTGTCCCACCCCCCAAGCCTGGCTCTGCACAGCAGACAAAGTTTACAAATATAAACCAGACACTGGCTCCTTCATTTAAAACCCTCCAACAAAAACAGCTATGAGACATCATCTCACCCCAGTAAGAATAGCAAAATTTAACAGAACAGCAAACATCAAATGCTGGCGAGCTTGTGGAGGAACTGGAACCCTTAATTCACTGTTGGTAGGAGTGTTAAATGGTGTAACCACTGTGGAAGGAGGTATGGTGCTTTCTTAAAATGTTGCAAACAGAAATACCATTTGACCCAGCAATTCCACTATTGGGAATTTACCCTAAAGAAACCTTAAGGGGCCCAAGCAGATATATGCACACCCATGTTTATTGCAACTTTGTTTGCAATAGCAAAGAGGTGGAAATAAACCAAGTGCCCATCAACAAACAAATGGATAGAGAAGCTGTGGAATACAATGCAGCATCGAAAAATAAGGAACTCATGAAATATTATTCAAAATGGGTCACCCTGGAGGACATTATGCTAGGTGAAATATCTCAGTCATAAAAGGACAAATATTGCATAGGGCCACTATTATAAAACGGGACTGACATTGGGGCTGAGAAAAGACAGAGAAAGAGGGGAAGAATGATGTATACTGCATTGAAACAGATGAGGGAGAGAACTGTTTAAAAGTGATGTATGATTGGGTATTATTGTCATGACAGGAGTCCAGAAGGAAGGTTGCACAGTGGAGTGGACTTGGGAGGAGGGATTGCATAACAATGAAAGAGTTTTTATTTTTCTTTTCAAGGAGAAGAGTGAATTGAGGGAGAGGGGTGGGTAGGGACAAAAGTGCAACAATGAATGACTGGGAACCCCAAGTCTCTGTAAACTTTCATTAAAAAATTAAAAAAACCCAACCCTCCAACTCCCACTGTACTTGGAATGAACCCCACACTCCATTCAAGGTGCCCTGACCCTTTCTGAAAGGCCCCGCTCTGTCTCAGTTTGCGTGCCTCGCTGGCTTCCTCTCTTTTCCATCAACCCAGTCCAGTCGCCAGGCCTTAGCACCTGCTCTTGCCTCTGCTGAGACACTCCCTCTAGAACCTGCCCTGGCTGTCGTCCTCTCCCCCCCTCAGTTCTCAGCTCGGCTGTCTCCTCCCCCAGCTTCCCAGACAGCCCTAGACAAAGTCACCGGTTCCCGGGTCCTGTCCTCATACCGTCCACCCACATCACCACCCCTGGCTGCCAATGTATCATCACACGTTAGTGATCTCCTGCCTGGGAGGGTGGGGACCTGCCAGTCTCGTTCACCTCTGTGTCCCCAGCACCCAGTACGGTGTGGGCTCCCAGAAGACGCCCTATAAATATTTCTTCAGTGAACAAAGCTGGGGACATGTGAGACAGGCAGGTTGGAACAAGGCAGGGAGACGTGGGGTGACTCCGGGCCACCACCTGTGGGGAGGAGAGTGAGCTAATGTTCTCCCCTTTCTGACCCACCACTGCCAGGCCCCTCAGTGCAGACAAGCCTCCCATCTGGAGGGCACTGGAGACCTGGGTACCAACCCCAGACCCTGCTGCTGTGGGAGGCTGCTTCCACACACCCCCCAGCCCGCAGCCGCTGCCCCTCCCGGACCCTCTCACCCTGCCCTGGCTCCCCCACCTGCTTGCTGGGTCTGGCCCCGCGTCGGGGTGCTCCGTGGCCCGTCCCCCGCAGCGTTGAAGGCTGCCACGCTGACCATGTAGACCGTGTAGCCGGTTAGATTCTTGAGCTTCACGCTGTTCTCAGCCAAGAAGAGTGTCTTCACTCGCTCCGTGAGGTTCCGCCGCTGGGCTTCCCAGAAATAAATCTGTGGGCACAGGTGATGCGGGGTGGTGGTGGTGGTGAGGGAGACGGATCAGAAAAGCTCCTCCTGTCCCTGCCTCACCTGGGGGCTCTGAGAGCCCTCTGTGAGCTCAGCTGCCCAGTAACACTAGTAAGAGGAGGTCCTCGGTGATGCAGAGTGCCCTGTTAATGGAAAGGTTCTGGGTTCGAGTCCACCAAGAATCGTCAGAAGTAAGGCCTGGTGATTTCTGAAAATGCAACCACGGAGTCTTGGTGGGGCAGTTCTACTCTAACCCACCTGGGGTCCCTGTGAGGGTGAACTGACTATGTCCATTAAAGAGCGCTGGTGGCGTTGTGTATTACACGTCACAGGTAACAGAAAGGTCAGTGGTTCAAATCCACCAGCTGCTCTGTGGGATGGACTGTCTGCTCCCATAAAGACCTGCAGCCTTGGGAATCTGAGGGTCACTAGGAATCAGGGTCAAGTCCACAGGAGAGGGTTTATGACCCTTGGCTCATATATTTCAAGGTCATCTAGGAAGTTCTCCAGAACCTTCTTCCACAGCTATGAGACTACACTGCTAGATTCTAAGCCCGATAAGACACAGAGCTTCCCAGCGGCAAAGAGGTCTGGTGGTGCAGTGGTTCACACTGCTAACAGGAAGGTCAGTGGATCAAGGCCACCCGCTGCCCTGTGGGAGAAGGCTGTGGCAGTCGCTTCTGCAAAGATTCAGAGCCTTGGCAGCCCTGGGGGGGGGCCCTGCTACCCTGTCACTAGGGGTCAGGACAACTGGCTCATTTGGGGAGGGGTGGGGGGAGTGCAGGGAGTGTTGACATCATCAGATACAGAAGGAAAGGCAGGAGCTGGTCCTCTAGGAACAGGAGGGAGGGAGGTAAGGACAGCCGGGAGTGGGGCTACTCAGCGCGCTCTAGGACCAACACCAGCAGCCCCTGGGGTTGGCAAGAACGCTGAGCTTCAGGCCCACCTCTAAAAGGGGCGTGGCTGTATCAGCATCTGCAGGTGAAAAGACCCCTCCCCCTCGCAGGGAGTGCTCCTTGCTGCAGGAGACAGAATGCAATCTTACTGGATGGGCTCTGGTGGCCTAGTTGGTAAGAAGCTGTGCTGCAATTGCAAAGGCACCCGGTTCAAATCCATCATCTGCTCTGTGGAAGGATCGGCAGTCTCTTCCCAAGTCATCTACTGCCTCTGAAAACCCACTGGAGAGTCAGCTATGGGTGGGGTCCGACTCAAAGGCACACAACAACTGGAGGGGCAGGCGGGCTGATTCGGGAGCTGGGCTGCGCTCAGGACGATTGTAGGATGGAGAAACATTTGAGGCTTGGAGCTCATCACCTGCTCTTCAATGACTTCATATGCAGCCAGTGGGAGGCCGGGGATGGGGAGGCCGGGGGATGGGGAGGCCGGAGATGGGATAGCCGGGGATTCCTGACCATCTCAGCCCTCAGAAGGCGGCCGTCCACATGGTGCAGCTGGGTGGACCCCACCCCACGCGCAGGTTTGCCAGTCTTTTGGCGCCACCTGCTGTCTGCAGAGGGGTCTGCAGGGCACTGTTCTGTACCATAGAGGACCTGACCCACAGCTGACCAAGGTTTCTCCACGCGGGAGGAGGCTGTCCATCTTTCTCCTGGGAAGCAGCTGGTGGACTCGAATTGTGTGCCTTTGGGTTGGCAGCGCAACTCCTCACCACTAGGTCACCAGGGCTCCCTACAGCTCCCACGCAAAAATGCTGTTACAAAAACTTCAAATCAAATCTACTGCAGTTGAGTTGGGTGCAGCTCAGGGTGACTCTGCACTGATAGGTTTTCTGAACCTGTAAATCTCTACAGGAGGAGACTCTCAGCATTTTCTATGGTGTGGCTGGTGGACTTGAACTGTCGAGTTTTCAGTTAGCAGATGGAGACATTATGTACTGAGCCACCAAGGCTCCTTCTATTAAAAAGAGAGAAAGAAAGAGACAGATAGACAGACAGACAGACACACACATATACAAACACCGACCGACAGAAAGAGTAAGACACAAACACACACACACAGAGACAGAGACGGAGAAACACACACAGACCAACAGAGAGTAAGACACACATACACAGAGACAGACAGAGACAGAGAAAAACACACACACACATACACACACATAGACTGACAGAGTAAGACACACAGAGAGAGACAGAGAAACAGAAACACACACAGAGAGATGGACAGAGAGAATAAGACACACACACACACAAAGAGACACAGAGAATAGTGTGTCCCCCTGTGACAGGTGTAAACAGCAGCGAGGGAACCGTCAAATCCTTACTCCACTGTTTCTTCTCTGGAATCTTTTCATGCAGATGGGTGAGAGCAGAGTCCTGGATTAGGTCATTCATACGTTCACTCACTCAGCCAATTGTTCACAGTAATAACGATAAGACAGTAAACAATCCAAACCCCAAACAAAAAACAGCTGCTGTCAACGCCAACTCAAGGTGACTGCACCTGTGTGGGGGAGAACTGTGCTCTGGTGGGTTACTAATGGGTGTGTTTGTTTTTCTTTCAGATTGCCAGGCCTTTCTTCTGAGGCACCTCTGGCGGTTAAAACCACCACCTTCTAGGCTAGTAGGTGGGCAGCTCATTGGTCATGCCGTCCAACTGGCAGGCAGAGTTCTGGCCAAACCCGGTAATCAGAGGAAAGGCTTGCACTAAAAATATGGGCATCAGCAGCACTGAGATGGGGTTTAGTGGGTGCAATTAAGGGCCTATCAAGGACTTCTTTAACGTTCTAATGTGCAAGGATGTCAGTTTAAAGACTAAGGTGCATCTCACCCAGGACATGATATTTCCAACTGCTTTATATGCATGTGCAAATCAGTAAGTTATCATTGTTGTTAGGTGCTGTTGAGTCGAGTACGACTCATAGGGACCCTGTGAAGGACAGATCTGAACCCTGTCCTGTCCTGAGCCGTCCTCACTGTCTCAGACACACTCCAGCCCACTGCAGCAGTCACTGTGTCAGCCCACCTGGTTGGGGGTCTTCCTCTCTTTCACTGGCTCTCCACTTTGCTAAGCTTGATGCCCCTCTCTAAGGAATAAGGAAGACTGAAGGAGAAATGATGACCTAGCATTGTGGTGTTAATGAAGACGACTGAACATACCGCTATGAAACAAAGGAAGCCTTGGAGGGAGCGTAGCCAGGGCGCTCTCAAGAGGCTGGGTGAACAAACTCAGTCTCACGTATTTTGGGCATGTCTTCGGGGGGGCCAGTCCTTGGAAAAGGACATTATGGTGGGAAAGGTAGGGGGCCAGGGAAGGAGAGGAAGACCCTAAATGAGATGGACCAACACAGTGACCGTGACAATGGGCTTAACCATGGTGGAGAGTGTGAGAAACTATCCAGGACAGCGCCAAGGGTTTGATCTTTTCACAGGGTCAACTCAACGGCACCTAAAGTCACCACCGACCAGGACGCTGAATATGAGGAGAGATGGGATGGTCACAGATGGAGGTTTGGGGCCTCTGGTGGCCGGAATTTGGGAGAGTGGGCAGCACCTGCGTCCCAGAGGAGAGGAGGGAAGCAAACATCACCAGGAGGGGAGAAGGCGCTGGGTCAGCGGAGGAGGAGACCTGTGGCCGATCGCTGATGAAGACCACACCGAGTGCTGTGGTGTCCACCCCAAGTCACAAGGTCCTCAGGTGCACAGAGAACCGTGCTCCACGGGGTGGTCAGTGGCAGGTTTTTCAAAGCTGACCACCAGGCCTTTCTTCTGGGGCACTTCTGGGTGAACTTGAACCTTTCGGTGAGCAGCTGAGGGAGCTGACAGTTTGCACCATGCAGGAGCTCTGACCATCTTCACCCCCTGAGCTGATTCTGACCCACAGTGACCCTGTTGGTGGCGGTGTTAGGTGCCATTGAGTATGACTCATAGCAACTCTATGAACAGCAGATCTGAACCCTGCTCTATCCGGTGCCAGACCCTGACCCTGCAGGACTGGGCAAAAATCCGCCTTAGGGTTTCTACGAAAGAAGGGTGCCTCATCTTCCTCCTCGGAGTGACCAGTGGATTTGAACTGCTGACCTCTCATTTAGCATTAAACCCACTATGTTGCCATGGCTACCTGACCACCTTCAACTCAACTCAACTCAACTCAACTCAACTCATGTCAATGCAACTCCAACTCATTGCTGTCAAGCTGGAATCAGCCCATGGCTGACATTCGGGTTTCCCAGGTGGTAAATCACACAGGAGGACACGGTCCAGCTTTCTCCTGAGGAGCTATGACAGATGTGAACCACAGAGAGGCCTGGCCTTAAATTAAACAGAACAACTCCCTGTGCACTAGGGCACCGGAGCTTGCTAGCCTCCTACTTGCAACGTGGACATGAGCAGTGATGTTGACAGGAGCGCGTTCTGTGGGGACGACAGCCTTCAGGGGGGCAGGTCCACGAGGGGACACGTTGAGAGCAGGGGGTGTCAGGAGGGAGGTGGGGTACTTCTGGGGTTCTTTGGAGGCTCTCTGCTGTGAAGGGAGATTCACAGCGAGACATGAAAGAGATCCTCTGGAAACCGAGACCCAAAAAGGCATTTTAAAGATGAAACGAATGTCAGGGAGCCGTGGTAGCCTAGTGGCACTGCAATCCCAGAGGTACGCGGTTCTAATCCACCAGATGCTCTGCTGGAGAAGGAGGGGCATTCTCCTCCTGTACCAGTCAGATCCGATTTGATGGTACACACACAAAATAATAAAATAATAAAAAAAAAAGATGAAACGTATGTCACAATGCTTTTCTGCCCATGGGAGTCCCTGGATGGTATAAACACTTGGTTGCTAAAAAAAAAAAAAAAAAAAGCAGAAGACAAGTCCACTCAGACATGGTTGCTGCTGTGCTGCCCAGAACACAGTTCTACTCAGACACACGGGGGCTGCCACTAGGTGGGGCTCACTTGAAAGCATTTTTAAATGCCCAGATCCTCTAGAGACTGATGGCCTAGAGGGGAGGAGGTGCACTGCCAACCCAAAGGCACATGGTCTGAATCCATCAGCAGCTCTGGGCGACAAAGATAGGTCAGCTCCTCCTGTGGGACTAACAGTCTCTTAAAACCTGCAGGAGGATCAGCTCTGAGGAGTGGGAGGGGGAGAGGGAGGAGGAGAGCGAGGGGGGGAGAGCGAGAGAGAGGGGGGAGAGAGAGAGAGAGAGAGGGGGGGAGAGCGAGAGAGAGGGGGGAGAGAGAGAGAGAGAGAGGGAGAGCGAGGGAGAGAGAGAGAGAGAAGGGGGAAGGAAAGGGAAAAGCAGAGGGAGTGGGAGAAAGGAGAGAGACACAGAGAGGGGGAGAGAGGAAGAGAGAGGGGGGAGAGAGAGGGAGAGGTAGAGGGGGTGGGGGGGAGAGAGAGAGACTGATTGATTGATTGATTGGCGGGGAGTTCAGAAGCCTTGAAATTTGGCTTCTCTGGCCATTGTGTTAACTCCTGTTGGGGGAGCATGGTCTCCAGCTACCTTAACTGCAGACACATGGGCTTGAAAATCATCCACAGCTGTGGGACCAGTATAAGAGAGTGCTTTCCAGCCTGTTACTGAAGGCAGTGAAGGTGGTGGAGAGATTCTGGGAAGGGACTGTGGCAAGGTGAAACCAGAGGAACCATGGAGATAAAGGCCACAGGTAAAAGGTTTCACTTGCTGGATGATTAAGGAAAAGCTGACTTGTAACTGCCCTGAGAGAAAAGTTTGCTGGATGGTTGAGGAAATCAGACGGTTCTTGTCTTTGTGCTGTTGAACTGAGCCTTGTTGTTAAGTGCCGTCAAGTTGTAGATGACTCATGGCGAACCTTTCACTAACTGAGGGACTGTGCCTTGTTAATCTGGTTCAGGACTGCTGACTTAAACCTGGTCTTGCATTGTGTGATATTCTTTGCTTTACCCACTCTCCAACCTATTTCCCTAACAAACCCCACATCTGTGAGTACAGTCTGAGTCTTGCAATGAACATCAGACCTGATGATTGGTAGGAAAAGGTACAGGAGCATGTGGGGTGGCACATCTGCCCACGGAGCTGTTTGTATAGTGCTATGGACATTATCGATGGGGACATCTCTCCTCCATGAAGCGGGTCAAGATCACACTCGGCCACCCCCACGTTGCATCTGTTCCTTTCACAGTTATCTACTAGATAGAGATATGATAAGAAGGGAGCCGGAGGGCCTGTTGCTAGACAATGTCCTTGTGCAGGGAACAGGCTGGATCCAGGACCCAAAGTACCCCGTGGACAGCAACAAGGCTTCTCTGGCAAGTGTATCTATACTTTTGTCTCTTGAATGCGTGTCTCTTGAACACAGAAGATGGTTAACGCTGTCCGTCCATCCACTGCCACCGAGTCCTTTCTGACTCCCAGTGACCCTGGAGGACAGCGCAGAAACAGCCTCCCACAGCTCCCAAGGCTGGGATCCCGATGCAGTCGGACTGCCTCCCAAGTCGGACTTTCTTCCCAAGGAGCAACCCGTGGATCTGAACCACCAACCTTTTCTTTCATATTATTTTATGTGTACTGTCAAATTGGATCTGACTGGTACAGGAGGAGATTATCCCGCCTTCTCCAGCAGAGCCTCTGGTGGATTCAAACCACACACCTCTGGGATTGCAGTGCAGCTTCCTGCCACTGGGCCACCAGAACTCCCTGGATTACTCTTCTGTAAACAATTTTCTCACGTGGCTTCTGAGACACTATTTGCTCTTCCGCCTTCTCAGGGTCTACCTTCAGAGTTCTTTTGTTCTCTGCCTATGCTTACCTTGTCCCCAGGGTCACTCTGTTGTTGTTAGGTGTCACTGAGTGCGACCCTTTGAACAACAGACCTGAACCCTGTCCTCTCCTGTGTCACCCTCTGATATACCTGAGCCCACTGCTGCAGTCACTGTGTCAATCTATCTGGGTAAGGGTCTTTCTGTCTTTCACGGACCCTCCACCTTCCCTGAAGTGATGTCATTTTCCAAGGAACAGCCCCTTCTAGTAACGCGCCCGAAGTTTGTGAGACGAAGTTTTGTCTGAGGCTTCTGTAAGTGGCATCTTCAGCTTTGGCTTCTCTGAGCCGCAGGCCCCTGTGAAAGGCTCCATTCTTCCGTCTCTGCTCGGATGTCAGCAGACAGCGGGAATGAGCACCTCCAGGACCCCACTCCTGAGAAGAAGCCGGCCCCTTCTTCCGTCTTTGCCTATTTGTTACCAGCTTCTCTATCAGCTGATGGCTCATGGACATGGAGGTCACAGCGGTCACCTCTCCTGCCCTCGGTCCACGTTCAGCGCAGCGGCAAAGTCTACATTTAACCTCAATGTGACCACTTCTCACTGCTCCCCTGCAGCCGCCTGGGTCAAAGCCAGCATCGTCCCTCACCTGGGTCACTCACTCCTCTATCCCCCTGGCTTGTATCCTTAGCACAGCACCCAGCATGACTCCATGAAAACCTCCTGCCACACCACGCCTCCCCTCTGCCCCAGCCCCTCTGCAGCCAGCATTTCAATCAGAATGAAAGCCAAGCCAGGAGAGTCCCACATGACATGACTGGTCCATCACCTCCTACCGTCTCTCACCCTGCTGACCCTCCTCTCCCTGCCTCGAGCTCACACAAGGCTCTTTGCTATTCTTTTTTTAAAAGAAATTTTTATTTTAATATTTTTTTTGTGTGTACCGTCAAATCGGACCTGACTGGTACAGGAGGAGATTGCCCCTCCTCCAGCAGAGCATCTGGTGGATTTGAACCGTAGACCTCTGGGATTGCAGTACAGCGTCTTGCGACTAGGCCTCCAGAGCTCCTTTTCTTTGCTATTCTTTACCTCTTTCTGGAATCTTCTCTTCACCAATCCACGTGGCAAACACACACCCACCCCAACACACGGCCACAGACTGAGTCCTAACTGACCGCGACCCTCAGCTGCTACGGCTGGAACTCTAAATCTTCATGGGAGGAGACTGCCATTTTTCTTCCAAAGAAGAAAAGAAAAAGAAGAAAGCTGGTGGATCCAAACTGTTGACCTTTTGGGTTAACCGCCTGACTTGTTAAGCACTTCGCCACCAAAGCTCCTGGACTCTGGCGGTCGAGCCACAGCCGGACTGTGCACAGGGTGGGTTCACCAGTGACCACAGCCTGCACTGGTGTCTCCGAGCCAGGGGCACGCGAGGTGAATTGTGTTTCTTTGCTAACCTGTGCTGAGCAATCTCTCATGGGTCTGATCACACCTGTGCGTGGTGGGGGGACGGGAGGGGGGACTGTGCTGTGAGCAGGTGGGGAGCCACAGCCGGACCATGCACGCCTCGCACAACCTGGCCTGCTCAAGCGTCCTCCTGCTACAGATGCTTTTCATATCTCATTGTCATTATGCCCTGACCCCTTCCCCAACAACCCTACTGAATGTTCCAAACATCCCCCTTGGTCTCTTTCTATCCCCCAAGTGGCTTCATTACTTATTTTATAGTTGATCTTCATCTCATCAAATGCAGCCAGTAGGACACTGGGCTGACACTGGTAGGACGCTGGCGGGATAGAAAGGCCATGTACAAGGCCTCTCTGGTGGCTCTGAGGGAGAAAGATGAACAATCTCCTCTGGTGCAATTAGCAGCCTCTAAACCCCACCGGGGCATCAGCAAGGAGTCAGATCTGGCTCCACGGTAATGAGTTTGAGGGGTTTTTTCCGAGTCTCTCTGCTCACTGCTTCTGTCCAGCACCCAGAGACAAAGGCACAAAATAAACGCCCATGAGTTACTGCGTGACCAGCAGCGGAGGCTCGAGGCGTGCACACAGTGTGTCTACCTGTGCACCTAGGGGGCTCAGCTGGCCCCAGGTGGGGGTCATTTCCTACTGAGCGAGCCCCACGTCCGGAGATCACTGGGCCCCTGTGGGACCTGTCCGCGTGCACTGAAGCTGCCCAGGCCCAGAGAGAGCACGCGGACGCCCTCCGGTATACACGGCGCCTACGCACCCACACGCCATTCCTGGGTCTGCATGTCGACTGGGAACTTCCAAAGCCCGACAGTCTGCTGGCTGTCAAGTCGTCACTGCCTCTGTCCCGGCTCCTTTTCTGAGGGAGGCATATGCTAGGGGCGCAATATTTAGCGTTCCCAGCTGGTACTATGCATCCTTTGCGCTCCCTTGGTGCCAAAGCGTCCCTCCTCCCCCAGATGGAAGGAGGCTCCTGTGCTGGGGATGGGGCTTCGTGAGCTGGGAGGACGTTCTTAATCTTAGCCGGGCCTCAGTTTCCCCACTTGCTGAAGAGGGGCTGGGCCAGGGACACCTTAGGTCCCCTTAGTCTTCAATTCCCCTCACCCCTGGCCACTGGTTGGGCTACATTCTCGATGATGCAAGGCAGCTAAGAATGCAACAATGAATGAAAGGAAATGAAAAAACTCTAAATTTTCATTAAAATGAATAATATTAATAATAAAAAAAGAAAGAAAAAATAATGTTTTGCTGACTGAGCACGAGCCTGACGTCACTGGGGCCCAAGGCCGTTTCAATCGTGGGGGTCCAGAGGACACAATGCTCTGTCCTGTCCACCTTCTCTCATAGCTGTGTGCTCAGTGCTCCCTGTAAGCTCAACCCTTAGCAGGGAGATCTCACGCAGCTACACTCAGAGTCTCTGAAAAGGGGTCCCAGTTTCCTCATCTGGACAATGGACACAAAACTCTGCAGCCTATCAGCTTCACAGGGATTTTAAAAGCAGATTCAAGGGCTCCCGTGGGCTCTGCAAATGTTAGGGACCAAGGGAATCCCATCATGATGTCATCCAGCGTCTAGAAGCAGTTCTTAAAGGGAGCTGAGGGACTAGCTGGAAGTCTTTGGTCATTTGGCCGTTCAATTGGCATCAATGCTGTAGCTCAAACGTACTGCTGTTGAGTCAATTCCAGCTGCTGGCCACGCTGCATGGTAGGGAGCCAGGTTGCCCCCCAGGATCTTCTAGGCTGCACGAGAGCTGGTGAACTGCTCCCGTACCGACTCGTCTACGGAACCCTGCGGGACACGTCTATTCTGTCCAGTAGGGGTGCCGAGAGTCAGAATCGACTTGATGCATCCAAGCGAATTGCCAGGCTTTTCTTCCTCAGCACCACTGGGTGGGTTTGAACAGCCAACCTTCAGGCTAGAAGCTGAGCATAAACTGTGCCACCTCAACTCAACCCATTGCTGTTGGAAGCGACTGCCAGCTGATTCTCCAGGGGGCTTTGGATGCTGTCACATGGGAGGAGACACTGCCTGTCTTTCTCCCAAGTTTGTGTACCTTTACTGTTGTTATATACCTGCCTGTCAGAACAGACCTGGAGCTGATCCTCCAGCGGGTTTTCAGAAGCAGTAAAACCACATAGGAGATTGACCCACCATTCTCCCTCAAAGCCGCTGGTGGACTAGAACTCTGTGCCTTTGGGTCAGCAGCACAATTCCCTACCACTAAGCCAGCAGAGCTCATATTCACCCTAGGAACTTT
>NW_006399798.1:8568668-8596016 GCF_000299155.1 Elephantulus edwardii | reverse complement strand
AATAAATAAAATTTAAGAAGAAATATAAAATTTAAAAATAAACTAATACTAAACACTAAACTAAAACCAAACAAAAACAACAGAAATGTAAACCCCAAGCCCCACTGCCTGTCAAGTCCATTCTGCCTCCCAGCGACCCTCAATCCAGTTTCTGAGGCTGTCAATCTTGACAGATGTGACTTCTCATTTTTATTCTAGGAGTCTAATCACTAATCCTGCAGTTAGTGGATTGATACACTCCACACGTCACTGCCAGGGCTGAGTCCTCCAAAGACCACCCCGAGGGGTCTCATATTAGGGGTGGAGGTTGGCAGGGACGCAGGGTCTCCCACTCAGTAACGTTGCAAAGCTCTGCTTGGCCCGAGTTTCTTGTATTTGGTCTCCGTCAGTCCTTAGGACGCTGGAGAGGAGACCGTGGCTTTACTGCAATGGTTCAAGGCATCTGTGGTTTGCATGCTGTCATGAATGAAAATGTGTCTCCCCCAGAATACACACAGGCAACAAGCCTCAGGAGCTGAGAACCCAAATAGCTAAAGAAGGATTAAGGATATGGGGCAAAGCCACCAGCCCTGATCTGACACAAGAGGAATTTCCCTGGAGTGTGCGGCCTGTAACTTTTTTACTTCATTAGACATAAAAGGAGAGAAAAGCCAAGTAGAGTGGGGGGACCTGAGTGCCACCTCCAGGACTGGAGTGGCAGGCCCCTGTGAGGTGATGTCGGGGACCTGAGTGTCACGTCCAGGACTGGCCCCTGTGAAGGGAAGTCCTTAGTCCTTTGACATTAGGAAGGTCAAGCCACATGGAAATCTCCTGGAAATGGCAGGCCTACAGACGCAGAAGGAAAAAAGGATTTTCCTCCCCAACAGAGAGTGAGTCTTCCCTGAGAGTCAGCACCTGAGGTTTGGACTTCTAGCCTTCTGAACGGTAAGAGAACATTTGTTTGCTGGAGTCACCCCCTTGTGGCGTCTCTGTTATTGCAGCCCTAGAGAACTGACAAGACCAGCCAGTCACAGCAGGGCATGCTGACCACAGCCCCAAGGGTGTGAGGCCAGCTGGGAGAAGGAAGGAGCTGGGCTCCTACCCTCACCACGGGAGGTCCACTCCACCCTCTTGGCCTCATCTCTCTGCATAGCACACCCCTACCTTGTAACCCTGGATGTCTCCGTTCTGGCTCTCCAGTGGGGGCGGCTCCCAGGTCACATCCAGCTGCGTGGCTGTGGCGCCGTGGACGGCAACGTTGAGGGGTGCAGCAGTCGGCACTGAGGGGAGGAGGGCGTGAGTGTGTGCTGGTGGATTCAGGGGCAGGGAGAACTGAAGCGGGGAGGGTCGGGAGCCCCCCAGCCCCCCACCTGTGGAGGAGAAGTGGGTGTGGGGCGGGGGCTGGCAGCTGCGCTCACCTGCCTCTCCAACGAAGACCTCCTGGGGTGGGCTGGAGGGCCCCTCGCCCACAGCGTTGTACACACTCATGCGGATTTCATAACGCTTGTGCTTGTTCAGATCTGGGGGCGAGAGGGGTTGGGAGGGAAGCACTTAGAGGTCATCCTCCTGGGGGAGACCAGGTGGACCACTGAGGGTGGGGCTCCCCATGCTGTGGAGAGAAGGACAAAGCACCCTAGACCCTTGTATGAAGGTTCTGGAAGAAACAGGCGAGAGGCTGGACCTTGGCCATTAAGAAAACAGACAACTGATTAGCCTCATGGCCAAGGGTGACAATCTTCCTGTCCAGACTGGGGCAGTTTAAGACTAAAAGGGGGCACTTCTTATATATTGATGCTGGGACCACAGGTGGGATCCCAAGCTGTGCTGTGCACATGGGGTCACTCCGTCTCTGCTTGTCCTCTGAGTCCCGATGACTGATGCTTAACACTTTCCAGGTCCAGCCCTCCCAGCCCTCAGCAGGCAGCCCTGCACACAGGCCTGAGTATTGTGTGTGCTAAGGGAACCCCAAGATGTTTGCAGGTTTGGGGTGCTAAGGGAGAGGCCCCAGAACAACTGGGAGAGAGATAGGTAATTCCAGGAAAAGGGGCTCAAGTACCCCAGGGAGCAAGGGCGTCCCTGCTGGGTGGCGAGGGTCTTTCCCACGCTGGTTCCCATCCCCTTTCCTGGAGAGCCAGGGGAAGAAGTTCCAGTCCTCCAGTATGAATGGGGAGTCATCCTAACTTAGCCATCGAAGCAGAGAGCATTGGTTGACGGAGAGGGCTGGGCATTGGGGTCTCCAGTGAGGTTTTTCCCTACTAAATGCGGGACTCTCTTGTCCGAGGGTCTGGACCTCCAGAAGTACCATGGCTGGGACTTTATAGGGAATGGACCAGGGTTTGGGAGCTGTTTCCTTGGCTGATAAGGAAAACTGTTATCCCGACAGATCCATGTGGGTCCCAGGCTGAAAAGTTAGGTGTGCTGAAAAGAGAAGGGGCAGTGTGAAGTCTGGTCACCCCACTGGCAGGGTCCAGCAGCTGACTACGGCCACTGTCACTGTGCCTCTCCTGGCCCACGGCAGCACAAGTCTTGTCCAATTGGCCTCCTGACTCCTGGTGACCCC
Organism: Elephantulus edwardii; assembly: GCF_000299155.1. Lineage (NCBI taxonomy): Eukaryota > Metazoa > Chordata > Mammalia > Macroscelidea > Macroscelididae > Elephantulus > Elephantulus edwardii. Next base: position 8,593,477 of record NW_006399798.1, on the reverse strand, counting down.
CCACACACTGGAAGAGAACACTGTCTGGCCCATTACCACCTCCAGGTCAGACCACTGTGCTCTCTTGGGTCTCCAATGGCTGATTCCTGGAAACGGGATCACCAGGCCTTTCTTCCTCATTTGTCATCTTAGTCTGTCAGCATCACTAAACCCTATTCCGTATCCTAGCAACAGCGACAGATGGAAGATGGCTATACAACACGTGCACTGAGTTGCAGACTTGCAGACTTCCTGGTAGCCCCCTCCCCCTTTGTGATTTGGGGAAAGTCATGCACCTGAGTCCATCCTTCAAGTCCCCTGGGGGTGGGCATAACCGTTGGAGGGCCTGCTCCCCATCCCCACCCCAATGCAGCAGCAAACGGTGGGAGGCCTGGGCCATGGCAGGAGCCCCACTCAGGGAGACTTACTGTCCAGCTCGTACTGTGTGAGGCTGGGCCGGCTCAGGTTCCTTGTAGCGTACATGGCTAGGGGACGGGGGAGGTTGTGGGGGGTCAGAAGGAGACAGACAGAGGAGGTTAGTGTGTACAGACAACAATGGACACACAAGACACCAGCGAGGGGAGGGGTGGGAGAGAGGCGCAGGCTGGATGCAAACAGGCAGAGGGGATGGGAGAAGTTCTAGAGTCCGGTCTGAGTTAGGAGCCAGAGGATGGGCGTGGAAAGGAGGCAGGGTCACAACAGGCAGAGACCAAGGGCAACTCGACTTCCTGGAGTCCAGAGTCCCAGAGCGGGCTGGGGTGTTGTGGCTCTCTCTCACCCCCTCCCTTGTTTAAAGGCTTTTCCTGGATAACCACCATGAAATACTAGTGTCATTAATTTTCTCATATGAACCAGAAACAATTTTACTACCAGGAAATATGACTGTATTATACACAGACCATATAAAATCACAACCACAAGTACACGTCTGGAAAAAAAACACCCATGCAAGCTGTTGGATCAGCGACTCTTGAGTTTTTCTATTAATATTCCTTTGGCTCTGCATTCAATCATGTGGTTGTCTGCCAACACTCTTGAGCAGACACGGAGCAAAAGGTTTAAAAGAATGATGGGAGGAAAAATAAAAATTGAGAGGCCCCTAAGGCGGCCCGCCTCCCTGCTCCCATCACACACCCAGCACCCATGTCATCTCGGTCTCCTCCCTTTTCTTTTCCCCCCAGAACCAATCACAGAGCTTGGGGGAGTCACCGCCCATAATACATCATCTCTTGCACGGGCATCTCAGTTCCACTGCAGTCCTGTCACTTGCATCCAGCTTCACACCTCTCTCTGCATTACTGCAACGACCTCCACCTGGCCCCTCTGCCACGGGCCTCCCACCCATGGCCAAGTCATTCTCTCTTACGGCCAGCAAAGTGACCGTCCCTAAAACAAAAGTCCATCCGTGTTACTCCTGTGTCTTAAATCCTTCTTGGGCATCTTTGCGCCCTGGGATTTCTCCCTGAATTCCTGTTCTGTTCCTGCCACCACAGAGGTGGGCTGGATTCCGAGGGCCAGGGAGGGTAGTGACCTTCCCAAGGACTGCTGCTCTCAGGATATGACTGGGGAGGGATTTGGAGGCTTTGAAAGCCCTACACCTTCCCACCACAGGCCCTTTGCACATGCTAGGACCTTCTTCCTGGCTGAGTAAACAGGAATCCTTCAGGGTTACCAGGACCAAACTCATTGCTGGGGAGTGCATTCTGATTCATAGCAAATGCACCTGGGACAGAGCAGAGCTGCTCCCCTGGGACCTGGTGGTGTAGTGGGTTAAATGTCGGGACTGCTAACTGAAACGTTGGCAGTTCAAACCCACAAGCTACTCTATGGGAGAAAGACAGCAGTGGGCCTCCTGTAGAAACTCCTTAGGAACCTACGGGGCAATTCCACTGTCTTACACAGGGTCGTGATGAATTGGAACTAACAGCGGCCATGGGGTTTTTTTTTAGGGACGGTGAATATTGATGGAGGATACCTCGTGGCACAGCAGTTAAAGCAGCTGGGTGGGAGGGTCAGTGGTCGGAACCCACCAGCAGCTCTGCAGGATAAACTGGTGGCCAGTCTGCTTTCATAAAGTGACAGCCTTAGACCCCTGACAGGATGACGGTATGCGTCAGAACTGACCCAATGGCCAGGGTTTATTCTCATTTTTACGGAAGCAAATTGCCAGGCCTTTCTCCTGCAGTGCTTCAGGGTGGGTTCACCTGGCTAGCAGCTGGGAGCAAATAATTTGTGCCCTCCAGGGTCCTACTTCAAGGCTAGCACGTGCCTTTAGTGCCATCGGAAGGGAACACTATCCTGGCATCAACACTCATCTCCACGATGACACAATAGCTGTTCTTATTTGTCTTTTTGAGAGTTAATTTCTTCAACGTCTGGCTCTTCCTTAACCAGGAAGCAATCAGAGGACAGACTGTCTTGGTCACCTTGGGCTGCCTTGGTCACCGCTGTGTCCCCAGTGTCTGGGATCTTCAGAAGGTGCTTGGTAAATAGGTGCGTGAAGGAGGCAGGGGACAGAGGCACACACCAGGGGAGGAAGAGAAAGGGTTTCAGGTTAGAGCATTCCAGGAGCTGGGAGCAAAATTTCAGGAAAGAATGGATGGAGGAGGGCGGGGCGGGGCCGAGCGCAGGGGGCGGGGCCGAGCGCAGGGGGCGTGACAGAACACGGGGGCGTGGCTGAGCGCAGGGGGCGTGGCCGAGCTTAGGGACGTGCCCACCCGCCCCTGTCACTCACAGGTGAGCTCCGCCCACTTGGCGCCCGGGTTGTGGATCCCGCGCAACGTGAAGCCTCTCAGCCCGTCATAGATCAGCTCGCGGTACCGGATCCGGAAGCCCAGGAGGATGCCATTGATCCTGTCCTCCGAGGGCGGCTGCAGGGGGCGTGGAGGGGGCGTGACATGAGGCGTGGCTCGGATGACCACGCCCCGACCCGCCCACCAGCCCTTCCTCTCCCAGGCGTCAGAACTCAGGGAAAGACATAAAAGTAACCCTGCAAATGTCTATTTCCCCAAGCATGTGCCCAGCGAGATTATGCCATCACTATTAGCATTCCCTGTGAAGCTAAGCAGGGCAGGAGCCATCATGGAGCCCCATTTAACAAGGCAGCAAACTGAGGCTCAGAGATGCCCAGAACTGGTCCAAGATCCCAGGGCACTGTGATGCTGGGAGAGTGACTCGATCTGCAGCTGTTTGCTAAGATGCTCCTGGTGTAGGCGGTCAGCAGCCTCCTGCTGGCCACCTCCATGCCTCTCATCACCCAGATATTTTCTTGGCGTTCCTGTGGGCTGTGCTTCACCCACCCACAACACACACCCTTCTCTTTTGCTTTGGTTTCCCTGCACAGCTGAGTTGGAGAACAGGCTTTGGGAGAGGTGGAAACGACTTTTTATGACACCTCTTTTAAACAGCCTGCTGAGAGGGTTCAGCCTTTTATGAGCTCTTTAATTGCGTCTCTGGCAGCTGCCGGCGCCTCTCTGTCCCCTCTGGCGTGTTGGTCCTGATCTGCTGCAGCCATTTTCACATAAGGCTGTCCTCCTGGGGGTGGGGGAAGTTGTGTGCTTCTGGCTGGGTGAGGGTGGGGGCCCCTCCTATTTTCTCTTCAAGTGCTTCCTTTGGTGAGGTGCAGCCAGGCAAAGGCTGGCACCTGTCCCTTTGATCCTAAGGGGGGGCTCTGTCCTCTAGTGCTGACCTACTAAGTCTAGAGGCTGGACTTGGAAGGCAAGGCGGGTCAGTCCTGGGCAGGAAAGCCTGGCCTGGCTGGGTCCACCTCTGTCCTCTCCCAAAGGGGGTGGAGGTTCCTGACCTTGTGGACAGGCACGCTGCAGACACATACACCTGGGTCCAGTGTCTCTCCAGGAGGCCCTTCTCGGAACCTAGGCTCTGAAAGCTCCAGCACTTTTCTTTCTAAGTGTTCAGAGCCTCTGACAATGGTCTGGCCTTCCCAAGTCCTAGTGTGTGAAGAGGGACTATTCGTTACCTCATCACCACCCCCAATTCTGACCTCTGTCTTCATCTGTAGAACTGGGTGTTGACAGCCGACAGCACCAGTCTGGATTGTGAGGAGAATCGGATGGTGTGTGGGTGTGTGCATATATATGGGTGTGAGCATGCAGGCATGCATGTGCATGTATGTATTTACACGTGTGCACACATGTACACACAGATGTAAATGTGTGCAGAGGTGTGTGTGCGGCTAGACTGCAAACCCACCAGGATTTCTCCCTGTATACCTGTATACTCCTTCCTGTATACCTGAGGCTGGACAGGGTGGTGGTGGAGACCCCTGGCCTGGCTGTGGGTTTCTGGTCCAGCAAAGGGCTTATCTGTCACCTCAAGACACATCCTCCCTCCACAGCTCACTCCATACACAAAAACCAACTCTAGGTGGATCATGGACCTAGGACTAAAACCAAGGACTATAAACTTCATTAAAGAAAAGCTTGGAAGAACTCTAGTAGTCCTAATCCAGAACATAAACAGTCTTCCAAGCATCCTGAAAAATCTACAACCAGGAGAAGATAAAATAGATGAATGGGACCTTCTAAGAATCAAATCCCTATGCGCATCCAGAAACTTCTCCAACAGGGTAAAAAGGGAAGACACAGACTGGGACACATCCTCCCTCCTGCCCAGCGTACCTGCCAGCGGATCAGCACGGACGTGGTGGTGTGAGGTGTCACAGAGAGGATGGTGGGAGCTTCGTCAGGGGCTGGGGAGAGAGTGGACAGGTGAACTCAGGACTCGAGAGCCCACGGGAACTGATCATGTAATACAAAACTACAGAGTAGGTCCTGGCAAGTTCCCTTCCCTCACTCCTAGGACTTAACCTCTGTTGCACAAAGGGTACACGTGGAGGAGAAAGGCCTGGGGACCAAGGGTGCAATGGTGCCTCCAAAGTACCCCCACTCCGCCCTGAGCCCAGGCTTCTCTGGCTGCTGCCCCTGAATCTCCCCTCTGACACCACCACCTCACCCACCTCACCAACACCACGTCTGCCCATTCACAGGCTCTCAGAGCTTGCGGGACATCAGAGAAGGAATGACATGGAATGGGGGGGTCATTGCCCCTCTGTCCCAACACCTTTCTAGGTCTCGGCTCTGGGGTCCATATGAGGGTTCCTGCAGGCCCAGTGTCCCTCCCTTTCTGGAGACTGTCCCCAACAGAGAGCACCAGTCTCCAGAAAACCCCCTGGAACTAAGACGAAGAGACCCGGAGTGTGGCGGGGGCACTAACCTGCCTGAAGTGTGGTCAGCGATTCCGATTCCTCACTGAACTCACTGTCCCCAATGTCATTGGTTGCTTTCACCCGGAACTTGTAGGATGTGAAGGGCTTGAGCCTGGGGGAGGATGTGGTTCCGTGAACAAGAGCCATCTCCAACCTCAGCTATCCTGGGGGCAGGGGGTGCTGCCCACCAACGGACAGGGGCACAGAAACTCCTAGAGAGCTCTTCTACCAAGGGACAAATGGGCAGATCCCAGAGGTTCTGAGTGTCCAGCTGCCCAAACCCCCAGGCCAGCGTGGGACATGGCGTCCTTCTTGGCTCCAGCACTGAGGGGTCCCTAACAAGAAGTGGTCAGATATTTGCAGCCTGGGGGACCACGTGGCCACAACCATCAGAATCTCACTCATCTGCTCACTCTGTCCTCCAGTCCTAAACGTTCTAGAATTGAGGAAGGGTTGTGTCTTCCTGAATTAACCCGTTTACGTTTCCTCCCTCAGAAAATGTCTTCCTTTTAATGGGGGAGGAGGGGAGGAGAGCGCAAAACTTCTGGAATGTGAAGAATACTGTCTCCCAGGATTGAAAGGAGAGGCTGAAGTGTGGTACGAAGCCTGTTAAACTCCCCTGTTAAAGCTGGAGAGAAAGACGCTGCCTGGCTGAGAAGACTCCTTAATGAAGGCTGTGAGCACTTCTCTGAAGGGGGATGTGGGCTCCAGAAATAGATAATTAAGAGGCAATCCTAAGAGAGTCTCTGGAGATGAGTGGAGGGAGGATGGGGTGGGGAGAGGGAGGAAGGAGTGGAGGACAGAGCTGGAGCTGGGGTGGGTGGGAGAATGGACTGGGAGGCCCCCAGGGGATGCTGAGCTCAGGGGAGAAGGAGGGTGAGGGGAAGGAGAGGAAGAGAGAGGAGAGAGGAGGAGAGAGGAGGAGAGAGGGTGTAGGGAGGACAGGGACAGAGGGAGAGAGGAACAGAGAAGCTGGGAGAGAAAAGGAGAGAAGGAGAAGAGGGAGGAAGAGAGGCAGAGGGAAAGTGGATGGAAGAGGAAGAGGGTGAGATAAGAGAGGTGACAAAAGTGAGTCAGGGGGCAAAGGGAAGGAGAAGACCAGGGAGAGAGGGACGAAGGAGAGGAGGAAGGCTGACTGGGAAGAGCTGTAAGGATGGGCAGGCCTGGGTGATGCTGGGGGCGAGAGAGCTAAGGATGGAGAAAAAAGGGGAGAAGGGAGGAGAAAAAGGGAGGGAGAGGGAGGGACAGATGGGGAGGAAGAGACAGAGGGAAGGAGAAGAGAGGGAAGGAGAAGAGAGGAAAGGAGAGAGAGATTGACGGATCCGGGTAGAGCTGCACGGCATGAGAGGGCTGGTGGGTTCCTGGATGATGCAAGGCTGAGAGAGGAGAGGGCGAGAGGGAGGTTGGCTGAGTGACCCCAAGGAGACTCGCAAGGACCAGGGCGGGCTACAGGGCAATGCAGAGAGGGAGACGGTGTGGGGAACCCAGGTCAGCAGTGTCTTCCCCAAGGGACCACCCCCGGGGGACCACCAGGCTTGGGTGTGTGTGTGGTGGAGTGGTGGGGAGATGCCTCACTTGTCCACGACGAAGGAGGAGGCGTTGTGGTTGACGGAGGCCGAGTGCAACGCCCACCGGCCGCTGGGCAGCTCGCGCATCTGCACGGTGTAGTAGCGGACAGGGGACAGCCCGTCGCTGCCCGGCTCCCAGGACAGCAGCACGCTGCGCGCCTTCACGTCCTCCTGCTGGACCACCGGCTTGCTGGGAGGCTGCGGGCGGTCTGCGGGTGGGCAGAGGGCACAGGTGAAGCAGCAGTGGGGGCCAGGCTGTGTGCTGGGCCAACGCATTGAGGGTACGTGGGTTTAAGCCCAGCTCCCCACCCAGGTGGCATGCACGTGGGTCCTGCTGAGGCCCAGGTGCCTGAGAGGGCAGCCCGTGACCAAGAAGACACAGACACGCAGCTGCTGTCATGTCCCTACAGGGAGCTACAATCTAACTGAGCAGATGTGACTGCGTTTCCTGCCCTGGGACTCATCTCGTACCTTGTCCTCTCTCAGAATCTGCCCTCCCCAGCTTCCCCGAGGCTACCAGCTGTGTACAGCACTGTGACATGTGGCCAGGGGTCCTCTCTGCAGTGGGAGCTGCCCCGTGCACAGTAAGGTGCTGGCCGACAAGCATGCCTGGCCTGCACCCCTAGATGTCAGTAGTCAATCCCCAAGTTGTGAAACTTGAAACAATATCTCTACACCTTGTTAAGTACTGCTGGGGGACAGACGCTTTGACAACCACGCGTCACGGGCTGTTTTTTCTGAGAAGCACTTTCTTACTTTCTAATAAATGTCTTTCAGGCAAATCTGAATCTCAGGCCTGCTTTGGGGAAGCCTAGCCTCAAGTTAGCTGGCAGCTTGGGGCAGCCAGGGGTCTGGATCCCCCGGCCAACTGGACAGAGTAATTAGCAGGATGGCAAAGTGGGAAAATGAAGGTAACCTCTCTCTTGTCCATGTGGAGGACAGCTAGTCTCGGAGAGGGGAGCCCAAGGGAACCTCAGCTCAGCTCTGGAAATGCCACGGGACTCTTCGCTAATCCTGACTTTTATGACTTGAGCATGGTGTCCACTCCAGACCTCATAACTAGCTGAAGCCCAGCTGTCCACGCCCAGAGTCTCTGAGTGCGTGAGTGGGCTAGGGTGTTCTCTCTGCTGCCCCTTAGCACCCCGGGGGCGGTTACCTCTCTTCTCCGTGGTCACCACCAAAGCTTCAGCTGCCTCTCCCCAGCCCTTGCGGGTCTGGGCCGTGATGCGAAACAGGTAGACGGCCTCGGGCTTGAGGCCAGTGGCCGTGTACTGGCGGGCGCTGGGGGCCAGGACCTCCACGGAGGCGGCGCTGGCTGTGGTGGCGTTGAGCCGGTGTGTGATCTGGTAAGCTGCAGGGAGGAAGGACACAGGCGGTACTGAGCAGCAGGGCAAGCTGCCCTCCGAGCCTCAGAAAGGGTCTGGGACATCATTCCTGAACCATGTGACCAGGCCAGTGCTGCCTGGAGCCCTCTGGGCCACTTGTGCAGGATGGACTTGCAGGATGCAGTCAGGTACCACACACAGAGGGCCTCTGAACCCCTCACAGCTTCAGGTGAGGAAACGGAGACCAGGGGAGGCCAGATGCCTTTACTGACCGCTGGCTGTGCTAGATTCCAGTTCACGGCTCCTCTTCCCTACCCCGCCCTCAGAGAGGAGCACACAGGGGGACGCTCCAGGAGCCACTGCAGGACACAGCACGGCCGTCCTGGAGGAAGGCAGTCCAGCCCCACCAGCCTGTGGGTGGGGGTAAGGCCACCAGGGGAAGACTTCTCGATCAGATTGAAACCATGTACATCTCCTCTTGGTATTCTGCTGGGGTGTGTGTGCATGCGTGTGTGTACATGTATATGCATGCTGCTGGGAGTGTGTGCATGTGTGTGTGTCTGTGTGTACGTGTATGCATGCTGCTGGAGGTGTGTGCATGTGTATACATGTATGCATGCTGCTGGAGGTGTGTGCATGTGTATACATGTATGCATGCTGCTGGAGGTGTGTGCATGTGTGTGTGTATATCTGTGTACATGTATGAATGATGCTGGGGTATGTGCATGTGTGTGCTATGCATATATATGTCCACATGTATGCATGCTGATGGGGGGTTTGTGTGAGTAAAGTCATGAATATATGTGTACACACGTGTTTGTGTCTGTACAGGCAGTTTGTGCATGTGCGCATACATCTCTGTGTGCGCATGTGTGTTGTGTACACGTGACTTTTTACTATGAAATACTGCTTTGCATCGGCAGAGTCCCCCTCCCCATGCCTCTGGCTCTGTTCCCAGCAGCCGGCTGTGCTGAGCTGGCCAGCATGCCCTCTTTTGACCACACTTAGGAAGATCAACAGGGGCATCCCAGATGGCCTGCTGGCATGTGTGGGCAAAACGCCAACCAGCAGTCCTGAAGGGATGCGACCCTGGACGTGGCTCTCAGCAGATATCTTACAAATAGAGAAGCCCTGGACACTGGCCTTCTTGTTGTGTACCGGTGACTGAGAGCTCATCCTCCAGTGGGTTTTCAGAGGCGGTTAATCACACGGGAGGAGACCGTCCATCTTTCTCTTGCTGAGCAGCGGGTGGATTCAAACCACCCATCTTTGGGTTGCCAGGCGAACTCCTTACCACCAGGCCACCAATGGTCCCTGCTCTTGAGAGGATACAGCTATGTCTGGGGCCTAGCCTCCCTCCTGCCAGCACCGACGTTGCCTCCCTGGTATATCCCCCTGCAGCCAGGGCTCAGGCCGATCCGGGCAGAGACGACGACTTACCGAGAATGATGCCATTGGGGGCGGCGGGGGGCTGCCAGATGAGCCGCACTGATGTGGTCCTCACCTCCGGGAACAGGATGCCCATGGGCGGCCCGGGCACTGGAGGGACAGAGAGGCCGATGGTGAAGTTGCTGCCCAGCCCCCTTCCTGGTCTGGTTTCTGCAGGGCGGCTGGCAGGCAGGGAGTGGTGGGCACCAGCTCAGCGGGCTCGTTCTGTGCCTGGCTCCATATCTGACACTGAGCTGGGGTCTCGGGATGGATTGGGCGAGGCTTCAACCCTTCACCTAGGCATGAGTTGGCAATGACTAGAAATGACATGAGACCATGCTTCCTTGCACGGGCTGGGCAAGAGGAGTCTGCCCAGAAGAGGGTCCAGCTCTCCCTCTGTCCACCACACCTCATGTCCCACCCTGTGGGAAGAAGTGTCTGTGAGGCGAGGGGACCTACCTGTTCCCAACCCACCATCCCTTCCTTTTTGACCTAATTATGGACTCCCTGAATTCTGGAATTCTCTGCTCTTTAAACCCAAACCCATTGTCATTAAGTTGATTCTGATTTCCAATGACCTAATGACCCAAAGACAGAACAGAACGGCCCCTTAGGGTCTTCAAGGCTGCAGAGTCACTATGAGTTGTTGTTGACAGTGTGACACCCAACAGCAACCACCTTTAAAAAAGCTACATCTGTGGAGCGACTGGTGGATCTGAACTACAAACCTGTGGATAGCAGCCAAACCTTTTACCACTGCATCACCAGGGCAGCCCAAATCCAGTTCCAGGGTGTGGACAGGCCTCTTCCCTGGGCCTGTCCTGCTTTAGTGGACTGTGCACCCCCGGGAGTGAGCTGTGTTGGGGGTGTGGACAGAGACTGAACGGTAGGGGACAGAGAGGAGGGTGTGAAGAGAGTGGGGATTAGTGACGGGGTTGCCAAGCTCTGGCCCAGATGCCAAAAAAGCCTGAGAATTCTCAATCTGAACTGGGCTTTTCCAGGTCATTACGAGGGTGTATTTATCAAGCCAGGAGGATAGAACATATTTAATTTACCAGTTCATTAGCTTGATTTATAACTTTAAAACACACAGACATATGGCTCACGAGTTTCCTTTGGCACTCCAGCTTGGACCCCACAAATATCTGGGGTGGGCAGCATGTGCTTTCGTGTCTGGGGAGATAAGGGGGAGCACGAGGATGTGTGGGCGGCCTGTGGGGGACGCTGTGGTGCAGGCACCAGTGCAGGGATCCGCCTGGCCTCTCCCTTTTGTAAGCAGGACCGGAAAGCTCTTGCACTCAGAAAGAATGGAGTCTTCACCTTTTGCAGGCCTTTAACTCAAAGTGACTGTCCTGGGTGGCAGAGAAACCAGAAGTGATGCCAAATGTCTATCTGAGCAAGAGCTTGAGGGTGGGAGTGCAGGCCACGTCGGCCTGCCTTGTCATGCTGTCCCTGGCATCTCTGCCTTGCTGTGGGGCTGGAGTCTCCGGATGGTGTAAATGTTTACGCGCTCAATTACTAGCAGGAAGGTTGGCGGTTCAAACCCACGCAGAGATGCCTCAGGAGAAAGCCCTGGCCATTTGCTTCTGGACCGTCTCAGCCACGAGAATCCATGGAACTCTTCTTGGCATACGGGGGCTGGCAGGACTTGAAGGCACCTCCTTGGTTCCTGCTTGCAGTGGGGTCAAACCCCCCTTAAGTGACCGCTCTACACTTCCCCAAGTGGGAGGGATTCGAACTCACCATCATCCAGTGTCCGCTCCAGGATGGGTGGGTGGCTGGGGCTGCCATCGCCGATGCGCGTGAAGGCCAGCACCTGGACCTCGTAGAGCACGTATTTGCCCAGGCCCGTGAGCTGCACGCTGCGTGAAGAGTTCCCTTCCACCAGCCAGAAGCGGCGTTGGGCGTCCGAGTCCTTCTCCTTGTATATGACCTGCAGGGACGTGTGCAGAGGCAGGCAGGTGAGCCTGGCCGCTGTGCTGTCCCCTGAGCCCTGTCCTCAGCAGCTCTGCAGGCAGTCTCGGGCTTCCCCACTCCCCACAAAGTTAAAACAGACACAACCTAATCTTCCACTTTGACAACTTGTGCACATACGACTCAGTGACATGAGTTACGTTCTTCAAGCTGTGCCACCAACTCAGCCGCCACCTCTCCCCAACCACCTCAGCACCATCAACAGCACACTCGCTGACCCTCCGCTTCTCATCTGTCCCTCTTAGCAGCCGTGGTCCAGCTGACAGCAGAGCCAACTCTATTAAAAGCACATCAGGGCTCACGGAGGAACTCTTTGCTAGGTAGGGGAGACTCTTGTTTGGCTCAAAGATGACTTCAGGAGATAGTTTTGGTTCAAGGTTTAAAGACCTCCTCAGGGTTATAGTTTTAGGGGGTCTTTATAAAGTGACTTGCTCCCAAGAGAAGGAGGTAGCTGCCCAGTTGAGAATTCACAGAATACACAGATGGGCTCAGAGTAAGCGCGGAAGAGACTCCTGGCGGGAGACAGGGCCAGGAGGGGGTGAGCTGTGTGGAAGACCACGCGGACAGGAAACATGGAGGAAAAATGAACTCGTGTCTCCAGCTTCAAGGGAGGGCTGACCCAGATGTAGCTCTGAGAAGAGTTCTAGAAGGTAACAGAATTGGAACCCAGGTCTATCAGAACGGGTAACAGGGCTTCAAGCTCCTAGTATGGTTTCTGGAGGGAAGCACCCCATGGAAGGTGGATGCCCCAGAAACCTCCCCACCCCAGGGCAGAATGGCCTGGGCTTCTCTGGTTGCCCAGAAGCTGGAGGCCTCGGATAGATCCTCTGTGTCCACTCCAGAAGGCAGAATCCCGAGCCCCCAGGGGTCAGGGGGGTGCAGCACCTGGGAAGGAGGAGAGCAGGGAGCTGGGCAGCACCCCACCTCCTCCGTCCACACTGAACCTCACCTTGTAGCCCAGCACCAGCCCATTGCGGTCAGCCTCGGGGATCTCGCTCCAGCGCACCAGCATGCTGCTTGAGGTGGTGGCCAGCGCCGACACGTTGGTGGGGCCTGCGGACGGGACTGTGGGAGGAAGGCAGCGAAGAGGACTCAGCAGTCCTAGCGGATCCAAGTGGAGGGGAGGTGGGGAAGGGTCCCGCCTGGTCTAGGGAGGAAGCAGCACACTGTGGTCGCCCAGTGCCAAGCGCCCCTGCTAGGGTTCCTTTGACTTGGGGTTATTGTAGACACTGTTTCTGGTTTCTGGTTTGCTTCCCCATCTGTCCACCACTCAGGCTGGTGTCTGGATGAGAGTATGACAGCGGCTAGGGCAGAGGGGCCAGGGAAATACACAAGCATGGAGGGTACAGGGAGGCTCGTGTGGGGGACCCCAATGAGCAAAGGCATCATTTCTAGAATGTTCTGATGCCCCATCTCAGGCTTTCAGGCATTATGCATGGTCAAGGATGAGGATAAGGAGGGCCAGACTGGGTAGGGGAAGCTGCCCAGGTGTCCCACAGAGGTAGGACCCGCTGCAGGGGGCCTGCAGGTGTTGGGGGCACAGAGCACAAGGGCGCACCCCACTGTGGAAGTCAGGCTATTTTGGAGAAAGGAACTCCAGTTTTCATGTCCTCGGGTGGGCCTGACAGCAGAGCTGCGTCAGAGCTGTGGGGGCATCAGGGGGCTGTGCTGAGGGGCTGACCTGACTCCCGAGTCCGGCCCACCACCGTCTGGCTCCAGGGTCCGCTGCCAATGGCGTTGAAGGCCTGCACCTGGACGCGGTATTCCGTCCACTCCTCCAGGTCCTCGATGGTGTACTCTCGCTCCACACGGTCGTGGATCACATGACTCAGCGTCTTCCCGCGGCCGTCCAGCCGGCTGTACTTGACCTTGTAGCCCACCGACTCGGGGTTCCCGTTGTACTCCATCTCTGGGAGGGGCTGCGGGAGGCAGGGGCGGGAGGCTGCCATGAGGCCAGGTCTGGCCACCATCACGAGAACTGGCCCGGAGTGAGCACGTGTCCTGCCTGGTCCTCCAGGAAGCCCTTAGGATCAACACCATGCTCTGCTGGACCCTCAGCCCACGCTCTGCCCGCAGCTGGGGGTCGCACTGAATAACTGCTTCCAGGGCAGCCTGTCCGCCTGCCTTTTGGCCCTGGTCCGCGCACGAGCTCAGATTGTCTTTTTTTTCTCCTCTGTTCTTAGTGTCAGGGAGAACGATAAGGCTTCTTGCTTCTGTAAGGACTGACGGGCTTGGGGACTCCACGGGGCTTCCCCTCTCTGCTTACAGGGTTGCCACAAGTTAGAAAAGTCTCCATAGCAATAAAGAAATTCTTTATTGTGGCATCCACAGTGGGAAGGTGGCCACATAACAATGTTTAAACACTGGGTTTGAACCCACACGGGGTACTTTGCAAGAAAGGCCAAAGCTTTGACAATCCTGGGGGTTATCTATAACCACCCACCCTCTGGCCAGCCGTAGACCCCAAAGGGTGTCTGTGTACACATGCACGAACCCGCCACTTAGGCCCCTGCTCCTGCTTAGATTCTTCTAAGTACACACACACACACACACACACACACACACACACACACACACACGCGCGCGCGCTCCACTGCAATCCCAAAGGCACGCAGTTTGAATCCACCAGCTGTTCTGCAGACGAGCAATCTCCAGCCACGTGATTAACTGCCTCTGAAAACCACTGGAGGGTCAGCTGTGGTCGATTCCAACCCGACCGCACACAATAACAATGTAATATCCCTAAGGCACTCTGGTGGTGCAGTGTGTTATCTGTTACGTTCCTAGCCAAAGAGCTGGTGGGTCAAATCCACCAGCAGCTGACTTTTTTGGGGAAAAAGACAGGCAGTCTCTACCCGTAAGGACGTATTGTCTCGGGAACTCCACGGAAGTTTGCTAGGAGCTGGGATCAAGTCCAGGCAGTGGGTTTAGTGGGTCTGGTGTCGCACCCCTAGTCCTGGCTCACGTCTGCCATTGGAGATGCAACCTTCTTGCAGAAGAGAAGGAGAGGCTACCAGACCAGAGATGGGGCAGCTCCTATCAGGAAGTTCTTCCTCCCAGCTGACTTCAGTCTTTCCTGCTCCGCCTCTACCCTCTTTCAAGCTCTTTGTGTCTCAGCAAAGAGAAAGCACACATCCTTTTCCTGAGCCTTGTGCCTGGGCAGGAGAGGCTGTGAGCACTGATTCAAGCATTCTGGGATGGAGCCGTGCAGCTACGCAGCAGGGATGTGCACAGAGGTGGCAGTCTGTGACTGCAGGCAGATATGGGCCCAGAGCCTGGCCTCAAGGTGAAGGTGATGGAGCTTGAACTGGGGTACCCGCAGCCTCCACCTCATTCGTCCATCCTGGGCACATGCTCCATGGCAAACATGCTCCCTATATCCTGACCCACTTTCTCCTGTTCCTCCGAGGCAGCCGGGCCTGACCCTCTCGCTCCCAGCCCCAGTTCCCAGAGACACTTAGTGAAATGGACTAGAGACCATTAGGACAGCGATCGATGGCCGGGAGCAGGGCCAGGTTGACGGCATGCTCTCGCACCTGCTAAGGGAAGTTAGCGGAGAGGATGCATTAGCGGGGTGAGAGGTGCCTGGGTTCCTGGGCAGGGCAGCTACTGCCTCTTCATGCCCCCTTCAGGCCTCTGGAGTCAGTCAAATCTCTCAGTATTTAAAATTCTTACAGTGAGAGGAAGGGGGGAGGGGGAGTCCACCTGGGGGAGCAGAGCTGAGCCAAGAGGAGGACGGGCAGGGAGGAGAGGGTGGTCACAGGGGCTGTGTGTGCACGCGGGGCACCCTGGGACCCCACAGCTATGGGGCGGAGTCAAGTCAGTGCTGCTGGTGGGGCAGGGTGGGGTGGGGGTGGGGGGCTGGCGCTCCGGAAGGGGAGCCATATTTATGTCTGCTGTTAATCCAGGGCTGATAGTGCCAGGCACCTCCCAAGTCCTCCAATCAGAGCCCTCCCTGGTGGCACAGCGGTGAAGCATTCAGCCACTAACTTTAAGGTCAGCCGTTCAAATCCACCAGCTGCTCGTTGGGACAGAAGTTGTGGTGGTCTGCTCCCGTGAAGATTACAGGGTGATTTGGACTCACAGACAACCCAGGTCATTGGCCCCCTCGGTTTCCTAGGCTGTCTTTTTTTTAGAGCATGGCTCACCGGGCCTTTTCTCCCGTGATGCTGCTGGTGTGTTTGAACTGCTGACCTTTTGGTTAGCAGCAGAACACTTAACTGTTGCGCTAACAAGGCTCCTATCTGCAAAAATTAAAACAGAGAGACAATATCCCAAATCCACTGTTGACCCGACAGGACAGGGCAGAACTGAGTGTGAGGATTCCGAGGGCGCAATTCCTTTCCGGACGTAGACTGCCTGATCGTCCTCCTATGGGCCGGCTGGTGGGTCAGAACCACTGACCATTAACTCAGCAGTCTAATGTTCAATCCACGGTGCCACTAGGGCTCCTTCCCACAGAACAGGAGGCCCCAATAACGTGACTATTATGCTCGCTTCAGCGTCACCTGTACTAAAATCGGAATGACACAGAGATTAGCATGGGCCCTGAGTAAGGACGTGCAAACTTGTGAAGCATTCCATTATTTTTTTAAATGTTTTAAAAAATTTTATTATTATTTTGTGTGTGTGTGTGTGTGTATGTGTGTGTGTGTGTGTGTAGCATCACATCAGATCTGAATGGTACAGGAGGAGATTGTCCCTCCTTCTCCAGTAGAGCGTCTGGTGGATTCGAACCATGTTCCTCTAGTATTACAGTGCAGCTTCTTGCCACTAGGCCAACAGAGCTCCCTGCATTCCATTATTTTTATAAATATGTGATCAAATAAGAGAATGTGGCTATTATTCCTGCGGGCAGGGTCAGCTGAGTGGAACAACCCACCTCTCCGTCTGACCCCTTCACGCCTTCTGCAGCCTCAGAAGCAACACCTGCGTTTTCTGGCTTAGCAGGATGGAACTGCATTCCTCTGTAGCCCAGACCCGCCACCTGGGAGCTGTGTGACTGCAGGCAAGTTCCTAACCTCTCTGAAACTCTGTTTCCTAAGCTGTGCATTAAGACAACACAAGCCCGTGGAGGACTCTGGTGGGACAAATGGTTAAGGACTTGACTCCTGACTGAAAGGTCGGCAGTTCAAACCTAACCTGATGTGTTTTGGAAGAAAGGCCCGATGATCTTATTACCAAAGGTCTGAGTCATCAAGACTCCCCAGGGCAAGTTCTCTTCTGCACACATGGGGTGGTCATTCATGGACTGGAATGGTTCACTAGCGACTAGGTCCCTTTACTTTACTGCAGGCTGACACTCTGTGTGTGTGTGGTTTTATAGGAAATACCCCAACCACACCCAAGCCACAGCTGTCGAGTAGATTCCTCCATCGTGTTTCTGAGGCTGAAACCTCTATGGAAGGAGACTGGTCATCTTTCTCCCATGGTGGATTCGAACCACAGTCATTTTGGTTAGCACCCTGATATGTACAAACTACACCACCAGGGGTCCTGGTTAAAGGAAACAAGAAGAATGCCTAGCACATGGCAGTCTTTCTCCATAGTACTTTCTAGAACTTCACGCTCATGTTGTTGCTAAGTTGTTAAGTGCCGTCGAGTCGTAGGCGACTCATAGTGACCCTATGAACGAAAGTCCTCAACATCTGCATGACTTTCATCCTTTCTCCAGGTTCATAGGGTTTCCGGAGACAAGCTATGACAGAAGTGGATGTCACTCCTGTTTCCAAGCTTATTTTAATCGGGGAGCGCCACCAAACACTGTCCACCATGGGTGACCATTAATGCATTTGACACATCAATGTCACTGTTCAGCTTCACAGCAACCACAAGTTATCTCTGTACAGCAAGTGAACAGACCAGGGCTATACGACCTAGAAGAATGTTTCACCAAAAACAATGAAAAACAGCCCTCGGGTCCTACCATGTTTTACAATTCCAGCATGCCCAAATGCTGGCCAACTGTGGGCCAGAGACCCCCAGTTCATCTGGCAAGTCTGCTCTGCCGACACCCACTTGTGGCAAAAAGAAAGACACAAGCAGCCTGAGCGTTCCACACTTGCCTCTTTTCAAGAGGCCAGAGGCTGCAACCAACTGACACTAAGTCCCAAGACACGTGCCCTCACCCTGCAGGTGTGGGGGGCATCTGTTCACCTGGCTAGACTATCAGACACCTGACCAGGTGCAAAGATCATGAAGAGCAAGGGTGTCAGGTGTTCCCAGCGTGCAGCCTTTGATGCTCCCAGGTGATGACACCTTTGCAGGTGATGAGGGTCAAGGCGCCATCACCTGCCCACCCCACTCCCTCCGAGGGGGCCTCACCATCCAGCGCAGCCACAGGCTGGTCTCGCTGGCCGTGCGCAGGGTCACGTTGGCCGGGGCCATGTCGGGGGGCGCCTGGAGGGTCTGGATCTTTCTAGAAGGCTGGCTGGGTGGGCTGGTGCCCACGATGTTCACCTGGCGCATGCGGAAGCTGGGGAGGGAGGGAGGAAGGGGTAAGAAGGTCGGGGGGAAGAGGTCAGAGCCCCTTCCCTTGCCCGGGTGGCCCTCCTCCACCTTGGGCCTCCCCTCCACTCCGTGTCCTGCCCCCCGTTACCTGTAGTAAGTGAAGGGGTTGAGTTCGGGCACCTGCATGGAGCGGGCGTCGGGCTCATTGAGGAGCTGGTGAATCAGCAGCCACTCTTCTCCGTCCCCGACGACGCCCACCTGGAAAACCAGGGACCCTCAGACGTGTATGTGCACCGTGGCTGCGACTGGGCTGCCCTGCCCACTTGTTGGCAGGTTCAAATCCCAGGGCTCATCTGGAGAGTGGGCCACCATGTCCCAGGTCCTTAAAGGGGGTCATCCCTTCAGGTGTGACCCTGACCCTGCCTGCATCAGCACCTTCCAGAGACCTTGTTGTGGGTACATCTTCCAGCCCTGGCCAGACCCACTCACCCAGCAGCTCGTGTGAGGCACCCCAGTGCCTGTGATTATCCAGCTGATTCGTCCAGCCCACCCCCTCCCTGAGGGTGCTTCTGCAACCCAAGCCAAGCTGATTGGCTAGGTCTAATCAGAACCAGGACCTTGGGGAGGAGGACCCAAGGAGTAGGATTTTTGAGTTCTCCCTTTGGTAGCTCTTGGTGCAGCCAAGCTTGGAGACCCTTGGATTTAAAGGGCTTCAGGTGGGAACGTGTTGTTTTTTTTTCAGGTCACTAACCGCTTCTCTGTCTTCGGAGGGGTGTAGGGTGTGTGTGTGTGTGTGAGAGAGAGCGAGAGAGAGAGAGAGAGAGAGAGCGCACGCTTGGATGAGGTGGGAAGTGTGACAGAGGGTCCGGGGAACTCAGGGTTTTTGAAATCTCTGACTTTGCAGGGGAACATGAAAATCAACACATGTATAAACACATGGGCAGGCTGTACTCAGAAGACCAGGCCCAGGACTGGGAGCTGCTGCCTGGTGGGTCCCAGGTCCTGGGTCCTGGGTCCCTCTGGCCTCACCTGGGCCTCCACCAGCCAGCGGGAGATGGAGGTTTTCCCGTCATAACCAGGTCGGAACTGCAGCGTCACGGAGCGGGGGCCGATGTTAGAAATGCCCAGGTTGGTGGGAGCCCCTGGGAGTTCTGGAAAGAACAGAAAGGAAGGGAGATGATGGGGTGAGAAGACCCCTCTGCACACTGACAAGGCCCTCCTGGCCAGGCCAGGGGGTGCCCATCATGTCCTTCCCTTCCAAGGCTGACTTCTAGAAACTTCCCAGGAGGAACAAGACCAAGTCTGATCCCAGCAACGGTCTTGGTTTCTGCATCCTGTGCTGTGCCCATGTCAGGGGCCTGAGACAGATCTGAGAGCTGGGGGGGAGGTACCCCCAAGGTGGGCCATGGGGAGGCTGGGCACACATGAGCTTCCTCTCCTCGTGGTTCTAGATATTTCTGAGGTGTACCATGAAGGAGTTGGAGGCTGCACAAAATTAAGCCAGACTCAGGAGGAATGAATGGGTGAGGGAGCCTCAGAGCTAAGAGGTAACCCCTCTTCTAGTCTGGGAACCCTGGGCTTCTTAGAGCTGAGGGTGAAGAGAAAGAGTATGGATCAGAGCTGTTCTGCTGGGGTTGGAGTCCCCTCTGCCATCGACAGGCTGTGTTGCTGGGGCAGCCAGCTGGCCTTTCTGCGTGTCGTGGCCTCTTCTGCTGACACCACTGACACCTAGCTCAGGTGGCTGTGAGCATGACATGAGCTAATGTCTGTGAAGCTCTGAGCCCCAGGCTCAATGAGCAAGACATAAATATCTGTGGGCCTTGCTACTGTATCTTTCAGGTTGACCTTGGCCTTCACCATCAAGTGGGCAGGGACGGGGTGCTGGGCAGGCCTCAGAACTGTGCTGATCCAGATGTGACCACCCTGTCTTAGGGTTCATCTCCATTTTACAGATGGGCAGGCTGAGGCACAGGGCGGCCTCCTGCCTGATTCGACGTCACAGAGCTTGGCTGACACAGAGCTGCGACCAGCCCTCAGCACACCCTTGTACGTCCAGCCTGGGGCTGTTCCCTCCATAGGCTGCCACCTCTCAGCCAACCCTGACACTGGCCAGAGTTCAGCTCGGACTTCCTGGGGACAGTGAAGATTCTCCTGAATCACTGATTGCCCCCTGCTGTGGTACCCGATGTGGTTTGGGGACGGAGGGAGGGATGGTGGGGTGAATGAGCCCAGGGCAGGCCCTCAAGTGGTCCATGCTCTTAGCAGGGGTGTGAGAAGGAGCAACAGGGAGTCTGTGGAGTCTGGAATCATGGCCTGTTCTGGGGCAAGAGAGAGTTGGTGAGGGAGGGAGGAGGCCAATATTCCTGACATAGAAGGGGCTGTTCGCACGGATCCGGGTCAGGAGAGCAGACAGGGCCATGAGCCCCGCCCCAACCCAGGGCCCCTACCTGGAGGCACCCCAGAGGAGATGGTGGAGGCAGACACCTGGCCCTGGCCCTTCGAGGTCATGGCCGCCACCTCGATGGTGTAGGTGGTGAGAGCGGTGAGACCCGTGACCCGGTACTCCAGGGTCACGTTAGGCAGGTAGTGGGTCACGCGGGTGTTGGTCCGATTATACTCTTCCCAGGAGATCCGGTACCCTGGAAACGAACACCAAGGCAGAGGTGGAGCTGACCATGAGCACTGCAGTTCCGTGGGCATCAGGGGAGAGCTGCGCCCCAGAAGGTTCGCACGGAGCTAGCTTTTTAGAAGTGAGTTGCCACGCACACCCGTGTTTACTGTGGCTTTGTTCACAACAGCAAAGAGCTGGAAACAACCCAGTGCCCATCAACAAATGAACGGATAGAAAAGCTCTGGTATATCCACAAAATGGAATACTACGCTGATTGAAAAACAAGGAACTCATGAATTAAACAAAATGAATGACCCTGGAGGACATTATGCTGAATGAAGTATCTCAGTCACAAAAGGACAAATATTGCACAGAGCCACTGTTGTAAAACAGGACTGACATCAGGGTTGAGGGAAGACAGAAAAGGAGGGGAGGAATGATGTATACTGCATTCAAACAGATGAGGGAAACAGTTTAAAAGGGACATATGATTGAGTATTATTGTCATGACAGGAGTCCAGAGTGAAGGCTGCATAGTGGAGTGGACTTGGGGGGAGGGATTGCATAACAATGAAAGAGTTTTTCCTTTTCTTTTCAAGGAGAAGAGTGATTTGGGGGGCGAGAGGGTGGGCAGGAAGAAAAGTGCAACAATGAATGATTGGAAATCCTAAGTCTCTGTAAACTTCCACTAAAATTAATTTAAAAAAAGTAAAAAAGGGTGCAGGGGGATTGTGTACTAGGGAAGGAGTGTCTCTTTTACTTTTGAAAGAGAGGAGCAAACTGGGGGGGGATGGGCGGGGAGAGAAGTGCAGCAATGAATGAATGGAAATCCAAGATCTCTGTAAATGCTCGTTAAAATTATTAAAAGAAAGAAAAAAGTAAAAAAAAAAAAGAAGTGAGTTGCCAGGCCTTTCTTCTGAGGCACTTTCAGAGGATCCAAACGGCCACCACAGAACCTCTCCCCATTCCCCAGTGTGGCATGGACTTGGCTGTTACCATCCCCGCTCTCTCTGGGCTCCTCCTAAAACTCCTTGCATCTGCAGGCGTCAGGTGAGGGAGGGGGAAATGGGGTTGAGGCAGGTGGGGGCTTCCAGCACCATGCCTGGGGCAGCATGTGTGACCTCAGTGGATGCTGCCACTGGGAGGTGGCTGCAGGAGCAACCGAGAAGCCACAGTGGCCACTTGTGGCTGAGGACCTAGGGGCAGACAGACACTCTGGAGTGGGCTGCAGAGCTGAGGGGCTGAGAAACTTTTCCAAGTCCAGTTGACCCTTGAACAACACGGGGACACAGGGACACTAACACTCATGCAGTTAAAAAAAAAACACCAAAAAACATCCTATAACTTCTGCCTCCCCCAGACCTTAACTACTGCTAGCCTACGGTGGATCAGAAACCCCACTGGGGCAGCAAGTCCACCCACACACACTTTGTATGCTCGGTGTACCGCATCCTGCGTCCACATTAAAGGTGCAGTCTGCAAAGTGGCTGCTGTCACGCGGCATCAAACGGGCACCGACTCACAGCTGACCCTCCAGCAGGTTTCAGAAGCCGGGTGGGCAGTGCCGCCGCTCCGTGGTTTTCCTTCTCTGTTTTCAGTGGCCTTTAGGGGGATTCATTTGTCCTGAGATTATGCACAACCACAGCGGCAAGCCTCACTCCCCAGCACACAGCAAGCCCTTCAGCTTTTTCTTGGAATGTCACTGGAATTTCCGCTGCTTCTTGGGAGTGCTTCTGGCATTATCAGAGGCATTTTGTACAGGTGTTTGCTTTTGTGTCCCGTTGAGTCAGAACTGACTCACAGGTGACCCTCCAGTGGATTTTCAGAGGCAGAAAATCGCATGGGAGCCGACGACCCATCTTTCTCTCACGGAGCAGCTGGTGGATTCAAACCGCGTGCCTTTAGGTTGCCAGTGCAGCTCCTTACTACTGAGCCACCAGAGCTCCCTGGGCCATGCTATTATTCAAGGTTTAAGGTACTGAACCCCACACGATCACTATTTACTATAACTGGGGAGACAAATGCTCCCTTGGTGATGGTTAATGGGATGACTGAAAAGAAATCCGTGTGTAAGTGGACTTGTGCAGTTCAAAGCCATGATGCCCAAGGGCCAACTGGTGCTTCTAAGAAGGGGCAGTGGGCTGGGAGGTCTGGCCAGGAACCAGCCAGCAGACGGGGAGGGGCCGTGATGACCTCAGCCCCCAGACATTACCTGTGAGGACACCGTTCTTCTCCCCCGGCTCTTGCCAGCTGACCTTCAGCGACGTGTCCAGGATCTCATTGAAGCTCAGGTGTCCCACAGGTCCAGGCACTGTGCCCCAGAGAACCCCACCCCACCAAATGTCAGTCAGAGCCAAAGGGAGACAGATTCCCACCTGTCAGATGGCCTCCCTCCTGCCAGACAGCCTGCCTGGTCCTGGGGCATCAGGGTCAGGCACAGGGTGGGACAGAGATGAGGCTAGCATGCAGGTGCCCAGCCTGCCCCTGGGAGGGTGGGTAGGTGCCTAGGGAAAGGGTGGGGCGGAGAGAGCAGGGGGTAGGGAGCGCCTACCATCTTCGTGGGTGCGCACCAGCTGGGGGGTGCTGCGGGGCCCATCTCCAGGGGTGGTAAAACACAGCACCGAGGTGAAGTACTCAGTGAACTTCTTTAGGCCGGACACGAAGCCCACGTGGATGCTGTCTTGAAAGTTGGGCCGGGCGGTCACCATGGTGACCTCCTCTTCCTGCTCCGGCTCCCAGGCGATGAGCTGGTGAGAGGCCAGAGGCTCAGGCAGGGCAAGTACGTTCCCCAAATGGTCATGCCCTCTCTCCTTCCAGCTGGACTAATGGACAGAGAGTGTCCAGATGTCCAGGGCCCTGGGGACTGCCTTCATCCCATCAGTGAAGGACTAGGCAGGGTTTATGTTGTGGGATGTTTGTCCTCTGGGGAGGTTGCATAGTACACAGCTGTATGACTGAGTGGCTTGTACTGGGCAAGGCCTCTGCCCAGGGTCAGCAAGTGGCCTTTCTCCTGAATTCATCATCCCTTCCTGCCAACAAGTCAGAGCCAACTCACAGCTGACAATCCTCTGGGTTTTGCCAAACTGTCAACTGCACAGGAGGAAACGGCTCGTCTTTCTCGCAAAGAACTACAAGTGGATTTGAACCACCAGAGAGGTGGTAAGTTTGGGTTAGCAACACCCTACATACAGACCACGTCATCTGAGCTTCCTGACTGGACCAACAGATGCCTATATAATTCACAGGGCTCGGTGAAAAAAATGGAGACAGACAGACACTCTTGTGCAAAAACTATGAAGAATTTTGAGATGATGAGACAAAAATCAAACAAAATTCCCCAAAACAACCCACTCCCTCCATGTTTAGCTGATTCCAACTCCCAGAAGCCCCCTCGGGCAGAAGTGATCTGCCCGGCTTACAAAGCTGTTTATCTTTACAGAATCAGACTGCTCTATCTTTCTGCCCATCTCCAACGGCTGGAGAGTCTTAACCGGCAAACTTCCAGTCGGCAGTCCCAGTCTATAACTGCTGACACATCAGCGTTTCTGAGAAGAACAGAGTGTTAAACGAAGCCCCCTTTCCTTCTGAGCAGGGGCCTGTGTGGCTGCACTATTTCTGACAGGTAAAGCTGATCCTGTATTTTATAGAAGAGCTCAGAGAGGGTAATGCCTCACGCGCCATCACACAGCCAGCGGGACCCTGTGGTTCTGAGTCAGGTGCTGGCTGATGCCAACCTGGGCTTTTACACTTTGAGCTGGGTGGTCCAGGGTCATCTTGTATGGAGCTGGGAATTTCAGTTTGCAGAACAGCTGCTGTCAAGTTGACCCCCAAATCATGCCAACCTCACGCATAAAGGAACACAGTGCCCTGTCTTACATTATCCCTACAACTCACGTTCAGTTGTCAATCAAACTACAAGGGTCCACAGGGTTCCCACCGGCTGATCTTCAGAAATATATCACCAGGCCTTTCTCCCAAGTGTCTTAGTCTGGAAACTCCAGTGAAAGCTGTTTGGAATCACACAAAGCTCTACTGATGGACAGGGGGTGGCTGGGCTCGAGGGACATCAGACAGGAATCAAAGCCAGTCCCCCTCACGGGAGGTGAAAATGCTATCCTGAATCACCACTCCCTCAACTGATCAAACACACACACACACACCCCCTCAGCTTGGAATTATTTCAGTGTTAAATATCACCTAAGGATGGGGTTATCAGTGACACACACACACACACACACACACACACACAC
>NW_006399798.1:8537500-8568503 GCF_000299155.1 Elephantulus edwardii | reverse complement strand
ACACACACACACACACACACACCCTCAGCTTGGAATTATTTCAATGTTAAATATCACCTAAGGATGGGGTTATCAGTGACACACACACACACACGGCTCAGCCTGGAATTTCAATCTTAAATATCACCGACGGTTGGGGTTATCACTAAGAAAGCCTACAACAGACCTTCAAGCCTCCCTTTCTCTCACAGTCTTTCTGTTGGAGGTACTGTCGAGTTGGGTCCAGCTCTTCTTACTCACTCCATGTACAGCAGAAAGAGACACTGCCCGGTCCTGCACCAGCCTCACACTGCGGCCACGTGTGAGTCCGACATGGCGGTCACTGTGCGAGTCCACCTCTTTGGTTTTGGTTAACTCTTCCCCACACATGAGCTGCTTCTCAGGGCCTGGTTCTTCTGGTAACATGGTCAGAGTAAACGAGGTCTCGCTGTCCTCACGACACAAATCACTTCCTGGCCGCCCGGGCCTCCTGCCTTCTCTCTCTGCCTCTCACACTCTCAACTTGGCCTCCCGTTTTCTCAACTCTTCATCTGTCTCTCCGATGACAGCTGGTCTCGGAGATTCCCTCATTTATTTCAAGTTGATTAAATAGCAATTAATGGTGAAAAGCAACACTTGATGGGTTTTAATAAGCATGGGTATTTATAGATATAAAACAATAGCTCGCCAATGTCTCCTGATTAACTTGCGCCTGTAACAATGCTTAATCTTCTCCTTTGCATGGCCGCGTGTTTATAAAGGATGTTTTGAAATTTAATTGGTATTGTGAAAAGATAGCCTATAGCAAGTTAATTAGACACTAATTAGACCCTAAAAATACTAATCAGAAATACTAAGTGGCATTTAATAAGTATGTTAAATATCCTTCTTATTTTGCTTCTGTTGTTTTGTAGCAATGAATACTGCCGACCTTTCCGGGAGTGGATTAAGAAACAAGTTGAATGTTTTAATTTAATTTAATTAATGTAAATTTGAATTAATTATGCTGTTAGAATTAATTGTGTAGTGTGTTCCCCAGCAAGTGTAAAATCTGGGTAAATATTATTTTATTGGGTTTGGGCCAATTACAATTATGATTTTTCTCTAAATAAAGGAAAAGAGTGTTTTGTAGATTTCTTAAGCCATTATCTCAAGGCCTCGTCTGTAAAAGTAGCCCTTCGGACATGCACCAGGCAAAGAGGAAGATAATCGTGTGGGCTCAGGGTTCTGCAGTTCTGGAACTGAGGTCCAAAATGAGGCAGGACAATGGCTTCCAGTGGTGACGCTGAAAGCTTTGTTTCGGATTGCGAGTCACCTGACTCTCTCTCCCCGTCTGAAGAGGAGAACACTTGGGGCTACAACACCTCCCTGTGGGGTCAGGAAGAGAGTATCAATACTGTGTGGACTGTGATGGCCAATCGACGGGCAATATGGCCCGTGTGCTGGGTATCCGTGGTGTGAACTCCCTGTTAACAAGGGCCGCGTTTTCTTTGGCAGCCTGTGGGTGTCTTTGCCCAGTCAACAACCTCACTTCTGGGAATCTATTCCAGGGGCATCACGTGACACTAGAAAAGGACCTGGGCACATTCTAAAAGGGGCCACAGGGGAAGAACCTGCAGAGAGTAGGAGGGAACACGGAACAAAATGAAAAGCCATATAAAAGGCCAGGCTTACGGGTCTGAGGGAGACTATGACCCTTAGTCACCCTTAGTCTCCAACAGAACTCACCCCACGGTTTCACTTTCAGCCCAACAGGAAACAGGTCTACAAGGTGACCGACAGCGACAGCGACATCGACAGGAGGCAGGCCCTCCTGAGAACAACTAGAGAAGGCCAGCAGAGCAGTGTCTTCTTAAAGACAAAGCCCTGAAGACAGGGAAAGGGAGTGGGCAGGAGGAGTAATGGAAATGAGAATTACAGAGAAGAAGTGGGAAATGTTATTACATTAGGTGGTGTTATGTGCCATCAAGTCGCTTGTACCTCACAGCAACCCTGTTTCCAACAGCTCTGAACCCTGCACCATCCTGAGCCAACCTCATTGTCTCTGACACACGACCCTCAATACCCCAGTCACTGAGTCACTCCATCTCATTGAGGGACTTCCTCTCTTGCACTGTCCCTCCACTGCCCCAAGCATGATGTTCCTCTTCAAGGATTGGCCCCTCCTTGTAACATGCCCAAAGTATGTCAGACAAAGCTTCAGAATCCTTGCCTCCAAAGGAGAAACTTAGTTTCATCCTCTCCAGGACAAACCTGGTTGTTAAATATACTCCATGGTATATTTAATACTCTTCTCCAGCACCACAGCTCAAAGGCATCAATTCTCCTTATATCATCCTTAATCACTATTTAGCTTTCTGATGCAGAGAATTGTGATGACCATGGCCTGGATCAGGCGCACCTTAGTCTCCAAACTGACAGAGTACTCTTCAGTACTTTAGAGCGGTCCCTGACAGCACACTTTCCCAACAGGGGTATTGTAATTAATGTTACAAAATTGTGTATGAATAAAAAAAGACAATGTTTTATAAACTTAAGAAACACAAGGTTTAAACTTAAAAAGGACTGTTTTATAAACTTAAAAAAAGTTTTAACAAAGAGATGTGCAGGCAGAGCCGTTCACTGCAGCAAGGTTCTCTATTGTAAGAGGGGCACAGTCACAGTGTGTGTCCAGAGGGGTCTGGCTGGCTCAGCCGTGCACTGTTGCTCCTGTTGGGCGCTGTCAGGAGGGCTTCACGACACAGAGATTCAGCGTCCAAGAAAACACAGCCCTGCCCCGTCCTTTGCCATGCTCACAATCTCGGCTGTGCTCCTACTGTCACTGTCACAGGGTCAATTCCTCTCATCGCGGGTCTTCCTCTCTTGATGACCAACCCTCTCTCCCTGGTGTACGATCCAGCCTCACAGTGGGGACGTGAGGATGATGCCGGACCTGGCAGGGCTGTGTTCTGAGCCACACGAGGTCACAGTGAGACGGAGGAGAGGGGACAGCACCTGACAGCAACCACATCACCACGGACGGGATCAAGGAAGGACGATTATCTCCAAACGCCCCCGTGGGATGATCTCAAAGAGGTACTGCCAATTAAGGAGAAAACTGAGGTGGACATATTGCTATTAATTCAAGATGTCATGGATTGATCAAGTCCTTCAGAAAGACACACGAAAGTCCTAACCCCTGCATCTGTCAGCAGGACCTCGTTTGGAGATGAGGACTGTGTCGTGTTAATAAGCTCATCATATAAGAATAGAGGGGTCCTGAATCCAATCCCTGCCGTGTGGTGTCTTATACAAAGAGCAGAATGGACACAACCACAGACAGGGGACATGTCATACAATGATGGAGAAGCACAGAAAGTCCAAGGGTCCCTGAGAGGCCACAGAATGAACTCATCCTGCAACACACCCTAACTGAGATCTTTAGCCTCTAAAACGGTGAGACAATAAATGTCTGTTCTTTGAAGCTACCGCTCGTAATGCGGGGCCTGCTGCTAAGGACCTCTTGAACATCCTAACGATTAAGGGTAGCACTTAAAAGGCAGAGGTGTACCTGAATAAAGCATCTGCAATTGCAACATGAGCGTATGAAAGTTAGACAATGAACAGAAAAGACTGGAGAAGAACTGACGCCTCTGAACAGCGGTGCTGGTGAGGAGCATGGAATATTCCGTGGACTGCCAAAAGAACAAACAAAGTCTGTCCTGGAGCAAGTGGACCAGGGAGCCCCTTGGAGGAAAGGATGGTGAAACGTCAACTCACAGACTGTGGGTGTGTTGTCAGGAGGGGTTAGTCCTTGGAAAAAGACATCACTCTTGGACAAGGGTCAGCAAAGGAGAGGAAGCACCCTTGATAAGAAGGACGGCGTAGTGACTGCAGCGTTAACTTGAGCCTCACAGAAACTGAGAAGATGATTATGGACTGAGCAGAGCTTTGATCTCTTGTACACGGGGGTCTCTATGCACTGGACCAGATTGGTGGCCCCCAGCAACAAAAACACACGACTAAGGAGGAGAGAATGTGTGTGTGTGTGTGTGTGTGTGTGTGTGTAATCTGCTGGTATTAAAGACATTGAAGGAAAACGCAAAACAAACATCAACACAAAGAAATTGAAACTACCGGGGGGAGGTGGTGGGGGGGGTGACAGGCGGAGGCAGGCTGAGGCTAATCTTCTCTGAATTTATTTTGCTTTGTAGATTCAATTCTGGAACCACGGAAATATTCCACGTAATTATAGAACAAAATTAAATTTCAAAAAAATCAATCCCTAAAAATTGAACACAAAGTGAAACAAATGACCCTAACAATGCATTGAATTAGGAGCATAATTACCCAGAGGGACAAGATTTCAGAAAGACTTCAAAGAGCGGCCATGTGACCGTCGGTGTCTCCCGGGGTAGCCCCAGGAGCAGAATGATTATTAAACTTCTCGGAAGTTCGAGTGTGCTGTTCTGTTGTTCTGAAGAGGTTTGTTCAAGTATGTGGGATCAGGCGGACGGAGCCGGGAAGCTGGGGTGGTGGTGGTGGTGATGTTGATCGTGTTGTTGTGTTGATTGTATTGTTATTATGTTGTTGATGACTCAGAGTGATCCTCTGAACAACAGATGGAAGCCTTGCCGTACTCTGCACCATGATCCTCGTCTATGCCACGTTCAAGTTCACGGCTGCAGTCACCAGGTCAATCCATTTCATTGAGGGCCATTCCCGACACGATGCCTTTTCCCAAGCACTGTTCCCTCCAGACAACATGCCCCAGGAACAGGAGATGAAGTCTCACCACCTGTGCCTCTAAAAAGCGCCCTGGTTGGAGGCAGGAAGTGGATTCTCAGCATGAAAGAAAAGAAATCAATGGGAGAGCTATGAAGTTTGTGATTCCGAGTGTCAATTAGAGGTCATCAGAATGTCTAAAATCCAAACAAAACATTTCCGAGTTGTTCAGTGCAGGACAAGGATGGGGAATCTCCTCCCACACGATTAACTGCCTCTGAAAACCCGCTGAAGGGTCAGCGGTGAGTCGGTTCTGACTTGACAGAGCACCAAACAACAACAAAAGTTATCCAGCTGGGGTCTTGGTGGTGCAGTGGGCTGAGCCTCTGACTGCTAACTGAAAGGTCAGTGGCGGGGATTCTGCAGCAGTTCTGAGGGAGAAGGCTGGGGGAGTTTTGTTCTGGGATGACATACAGCCTCGCAAACCCCAGGGGCTGCTTCTACGCGGCCTGTGAGGGGCGCTGGGAGCTGGAAGTGACTGGAAGGTTGTGGGGTTTCCCGTGGACCTAAAAGTCGGTGTAACCAGTGCTCCTTTGGGGGTGAGCATGGCGAGGATTGGCCTCACATAAAAAGGGTTTATTGTTAGAACAGGCTCTTCTTTGGAAAGGGACATCATGCTTGGGAAGGTGGAGGGCTTTGTGAAGGAGAGGAAGACCCTCATTGAGACGGACGCATAGAGTGACTGTGGCAATGGGCTCAAATGTGTCAGAGACGATAGGACAGCACAGGACAGGACAGAGTCCAGATCTGCCGTTCACAGGGTCGCTAGGAGTCGTGCTCGACTTGATGGCACCTAACAACAACAGCAACAACAAATAAACAGATATTGAGGGAGTGCTGGTGGACAGGTGGGTCGGGAGTTGTGCTGTAAACCCAAAGAGAGCTGGTTTGAACCCACCAGCTGCACAAAGACGTGCAGTCCCTTCCCAGATGACTGACAGCTTCTGAAAACCTCCTGGAGGGTCAGCTGTGGGCTAGTCCTGACACGACGGCAATGGGGTGAGGGGGTGAGATGAGTGAAAGAGAGAGGCCCCGGTGGCCCAATGGTTAGACACTCAGGGGCTAACAAGGAATTCAGTGCTTCAAGTCCACTGTTCCCTCTGACAAGAAACGGGACCATCTGTTTCAGTAAAGGTGAACATGTTGGCAACCCTACAGGGACCGTTCTGCTCTGTCCTACAATTAAGCAGGTGGCAGTGCGTTTCTTTTTTTTTCTTTTCTTACTGAATTAGAAGATCAGGTGAAGGTTATCAGTGGCTGCTGATACCACCGGAGGAGAGCAGGGCAGGCACTGTGTGTCCTGATGGAAATACATCCACTCTCGGAAAACCAACCAACCAGACCCAAACCCACCGCTCACAAGACAACTTCCACGCACAGCAGCCAGACGTGCATCGTTGGCCCGATGTGTGTTGTTGCTGAACTGCGCCCGGCGGGTTTTTAACAGCTGTGAGCCTTTCTTCTGAGGTGTCTCGGGTGGACACCACTGCCAACGTTTGGGTTACTGGCCGAATGTGTTAACTCTTTTCAGCAACTGTTATCATCTAGGATCAGATCTGAGCCCAAGCACGTCTCTAGTTCTAAGTTCCAACTTAACCGCAAAAACAGTGCTCAGAGGACCACGTTAAACGGCCCCACAGCAATCAGCAAATTCTAGGTAATGGAAAAGTCTATATAGGAGAAATGACCAAGTTTCTTCACCAAGTAAATGATAAAAAAAATGATATGAGAGAGAGAGAGAGAGAGGAGAAGAAAAGAGAAAGAGAGAGGGGGCGAACGGGAGAGAGAGGGGGAGAGAGATACACACACAGAGACAATGAGAGAGAGAGAGAGAGACAGAGAGACAGAGAGAGAGAGAGAGACAGACACAGAGAAAAGAGAGAAAAAATACCAGAACATTAACTAAGGCCCAAATTAAGAGTTAAAAACCACCAGCCAGTTGTGTGTTTCCTGAAGCAAATAAACCAGGTAGTCAGAGAAAACCGGACACAATGAGCTTCTCATTCAGACTCCAGACTGGCGATGTGAGGGTATCAGTGAGAGTGCTGATATTTTTAGGCAGAATAATGACAAGCGTGGTTACTGTGGCTATGTTTTAAGCAGAGCCCTTTTCTATAATATTTCTCTAAAGAAATATTTATGGATGAAATGACATAATGTCTGGGATTGGCTTCCAAACATCCCAGGGGAGGGGCCGGAGGGCTGGGGACAGATGAGCACGCTTCGTCTCGAGCTGGGACTTGTGTGAGCGCGTGCCCAGGTGGGGCGCCTCTGGAGGTATCTGTTTGTTATTTTCCACCGTTGAAAGAAAAAGAAGCGCCTTCTCACCTGACGTGTGCAGAAGGACGCGTGCCAGTGTGTCCTGGGTGCCGTAAGCAGTCAAGTGCCCAGTTACTAGATAAAAGGCTGTCTGTCTGAACCCACTCAGAGGAGGCTTGGAAGAAAGGGCTGGCAACCTGCTTCCCAAGGCTTACAGCCTGGAAGAGCCTACACAAGCAGCTCCCCTCTGCTTGAACTAACACTGCCCGCATGTGTAACAGTTAATAAAGTTCTGTGCAATGTGTATTATATATAATGTTGTTGTTGGTGTTGCTAAGTGCTGTCGAGTCGTAGAGTCATAGTGACCCTATGAACAAAAGACCTGAACACTTGTATAACTTTCATCATTTCTCCATGTTCAGAGAGTTTCTGGAGACAAGCTATTTCAGAAGTGGATGCCACTCCTGCTTCCCAAATCGAACCCACTGCCCCTCCAGCGTGACCCTGTGGGACAGAACAGAACCACTTTGGACAACTCTCAAGGCTGTAAACCTTTATAGAATTGAAGCATTCCACCTCAGCTGATGGACTCGAACCACCAACCTTTTGTTTAGCAGCCGAATTCTTTAACACTACACCATCTCCTTCCTGTATTGCAGATACTCTATAAAAACATTACCTCTCTCTCTGCCCATAGCAAAGAGGACACTTAGATGATTTTATGGTGGATATCTTTGAGGAGTGGGATTAAGAGGTATTTGTGACTTTTACCCATATTTTCAAAAGCTCAAATCACAGTAATGCTTGTACCACAGAAAATGCATAATACATTTTTACTTTGAACGTAAGCAGCAGTGCGGTCTCTGGGATTTGGATTTGAGCTTTGTGGTTACGCTCTTGGCAGCTGAACAAACTACATCCCCCTCGTCCTCAGTATCTCCCTCTGTCAAATGGGGTGAGCATGGTAACATGCCCCCTGCTGCAACAAGCTGGTGTGGGAGAAAGCACGTGGGGGGGGGTGTCTGGGCATCTTTTCTGGCACAGAGAACCAGAAGCCCAGCCCAACTGCTGTCCAACCCTGTCCCACTCAGCGCGACCCCACAGGACAGGGCACACAGTCCCTATAAGGTTTCCAAGGCAGTTGAACTTTGCAGGAGCAGACGGCCACATCCTTCTATGCAGAGCAGCTGCTGGGTTCGAACCACTGACCTTTAGATTAGCAGCAAAATCCTTTAATCCTAGTGCCACAGCCCCTAGGACTCCTGGGCGCAAAGCAGGTGCTCTATGAACACGAGCAAGTCCTACTCTTCCTTCCACCAGCTCCTGGTCTCCAAACTGGAAGCTCAGTTCCACCTGCCTCATCATCGACAACTCCTTTGTGCTGTGCCCTGTTAATCCTAAGAATTGGGGGTGCCTTGTCACCCCCTTTCGCTCTAGGTCACCTTGTCCTAATTGTCCCAGATGCTAGGCTGGCCCTAGCTCTCAGGGGTCAACTGCTGTGAAGTTTACAGCCCAGCCATCCCAGACAGGGTAGGGAGGCGTCATGCTTCAAATTGGCGGCAAGAAGCTAATTATTTTCAGTTTAGCTGCTCTGATCCTGAGTGTGATATGGCCCGGCCTCTCCCTTCCCTCCCCAGCTCCCCCTGCGTCTCAATTAGCAGGAACTTTCCAGCCAGCGAGCGAGCGCCACGGGCATTCAGCGGCTGCACCTACCCGATCTGCTCTCTGCTTGACCTTAAGTTCCTGCTTGTGGGGGCTGCGAGAGCCCAGGTCAGCATGGACCCTGCTCTGGGCCACCCTGCCCTGGCTTACAAGTGACACCAGCAGCAGAACACGCTCTGTGAGTGACTCGCTCCCTCCAGCCTGCTGTCCCCAGCTGTGGCATTAAGGCCCTGAGGTAGGCTGTGCAAGGGATAGGCTTGCACAGGTGACACAGTACACACATGGTGTGGGAACCTTCCAGAAATGACAGCAGTCACTGGGATCGTCAGGTCCCGGGGCTCCGACCTGAAGCCTGGGTTCTCCCTTGCACACTCCGGCAGCCCTGTCCACGCCCCTCGTGCACTCTGCCGCCAGGCTCTGTCTGCAGTGAGGAGGAGGCACCCTCCAGCCTGCCCACAGGCCAACAACCCGATGACAACGTGGACAATGTGGTGCAGCTCAGGGAGGGCAGGGTGACCTGGCCTGAAGCCCGAGGTCTCTGCTCTACGATAAGACTGGTGAGAAGTCCCGGCGTTCAGCACATTTCTAATTATAGCACATCCCCTCTTCCTAACACCACTGTTTACAATTACCATCAACACCCGTTGAAGCAGCAGTCAAGAAATCAAATGAGGAATGGCATCGGGCAGATCGGCCCTCAAAGACCTCTTTAAAGTGCTAAATAGCAAAGATGTTGGTTTAAAGACTAAAGTGTGCCTGACCCAAGCCATGGTCTTTTCAATTGCTCCATATGCAGGCGGGAATTGGACAAGGAATCAGGAAGATCAAAGGAGCTGCGATGTCTTTGAATGGCGGTGCTGGCGAAGAATGTTGAATATATCAGGGACTTCCAAAAGAATAAATGTGTCTTGGACTAAGTGAAGCCGGAGAGCGAGACTGTCTCTCACATACCTCGAGCATGTTATCAAGGGAGGCCAGTCTTGGAAAGATACATGCTGCTTGGAAAAACAGAGGGCCAGGGAAGGGGAGGAAGACCCTCGGCAAGGATGGACAGACACAGTGACTGCAGCAATGGGTGACACACAGCAGAGACGGTGAGAGAGGCGTGAGACCGGGCAGGGCTTCTTTCTGTTGTACACACGATCACTAGGAACCAGGGCTCAGGCAACTCCACAGCACCTAGAAAGACCACTGTTGCACTCTCTGGGGGCGAAAGGCTTCAGGCACTCAACTGTGAACCAAAAGGTGCAAAGTTTGCTTTTCCTGTGAGCGGCCTCAGGTGAGCTCCCAAAACAGTTTGCTACGTGCTTGACCTGAAAAATCCCACAAAATCATGCAAATCAAGAGGCTCAAATCTCCTGGTCCATTTTAAGAACACTCGGAAAACGACCCAGGCCATCAAGGGTACCCATATCTGGAAAGCCACCAAGTATCTGAAAGATGTCACTTTGCAAAAGCAGCGCGTACTCTTCCGACATTACAGTGGTGGACTTGGTAGGTGTGCCCAGGTCGGACACAAGGTCGATGGCCCAAAAAGAGTGCCGAGTATTTGCTGCAGATACTTAAACATGCTGAAAGTAACGCTGAACTTAAGGGTTTAGAAGCTGATTCTCTCTCTGGTCGTTGAGCATATCCAGGTGAACACAGCTCCCAAGGTGCGTTGCTGCACGGACAGAGTTCATGATTGGACTCGCCCTGTCATACTGAGATGAACCTTAGTGAAAAGGAACAGATTGTTCCTAAACCAGAAGAGGAGGTTGCCCAGAAGAAAAAAAGATCTCCCAGAAGAAACTGAGGAAACAAACACTTATGGCTCGAGAATAAATACATCAGCAAAGAAAATGAAAGTAACTTTTTTTTTAAAAGGTGTCAAGTTCAAATCTACCCAGAGGCACCTAGGAAGAAAGGCCTGGTGAGCTCCTTCCTTAAAATCAGGTAAGGAAGAGCACACGGCGTATAGCTCTGTGTGGAACACACACATGGGCTGCCATGGGTTGAAAGTGACTAGTAAGGAGCACTGGGGCACTGGGTATGCAAGAACTAAGTACTTGGCTGCCAACCAAAAGGTTGGTAGTTCGAATCCACCCATTGGCTTCTCAGGAGAAAGGTCTGGAAATCTGCTTCCGTGATGAGTAACGGCCAAGAAAACCCTACGGGGCAGGTCTACTGTCACCTGGAGTCACTGTGAGTCAGTCAACAGCCACCAGCGTTTACCAGTACTGCTCCTGCTTCTGCCAAAGCCACTGCGTGCGCCTGGCCGTGTCCCCCCGCTGTGCTGATGAATACAACGATGGATTACGCCTCATACAAACCTAGGACCAGGTGTGCCTGTCACCTCCGTCCACACGTGGGCGGGCTTCTGGTCCCTCAGCAGTTAGCGCAAGGACTGACTGACTGAGCGTCTCTCACACGGGACGGAGGAGCATGTCCAAGACTTGGCAAGAAGCACAGTGAGGATTTCAACCCCGTGTGTCCCTGTCCTACAGAGTACAGTGCTGGCCGCAGACCAGCCCAAGGAGACGCGTCCCAGCACCGGCCGCCGACTGGAAGCACAGCTTAGAAGCAAGAAGTGGCATCTGGATTTTTTAAAAAAATGGCACCACAGCTACTCCCAGGGAGCTCTAAAGGCCTAATGGTAAGAAATCACAGTGCCATTCCAAAGGCGTGGGGTTCAAATCCACCAGCTGCTCCGTGGGAGAAGGATGGACACTCTCCTCTGGGGTGATTAACTCCCCGCGGAGGGTCAGCGATGGGTCAATCCCAGTTCGACGGCACACCACAACAACAACAGCTACTCCCAGGCGTTGTTGAGCTTGAGATAAGCCAGACTTCGCCAACAACCCTGGAGGATGAGCTGTGTGCCGGATCGTAGACCAGACAGCGTCCACACTCTTGGCACTCACGCGACCTTGGGGAGCCCGTGTGCCGCTGGCCTTTATCACAAGCCCTCTGATGCTGTCAGAACCAGTAGGGAGGACTCCCTCGGCTCCCCCACCTCGCTGGCCCCCTTGCCCGCCCCAGTCCTCCCCGGGAGAAGCTCCAGGTTCCCCAAGGGACAGGCGACGGCTCTGGTACCTTGTAGCCCTGGTTAATGCCATTGATGAACTGAGGGCTGGGGGCGTTCCAGGTGAAGCGGATGGCTGTGGAGTTGGTGGCTTCTGCGTGCACATTGCCGGGAGGGACGGTGGGCACTGGAGGGGATTAGAGAGACACAACGGGGCAGGGGAAGGGTTTTCTCACAGTTCAGTGGAGAAAGATTCCTCCCTCGGCCCTTCCCTCCTGGGTAGACCGTGGGCGCCCTTACTCTCTGGATTAGTTTGGGTTTAAGAACACTGACCCACTGACTGGACCTGCTTCATGGGATAACGACAAAGAAAAGTGACTGGCACCAAAAATATGCTCGAGTGGGTTTGAGGCGTAAAGCTAAATGTTTCATGGTCCAGTTAGCACAAAACGTCCCAGAAGGTCCCCCATGTCCCTGAAGCTTGTGCCCTTGGCAATGTCCAATCCAATCTTATCTCTGGCTTCTGTCTAGTCCTCCCACGAGGAGTAGTGGACACAGAACACTGGCTCTAGACCCAGAGTCTCCAGCAGTGAAAACAGATGACATGGGCTGAAGCTCTGGGCACCTGGCAGGTACAGAACCCACAGACACAGTGACAGAGACAGGATCCGCAGGTACAGAACCTGGCAGCTATAGGACCTAAAGGTACAGGACTCACAGGTGTAAGACCTGCAGGTGGCCCTATGGGCACAGGTGGCATATCTACAGGTACAGGACCTGACACACAGTGGACCTGACAGGTAGAAGGCCTATCAAGTAGAAGAAGATCTGATAGTTATAGGACCTATCACGTTTAGGGAACACATGTCCAGGACCCACAGGTATAGTATCCCACAAGTTCAAGATCCACAGGTCCAGGGCCTGACAGGTTCAAACCCTGCCAGGCACAGACCTAACAGGTACAAGACCCACAGCTATGAGACCCTACAAGTACAGGACCCATAGGTATGTGACCTGACAGGTACAGGACCCGGGAGGAAGTGTCTGCTCCTTATGGCCATAAGCCTTCCCACCTCCCTGCAGCGTCCACTCAGTGACTTTGCTGCTGTAGACGCCCAGGCCAGCGCTGTTGTAGGCGGCCACCTCGATCTCATAGTTGGTCCAGATGATAAGGTCCTCCAGCAGCAAGTTGTTGACATCGGCATCTGTGATGTTCTTGAACTGGTATCCAACGGGCAGCCCAGCCAGGCAGTACCTGGGGAAGGGGAGGGGACAACGGTGCAGGGTCAGTCTGCTCAGCCTGGGCTCAGTCCCTGGCACCCTGGGCGGTGTCTAGAGTGGCCCTGGAGGTGGGATGTCTTTACTGATGGAGAGGCCGTGTGGTGCTGCCTCACGCCGTGACTGCGGGCACGTGGGATGGCTGGGCACTGGTAGGATGACTAGTGCAAGTTGGAACTGAACGGGTGCTTTGATTTATGGTTCATTAACTTAAAGGGTCCCGGATGGGAGGAGGGGCAGGGGTGCTCCCTACCTGATGATGTAACCCTTCAGAAGACCGTTCTGGTGGCTCTCTGGAGGAGGCTGCCACTGGATCATGATGGACTGGTTGGTCCGGCCGCTGGCAATGACGTTCTGCGGAGGGGCTGTGGGAGGCTCCTCGGGGAGGGACACCCTGGAAGCGGAAGCACCAAGACTGAGTGAGACTTCCTGCTTTCAGGCTCTGGGACCAGCACGGGAGGGTCAGGGCGAGGGGGCCGGCGCCCTACCATCCAGTCCTGGATCACTCTGCACAGCTACGAGGTGCAGTCAGGAGGTCTGGGGTCCAGAGCATCTTGGCTTGAGCTGTGGACTTACCACTTGGCTGCTGTGTGCTTTGGGGCAAGATGCTTAACCTCTCTGAGCTTGTTACACAGAATTGAAAAATAAAGTTTCACCTACCTGCTTTATGAGACTGTATGAGGCTCCCAGGAGACCCCTGTGCTTTCCAAAGCCCAACCCCAGGGCCATGGAGTCGATTCTGGTTCACAGGGACCCGGGAGCTTTGAGTCGAACTGTCCCACAGGGGTTTCCACGGCAGCCTTGGAAACCCGTGGGACAGTTAGACTCTGTGCATCTCTCCTTACAGAAGCAGCCTGCCTCATCTTTTTCCTGCAGAGCCACTGATGATGGGTTTGAACCATGGACCTTTTGATTCACAGCCAAATGCTCTCACCACTGCACCACTGAGGCTCCTGACTGCCCCAGAGAACCAGTGAAAAACACTCAGTGAAATGAACGGACCGTGGAGCCGCTGGCCCAGCAGGGTCACTGTTAGGTTCTACTGAGTTAGATCCTGGACGACAAAATCAGCTGCACGCGGGGCTCCCTGCATTAGGATCTTTATGGGAGCAGACAGCCAGCCCTTTCTTCCTCAGTGCTCTCAGGTGGGTTAGAACTGTCAACTCTCTAGTGAGCAACTTTGCATTTAACTATTATGTCACCAGGACTCCTTCTGACCATCAACAACGGCTGTGTGTGTATCTCTGTCTCTATCTCTGTATCTCCATTATTATTGTTGTTGTTATTATTATTATTATTCATCTATATCTATCTATCTATCTCAGCCTCACAGGAGTTCCACGACATCCAAACCTGATCTGTCCCTATCTATGTGTAACTGTCCTTCCTCCCCCACCTACCCACCCAGCCATCTAGTAATCAATCAATCAATCCATCGAATGTCTGACTAGTTATCTAGCTGGCTTTCAAATTTATCAATTCAATTTAGTTCTCTATCACTCAGTTAAGTTAGCTAACTAGCTATCAAATCCATCAATTCATCCATTATCTATCCATCCATCCATCCATCCATCCATCCATCCATCCATCCATCCATCCATCCATCCATCTATTATCTATCTATTGTTTATCTAACTTACATCTATCTATCTATCTATCTATCTATCTATCTATCTATCTATCTATCTATCTATCTATCTTAGTTGTTGTTGATTGCCTTCAAGCTGAGCACGACTCACAGCGACCCTATGAACAAAAGGCCTGAAGCCCCTCTACCACTATCGACATTTATCAAAGTTCACAGAGTTTCCAGAGGCGTGTTATTTAGGAAGTGGATGCCACTCCTGTTTCCAAATATATGTATGTATGTATGTGTATACACACACACAATTTTCTTAAAAAATTCTTTTCTATGAGAGACACCGTCCTCAGCCTCCCATTTCTCAAAGCAGTTGCTGTTGAGGCTGATGAAGCTGTGAGTGGTTAAGAATTTAAGAAGGAGACTGCAAAAGAAGGACGAATTTCCAGACATCGCAGAGAGCTGACCTGAATACTCCCCCTTGCCTCCCCTCCCTCCGCTGAGGCGTGGGGCGACTGCAGCGGAGAGCTCGGGGCGCCCAGCCTGCAGAACCCCAGCACCCGATTCCTCTGGCGTTGCTGAGGACACATCCTCTGTGGATTTTTCACACAACTGACAGGTATCCATTAAAAACAAAAGTTCATTATTTTTGATAGATGTCTTCCCTTTTTGTTTATTCCGTGGCTCGCTTTCTGATGGATGGTGGCCCAGAATGCACTGCACACACCCCGTCTTCACCAAACCTGCAGTAGGGAATCGCATCTTCACCATCTGTGAGGGGACGTGGCCCATTAGGGTGCAGAGACCCCAACAGAGGGTTACTCGGTGGCACATGGCGTTGGATACAGGGGCTCTCAGATACCACAGGGCCTCTGGTGGTTTACAGCTGCAGCATGGCTGGGGTCTGTCTTATGTGGTTCCTAGACCCTCCTCAGTGGTCACACAGGCCTGGTACATGGTCCAGCTCACCTCAAACCAGTCAATTCCAAGGCATGGAGACCCTCATTGGGCTTCTGAGTCTGTAAGACCTTATGGGACTGCTTGGCACTTCTCCTGAGCACTGCCTAGTGGATTTGAACCGCTAACCTTTCACTTGGTGCAGCATATAAGGCACAACGCCACAGGGCTCCTTACAAGACTCCAAGAGCAGACGCCGGGGTCAGGCACTGCTGCACGGTGCAGTGGTTTCTGCTGCTTCCAGTCTTGTTCCAAGAAGCCAGGCCCACTGCTCCCGCCTGTTCCATGTGCTGCGCTGGCTACAACCAGGCCCCTCCTTACGTGAGGGCGTCACAGAGGGACGTCTGGGAAGAGCTGATCTGCTTGTAGTCTGCTTCCATCATGCTGAAAAAGCTTTGGTGAGTGGCTTTTGGTGTCACACAAGGCATTGAACACGAGACGCCGTGAAGGCCCTCAACTTCGCTGGGACTTGGTAAACACTGATGGTCCCCACAGGACACAGGACGCTAAGGAGACCCTCTGACCCACTGGGACTTTCACACAGTGATCACAGAGTAGAACGAGACGTTTGGGACCTGCACAGCTCTAGTGTGAGTGGCTTCTGACTCACAGTGACTTTCTGGGTGGCTCCCTGTGTGGCTTTCAGTGCCTGACAACCAGGCTTTTCATCCTGGGGTGACTCAGAATCGTCAGCCTTTTGTCAGCCTCCAAGAGCCCATAGTGTTTGCACCTCGGGGGGTGGGGGGGGACAGCTACACTTCTCTTATCTCATGCGAAGCTGCTTCCAGTGCTGTCCCTGTATCCTGTCACTTCATCCTCACAGTATGTCTGCGAGGACTCTTAGCCCCATTTCACAGCTCTGCAGACTGAGGCTGGAGGGGAAACGAGCAGCTCGGCGGGGCACTCCAAATGACCAGCCTCACCTCACCACTCTGGACTGGTGGTGCTCTGCCCCTCTTCACACCCGCCCACCACAGCTGGCAGGGCCCAGCTGCAGACAGCGGACCCCCTCACCTCTCCGTGTCCCTGCTGAACTGGCCCTTCCCCACGTCGTTGACGGCGCAGAGGCGGAACTGGTAGGAGCGTGCAGGAACCAAGCCCTTAACCATTACTGAGGTCGCCTCGGGGTCCACGCTGGCCAGAAGCACGGTCCAGGGGGCATCTGCAAGGGAAATCGGGTGGGGCTGAGGTGAGTGTCCAGTAGCCTACTGGTCTGGGCCAGCAGAAGAGCGCCTGTCCTTGTGTGTGGAAGACGATGCCAATCGCACCACTTTTCTCTTGTTACTTTAGCCCATATGACGGGAGTCAGAGGATGATGGGGAGAAGCAAGAGCTCATGGGAACTGGGATGCATGCATCTTTTTTCCACTTGTTTCTTTTCTAATTAATGAGCTCTGGGTGACCCATATTCAAGTCACCACTCAGAATCCTCAAACAGGGCAACCCTTTGCTAGCAAGTCAATTCTAACTCCTGGCACCCCGCTTGTGACAGAGGAGACAGGTCAGCTGATTTGGGGTTCACATCCGGGGACCTGGAGAATGGAAATACACGGAGCTGCCAGCTTGCATGCCCTTGCGGGTCCTGGACGCCGCACTCGTGTGTGTTTAACTTGTTCAAACTCTAGAAGGACCCAAGAAGGGAAGCACCATGGACTCATTTCACAGATGAGGAAGGGAAGCTTCCACGGTACAGAAGAGGAGTTCTTATCTGGGACTCCCTTGCTTTCAGCACGGGCTCCCTGGCTCCCTGGGCCTGGCTGCAGTCAGGGGCGGAGGCTGGGCTTGGGCCTTACTGTTCTCGGACATCTCCAGGACGTAGCGAATCAGAGGACTGTTGCCGTCGAAGGGTTTGGCCCAGGTCAGGTTGATGGCTCGCTTCTCCACTGCACTGAGCATGGCCACTGGGTGCTCGGGGGCGTGGGGCAGCTGCCTGGAGGAGAGAGGGGTGGGGGGGGCCACCTGTGAGGTTGGAGTCAGGGGGTGGTGCCTCGCGCCTTGGGGCCTCTATCTGGACATTCATCTTTGGTTTGGGGACCCTGGTCAGACCCTCACCCAGATGCACCTGAGTG
The DNA here is from genome assembly GCF_000299155.1 of Elephantulus edwardii. NCBI lineage: Eukaryota > Metazoa > Chordata > Mammalia > Macroscelidea > Macroscelididae > Elephantulus > Elephantulus edwardii. The sequence continues at coordinate 8,550,953 of NW_006399798.1, read as the reverse complement.
GAGGAAGACCTGGGACAATGCTTGGGGTGTGTCCAAGAGAAAGCAGGCGGGCCCAGGTCAAGCCAGGCCTGCTAAGGGGACCTGGCTTCTTCTGAGCCTGCGCCCCTGGGCCTGGGACCCCTCACCTGACCCGCAGGTGAGCACTACGGGAGTCGTTGCCCCCAGCAGACAGCACTCGGCAGGTGTAGGTGCCAATGTCCCCCGACCACGTCTGCGAGATGTGCAGAGCACCGGTCCTGTCCACGCGGATGCGGGGGTTGTTTTCCATGGCCAGGGTGGCCCCATCCTTCTCCCAGACGTACCTGAGGAAGAGAGGCAACAAGGAGTGAGGGCAGGGATGTAGGTGCCCCAAGGGGCCGAGCTGAAGCTGGACCTGGGCAGGGAGCCCCTGAAGGTGTCGTTGCTCTGCTGTTGCTCAGATTGACCTCGTGCCCACTAGGACCTCATGCCAAACACCATCTCCACAACGAGCACAGTCTATGGCCTCCCTGTGGCCCATCGTGTTTTCACTGACCGACTGTTCATAGTTGGCTCTCAGGCCTTTCTTCCTCGTCTTTGTCTGAAATCTGTACAGCATCCTAGCACCTGGCAAGACCTCATCGACAGGTGCGTCGAGTGCTGTGTATGAGGTGGCACGGTCAGGATTCGAACCCAGGTCTCTCACATGGAGGGCAAGAATTCTACCACTGAACCATCACTGCTGCTTCCAAAGGGGAGTTAACCAACCCACTGCTGTGAATTGGGCTCCAACTCCTGGCAGCCCTACTGCATGGAGAACGGCCTCAGGGCTTCCAAGGCTGCGCTGTGGGGATGTCGTTCAGAGCACGTGACAGGGGTGGGGTGTGGGGCTCCGGTCACTGTGCTGACCTGAGGTCACTCATATGTTAAGATTACAGCTTCGGAAATCCAAGGCACGGAAATTAGGAGCCGGGATTAGCTCTGCAGGGAGGTGTTACGTGGCTTGTCTGAGGCTTTATGGAAGTTCATTGATGATCGGTGAGGATGGCCTCCTCGCTAACTCTGCACTGGGTTTCCGAGGCTGTAAGTCACACGGACACAGTGTCCGTCTTTCTCCCTCGGCACTGCTGGAGGACTCACCCTGCCAGAGGGGCCGCCTCAGAGCTCCCCTGCAGAGCGCTCAGGGGATTCAAACTGCCAGACTTCTGTTTAGCCGCCAAACACTTAACCACTGTGCCACCTGGGCTCCTTCCAAAAGCAGGAGGGAGAGGCATGCTCTAAGTGTGCACCCATTGAGAAGCTTCCAGCCTCCTGGCCGCAGGTCACCGCAGAGCCCCTGGACCTGGTGGTGGGCTGGACAGGGATCTACACTTGAGGGAGAGTGAAGCCCCAAGCCGCTTACAAGCAACAGCTGCACAGCCATCGACTCAGTGAGTCACGGTGACCCCGTGTGGAAGAGCAGAACTGGCTCCACAGGAATTCTAGTGACGGATTTTTGGGGAAGAAGATTGCCAGGCCTTTCTTCCAAGGCACCTTTGGTTGGACTTGAACTTCCAACCCTTTAGTCGGCAGCTAAGAGTGTTAACACCATCCCTGAGGGTAGTAGGGTCAACACACGAAGTCATGATCAGTCGCTTGAACCTTCAGACGAGGTTGAGGTCAAAGCTTTGCTGCCAGGCACTCAGCACAGGGGAGCAGGCCAGGAGTGCCCTTCCGAAGAGAGGAATAAAAGGGAAAAGCATCCATGTTTCCAGCCAGGCTACATATTGGAATTAGTTTTATGAAGGGAATTATTAGATCGATGTATCACGGTGACAAATTGACACTGGTGTCCAAAAAAAATCACTTTAGCTTCAGTCAAGGCAGGACAGAAGGAGCTTGAGAAATGACACGCATGCCCGCGCCTGACAATAAGAAATATCATTTCTGGAATTGTTCTGGAGGAAAGATACTTATTAGGACTGTGCCAGCACCCCAAGAAGGCCAGCGTGGTCCTCAGCTCATGGCCGGGGTGCGGTGCAGCCAGGACCCGCTGACCAGGGGAACAACCCGCTTAGCCGCTAGGCCTGGGGAGTGGGCAAGGGCTTAACCCACAGGATCGCGGAACTCTGTGGTTAGAAACCGGCAGCCTTAACAGCCGTGGAGGCGGAGAAGCCGGGGTCCACCCTCCACAAGAGGACCTGTCCGCATGGCCACTGTAACAGTGGGCTCGAGATTATCAGAGTTGGTGAGGCTGGCACCGAATAGGGCAGGGTCCAGATCTGATGTTCCCAGGGTCAGTATGAGTGACCATCGACTTGATGGCATCTCAGTTCTGCGTCACGTGGGCCCACCAGAGGTCAGGGGCTGACAACAAGAAGCATTGCCAAGAAGAGGGAGTCGTCGTCTGTAATGTCTTTTTAGCTTAATTTTTAAAACAGCCAAATTAGAAAAGTATATTACATAGATTTAAACAGCAATAAAAGAAGAAATTCTCAATTACTCTTGTGGTGGTGGTGTATCGTCAAGCCAGACCTGACTTACAGCTGGGCCCCCAGCGGGTTTTCAGAGGCAGTTACCTGAACGGGAGGAGACTGCCCATCCTTTTCCTTTGGAGCTGCCGGTGGGCCCGAACCGTGCACCTTTGGGCTGGCAGCACAACTCCTTACGATGAAGCCACCAGAGCTTCCTGTGAGTCCTGGGTAACGGTAATGAGCACCTGAAGGTGCACCTTCTCTGCCCCAGCCCCCCTGCAGGTAGGATGAGCTGTACTACACGGTAAGAGGGTCCTGAGGTCACACTCTGGCCACATGTTACCGCTGCCACCTATCACTGGGTGGTCTTTGGCCAGTTCACTGGAGGTCTCTGTGCCTCCGTTTCCTCAGCTGTAATTTCAGGAGAATCACGTCACCAATTTCACAGACTCACTGCGACTCTGGTGGTCTAGTGGGTAAGGGGCTGTGCTGCCAACCCAAAGGCAAGAGGTTCAAATCCACCAGATGCTCCACAGAAGAAAGACGGGCGAGCTCCTCCTGTGGGATTTACTGTCTCGGAAAACCCACTAGAGGGTCCGCTAATGAGTTCCGACTCCACGGCACACAACAACAACAACACAAAGTAAGAGTAGCATCCAGCAGGTGGTAAACGGCTGATGACAATTCGTAATGTAGTTCCACACACACAAGTATATTTACAAAATGCTATCTAGTTAACTGTCGAACTATGCTGACTGTTACCAGCTGCTTTTTCCACTGGAAAAAAAGAACCAACAAACCCGTAAAACTCTTTCTAAGGAGACCCTGGCAAGCCACGGACTCTATCAGCTGCACGGACGCCCAGGGAGGTGGCCGAAGAGTGTGATTGATACTGGACGGCTGGGCAGTCAGTCCTTATTCTCTGCTCTTATATTTAACGCTGTGTTCTTAGAGCAAAATACGTACACACCTTCTCAATCTTTCCCTTAGGGTTAAATTTTCAGAAGTGAAATTCCTGAGTTCATTTTTAAGGCTTTTGATACTTCCGTCCAAACTGCCAAAAGGAATCACCTTCAGTTGATGTCTTCACGCAGAAAAGAATCAGTAGGTAGGGTGTGGGTGTACTGAATGGACTTTTACTTAAAAACAAATCTCGTTGCTTAAGAAACAATTTATGACAGATTTGCCTCAGGATACGGCACTGTAGGAAGTTTACAGCACCACCTGTGAAGTATTTCTGCCAAGACAATTGAAGTTGAATGTAATTAGCAGTTAATGGAATTGAATTAGACATACAGGGGACAGAAGAACAAGTTAGAAACACTATAACAGAACCCTCTGTCTGTTTGTGTAAATGAAGTTTTCTTCGTGACCAAAGCTTAAACATTTTTTTAATGATAAAAAAAATCTTATTGTGATTTGATTAAAAGTTTCTAAGACCAAATGGCTCTTCTGTTCCACAATTCTTATACATTATGTTTGTGACATTAGTTATTGTGTAAATAAAGTTTTATTGGAACACAGTTAGTTATGACAAGGAATACAAAGCTCCCCAAGACTGAAATACTTATTTCCTGCTCTTTCATCTACAGGAAATAGCTGGCTTCTGTTCTATTGTGATTGGAGTTAAGTGTCATCAAGTCAGAACTGACTCACAGCTGACCCTCCACTTGGTTTTCACAGGCAGTAAATCACACAGGAGGAGACTGGCCATCTTTCTCCCATAAAGCATCTGGTGGATTTGAACCGCTTGCCTTTGGGTTGGCAGCACAACTCCTTACCACTAAGCCACCAGAGTTTCTTTTGTTCTGACAGAACCTGGTTTTTCTCAACACATTAACTGTATCCATAGAAAAGGAAAAAAAACATAAAGAAACAGGACCAATCATAGAACAAAAAGAGACACACTCATCAACTGCAAGGTGTGGACCTTGTTTAAATCCTGAATTAAACTAACGACACAAAAAGATCCTTTGTAGACAGTGGGGGAAACGGAAATAGGGATTAGCATGAGAGGAAATCAAAGAATGGTTCATTGTGTTAAATGTGACATTGTGGTGGTTGTGATTTTATAAGGAGTCCTTTCAGAAAGCAATTGACACAGACACACTTAAGGTGAAATTACATGTCTGGCATTTGCTTTTAAAATATTCTTCAAAAATATAAAAAAAGCGAGGGAGTAGATGAAATGCAATAGGCAAATGTCGATAATTGTTGGAGCTGAGTGATAGGTACAAGAGGCTTAATCGTACCATTCTCTTCCTTCTGTGCGTTTGAAAATTTCCACAATTTTCAAGGAAATTAAAGAAGCGAAGCGAAGCAACAGCCTGTGAGTTCATTCCATTTAGATGGGGTGAGGTTTTCCAAGAGAACCCTCAGGTATACAGCTGGCTATCCCACAGTTACGAGGAGTGCTTCTTGGGGGCCCGAGCCCCAAATCACCTCAGATAATCCCCAGGAAATCAAGGACGTGGTGCAAAAAAACCAGTTACAAGGACATTGACGACAGGAGTTCTTCAGATTAGCAAAAACGGAGACAACATGCAAGCACTCAGCAGAGAACAGATGCCCTGAACTACCTCACATCTTACAGCGGGCCACGGGGCAACTGAGCTTACAGGGCAGCGTTTATTAACGTGGGGACGGAGCCACAGCAGATTCTGAAATGAAAACGCAGACTAAAAGACAGCGTCTTTCTAACTTGTCAAAGGGCACCCAGATGTTATTCTGATAATCTCTAATAGGAGAAGCAGATCTTGTAATTTCTCTTGGTTCTTCTGTTTTTCAGTCTATTTTCTCTTTATTCCCAAACCAATATAGCTTGTTGTCAGCTGCTATCATCCCTGATTGGGAGACCCCAAGCCCAATGGATCGACCCGACGCCTTGGGTCTGGACTGTCCCATGATGGGCTGTGGATCAGCTCTTTGGTCTCTCTTGGGTTTCACTGGCTGGTTTTCAGCAGACTGCCAGTCTTTCACCCGAGTTTGGCTTTAGTTGGGAAGTTTGGCTGAAATCTGTTCAGAATCTTAGCAACAAACAAGTCTGCACTGGCAGGTGGTGGGAGCTCCGTGTATCGGCCAGGAGTTGAACCTAAGTATCCCATGTGCAAGTGGAGAATCCCATCACTAAATCACCATTGTCCCCATACGAGGATATATCTAGGGAGTCCTGGCGGTGCCGAGGCTAAGTGCACAGTTGCCGTCTGAAAGGTTGTCAGATCAAGGCCACCCAGGGGCTCCTGGGGAGAAAGACTGCAGCCTTAGTTCTCTTTGCCTTGTGAGGTTGCTATGAGTCAGTGATGACTTGACAGTACCTAACAAGGAGCAGTTATAGAATAAAAATAGCAGCACTAATATTTTTATAAACATGATTAACAGCTAACGGTGACTTGCTTGGATTCTGCTGATCTGGGCTCAGCGGCAAACAGGCGAGCTCTGTTGAGAAGTTGTTTTGCAGGCTTTTGACACTAGGAACCTCCCCAGGTCACAGTCACCTCAGACCTGGGCTGTGTCCTGAGAGCACAGAAGGAAGGGAGGAGCCCTAGTGGCACGGTGGGTAAAGAATCCAGCTCCCAGCCAAAAGGCTGATGGTTTGAACCCAGTAGCTGCGCCTTGGGAGGAAGATGAGGGAGTCTCCTGTGAAGATGTAAGACCTTGGAAACTCAGTGAAAGATCAAAACGGGTTGGAATTGACTCCACTGCTGTGAATTTGGCTTCCCCCTCAAAAAAAAAAAGTTGTTGATATTATAAATATATGTATGTGATTTCAATGCATGCATTTGCATCTATGTTGACATGACATGATAATGAGTGTATCTCAGTGTCTCAGATGTATCCTCAAGGGTTCTGAGTTCTCTTCCCTCTTGGAATCGGGTTGGACTAAAAGCCCAGTGCCCTTTACCTTGTCCTGGTTCCCCCTAAACCAGCTGTCATCATGTTAATTCTGACTCAGGGCAACTTCACATGGGTCAGAGTAGAACTATGCTCCACGGGCTTCTCAAGGGTTGATTTCCCCCCTCTCCCAAGGAGACAGCCAGGCCTTTCTTGCACAGCTCCTTTGAGTGGACTTGAACTTCCAACCCTTGCCTTGGCAGCCCTGTAGGCTGGGTCTCATTAGGCAGGTCTGTATGGACTGTCATATGCCCAGTGACCACCAGGTGGCGCCCCAGGATGCAGCTGCCTCCAGGCGTGGCGTCGAGGGCTGGCGAGGGGTCACCCCTTTCTCCAAGTGGCCTCTGTGTCCCTTGTAGCTTGCAGCCAGTTGCTTCAGAAGTGACACTGCCCATGAAATAGAGGAGCAGCTTGCAGGGGACGTTTATTTTTAAGTAAGCAGCAGTTCTATTTTTGATTTGGCTCGGGGGACAGTCAGGGGCCCTCCCAGCTTTATTTAATCCTGGAACGTTCCTGCAGCTGGGGAGGGGCCAGCTTTTTTTGGCCACTACCGGTTGCTTTCTTCAATGGAGCCAGGCTCCCTGGTAGCTGCTCCTTTGGGCGAGGAGGTCCAGGCATTTTCACCCTCACTTGCTTCACCTTGAGGGTCACCCCACAGCCATCACTGTCCCCAGACCCAGCACTGTCTGCCGAGATCCCCTCACTGTCCCCTGTGGCAGAAAGTCCTGCAAGGGGTGTTCAGGGTCTCAGCAAGAGCCCAGAGCCCTCCACTGCTCACTGACTTTCCTGCACCTTTCTTTTCCTCCTCCACAGGCCCATCCCTTCTTCCTCCCGCTCTGACACCCTACAAGCCAATTCCAGGTGGCTCAGAACCCAGGGATTTATTTAGCCTCTGCAGGTGCACAGGCAGGAGCTCTGACAACAGTGTAATTACTGCATTTGGCTGCGAAGTGAAAGGTCACAGGTTTGAACCCACCAAGCTTTACAACCCTGGAAGCCTCGGGGGCAGCTCCACCCTGTCCTGTGCAGTCACTGAGTCGACCGATGGGTGCAAACGGTTCCCGTGTTACGTCAGGCAGCTCAGCTGCTGTCTGAGAAGCGGGAGATTCGAGTCCATCCCGAAGGCTGGAGAAAGAAAGGTGTGGTGATCCACTCCCAAAAGTCCAGCCTGGACACTCTGTGGAGTCGGATCCACTCTCACACACAGGTCATAGTGAGACCCTGTCACTGCTCGTCGGGTTCGATTTGATGGCACTTGACTTTCTCAGCTTTGCTGGGTCAGCCTTGCCCTCAGCTCCACGAACAGCCCCCAAGGACACAGCACGGCCCCAGGGGCAGTACTTATGTCCAACCACAAGCTACCCCTGTGAGTGCCCCCCCCTCCTGCCTGCAGAGCCGGACGATGGGGTCACAGAGTTAGCGGGCACATACCTGATGGTCACTCGGGGGTCATGGGTCACTCCACACACCATGGAGGCCTGGGTGCCCTTGATGACGCTCTGGTCCTGGGGGGGCTTAGTGATTCGGGTCCGGGCTGAAGGAGAGTAGAGGGGACAGCGTGGTGAGAAAAGGGAAGTGGTTCCCAGAGCAAGGCAGGTGGTGCTGGAGGAGGGAAGGCGATTTTAGGAGAATGGGGACCGTGTGGCTGGACTAGGTGGTGAGTGGAGGCAGACCCAGCTGGGACAGGTCTGCAGTGTGGACGTCCCAGGAAGGTGACCGGGAAGAAAACGTTCATCCATGCTGTTTACTTCTAGGAAGCCACGTTTATAATGGGGACTGGAAGGTTCTCCCAACTCTAAAGGCAGGGATGTGATAATGGGGAAATGTTCACAGCACCTCAGTGAGACACACAGGGTCAGACAGACTCCGGATACTCAGTCCAGTGCCAGGCCCCCCATATCACCCGGGGGGACCCCAGGAGGTACAGTCTCAGACTGAAAAGGGCTTGAGGAGGTTCCCTTAAAACAGGGACCTGCAAAGGACAGCCTGGGGCTGAGCCCCTCACCCCACCTGCCTGGGTCGATACCTGCTTACAGGAAGGCAGCCACGCCCACCAGTTACAAATCGTCTGTGGCTGTCCGCTTGCTGTGGGCCGTGACGGAGACGTCTGGCCCACAAAGCCCAAAATAGCCCCTTCTCAGGTGTTTTACTGGAAGAGTTTACTGACGTCTGCCTTCCAGTGTGTGAAGACGGCTGTGATGCCACTGTCACTTCCAACAAACAGGCACCATGTCCAGGCCCCTGCCCTTCCAGGCCCCTCTCCTCTGTCAAGCCCTCTCGTGAAGATGTCCACTGGACAGACCTGTAAAGTGACCTCGCGCACCACACTCACTTACCCCAGACGACCAGGTCTGCCGAGGCCTCGTCCACCCCCCGGGAGTTGGTGGCCAAGCAGGTGTAGGTGCCAGCGTCAGAGATGTGCGTGGGGCTGACCAGAAGGCTGCCGGACTCCAGGAGTGTGAAGCGGGGCAGCTGGACAGAGCCACTGGCCAGGATGCGCTCCCCTGGGGGCAGCAGGGGACAGAGTGGGGAGGGGCTCACGCTGCAGCCCTTCTAACAGCTCACCCAGAAAGCCCCTGACTCCTCACCCCAGCAGTGCACACAGGCGGCTCCCCAGCCCAGCCCCCCATCGCCCCCAAGCAATCTCTCAAATCTCTGCTCAGGCAGTGCCTCCTACATCCCCCCCCCGGAAGTTCCCTGACACCCCAATCCCAAGGCAGCCTCCTGACACCCTGCCTAAGCTGCACCTTGACAGACACCTCACCCAGACAACCTTCTCACAGTCCATCAGGACGCCCACCAACACCTTGCCCAGGTAGCCTCCTAACACCACCCAGGTCGGCCTACTGATGCTGCATCCAGATAGACCCCCAACACCTTGTCCAGTCAGCCCCCAGCCCCCACCCAGGCAACCCCCTATGACCTTGTGCAGGCAGCCCCCCTCCCCCCCGACACGACCCTGGAAACTCTGCAACAGGAGTCCTCAATGTTCCACCTTGGCGGCCTCTGCCACCCAAGTCCACGCCAGCCTGCCCTGGTCCCTTACACCCTGTTCCAGCAGCCGGAGTTCTCTGCATGCCCAGACCCTCCACTCACCCACTCCCCAGCCCTCCTTGGCAGGGTGGCAGGGTGGCCTCAGACAGGCTCCTGACACTGAAAAGCTAGAGGGTCCCAGGGAAGCCTGAGGCCAGAGAGGTTTCTGACTTGGTGAACGGTACGAGGTCACCCAGCCACAGAGGGCAGAACCAGAAGCCCAAGTCTCCTGATGCACCCTGTCCTCACGACCTGTCCCCGCGTTGTCTGCCCTTCACTGTCTCCAGAGCCCGGGGCAGTCGCTGGCCAGGGAGCTGGGGGAGGGCAGCTGACGGTGCTGACAAGGTGGGGGTGGGCGCCCTGTGGCAGGAAGTCACTTTCAAGGGAGTGAGGTCAGAGAAAGGAGGGAGGACAGCACAGAGGGACGGGGCAGGGAGTCCTGGAGCATCCTTCTGTGGTGGGGCCTGGGGCCTGACAGACGGGCCCTGACCAGACAGCAGGAGTGAAGACTGCAGAAGGGGTGCTTGGGTGTGCTCAGAGTGTGGGGGTCAGGCACCCACTGTACCCAAGCTAAAGAAAGACCTGCCTCTCCGGTCAGGAGCCCTGATGGCTTAGTGTGTAAATCAAGTCCCAGGCTGCAAACAACTGAAACGATGGTGGTTTGAATCCACCAGCTGCTCTGTAAGAGAAAGATTTCCAGCCTCAGAATCCTGATGGAAGAACGGTCATGATGGGCTGGAATCCACTGGACAGCAGAGGGGCTCTGTGGCTGGCTGGGCGACTCCAGGTGTGAGTCTGCGTGTGTCTATTTGCACACTTGTGTGGGCAAGAGGGGCATGAGAATGTATCTATCCAGAGTGTGTATTTCCCTTTTGCAATATGCTTGATTGTGTAGCCCTGGTGTGTCCACTTGCTGTACAGAGGTAACCTGTGGTTGCTGTGAAGCTGAACACTGTGACACTGATGTGTCAAATGTGATAATGGTCACCCATGTTGGACAGTGTTTGGTGGAGCTCCCCGATTAAAACAAGCTTGGAAACAGGAGTGGCATCCACTTCCGTAACAGCTTGCCTCCGGAAACCCTATGAACCTGGAGAGAGGATGAAAGTCACGCAAGTGCCGAGGACTTTCGTTCATAAGGTTCCTATGAGTCGCCTACGACTCGACAGCCCTTAACAACAGCAACAATATGGCTGCATTTATTACAAGTTAGTATCAAACATTCACGTGCTTGTGCGTATGTGCGTGTATATATGTGCTCACATGCATGTACACGTGGGTACCTGAGTGTGTACATGAGGGAGTTGTGAAGGTGAATGTGCAGGAGGGAAGGAGGAGGTATGTGTGGCCTGGGACTCAGACCATAGAGCAGGTGTGACCAAGGATAGGGCAGGTGGGTCAACGCCTTGGAGAGGAGGGGTGGTCTCCAGCCTGCACTCACAACAGTAAAAACTAACATGGGACAGCATCTGGTAGCCACCCCTTCCCGGGCTCCAGGGACAGGACACTCTCCCATGGGGTCTTCTCAATGACCCTGGGGTACCACTCTCACCGTCTCCACTTCACAGATGGGGAAATTGAGGCTGGTTGAGCAACAGCTGGGGAGCCTGTAGTGCACGCTAGGTACGAACCGTGATGGTCTCATGGACTGTGCGATGCACAACCTTCACACCTGTCCAGGGGGCTGGGCCTGACCTGGAAGGCTCCAGAGTCCAGCTCCAAGGGTACAGAATAGGCCACCTCCCCACCCAGGCACAGCCTGTACCTCCTACCTTTCTGCCACGTGATGGCTGGCCGAGGGGCTCCTGAGGTCTCGCAGGCCAGCACCACAGACATGCCGTCGATGACCGTGCTGTCCAGAGGGCCCCTGGTGATGTTGGGGGCGATGCCTGTGAGAGGAGACAGTGGGGTTTCTTAGCCACACCCTGGGGAGGGCCTCACAGCCACAGACTTGCCCCCATGCCTCTGCTATTAACCCCCAGAAAAGGAGGAGGTACATTGAGGGGTCCCAGCCCTGGCCAGGGCACAGAGATTCCCCTTGGGCTCCTGTGCCAGCTGTCCATGAGTGGGTGATCATGCCTCCTGCTGCCTGGACTCTTGGGCCTCCAGTCAGGGGAGATCCGACACCCCAGAGAGAGGCCCACAGCTGTGAGTACTTCAGTGGGAGTCAGCCTTCGTGGAACTAGGAGAGAAGCTCTGGTTTCTTACAGGAAAAAGTGGCTGCTAAGAAAACAGCCCCCTCTCTAACAGCTGCTCCAGGAGCTCCTCTCAGCCAGGTGGGCTTTGTCACAGCCTCTGGGTTCTGGGTTCGGGTCCCTAAGCCCACCTCTCACTGACGGACATGGTGGACGCTCTCAGGAGCAGGGCTGAAGCACAGACTACATTCACCGGCATCGACAGAGGCAAGAACAGCCCCCCGGCTCGTGCTGTCCCCCATCTGCCGGCCACGAGTGGAGCCCAAGGAGGTGCCCTCACGTCCTCGTATATGGCTGATAAGGGGACATGTGGACAGACACTGACACGGAGCTTGACCATTTTCACATTGGGCATACTCGGTTTCTCGGCACATCGCTAGGACAGCTCTATCGAGTGGGCGGCTATCAAAACCCCAAGCCGAGCCAAGGCCCACCCACTGCTGTCCCATCAACGCCAACTCAAAGCTGCGCCCCAGGACAGAGAGGAGCTGCCCCTCTGGGCTTCCGAGGCTGAGAACCTTTATGGAAACAAGGCAGTCACGTCTTCCTCCTGCAGACTGGGCCCAGTGCTTAACCACTGTGCCACCAGGGTAGCTATTCCAAAAAAACCAACCCCCTGCCAGCTACTCGACTCACTGTGACCCCTCTGGAAACACAATGGGGTACAGTTTTCCACGAGGCACACGGGGTCATTGTGCATCAGAGCTGATCCCATTGCAACTGGGCTTTTGGCTGGTTTTTTCAAAGAGCCCGTCCTTGGCTCCAAGTCACTGGGGTAACTCCTAGACACTGGAGATTTCCTCAGAAGCTGTGACTTCAGGGCTAGAGCAATGGCGGGGTTACTTGTTGGGGGTCCCCAGGCTGCGAGGCTAGGTACCTTCTGGAGGCCCAGCTTTGGACAGCATTCTATTGTAAGGAGGTTCCAGGGTGGGAAGAAAGCCACGTCCCCAGCCAGAGGGTCACAGCAGGCCAGGGAAGGCCAACTTACTGGTGACAGCCAGGTACGTGGAGGTCTGCACCTCGCCGGCTGCATTGCGGGCAAAACACTGGAACATGCCAGTGTCGTCGGGCACCAGGCCACTGATCTGCAGGCCCCCATCGCCACGCTGCCGGAAGCGGGCCAGCTTCTCCACCTGGACCACGGCCGCATCCTTGTACCAGGTGATGGAGGGCGGAGGCACACCTGTGGGGTAGACAAGACCTCAAGGTCAGCCTGCTTCCTCCCCCAACCTCTGAAGGTGTTCAGCTGAGTCTAGGTTGAGCCTGCCAGGGCCCCCTTTGAGAACCTCCTCAGAGCTCTGTACCAGGTTTGAAGGGTGTCAAGGGGCCATCGTCCCAGGGTTCCACCAGTCTCTGTGGGATTAGGAAACCAGGCCTTTTTATGGTTTTAAAGTTTTGTCCCACATTTTTCCTACTTGGGCCCTTTTCTTGTGAGCCCCGTAGTGTGGTTGGGGGGTTGGGGGGAAGGCAGCCAAGCACCATCTAGTTCTTCGAGTCTCAGAGTCTGGAGTTAAGGTGCAAGGGGCCCATTATTCCTTACAAATGTGGATGAATGGTTGAGTGGAAACCCAATTTGCTTAGTAAACTTTCACTCAAATCAAGAAAATAACACCCCCAAAACGCTATAGATAGGTAAGACAAAGTGAACATTTCCTGAGATGTCATAATCTATCCTTGGAGAGAGAGAAGGGGGGAGGGGACATGCCCAGGACAGAGGAGGCTTTTCTAGGAACTGAGAGGATCTTGGACTCACTTAGCCTATAGTAGCTAAGAGAATACGCCATCCCCTTTTCCTTATGAATCAGGGTGAAGTCTCTCTCAGGGAGGAGAGATAGGGAATGGCAAAGGACACACTGACAAAGGAGATTAATCAGAACTGGCTTTGACAAGCACTGTGGCAATGGGACAATTAAAACAGACATT
>NW_006399798.1:8516445-8535548 GCF_000299155.1 Elephantulus edwardii | reverse complement strand
CACCACCACCACCAGCACCACCAGCACCAGCACCACCAGCACCACCATCACCACCAGCACCACCACCACTGGCATGTAAAATAAAGGCCCATCTTCCAGCTGACAGCATTTTAGATGAAATGGGAGGTTTATTTATTTGCTTGTGGGCCTGTCTCCTTGAGGACGTAAGTTCTAGAAGAGTGAGAGTTTGGCAGTTCACCTCAGCTTATATCTCTCCCCTTCCCCCTGCAAACCCACCCTGACAGACAGTGAGCTCTCACACGGTGTTTGTTGACTGACTGAGTGGATGAGTGTGTGACTGAATGAACGCCTTCCCCTGTGGTCTCTCAGAGCTGCCATGATTCCTTCCCTCAGTGACTCTCTCCCTTCTCGGTGACAATTATACCCAGGCCCACTGAGGCATCTCCTCTCTCTATCATCCTCAATTTCCTTCTGGCTGCGACGCTTCTTTTGACTCAGTGGAATTAGATGAGAATTGGAATGGGAAAAGGGGATTCTTTGGGAATTCTGCAAAAGAGGTGAAGTGGGACGGCAGACACTGGAGAGAGAGCCAAGTGCCGCCAAACCAGGCTCAGGAGACACATCTCTGACGAGATGCACCCACGGGCTGGCAGTTCTGACATTACGGTAATTCGACATTGTCTGGGACTCTGAAATTACGGGCAATTTGGGTCTGTCACCAGTCCTGAGATTACGGTAATTTGCGTTATTTGTAACCCTGAAGTTATGGTAATGTAGCTGATTCCCGGCTCTGAGATGACAGTCATTTGGCCTGTTTGTTTCCTGGGTGTCTGCTCACCAGCAGGGCTCCAGTGGGAGGTGGGGCTGAGGACCTTTGTCGAGCGAGGCCTGGGGAGAGGCCCAGTGTGGGACCCTGGCCCCCCATTACCTTTGGCCCGGCAGGGGATGTCCACCACTTTCTCCATCTCCGCTGTGATGTGTCTCTCAGGCTCCTTGACGAACTGAGGTGGTTCTGCAGGAAGAAGGAGCAGGGAGAGGGTCACAGCTATGCTCCTGTGATCTAACCCCCCCAGCCCCCCACCTGGCGGAGCCCCAGCTGCCCCGCCTGGGCTCCTGGTGCTCACCTAGCACGGACAGGTAGGCCCCCCGGATGACGGAGGGGACGCTACTGCTTCTCAGCATGGCCTCGCACTCGTAGTAGCCGGCGTCGGCGCCCGTGGGGTTGGCGATGGTGAGGCGGCGGCTGAAGTCACTGATGCCCCCCGACAGCAACAGCCCGTCCTTCTTCCAGATGATGTGCAGCTTGATGAGGGGTCTGGAGGGTGAGGGAGACCCGTGGTCAGCTGCAAGGCCTGGGGAGGCCGAGGGGCAGGCGGGACAGGGCGGCAGGGGTGCAGCTCTGGAGCGGGGCTGCCCCGGTGCGGGCCTGGCTCTGCCGCCTTCGGCCCTGCAGGCGGACCTCGGCCCTCGTCTCACTGCACTCTGCTTCCCTGCACCTCGAGCAGGTGGCCACCCCGTGTCCAGCGAGTCTACCACACCATCTGTCCCACAGCAGCGCTCATGCGGGGTCTCTGTCCTGGTCCTGGGATCCTCACCATAGAGCACACTTTCCCATCACGCACGCTTACTCGACTCTGGTCTACAGTGAACGTAACTTCCGTGTAAACCAGGAAACAAACAAATGGAAATCATACACCTCGCGGTACTCAGCCATCTGCTTTATTGCTGCAATCTGGAGCTAAACCCACCATATCTCTGAGCTCGCCCTGAATGTGGAAGTCAGGCCAGTTCTGTTAGGACTCAGTTTTCTCATCTGTAAAATGGGGCAGCTGGGCCTCCCATGGGCTGGAGGTACTAATGCCAAGTCAAGCCTTTGGCTGGGGCTTGATCGAACGGCGGCACCTCCAGATACTCAGTGTTGGGGTGCAGGGTTCCTATGACACAGAAAGACCACGCAGCCACAGTCCGCACAGCCATGAGCAGGAAGGAGGTGAGGATGAGGGAAAGCGACAAAGAGCTGCCCCAGCGACGGAGAAAGGAAGGCGGGCGCACAGCTGCACAGAGAATGCCTGGCCCAGCCTGGGGAGAGGGGTGAGGCTCTGCTTTCGGCCCCTTTCCTGCCCTCCACACTCCCCTAGTCCTCCCTTGCTGCTGGGGCACCTCTGTCTAGCACAGGGTGGATTCCTGAAGACGGATTTTTTTCCAAAGTGAGGTCTGTGCTCATTGCATGGGATATTCAGAAAAGTTCCAGGAAAGAGGGGTTTCATTGAGCATGAAATTGGAAAACAGGCCTGAGTGACGTTTGGTAAGGTTTTTTAATGCAGGACTTGTCAGAGCCTTGATACGGTCCACTATACCTGACAGCTTCCCCTTCATTTACCAGGGACTCTCCGTGGGGCCTGGTTTATAAATGCTGCCATCAGGACATGCTCTCCAGGAATCTTCCCTAGGAGGTGACTTCAGGGCTGTGACTTTGTCTCTACACATGAGAACAGGTTGTCTGAGAGCTCACAGGTACCAGGTGGGGGCTGAGGCTCGGCTTCCACCTACCATAGAGGTGAGGCAGGTGCGTGAACACTCCCGTTTCACAGATGAGGAGACTGAGGCTCAGAGGAAGACAGAGGTGAGCATGGACTTCAGAGGAAGCCAGCCAGCTGCACTACAGCTCTGCTAGGGACCAGCTGGGCAGCTCTGAGCAAGATCCTTGCCCTCTCTGGGCGTGGAGGAGGGGTAACAATCTAGGCTATGTGGTCCTTGTGGGGACAGAGGCGTCAGGAGAGACACTTGTAAGGCACCTGCATACAGTGGTGCTCAATAATCGTGCATTTATTTCCTGGGTGAGAGAAGGGAGATCACACATGGCCAGGAAGGGGCAGAGACTGCACCTGATGCCAGGTGTCCCCCGGCAGTCTACTCTCCACCACCACGTGATTGTCTCCCATGTGTCTTCTTACTCACACCTGCAGCTGAGGCCACATGACAACTCCAGCGTGGGAAGAAGCAGCCCCTTCCCCACGGCCCCGGCCGCAGGGCTGCAGTCGGCCACTCCTCCGGGGCCAAGGAGAACAAGGTGGCCACTCTTTGACTGTATCACCCTCTGATCACACCTGACACGTCACCTTTGGTCTGTCTCTAAGCCCCCACCCCTTCCTGAGTCCTCAGAGGACATGAGTCCACACCTTTCTGAGCCCTGGCTGCCCTCCACAGAGCCCACAGTCCAGATGACACCAGGAGTTAAGATTGATGAAGAGTGAGGGGGCAACATACCCACCTGGCATTGGCCACACATTCCAGGGTGACCTCTGAGGTCCCGGCCACCACGCTGGTGTTCTTGGGAGGGATGATGATGGTGGGGGCGATGGGGTCTGCAGGCCCCCCTACATCTGGGAAAAGAGGTCAGATGTTAGTGGGAACAGAGGTCTGAAGGGCCAGCCCTGCCTGGTCCCCTTGGAGGCTGACATCATGGGAGACCTTCTACCCTGGAGCAGAGCAGTGCCCTCTGGAGTAGCCCCAGAGCCTGACTCTCCAGGGCCTGACCCCATGACCCAGACGTGTCATTATGTGGGTGGACAGTGACCCCTACTGCAGATGTTAGCTGGCTTCCAACATCTTCCCCAGCTCTTTGAGTAAGGAGGTCAGCCCGCACTTCCTCATCATCTGACCTCGTTTTCCTGCCTTCAACCCTTCTCTCCTCCTGCCCTACCCTGTCTGTTCACAGTCCTGCCTCTTCCACCACAGTGCAAACTCCAGGCTTTAATGAAGCCAGGACCAGCGGATTCTGACTCATGGCGCCCTCGTGCGTTATGGAGTAGAACTGCTCTGTCGGGTTCTCCTGGCTGTCGTCTCTACTGAAGTGATAGCCAGGCCTTTCTTAGGCTGCACCACTGTCTCTATTGAAGTGACTGCCAGGCCTTTCTTAGGCTGCACCACCAGGTGGGTTTGAACAGCCAGCCTCCAAGTTAATCTCAACTCCTTGTAGTCGAGTTGGAACCAATTCATAGCTGAGCTCAAACCCGCCTCAAGTAAATTACATTTACATGACATTTACAGCCTTGGGGGAGGAGAAGACTGCCCTTCTTTGTCCACTGAAGCCCCTGGTGAAATCGCACCACCAGAGAGGGGACCCGTGGAGTTAGCAGAGCAACTCCCCGCAGATGAGACCACCAGAGCTTAATAGCAGAGTACGAGCTGTTTGTGCCCCTTAAACACACCCTTCTCGTCAGAGAGTGAATTCTGACTTACAGTTGCCCCACAGGAAAGCGGAGATCTGCCCCACAGGGTCGTCTTATCCACCAGGCTTGGTCTCTAGGGAACAAATGGCCACATCTTCCTCCGTGAGCAGTGGCTGGCTTCAGTGGCTGGCCTTTCCGTCAGCAGCTGCCTGCTTCACTACTGTGGCCCCTCGGGTCCCTCTGTGACACCCCGAGATGCCCAGTTCATGTTCACCTGTGAACATGACCTTGTCTTGAAACAGAGACATTGCAGACACCATCGGGGAATGAAGACGTCACGCTGAGTTATCACTGTTTTCCTGGCCATCTGGTCAGAACCTACTCACAGTGCAAGCTCCGGCGGGCACTCAGGGACTGTAAATCACGGGAGGACAGTGACCATGTATCCTGCAGAGCGGTTGGTGGGCTTGAACTGTCTGTCTTTGGGTTGGCATGCAGCTCCTTACCATTAGGCCAGCCACTACGTCTGGTGTTCTTCTGAGAAGAGGGAAATCCGGACATGGCCAGAGCCACACAGGAGACGACCGTGCGAAGACAGAGGCAGAGATGGAGAGATGCAGCTGAGAGTGAAGGCCTGCCAGTGACCACTGAGCTGCAAGGCCCTCTCCCTGCAGCCTTCAGAGAGAGCCCGGCCCTGCCCACACCGGGACATGGAGCCTCCTGATCTCGGGGGAGTACATCTCTGGTCCCCGACGCCAGGCTGTTTCAGCAGCCACAGAAAACTCATCAATCACCGGAACCTTGTTCACACCACTTCTCCAGCACCAAGGACAGACAGCACCTAGCACATAGTAGGTTCTCAGCTCTCCTCGGCTAGTGGCTGGATGGCTGAACTGGAGCCCTCACTACACAGGCACCAGGACACGTGGGAATTCCTGGCGGATCGTATTTTACCACGCTTTGCAGACACGGCACTGTTTACAGATGGAGAGTTCGTGGCAACCTTTCCTCCACTGAATCTGTTGTTGTTGTTGTTATTATTGTTGAGTATCCACAGCTGGCGAGAGTTTTCGGAAGCAGCAAATCGCACAGGAGAACGTCCATCCACAGCAGCTGGTGAATCCAAACTATATGCCTTCAGGATTTCAGTGCAGCTTCCTACCCACCGGGGCTCCCCTCAGCAAGTCGAGGAGTGCCATTTACCCCACAGTACGTGCTGCCCACGTCCTATCTCCGTGCCTCATTTGAGTTATTTTCCTAATGCTTCAGATTTCCCATCACAGTGCTGCTCACACAGCAGACCATGGTCTTAAGCAGCACGTGCACGAGGAAATGGAAAACACCCGTGGAGGCGATACGTGTGTCACTGCGGTGGTCCGGAACCGAACCTGTGTGATACCCGCTGTAAAGACAGCTTCTCCCGAGTACGCCTTATTAAAACAAAACAAAAACGCACTCCAATCAGAACTCTGCCGGCGGAGACATCTGACTGCCTTTGCTCTGAGTTCTCTGAGGTGAGGCCAGACTCTCTGCAGGTCAGGTTAAGTCTGATATTGGCAGAAAATCCAATATTCTCGGTACATCGGCTTCATGCATAGCTCCTCAAAATACAACCTCCAGGGACTTTTCCCTCTCATGACAAATCTATCCAGTTGGCCCTTTTCCAGAAGGTTCCAGAGGTAACACGCCACGCTGATTTACACAGCCCCGCGGTGACAGCCAGAGCGTGGCTTTTATGGGGCTACGGAGGGCATGCATGGTTGGCACCTTGACCTCCCTGCTCTCGGGCCGCCCCAGCACCCTTGGCCACACTGACACCTGGCCTCCAAGCCTTGCCAAAGAAGGCTCAGGAGGAAGGGAATAAAACGTACAAAATAAAGTAAAATGAAGGAGGAAGAGAAGAAGCATATAAAGCAAAATAATTGCAACAATATAAAAACCTCATGTAGGTGCCATAAAATGCGATCGGATTGAAAGCTGCTGATATAGCTGAATCCATAAACGTGTGCCCTAAATTGTTTATTACATACCGGGACGCAGGTAGCACGGCCCGGATTAATGGAGCGCAAGGCGGAGACAGACAGCTAGAGGCCCAGCCGGCGGCCCGAGGTTAGGGGTTCTGGAGGAGGATATCAGGACCCCGGGCAGCTGTGGCTTGGAGAGGGAAGGACAAAGAGACTGACCGCCTCCAAGAGACCCCGGGGCCTGTGGGGCATGAGGGGAGGGCAGAGGAGGGTCACAGGCCCCAGACACAGCAGGAAAGGTCTGGGGTCAGAAAGATCAAACCTTGCTCCAGCCCTGGAATCTGGGAAAGGTCTGTCCCCAAGGCTGCTTCCTTAATGGTAAAACACGATAATGTCCCTGTGCCTCTGGGAGAGGGGGGCGAGTTCTGCTTGGGGGTGCTCAGCACACCTTTCCCAGGTGGGCAGAGTCAGCTCTGTGTCAGACTGGGCTTCAACTAGGAGTTTCGCATCAATCCTCAGCAGTGGTTTGTCCTCAGGGAGCCTGGGGGACATCAGGTGGAGACCTACGTGGTTAGTGCATCCTGGGAGGATGGGCATCATGGGGGTGGCCAGGGGCGAACACAGAGGGTGAGGCACATGAGATCGAACACCAAGCCCAACAGAATGCCTTCAGATTGATGAGAGCCCAGGGGACGCCCGCTACAGGATGGAGCAGAGGTGCCATGGAGCCCTGAGCCTGTACGTTTCTCAGCAGCAGACTCCCACATCTTTCTCCCGTGAAACAGCTGGGGGGGGGGGTCTTATCTGCCACCTTTAGGGTGGAAGCTGTGTGCCTTCTTCTCTGTGCCACCAGCACACCATTATTGCAGGTGAGGCCAAGGTGACTATGACACATTGTGACCTTTTGAACAATAGGTCAGAACGTCTCCCTCCCCTGCACCATCCTCACGGTCTCTGATGGACTTGAGTCCACGGTTACAGCCAGTGTCAATCCACCCTGTTGAGGGTCTTCCTCTCCTTCTCTGACTTTCCACCTTTCACAGCACAATATTCCCCCCTACCAAGCCCTAATAATGGGCCCAAAGTATCTGAGATGAAGGACACCCCGGCTGCACCTTTTCCAAGCCATGCATGTCCGTTTTGCAGTTCATGGAGAGTAGCCAGCATTCTTCTCCAGTATGACAACTCAAAGGCATTGATTGTTCTTCTATCATCCAACACAGAGATCAGTTAGCCTGGTGGAGAGGAAGTGATGCTACCAAGCCAAAGGTGGGTGATGTTAATCCGCACCCCTCAGGCCAGTTTTTCATTGTTTTTGTTCAAACATTCTTCTAGGTTGTATAGACTTGGCGTGTCCACTTGCTGGACAGAGGTAACTTGTGGTTGCGGTGAAACTGAACACTGTGACACTGATGAGTCAAATGCGTTAATGGTCACCCATGGTGGATAGTATTTGGTGGAGCTCCCCGATTGAAACAAATTTGGAAACAGGAGTGGCATTCACTTCCGTAATAGCTTGTCTCTGGAGACCCTATGTACCTGGAGTAAGGATGAAAGTCACACAAGGGTCGAGGACTTTCATTCATAGGGCTACTATGAGTTGCCTATGACTTGACAACACTTAACAACAACAACATCCTTATTCTAACTTGGAATGTCGGAAGTGGTTGAAAAGACCATGGTTTGTTTGAATCAGGTACACCTTAGTCTTCACAGTAACATCTTTGCTCTTCAGCACTATGGAAAGTCCTAACAGCAGTACTTTTGTAGTGTTATACATCTTTTGATTTCCTGGCGATTGATGCCAAAGGTGTTGACAAGGATGAACGTCCCCCTGGCCGTGTCTGAAATGTGGGTATCCCTCTTAATACTAGCATTATATGAGACCCCCTTGGTCTCCAGGGTGGGTCCCGACAGCCCTGAGGGAGAGACAGTGGGCAAAACCTGGGGCCCAGGAGGAGACCATATAGCATGTGGGGGCTCAAGGACCTCTTCGGTGAAGTGGATGACAAGGTCAGTACGGGGTCATCTGGAGCAGTTTTCCTAAAATTAAGGGTGTTCCCAGCCTGAGGCGGAACAAAATCCCAGGCAACCAGGGCCAGTGGGCTCCAGTGGGAGGGTCTTTTGGGATACCTCACCTGGAAGGGCACCAGGCTGGAGGGCGGGCGGCAGGAACCCAGGGTTCCCCATCAGGGACAAAGGCAAATGCAGCCAAGGAAGGATCTCGTGAGAAAACCCCCAGCAAGTGTCATCCACTGTGTGCCAGGCTCTGGGGTTTATTCTCTTGTCACCCCATTTATTACTCTCTTCTGCTCCTTGTCCACTACAGAGAGGGGAAACTGAGGCTCATCCTTGTCAGAATCTTCTCTGGCACCAACGCAAGTGAGTGGTGGGGTAGGGGCCTGACCTGCCCCCTGCCTAAGTGGGTGTCCAGGGAACCGCTCTCCAGCGCCCACCCCGTAGGCCCAGGGCAACCCCCTACCTGGACCCCAGAGTGCCAGGACTTGCTGCCCCGCACTGTCCCTTATGTCCACCACCAGGGTGGCCACACGTGGCCCCAGAGCTCTGGACTCTGGCAAATGCCCTCCCATTTACCATGATTTGATTTGCATTAATTTACACTGAAATTCAAAGCCGGATTCTTCATTCAATTATTGGAACGCTGTTAAGGATGTGTAGAACAACTCAAAGACACGAACCCACTTTCTCCGCTCTGCATTTGCTGAGATCTAAATGCAGCTCACGTATTTGAGATGGAAATTCGGCATCCAAATTGAGATATACCGGAAGACAGAAAGGAGCACCGATTTCAGAGACCCAGCCGCGTACAGCCCACCGGATGGTCTCATTAGTATTTCTAATATTGATTCTATGTTCAAATGATAACACTTTGGATGTATTGGGTTAAATAAAATACGTCCAAGATGAATTTCACTTATTTCTTTCAACTTTTTTTTATTTTTTTAAGTGCGGTTGCTGGAAAATTTACAGACACTTCAGGGGCCTCTGAGGAGCTCTGGTGGGGTATTTCTGTGTTGGTTCACTAACTGAAAGGTTGTTGGTTCAAATCCTCTAAGTGCTCTGAGGGAGAATGATAAGCCAATCTTCCTGTAAAGAGTCAGTCACTGAAAGGCGACGGAGAGGCTCCGTCAGTCAGGTCTCACTAAACTCACTGCTGTCGAGTCAGAAGTGCCTCCAGCAGGTTTGCCTGGCCTGTAAATCGCCACTGGTGGCTCCGACCTACCACAAAGCTGCTGCATTTAGATGGACAGTGTGATTCCCTATCAAATAGGCCCCCAGAGCCCCCCAACTTGAAGGTGGTTGTTGTTAGGCGCCATCAAGTGCGACTCATAGCGACCCTGTGAACCACAGATCTGAAACCTGTCCTGCCCTGGGACGCCCTCACCGTCTCTGACACACTGGAGCCCACTGCTGCAGTCACCGTGTCCATTCACCTCATTGAGGGTCTTCCTCTCTTTGCCCGACCCTCTGCCTCTCCAAGCATGTCGTCTCTTTCCAAGGAACAGCCTCTCCTAGCAACAGGTGCAAAGTTTGAGAGAGAAAGCTTCACCATCCTTGCCTCCAAGGAGCACGCTGGTTGCATCTTTTCTAAGAACTTGAAGGCAGTTATTTATTTATTCTTCTCCGTGGCCTTCCTTCTGCTCTCTCTGGGACAGCCCAGTCTACCCCTCAGGTTGGTGCTCGAGTAGACGTTTCCGGCACTGTGATGATTCATGAGGTCGGCTGGGGCATCCTTGCGCGGGGGTCCACGGCCTTGTTCTTCTCCATTTCAAGTGAACACGTTCATCTCCCGCCCACAGCGCTGCTACTGCTGGCTTTGAACCTCCAGAGAGACATGACGTTTGGGTTGGCAGCGCAGCCCTCCAGGCTGGACCACCAGAGCTCCCTCCAGGGGTTGCTAAGTGGCTGATGAGTCCTTCGAGGAGGAGAGATGGGGAGAAGGGTAAGGAAGGGAGGAGCAGGAGGGGTGCGGTGGGGACATAGAGCTGGAAGTGGGAGGGGCAGCATCGCTCCTGTACAGTGGCTGTCAGGCAGCAGGCTGGGGACCCTGTCAGTGACAGGAACAGCCTCTGGAAGTGACTCGTGGGAGAAGAGATTAGCTCAAAATCAGCTGGCTCTGTTCTCAGGCACCCAGGGAGGCAGGACGCAGAGCCGTGGGCTGCAGAGACAGACCTGTGGGTGAGGTCCAGGCAGGGAGGGGTTGCCAGGGGCTCTCCCAGGGGGCTTGCTGAAGGCTGGGGGGTGTTGGATGGAGCAAGCGACCCCCCCCCCAGTCTGATGGGAGAAACATCTGTGTGAGACAGAGGAGCACTGAATGGTTCACCCTTGGGTCTGTCCAGGGTAAACTGAGTCACGCAGGATGATGTCACACAGACTCATTTCTTGGACCTTCTCTTTTTTGGTGGCCTAGTGGTAAGGAGCTGTGCTGCCAACCCAAAGGCACGAGGTTTGAATCTACCAGTGGCTCCATGAGAGGAAGATGGGCAGTCTTTTCCTGTGCAATTTCCAGCCTCTGAAAAGCCCCTGGAAGGCCAGCTATGTGTGGGTTCCAACTGGACGGTGCATAACGACGACAACTTTGGTGGAGTGGCCGTGAGCTGCTGTCCAGCGGGCTCCGACTTGTCGTGATTTCAAGGACAAAGAGAACGAGATGTCCAGGCCGCGCTGGCCAGCATCCTCCGGCCCACTGATGCTGCCACTGCTCAAAAAGCCTTCTCACTGAGGTTTGTCTTGTTTCAGCTTCAGACTCCAGGGAGTCAGATTCTCAGAAAATTAGGGGGGTGGGGAGCCTCTCTCTCTGATGATTAATCCCCTTTAATCCTGTAGAAACAGTAGCTCTAGTCACTGGCCAGGATGCAGGCTCCTGGGCTGTGGTTGAGGCCCTGGTTCAGGTAAACATCGGTGGGTCTCCCCATGCCTAACCAGGCAGCAGGTAGAATGAGCTTCCTCTAGGCAGATTGGAACTTGGGGTGGTGGGGAGCTGACTCTGGGGAAAACGAGGATTCCGTGGAGTTCGAGAGGCTGGTGCGGGGGAATGGCAGGGATTAGGCATGTTCTGGACTTCACCAGAGGTCTGGCAGACAGAAGCTGGGATCTGAGGGGTGCTGGTCTGCACCCCCGTCTTGCTGCTGGCACGCACGTGTCTATGGAAGCACAGATGATAAATGAGACTTTCTGTGGAGCAGGAGCAGTGCAGATGTGGACGGACGTGAACATCTGGCTACCCCAGCTTGTGGCTGCTCCGGTGCCGTGAGTCATTCCAGGCTCTCCAGCTCAGCCCAGGAACTCTGCTCGCCTGCCTGGTCCTGCTGCAAGGGGGTCACCACAGCCCCCTCTGCTGACCCCAGAGACAAGGAAGGAGATCCAAGCTCCCCAGTTCACCCCAGGAACTCTGCTGCTCGCCTGTCTGGTCCTGCTGCAAGGGGGTCACCACAGCCCCTCTGCTGACCGCGAGATGAGGCAGGAGAGACAGGTGAAGGAGGATGAGTATCCTGGCATCTCCATCCCATCTACTGGCGCCAGTCTTCCTGCATCAGTCTTCACCCAAGGATGCTTACTGAGCATTCCAGGTGCCCCTTATACTCTCCAAACCCTCCTGGGAGGACTTATGCTGTGCTTCTCCAGGGAACAGGGAGGTGGTTCTCCAAGGATGGGCAGAGGGGTGCTCTCAGTTTGTACCTCTATCCATGAGGCCAAATCTGGTTCTACGAAGAGCAATTCTACACAACAGCAAGGATTCTCAGGCGGTGAAAACCAAGAAATGTCAGCGGTTGACTGAAAGGTCAGAGGTTTGAACCTATCCCGAGGTGACCAGGAGGAAAGGCCTGGCAAACTATCTCTGAAAGGGCCCAGCCTCGACGACCCGGTGGAGCTGCTGTGCTCCACACACACAGGGTCAACATGAGCTGGCACTGACTGGGCAGCAGCTGTCTGCGTGTGGGAGAGCCAGCCGGGCCAGCACAGCTAGTTATTTCCCTCCACACGAGCTTCCTGCCTCCCGGGATGCCCCCGCCATCACCACCTGAGCCCCTGTTATCAGACATGCACACACAGTATGCCCCGTCCCCTCGCCGGTCTCCCAGTGGCCCTGTCACAGCTCAGCTAAGTGGCCCATGTCCAGAGGCGAGGTTTCCACTTGTCCTGAGACTTGGCGTCCAGCACTCAGCTCCCTCCTGCCCTGCTTCCTCCAGTCCAGCTGCTGTTTCGTGTCTGGGCAGACCTCCTCCACGGGCATCTGGGTAAACCACCTCCTCCTCCTCCTTCTCGGGCACCCCCACCCCACCATCCCATCTTCCCGACGCTCCCGCGCACACGTGGTTCTGGATTTAATGACCTGGTCCGCTTGCTCCAGCGCGGCCCTGCGCATACTTACTCTCTACAGCGAGAGTGACAGGCTGGCTGGTCTTGTTATCCCCGTTCTTGTCATTAACAGCCTGCACGTAGTAGCGGCCCGCGTCGGGAGCCACGGTGGACAGGATGACAAGGGTGTTCTCCAGAGTGATGGCTCTGCGGAGAGAGAAAGGGTTCTTCTGACAGGGCCCCTCAGGGCTCGGAGTGGGGAAGGCGGTGTGGGCTGGGTGAACCCTCCCCTCCTCGCTGCATCTCAGAGCCCCCTCCCAGCCTGTTCTCCCCACCCCCAGACATTTCCTGCTTACACCTGCGCTTAAGTGTTAACACACTGTGCCAGTCTGTGGCTGCGGCTGGTACGGTCATATCTCAACAGGCTGCCAACAAAGGGGACCAGGCTCAAACAGTCCAATTCATCTCAACAGGTCCATAGGCCTGTGAGCGGAAGTGTCCACAACAAAGCTTCCCTGGCCCATGCCCAACATTAAGACCCTTCCCGTCCACGTTACAGCATCCATCCATCCACCTATGTGTGTAATATCTGTGTGGCCAGAACCGGCACATAGATCAATAAACAGACAGGAGAAAGATGGATTGTTATTATTGCTGCTGTGTCAGAACCAACTCCTGGCTGACCCTCCAGCGGCTTTTCAGAGGTTATAAATGGCATCAGAGGAGATTGCCCATCTTTCTCCCTCAGGGTAGCTGGTGGGTTCGAACTAACAGCCTTTACGTGGTTCCTTACCTACTAGGGCCACCATAAGAAAAGGACTGTGGCATCACAGAATGAATGATGGATTAATTAAGTAAGTAAAATGGAGATATGGATTGAGGCTCAATGTCAAGAAGACAAAGATTCTCACCACTGGGCCAATTGGCAGCATCAGGATGGATGGTAAAGAGACTGAGATTGTACACAGCTTTAGTTTGCTTGGCTCCACAGTCAACAGTCTTGGCACCAGTAGCCAGGAAATTAAAAGACATATTGCCATGGGAAAGTCTGCTGTTAGGGACCTCTCCAAAGTACTGAAGAGCATTGGGGTCTCTCTGGAGACTAAGGTGCATCTGATACAGGCCATGGGCTTTGCAATCACTTGTTACACATCAGAGAGTTGGACAATGATTAGGGAGGATAGAAGGAGAATTGATGCTTTTGAGCTGTGGTGCTGGAGAAGAGTATTGAGGGTACCATGGACTGCCAAGAAAACAAACAGATTCTTCCTGGAGAGGGTTAAACCGGGCGGCTCCTTAGAGGTAAGAATTCTGAGGCTCTGTCTAACATACTTTGGACATGTTGTGAGGAGAGACAGGTCTTTGGAGAGGGACATCATGCTTGGTAGGGTGGAAGGACAGTGCAGGAGGGGAAGGCCCTCTATGAGGTGGATTGATTCAGTGACTGGGGTAATTGGGATGGGAGTGTCAGAGACAGTGCGATTGGCACAGGACAGAGCAGAGTTTAGGGCTGTTGTACATAGGGTCGCTATGAGTTGCAAGTGACTCAATAGCACATAACAACAACAACAACAAATGGAGCTGATACTGAATATAAAAATGATCAAGCCATTCCAAAATCCTTGTCTTCATCTTAAAGCTCAACTTGTTTATGAGGTAGGCTCAACGGTAGAATTCTTGCCTTCTGTGCAGGAGACTTGGTTCGACTCCTGGTCAATGCATCTCATGTGCGGCTACCATTTGGCAGCGGCTGCATGGCTAGGATGCTGCTTTTACAGTGGAGCCTTCCTTTAAAATGACAGAGACTAGGGAGAAAAGCCTGGTGATAGAGCCACCTCTGAAAACAGCCGGTGAAAGCACTGTACATCACAATGGTCAGATCCACCAGGGACCCTGGACCAGAGGAATGGCATGGGCACTCCAGCTAGCAGATTGGCTTTGTCGTGCATGGTGGGAAAGGGGGTCCCTTGAGGCAGGGGCTGACTGGGTGACAGCAACATCAACACCTAAATCTGGTTCACTCGATCCACAAGGTGTAGATCACCTCTACATAAATTTCTGGGGCTCACATCTCCTTCCAGCCCCCTGTTAGGGTTCAGTCTCCACCATACTGAAGCCAGCTGGACTGCTGAGGAGGGTCAGGAAGGACTCTGTTTGCCATAAATCCGACTCCCTTGGCTGGGATGAGCCTCCAGGTCCCTGGGGAACGTGTGAGCCGGAAGCGGGGCCCATTAACCGTGGGCAGCGCAGTCCAGCAGCGTAGCCCACGCTGGCTCTGTTAGCCCCTCCCATCGCCGCTTCTCCCAATGACAAACAAAACCATTAGTTTGTCAAGTCTATCTCCGATTTTAATGTGATGTGCCCAAGACAGCTGTTAAACATCCTTAATGTTAGTTTAACAAGGACAAATCCAGTTGAATTCTTTTCAAATTCTCCCATTAGGTGAATGTTACAGTTTTAAACAGGCTCTCAGATAAACATCCCAGCTAACGCGGCTGCCGCCCAGCTCCCTCCCTGCCTGGGGAGGCTGAGCTGCCCTCCCCCCCCCTCTCCGCACTCGTTCTGGGGGTGTCGAGGCTCACACCACTCTTGGGGTGCTGGGAGGTATGGAGGAAAATCCACCACACTCCCCATTTTGGGGGAACTAATGATGCCCACTTTTAATGGTTTCCAGAAGGCTCTTTTAAGCCACACCATTAGGGGGGTTGTGGTCACACTGAAAGAACTTGGTGGAGAGCCCTTGGGTGGCCAACATTCATGGTCAGGGTCAAGTTGTGTTTTTCAGCCACATCACCACCTCCCCAAGTCCCCTTCATGAGGCTTTCTTCTGACTGGTCCAGCTCCCAGCCCACCTCCCACTCCTGATTTTTGTGGGCTCCATGGGGACCCAATGAATAATTTAATTAGGAATAAAACAGCTCATCTGAGAGCTTGCCTGAAGGCCCCAGCATGAGTCTTTGCTGGGAATCCTGTTTCTTTCTCTATGGTGAGCGGTCAGGGGCTGGGAGGTGTTGCTGACCGTGGCGAACGGCCCAGCAGCAGAAATCCACAAGCCCCCGCCTCCAGCAGCCTCCGCACTCCTGCAGCTGAAGTCTTGTCAGTAAGTATCCCTGATGCACAGACAGACACGAGCTTGCGTCTATAGACTTGTTCGCTTGGTCTTGACTATGAACCCACTGTCATGGCTAAGCTAAGACCATGACTCGTCTGTATTTTGTACACACGGCTTTCTGTGCACTTGGAGGTGACAATGAGGGTGTCTCTATACCAAGATTGCTCTAGCCTGGTGTCAAAGGATGTTGGGAATGGAAAGGGGAAGGGGAAGAGGCCAGGAATGCGTCTGGGAAGGGGAGAGGGAGTATAAAAGGGAAGATGGAAGAGAGGTTGGGGAATTGGTATCATCTACCTGTAAATAAAGGTAAGAGATGTGGAAGGACATACCCCCCCCCCCGCCCCCTCCTGCTGCATTGGCAGGCATTACTAATGGATCACGTGCTCTTTCCTGTTGAGCCACGATGTGGCCTCAGAAGCCTTCTGCGCTCCAGGCAGGCATTACCAGTCAACTGGCTTGCAGGATCTCACCGCTAATATCACCCAGGGCATGTGAGACAGCTTTCAAAGAGGAGCGAGGACGGGTGGGCTCACCTTCCTACCTCAGCATTGCCCACCTGCAGCGTCACCCTCACACTCCCAGGAGCCATGGTCCACGCCCTCCCAGCTTCACTGACCACAGGTAGACCACACGGACCTCCTTTGACCCACAGGATGACTGTATCTGCTAACGGAGGTTCCACCCCAGGTCTTCACCGCGCTTGGCAGCCACACTCCTTGGGGCTCCTCTCACTCAGAGGCAGAGTCTGTTTCCCTGACTTCTGCCACAGGACCTGGCTCTGAACCAGCCGCTTCACTCCCCCACACCCCAAACTCAACCCACTTCTATGGAGACTTGTAACAAACCTGCAGGACAGAGCAGAACGGAGCCCCACCATCTCCAAGGCTGCCAATCATTGCATGAGCACACTGCTTCACCTGGCTTTCATGGAGTGGCTGGGGAGGCTGAACTGCACACCTTCTTGGTTAGGAGCTGAATATGTTACCAACAGCACCACCAGTGCCCCTTTACCGTTTACTGGAATTGAAGCCTTTGAGTTGTGGTGCTGGAGAAGAGCAGCCCATGGGCGGCCCAAAACAAGTAACATCTTGGAGAGGGTGCAGCCAGAGTGCTCTTTGGAGGCAAAGATGGTGAGGACTTCACATACTGCCTTGTTGCCAGGAGGGGCTGGTCCTTGGAGAGGGACAGGATGCTTGGAAGGGTGAGGGGATGGCGAAGGAGAGGAAGAACCTCAACCAGGTGGACCGACATTGTGCTGCAATGCGCTCTAGTGTGTCAGGAAGTGTGAGGACGGCACAGGGTAGGACGGGGTCCAGATCCGCTGTTTACAGGTTTGCTATGAGTCATACTCAAATCAACGGCACCAAGGAGGAGCTGAACACAAGTTGGCCAAACCATGAAACTTTTAGGAGCTTCACTTTTCCCATCTATAAAATGGGCCTACAGCAAAGGATCTCATAGGATTGTGGTGAGAATGATCCACTCCATAAGCATTTTCAGCAGATGCTTGAGGACAGAAAGAGGAGGAATGGAGAGCGAGTCCTCGTTGGTGGACAGGCCTCGTCCTGGAGGAGACAATGGCATGGGCAGTGTGTCCAGCACAGTTTGAGACACAGCGGTCGCCCATGTGGGTATTCATTGTGGTGCTATCAATCTGTGCCTCTCGTTAGACACCACGTCCCTCCAAGGCCAGCACTGTCCATGTGTTCCTCCACTTCCAACAGAGACGCGTGTCCACTTCCCTCCACAGTGCTGTGTGATCTACAGGGCGGCCTGAGTAGACTGGCTGAAAGGGTCTTCTTTGCTGGGCACCGAACACGAAGCCAGTGCCGTCGAGTCAGAACCGACTCTCAGCCGACCTCCAGCAGGGTTTCAGACTTGCACGGGAGGTCACGGCGCATTCTTCTCCCGTGGAACGGCTGGTGCATCTGAAGGAGTCACGTTTGCTTTGGGAGTGAACTTACCTTACCCACCAGGCCACCAGAGCTCCCTGCTCTAGGAGCTGTTGCTGCTGTTACGTGTCATCGAATCAAGTAGGATCCATAGTGACCCGGAACCACAGAGCAGACCCCTGTCCTGTGCTGTGCCGTTCTCATCATCGCTGACACACTTGAGCCCACTGCTGCAGTCACCCTGTAAATCCATCTCGTCGAGGGGCCTCCTCTCTTTTGACGACCCGCTGTCCTTCCAAGCATGACATCCCTCTCCAAGAAATTGCCTCTTCTCTGTGAGATGACGTAGGCGAGATGAAGCTTTGTCATCTTGATCTCCAAGGAGCACTGTGGGTGGCACACACGCCAACTGACCGTGGCTGCTCTTAGAAGGACCCAAGGTTCAAGTTCACTCACAGGTACCACAGAAAAAGGCCTGGAGATGTGCTTCCGGAAGATCAGCCATGGAAGCTGTGGGGCACATTTCTGCTCTGACACCCCTGATGTCGCCCTGTGCTGGGGTCGACCCTCAGGAGTCCAGAGGCGAGAGCTGAACTCCTAGGAGGAGAGTCGGGTGGCTCCGTGCCCTGGAAGGAAACACTGCTCCCCGCGGCGTAGGAGTGCTGGCTGTCGGTCCACCCTCCTGCCCACAGGTCAGGCCACCACAGCCGCCACCGGTCCCTAGTGCACAGAGGGGCCTTGTTAGCCCTGAAAGGCTGTGTGTTTCCCTCGCCCAAGGCTCTCCTGGTTACACCTCCTACTTTCTGCCAAAACACACACCAGGGGATACCCAGCCACACCCACACAGCGGAAACCCAGGGCTCCAACACCCCCAGGGTGCTGGCCCCAGTCCTTGGCCTGTCGCCATGGTAACTGCACCTTAGCATGTGGCTGGGCGATTCTGTAAGGGTTCTTCCCTCAGCTCAGTGTGCAGACCACGCCTCGGTCCCCTGGAAGAGGACTGACCGTTCCAGAAAGCCCCCTTCTCTCTCTGAGCCAAGCTCCCTGTTCTCTTGTGAGGCACCCCCTCTAGTCACGAACCAGAAGAGCGGAAAGACGCCTTCTCAGCTTTTCACGTCTGGTCAAACCGGCCCCTGATGGCCCAAGGTGTGCCAGCACCCCCCACGCATCCCAGCGGTCACTCACATGCGGCTGCTGGGAGGGATCTTGCGGCCGTCCCGGAACCAGGTCACCTGGGGCTGAGGGAAGCTGGAGATGCGTGGGGCGCGGATGACAGCGGCTTCTCCGTGGGACACACTCTGGTGCTTCTCGCCCTCCTCAAAGCTCCCCATGTCTGCAGCAAGGAGAGGACCAGGGGTCAGGTGGGGGAGGAAAACGAGGGGCAGACAGCATGCTAAGGGGGGAGGGAGCATTAGGAGCTGGGCTCACAGCACGCACCACCCACCCCATCCCACCCATCACAGGTTCTGCCCGGAGCTGGGCTCACAGCATCCACCACCCACCCCCGTCCTATAACCATCACAGGACCTGTTGACCACGGTCAAGGCACCCAATACCCCTTACCCACTACCTATCACAGGGTCTGCCTGGAGCTGGGCTCACAGTCTCTACCCCCCACCCTGTAACCCATCATACGACCTGCTCATCATGGTCAGAGCACCCACCACCCATCACAGGGTCT
>NW_006399798.1:8498645-8516206 GCF_000299155.1 Elephantulus edwardii | reverse complement strand
CTCTCCCCCTGTAATTCATCGTAGGCTCTGCCTGGAGCTGGGCTCCAGGGTCATAGCACCTCCCACCCACCTGAGGGTCTTTGTGGAGCTGGGCTCACCACAGTCACAGCACCTACACCCACACCCACACCCACACCCACACCCACCCTGTAACCCATCACAGGACATGCCCAGCTTTGTCCTTTCGGGTTTTAGGGTTTTTTATATAAAATAATTTTCACTGTGTTAAATAAATAAGTAAAGAAGAGGCACCAATTTAACAGTTCCTACCCACAACTGGGGGTGCTGATGAAACCCCAAAGTGGCACACGTTCTGGCTCACCCTCAGCCCCTATCACCTCCCTGCACTTCACATTCCCTACCCCACCGCCCGGCTCTTACACCCACTGTGCCAGTCATTGAAAATCCATGGAAATGTTGGCCATTATTGTGTAACCTCATCCCCGAAAAGATCCAAACCAATTAAAAAACACCCGACTGCTCACATGGGCTCAGAAGAGGCTGATTAACCTGTCCAGTGTCACTGTGCCAGGAAGGGGCACAGGCAGGGTTGGAACTCAGAAAGTGGGGTGAGGGGAAGTGACTCCTTCTTCAGGTCCTGTGACACTGCAGGTCTTGGGGAGATTTCCGAGCCCTCGGGAGGAGGGGAGAGCGAGCACGTGAGGGGCTGCGGCCTCAGACTCGAGCTTCTGTGACATTTACGAGCGGGTGTGGAGACAGGAGCGGATCTCCCCTGTGCCTCGGGTGGGGAGCGTGCGAGGTTGTGCGTATGTGTGAACATAAACACCATATTGCTCTTTTTAAAACAAGCCTACCCACTTGGCAGATAAAGAGGGGAAATATTTATCCAGGCGCTGATGCTCCATCAGCCAGGAGGGGAGCAGAGCACAGAGGGGAGATAGGTGGGAGATTGGGGTGCCACCTGCCTGCTGGGGTCTGGAGGTGCCTGGTTCCACAACAGGGGGCTGAGATGGAGTCTGGGGAAGGGCTGCGTGTGTGGACCACCTTGAGGAGCCACGTGTGTCTTCGTTACTCGGGAAATCTTGCGAGCACTGAGGGCTGCTGACACACTGGGGTGCTCGCCCAAGGGCTGGGGGTCTGAGGCCACCTAGAGAGGGTCCTTAGAAGGACCACCTGGTGATGCATTTTGGCAAAACCAGCCACTGAAACACTACCGAGCACAGTTCCACCCTGACACATGGGTTCACAGGGGCGACTGCTGACAGCAGTCAGGTTTCTGGCTCCTGACTTACAAGCTTTCGCTTCCCCATTCCTTCCCTGTTAGGGATTGAACTGGGATTTATCCTAATCCTGAGGTCTTTGGAGATGTTGCCAGTGAAGCTGAGGTCATACTGGACCAGGAAGGCCCTTAAACCCATCTGAGTGCTGTCCTTACAACGAGGTACAAAGCCATCGAGAGGGACAGAAGAAGGCCAGGACTGCATTTATAAGCCCAGAGAAACCAGGGGCTCCAAGAGGGAACTCCAGTGGCTCAGCTGGCATGGAGCTTGCCTTGCTAATCCAAAGGCCATGCTGCTGGTGGTTCAAATCCACCAGCAGGTCCAAGGAAGAAAGATGGGTAATCTCCTGTGTGTCACAAATATGGAAACCCAGTGGAGAGTCAGCTGTGAGTCGGTTAAAACTCAACAACAATGAATGAATGAATGAATGAGCCTGAAGTTGAGTGGGGCTGTGGTTGGTGCTGTTAGGTGTCGCTGAGTTGGGTCAGATTCACTGCAACGCTGTGCACAGCAGAAGGAAGAGGCCGGTCCTGCCCCGCCCTACAATCATGGCCACACTGGAGCTCCCTTTGCGGCCACCCTGCCGATCCACCTCCCTGAGGGTCCACCCGTTTCTCACGGACCCTCTACTTTACCAGGCATGATGCTGTCCTCCAGGGAGTGGTCCCTCTTGATTTCTAGGGGATGATTTCCCCCCCAAGAACTGCCTGAGAATGCACATGGCTGACCACAAACTGATTCGGATGAGAATCCACTTCTGTTCTTCAAAGACACCCCCTTTTGGTACTCTGTTGCAGCAAGCTCTACTGTGCCCTAACCAAGGGGGGCATATCCCACCTGATATCATCTTATCTCTCTTCAAAAACGCAAACTCACGGCCCTCGAGCTGAAACCACTCATAGCTGAGCCTCCTCTGAACATCACGTGGGAAGAGACTGTCCTCCTCACTCCTCTGAAGTCACTGGTGGGTTTGAAGCGCCAGAGAAGCATGGCCTCTGGGCTCCAGTGCCGCCCTCTACAGCCCCACCTTCTCTGTCACCGCTGCCTTTCATGGTCACCTCTGCCCAAATCCCTCCCTCATCCACCCTGAACACTGTTCTACAAATACCCTGCTTCCCACCCCAGGAAGATTCCTGGCTCCTGTCTGGAATGCAACAAGAACAAGCCATGATTCACCAGCGCACCATGATTCCCCAGCATCCTGGGGGGAGCTGGTTGGTTAAGGATATCGGCTGCTGCACTCTTTGCTCTGAATTTGGTAAGCAGGAGGCGTGACGGTCCGCTGCTTTCAAATCTCAGCTATCTCGTTTATTAGCCATGATCTTGGACAGAACTCTTGACCTTGATGAGTCTTCATTTCCTCTTCCATATGATGGAACTAAGAATAGAACCTTCCTTGTAAAGTGTTATTGTTGTTCGGTGCCATCGAGTTGTAGGCGACTCATAGTGACCCTATGAACGAAAGGCCTGAACACTGCTCATAGAGTTTCTGGAGGCAAGCCATTTCAGAAGTGGATGCCACTCCTGCTTCCAAGCTTGTTTTAATCGGGAAGCTCCACTCAACACTGTCCACCATGGGCCACCATTCTCGCATTTGACACATTGGTGTCACAGTGTTTAGCATCACAGCAACCACGAGTTACTTCTGTACAGCAATGCACAGACCAGTGCTAAACCACCTAGAAGAATGTTTGACAAAAAACCAGTTTGAACCAGGCCTGAGTGCCACAGATTAAAATCACCCACCATGGGCTTGGTAGCATAACTTTCTGTCCACTAGGCCAACGTAGCTCACTCTATGTTGTTGTAAAGTGTTAGTCAAGCTTATATAAGATCATTTATGTATAGTAGTAAGCTGTATGCTTCCAAAGACAGTGGCATCAACCTGATCTCCTTTCTCCCGTGTTTGTCTTATAAAGTGATTGAGACTTCTTTTACTGAGAGGCAGATCTACATCCCTTCCTCGTGAATCTGGAGGCCTCTGGAATTCAATGGAATGCTGGAAATGGCGTTAACGTGGCTTTTGAAATGAGATCATCTGAAAGATAAGCCTTTCTTTTGGAGAAATCTTTCTTTGACCAGCTAGACTGCTTCTTAGAATCAAAGATGGTGAATCTTCATCTTGAGCATACTTTTTTTTCAGGAGGGGCTAGTCCGCGGAGAAGGATACTAGGCTTCAAAACTAGGGGGCCGCTGAAGGAGAGGAAGCAGCGGTTAGGTGGACGGACACAGTAATTGCAAAGTGGTCTATGTACACGTTCTGCAGGAGCACAATTAAGTGTTCTGGAATTCCTGTTCTTCGCAATGTTATCCATCATTTATTCTCCACCCTCCCACCCCCAGGATGCTTGGCCTTGGAACCCAGCCACCTTGTTGTAAGAATGTCCACTCAAGTGCAGGCAGACAGCGTGGAGGGAAACGGAATTTCCTGCCAACAGCCAGTATTAACACTAGCCGTGTGTGAACACGTGACACCCTGTAATCTCAGCCCCAAGCCTCAAGCCTTCCAGCTGAGGTCTCTGCCATTGCAGGGCAGACACAGGCTGTCCCCTCTGCGCCCTGTCTGGGTGGATGACTCACAGAAGCTGTAAGAATACACAATGGTGTCATGCCATCAACTTTTGGGGTAATTTGAGAATGCGACCATGGAAACCAGAAGAGTATATAAAAGTACTGTAAAATTGTAGCTAACATTTGTAATATTAGTATTATTAGAATGCTAAACATTTTCCACAACAGAGTTTAAACATCACTTCTTCATAGAAGATAATGTCAAACCATCCCAACAAAAATAACAAGACTTGTGAAACGCTTACCATCTGCCACGCATCTTTCTAGACACTGCATAGAAGATCTCAGTTCATCCTCACCGATAACACGACAAGCTCAACTTTAATAAATATTTATTCATCATTGATTAATTTCGACTACTTGGCTTAGTCTAGGAAAATTACATTGGTAAGTCACATTGATTTTAGTGTTAAAATTACTTGGGTATTTAAAACACCCCACACTTCTCACAGGCTTGGGAAGATATCTTTGAATCATTCTAAGCACTTTGATGGTAACAATGGTTCCTTTTCTTTTTTAACACA
Source organism: Elephantulus edwardii (assembly GCF_000299155.1). Lineage (NCBI taxonomy): Eukaryota > Metazoa > Chordata > Mammalia > Macroscelidea > Macroscelididae > Elephantulus > Elephantulus edwardii. The sequence continues at coordinate 8,511,870 of NW_006399798.1, read as the reverse complement.
TTATTAACTCCACTTCCTCTGAGAGGAACTCAAGACTCCTGGGGGCGAAGCAGCTCACCCAATGTGAGGCAGCGGAAGAGGGCAGAGCCAGCGCTCCAACAAGGCTGGTGTGTGCGTTTCTTCTTTGCCTCTTTTATGACTTGAAATACCCTGCACTCACTTCCCTGCATTAATACTCTGAGGAATCCTGATGGTATAAGGCACTACATGCTGCATGCTGATTGAAAGGTCAGTAGTTTGAATCTACTAGCTGCCCCATCAGAGACAGGCAGGCAGTCTCTTACCTATCCAAAGGCAGGTCAACAGGATTACAAACTAAATTTACAGCAGCAGGCTAGTTAATAATCTGAATCAATACTCTGCATGAAGGTTCTTCAGGTACATGAAAATCTCTTTCTCCTAGATTATAAACTTGCAGAGACTTTTAGACATAGCATGAGCAAACTCCTACAAGACAACCTGGTTCCATGCTCTCCACTCACCCCAAGCCATCATTCAACAACCATTTCCAAACGGCCTCTGAGGGACAAGCGAAAAGAGAATGGTGGCATCATGGGTTGCACATTGGACTGTTCATCAAAAATCTGGTGGTTCAAATCCACCAGCAGCCACTCCACTTGAGAACAATGGGGCTATCTGTTCCTGTTAAGATTTACAGCTGCAGAAACCCAGTGAGTCAAAACAGGGTTGTTAGTAGTGGGGTGAATCAGGACTTTTGAGGGTCAGACAGGCTCTCTGGAAGGCACTTTTAAGAAAGATGTCTTTCCAGAGACACTTGGAGTCTGGCCATTGAGGTGGGCACCATAAACCAACCCACAAACTTCCAGTGACAAACTACGACAACGACTTAGAAAGAAAAGGAACCGGATTCGTTCAATGTCAAGGAAAACCCCTTATGTTAGAATGTGAGGTGGGGTAGAGCTTCTTTTAAACTGAGATGTAAATACTGAGTAGGTGCTAGATGGATGTGGGTCAGTCTAGGGAGGAGGGTTTCAGATCCAGAAGGAAGAGAATGCATGGAGGCCAGGGTGTGGGAGGAGGGCTGGCTGGAGGCAACAAAACCAAGCCAGTTGCTGGAGTCATGGGCTCCATGGAGTCAGCTGATAAGATGGCTTGCGGAATGCAGAGATGGTTTGACGAGTTGATGCTTTGTTCGAGTGGAGAGATGGATGTCTGTATGGGCGGTTGTACGATACATGGCTGGCTGGCTGAGTGAAGAGATGGATGAGATGATGAAGGAAATAAAAATGATTGGATGAGTGGATGGATGGCTGAAAGGTGGTGGATGGATAGTGTATTGATATATATATATACACACACACACACATATATATACACACATACATATATATATATACACACACACATACATATATATACACATACATATATATACACACATACATATACATATATACACATATACATATACATATATACACACATACATATATATACACACACATAAATATATATACATACACACACATCTATCTATATATCTACCACTATCTATCTGTCTGTCTATCTATCTATCTCACATATACACACACATATACCGTGGAATCAACTGTTGCAGGGGTAGAGGAACAGATGCTTGGATGAATACAGAGATGGAGGGATTGTGGGAAGGAAAGTGGATGAAGGGATTTGTAGATATATATTTATGGAGAAAGATGGGTAACCTTTTCCTGTGTGATCAACTGCCCCTGAAAACCTGCCAGAGGGTCATTTGTGGGTAGGTTCCAGTGGTAAGAAGCTGCTCTGCCAACCCAAGGGCATGTGGTTCGATCCCACCAGCTGCTTTGCAAGAGGAAGATGGGCAGTTTCCTCCTGTGCAATTTAGTGCCTCTGAAAACCCGCTAGAGGGTCAACTGTAAGTCAGTTCTGACTCTGTGGAACACAACAACAAAAACAACAACAACAACGACAACAACAATGACTACCACCACTACAGGAGCTTGGTGGCCTAGCAGCAGTGTTGTGCTGCCAACCCAAAGGCATTCTGCTTGGACCCACCAGCTACTTCACAGGAGAAAGATGGGCAGTCTCCTCTGTGTGACTTTAAAGCCTCTGAAAATCCGCTGGAGGGTCAACAGTGAATTGGTTCCACCTTGACGGCTGGCACACAACAATAACACAAGTACCACACACTGCTGTCACGTCAGAGCAGACATATGGAGAAGCTGGTGGATTCGAACTGCTTGCCTTTGGGTTGGCAGAGACTTCCTTAACCAGTAGGTCACCATTTATCTCTTCACTGCAGAGATCTTTTTACTGGAATACGCAAGAATCAAACTGACGACACCGGGGGAAGAGTGCATGTGGTAGGCTGGACGCAGGCATGACGGGTCCAGCTGGCCTTGGGCTCAGCTCTACAGCTGATGTCCCTGCACCATTTGTGTCTGTGCCTCTCGCATCCCCAGGACCCTCCTGTTCTCTCCACTCCACTCTGCCAGAAGTACGCTCTGCTTCCGCCCAGAGAGAGCTCCTCGCCGCTGCTCACCGGGGCCCCTGTGAACGCAGCTGCAGCAGTGAGCAGGGGCCCGTTCGGCCAGCCAGCATGGACAGCAGGCCAGCGGAAGGGCTGCCAAAGAGGACAGTGGCTGGGATCCAGGATCCCTGAAAAGACACGCCAGGCTCACTGCTCTCAGCCCCGAGGTGCGGGCTTCTTAATACAGCACAGTGTGCCCTTCAGGGCTGATCAAACTTCCCAAACAAATTCCCCCAAGAGCAAAATCAGTGTGGCCCCGGGGGCATAGTGGGATGTGACCTAAAAATTATTCTTGATGTCTTTGTTACATCTCAAAAGGTCGTGTAAAGTATGCATTCCACTTCAGAATATGCTCCTTGGTTTTATTTATTTTTTAAAACATGTTTTTATCAGGAAGTATGTCATGCATACAAAAGAACGGCTATAATGGTATGTATTTTATCAAGACCAAGATTGAAATGAACACTCCTGCACCCACCAGCCGGCTCGAGGCATTGCACACTGACCAGACAGCACCTTCCTTGCCTGTCCACTCCTCCAAGTGCATGGCCGCCCTCGCCAGAGGTCAATGCTATGAGAACCACATCACTTCTCTTTCTCGGTTCACAGCATCTTTAACCAGAGTGCCATTAAGTCAGTCTGTTTCTAAGCTCCGTGCACTTTATGAAGGCTGTGGTGGTTCAGTGGTGGAATGCTCACTTTTGGTGCAGGAGTTGTTGTTGTTAGGTGTCATCAAGTCAAGTACAGCTCACAACAGCCCTATGAACAACGGATCAGAAACCTGTCCTACCCTGAGCCATCACCACAATCTTCAACACCCTCGAGCCCATTGCTACAGTCACTGTGTCAATCCTCCCAGGTGAAGGACCTCATCTTTCACTAGCCCTCCACCTTTCCAAGCATGTTCCTCTCCAAAGAGTAACTTCTAGAAATAAGCCCAAAGTATATGAGACAGAACTTTATCATCTTTGCCTCCAAGGAGAACTCTGGCTGAACCTTCTCCAAGACATTTATGTGTGTTCTTTTGGCAGCCCATGGGATATTCAGCACTCTTTCCAACACCGTAATTCAAAGGCATCAATTCTTCTTCTGTCATCCTTATTCACTGTCCAGCTCTCAGATGTACAGCAAGTGACTGAGACAACCATGGCCTGAATCAGATGGACTGTAGTCCTCAAACTGACACCATAGCTCCTCAATAATCTGGAGATGCCCTTGACTATGGACTTCCCATTTTCAACACACCTGATCCCTGACTGCTGGTACCAAGTGCATTCATTGTGGATCCCACTCCTGACCTGCCAACCTCTGAGATCTCCAGTGGCTCACTGTGTTAAATGCTTGTTTGCTAACCCACAGATCAGTGGTTCAGTCCATGCTAGATAGAGACCCGGGTTCAATTCCCAGCCAAAGCATCTCATGCCGACACCACCCATCTGTCAGTGGAGGCTTGCATATTACACTATGCTACCAAACGGGTTTCAGCAGAGTTTGCAGGCTAAAACAGACTAGGAGCAAAGGCCTGGTGAACTTTAGATAAACTCAGCCACGAAAGGGACTCTGGCTCTCAACGACGGTCTACTGTAGCCCACTTGGGAAGGGGGCAGGACTGGGCGGGGTGTTGGATTTTGGTGCATGTGTTGCTATGAATCACGGCCAGACTCAACAGCAGTTAACAACAAAATAAAGCATATATCTGAAGGAGTTTTGGTGGTGGAGCAGTTAAGGTGCTCGACTGCTAACTGGAAGGTCAGAAGTTTAAGCCCCCCAGCCCCATATGCCAATGATGAGGCAATCTGCTTCTGTAAACCTCACAGCCTTGGAAACCTTAGGGGGCAGTTCTACCTGGTCCTAAAGGGCCCCTGGGAGAGGTGAGCTTGATTTGAGTCATCCTGAAGCTGAAATACATGAAATATTAAATCATACACACACTCACTTTCTCCTCCTTTGTGGGCCGTATTATATGACTCACTGGCCAGGGCAGGGCCTGGTTTGGAGTCGATAGGCTGTGATGTTTGTTTAATGGATGAATGAAATATTCAGATCAAACGGGGGTTCCCAGGAGACACAACAATGCTATCCTCGCTGTCACATGGTCCCTAAATATTCCACACTTAATGCGCACTTCTCAGACGGAGGAAGACGGTGGAGGGTTGAGCTGATGGCATTTCGGGCTGCTATGTGACAAGGGCTTGCTCCTTTGGGTTTGTGGCGTGTGCGTGTGTGTGTGTTCTCACCAAGTTGTGTGGTGGAAACAACGGGTTCTGACTCAAATGGGTGGGTGGATTTGGGGCTGGGGTTGGGGGGTTCCATGTCTGAGTGAGGCAGGTAAGGGGATTGGTGCCAGTCCAGGTAAGAATGCAGAGATCTTCACGAGGTCTGGGGGTGGGGCTCCTCCACCTGAAGGAACCTTAGACTCTACAGAATGTTACCAGCCCTCCCAGTCATTCACCCCACCTGCACTCCACAGGTGAAATTTATGGTGACTTTAAAAAGAAAAAACAAAAAAACCCCAAGAGATTGCGGATGAGGACAGGAAGGGGCTGGGGAGGGGGTGCTTTATTGACTTCCCCTTAATTGCTGTAATTAAAAACACGTAAAGAATCTTTTTTAAACGACTTTGCCATTATCATTAGCTGTTGGCACAGCTGCCTTTTTAATTCCTCGTTAGAACCCCATTCACAGTGTCTGTTTGGGGAGGGGGCCTGGGAGAAGCAGGTCAGGGGTGAGGCCTGAGGGGGCCCCCCGCTCTCTGGCAAGGGCAGCAGCCATCAGAAAGCTGGGTGCCTGGAGTCCCACCACCCAAACTTCCAGCACTGGGGGGACAGCCACAGCCAAGAAGGAGGGAGGGATGTGGGGCAAGTGGGCTGTACTGTCCTCGGAATTGTGTGTGTGGTTTGTAGGGTAGGAGGCACAAGGCGAGGGGAGCTGACAGTATAAAATTTAAGGAGATCACACTAAAAAAAAGAAAAGGAGATCACACTCATTTTGAGGAGGTAAGAGAAAGTTTAAGGGGTGCCTGAGAAAGTCACCCCTCAGAGTGTGCACTGGTGGGCCCCTGCCTGCCCTGGAAAGCAGAGGGGGCCCCTGCTTCAGTTAACAATGAGGTGCTAGTGGCCCTCCAAGAAGACAGCTGTCCACTCCCAAGTGTCCCTGGAGGCTGGCTGTGGTCTGACTGCGGGGAGCCACTGTTCTCCTGACAATCTCAAGCCCTCACTCCAAAAAACCCTTAAAAAGCTGCTCAACTCAGAGCTCCACTGGGTTTCTGAGTCTGTGAGTCTTTATGGGATACGATGGCCCATCTGCCTCCCTCCGAGAGGCTGGCGCCTTAGAACCTCTGACCTGCTGGTTAGCGGCCTGACGTGTTACAATTCTTGCATCCCTCTTTATACACGAGACACAGAGAAGTTAGTAACTTGTCCAAAGGTGCCCTGTTAGAAAGGGGTGACCGGAACCTGAGATTAAAGCTGTGAACCCTGGCTGTTCCCTGCTAGTGTCACAACAGCTAAAGAAGGCAGAAGACAAGCTGACTGTGGAAGCTTGGGGGTGTCCTCTGAGCCTCAGTTTCTCATCTGGAGCTGCCACTTCTGGACCTTGGGGATGTCCTCTGACTTGCTCGTGTATGAAGGAAATGCTTTATATACTAATAGAGGCAGTAAATAAACACCAGGGTGGAAATGCACTTTCACGACTACCCTCATTTACAGGGGAGAAAGGTGAGGCACAGTGAGGGGAGGAGACCTGCCCAGTGTCCTCAGCTAGTCAGTGCCTTGGCTTGGGCTGACCCCTGCCAGTTTTGCACGGCAGTGGAGGCCTTGGAGGACAGAGGGGCCTGGGCGCTCTGTGGGTGTGCACCTCTGCTGGGTGCTGCAGACAGGAGGGGTATCCTCCCCGTCGGGGTCATCCTGGTGCAGATAACCACCTGCCCACCAGGTCATCTGGAAGAGGAGTACTCCAGACCACCAGTCCCTCTGATGCATATAAATCCAGACCCCAGAGGGCCATCACTACGTTCCTCTTCCCATCACCTTATTTTTATTATTCTTGCTCTCAAGTGGCTTAGCGGTGAGGGCACCGTTTCAGCATCCTGCAGTCACAGGTTCAAATACTGCTCTGCTACAGCTTCGCAGTGAGGTGGGCATGCTGTACAACCATGCCGAGCCTCAGTTTCCCTGTCTGTAACACTGAGGTGGGCAGGCTGGCTCTGTTGGTTGTGATGGGCACTGAGCTCATAGGTGTGCGGTCCCCGTGCTGAAGTGTAGCAAAGTGTGTTGTCTGGTTGAAATGGTTCTCCAGGTCTCACTCAGACCTCCCAGAAGGCAGGTGGGGAGGGGAACTGGGCAGCGTGTCCCTCAACTTCTAGGCCGAGGGATGCTGAGGGACGAGAAGGGTTTGCTGAGCATGGCTGTGGCTTCTAGGCCCAGCTAGGGTGGACCCCTCATCGTATCTTGCCATCACGGTCAAGCAGGGCTTTTGTGATGTTTCAACAGCTTGTTGGGGTGAGATGGTATGTCAGGGGGCACCAGGACCCTGTGGGGTTCCCTCAACTCCTAATGGTGGGACCTACAAGGCTACCGGCAGGTTTCTGCATCTAACACATGAAAACGGGAATTTGAAGACTTGCAAAGTTCTCTGTGGTTAACCAGGCAGCAGCAGGTGGTCGGGAAGGGGCTCACCTGGGTCTTGCCACCTCTGTTAATCCTTCAGACCCTTAAATCATCCTCGTCCTTTTACAGACCCCACATTAGCACGACTTAGCAACAGCATCATACAATGTGCTGGGGATGCAGTCACTAAGGTGGTGTGACCATGTCAGCATCCCCAGAAGCCCCGGTGTCACGTGCATGCTTCCCAGTAGTGCAATTTGAGAAGCAAAAGGGTCCGGGTGTGAGGGCGGCAGAGGGGTGGTGCAGGGGAGGTGAGGGGTGCCCAGCTCACGGTTCTGCATTCGTTCGGATAGTCTTTATCAGAGACCAGTCTACTGTGTGGCGTGTTCCAGACAGAATGGGGGAAAAAAGGGTAGAACAAAGTTCCTGTTCTTGAAAAATACCCATACAAATTGGTCTAGCTGAGACCCCAGGACCCCCCGCGACCACCACCTCAAGACGCTCTTTAAACTTTGGCCTGGAACTACCTTGACATTGCCTTTGAATGAAGTAGCCAAAGCCAACAATTACCCCAAGTAAAGCTAAGAAGGTAAGGCGACAGGGAAACTAGATTACTGGAAACGGAACAAGCAGGACACAAGTCTAGCGAATGCTGACACGTGGTGAAAATGTAACATCACCCAACAATTCCTGTGGAATGTCAAAGGGGACCTGTGTAAACTTTCCCAAAAACCCAATAAAACATATTACACACACACACGCGCGCGCGCGCACAGTCTTTCGTAGCATAGTGGGTTATGTGTTGGACTGCTAATCGAAAGGTCCACCAGCCATTCCATGGACTGAGGATGAATCAGTTTAACCCCAGGAACCCAACGGTGGGTTGCTAAAAGCCGTAACTGACTGGAGACAGTGGGCTTGGTATAGATATGTAAGTGTGTGTATCTTTATCTTTATCTAAATGTATGGTGTTGTTGTTAAGTGCTGTCAAGTCATAGGCGACTCATAGCGACCTTATGAATGAAAGACCTAACACTTGTATAACTTTCATCGTTTCTCCAGGTTCATAGAGTTTCCAGAGGCAAGCTATTACAGAAGTGGATGCCACTCCTGCTTCCAAGCTTGTTTTAATTGGGTGTTCCACCAAACATTGTCCACCACGGGTAACCATTCTCGCATTTGACACATCAGTGTCTCAGTGTTCATCTTCACAGCCGCCATGAGTTACCTCCGTACAGCAAGTGAACTATGTATAGACTATTTGAATATGCATATATGTTGTTGTTATGAACCGTCGCATCAAAACCGACTCATGGCTGACCCGCCAGTGGTTTTTCAGAGGCAATAAATTGCACAGAAGGAGATTTTCCATCTCTTTATCTCTTTCCCACGCAGCAACTGGTGGATTTGAACCCCTGTGCCTGTGGGTTGGCTATGCAGCTCTGTGCGCACTAGCCCACCGAGTTCCCTTACACACACACACACACACACACACACACACACACACACACACACACAGTTTTTCACCACAACAATGGCGTGAGGGCCACCGTGTGCTGGAGCTCAGGTGCCAGTGGGCCAGGTTTGGCCTTGGCTGTGCGTGGACATCTGTCATCTCAATGAAGGCAGGTGCCCGGCCAGGCCAGGAGGCGGTGGGAGTGGACACACTGTGTGGATGGATGGCTCTGACCTGGTGAGTCCACCCTGGCCCTCCCCAGCCTGGTAGGACTCCACACCGCCAAAACGCGGCTCCATCTGTGCCCACAGCCGCCCGCCATCCATCATTTCAATCCCGGCTTTCCTGCTCCATGGAGAACAGCGAGCTGCCTTTAGTCCTGATTTATGGGGACAATTTGTCCTCCACTTTTGATTACGGCTGTTTTCCATAATTATTACAAACACTCTCTGCCTCACTTGAGGTTTTCTTTTAGCTCTTTATCCTCAACTTCTTTCTGTGGAGCCAGCTCCCTGGTGCTAAATGAGAGGCTAGACTGCAGGTTCTGGAGGAGAGAGGCCTCTGGTTGTCAATTTCAGGGTTCGCCATGGCTTCCCACACTCTCATGTCCTGAGATACTATTTTAGACTCCCTCAAAAGCACCCCAAGAAGGGATCACACATAATGAACCCTACTTCTCACACAGAGCAGATATTTTATGATGGGGGCAGGAAGGAGGTATTGGAGCCAGGGGGGGGGTACTGATGGGTATCTGGGGCCCTGGTCTTTGAGACTTGGGTTCTCTAAAGCTGCCCAGCCCCTCTGAGGGAACCTTTTGGGGTCTCGGGAGATGGATGTTCACTCTATGACTCAGTGAGGACTCATCATTTTACCTCTGGCCCCTTCCTCTTGGGGACCTGACTTGTCACTTTCTCTGAGTTACGGTACCACCAGGAGACGTTTCCCAAGGTCCCTGAAGACCAGGGCCCCCGTGCTGTAACTGCTTCAGTGCTGAGCCCATTGGAGGATGGGAACGTTGAGGACATGGGGCCCTGGGATGTTTCTAAGCAGAGTGTTGCCGCAATAGCTGGCCATTAGGGAATCCCCAAGTGTAGGGAGGACCCCAGAGCAGGTAGGCCCCTTGAAGAAACAAAGTGGCTGGTTCCACTCAAAGAACACTGAGCTCAGAGCCAGAGGGCATGGGTGTCACTGATTGTGCAATGACCTTGGACTCATCAACTGTAAAAGGAGCGTGGCCAGTGGGCGAGAGCCAGCGGGCTGCCGAGATACTCACAGGCCACCTGGACCTCAGTCTGCCGCTGCAGCAGGGCGCCCATCCTGTTCCGGACGATGCAGCGGTAAAAGCCGGCGTGCGTGCGGTCCAGGCTGGTGATCATGTATCTGTGGGCAGAAGAGACAGCCGTGAGTTTGTGGAAGGGATGCAGGAGGGGGACAGACAGAGGTCCATCATTATGTCACCTGCTTTCAGGATGGACAGCACCAGGGACCATGGCGTGGAGTTCCAGAAAGGCCTTTACCCTAGAAGGATCCCCTGAAGGCGGGGAGGCCTTCGCCCACCCTGGGAAGGCGCTGTGTCTGAGCTCCCCAGGCCAGGCTGTGCCAGGTTCACTGGGGGCTGCTGCCCACCCTGCCCACGACGTGGCCACACCATCAGCTGCCACGCTGACTGTACTCACACGCTTCTTCATCTCACACAGAAGCTCCCAGACTAGGGAGACGATGGATCAGTAAAACGTGAAAGAATGGGGACCGACAGAAGATGGTCAGATTTTTATTTTTTCTCATCCAAGATCATTAAAATCAACCAAGCAAAAAAAGAGAAAGAGGAGAAACAATTCCGAAAGTGCCAGAGAGAAAAATAAACAGCAATAATCCGCACGACCCTTCGGTAGAGCGTTCTGCACCCACAGGAGGCAGCTCAGGCGTAGCTTCAAGACGTCGCCAGATCTGAAACTTAAATACATGAAGAGCCGGCTATGCTAGTCTCACTTTTCCCCTCATTTTAGATGAACAAGTGACAATATTGCCAGAAGCCAGCATCTGAGAGGCTGAGATTAAATCTGTACAGTAATTTACGAAGTCCCTGGGTGGCACAAACTGTGCTCTATTATGAACAGGAACACTGGGAGTTCAAATCCTCCGGCTGGTAGCATGGAAGAAAGGCCTGGTTATCTGCGCCCATGAAGATCAGTCACGAAAACTCCATGGAGCAATCCTACTCTTAAGTGCGCATGGTCCCTACAAATCCTAATTTGCCGCATGACAACAGGCTTGGCTTTAATCCGAGGGAGCTGCTGGTTTTCTTTTAATTCTGTTTTGGGGGGGAGGAAATGGAGGTTCTGAGAGATCCTATCAGGCAGCCTGGGGTTTCAAGAGGAGTAAGAGGTTCAACCAGAGGCTGTAGGCTGCCCAGCAGTGTAGCCCCAAGATCCAAGCTGGAGTTCTGCTGCCCCTCCAGGGGATGCGCTCCCCCCAGCTTCACAAGATGCGTGTGCCAAGCGTGTACAGCATTTCCCAGAATCCTCTGGCTGCCGGAGCCCTTATCTCTGTCACCGGCTGCAGCTCTTATCTGTCCAGTGCACCGGTGCAGAGAGTGGAGATGGAGAGCAGCAGGTCCCCCTGCTCTGGAAATTTCCTTTCCCACACCCCATCTTTGACTCCGACACCCATCTCCTCCACCCCTCCCTCCATCCATCCCAAGGAGGGACAGTTTGGGGAGACTGGTTTGAGTCTCCGAAGCAGCGGTATGGTGACCAGAGAGTGGAGATGGAAGGAGCTGGGGCTGACAAACCCTCTACTCTTAGAAATGGGATCTGGTATGAAAATGCACAGGAGAGAGGACAGAGACAGAAACGGCCAATGAACTCATGAGAAGGTGCTCACCCTCGGTGCCAGCGATGGATTAGCCGGCAAGCAGGATACACCCCGGCTTCCAGCGAGCGAGGCACACGCCGGCTGGATCACACTCACCTACTGATCTGTAGTGCACAGCCTCGCAGGAGTTCCACGACATCCAAACCTGCTCTGTCCCTATCTATGTATAACTGTCCTTCCTACCCACCCAGCCATCTAGTAATCAATCAATCCATCGAGTGTCTGACTAGTTATCTAGCTGGCTTTCAAATTTATCAATTCTATTTATTTCTCTATCACTCAGTTAAGTTAGCTAACTAGCTATCAAATCCATCAATTCTATCTATCAATCCATTATCTATCTATCCATCTATCCATCCATCTATTAACTATCACTTATCTAACGTATATCTATCTATCTATCTATCTATCTATCTATCTATCTATCTATCTATCTATCTCTATCATCTATTATCTAACATCTATCATCTATTCTCTAACATCTATCATCTATTATCTAACATCTAACATATATCATCTATCTATCTATCACCTACCTACCTACCTACCTATTATCTTCTATCTATCTATCTATCTATCTATCTATCTATCATCTAACATCTATTGATCTAGCTACCTACCTACCTACCTACCTACCTACCTACCTACCTACCTACCTATTATCTATCTATCTATCTTCCCACTAGTTAGCTAGCTAGCTCTCATATTTATCACCTATCATCCAGCTTGTTAGCATAGGTTTCAATCCTATCTATATTTATTTCTCTGACTATAATGGAAATAAATACACACGATTCCAAAACCAACAAGGAGGCGGTTGAGGGAAGGAGCACACAGCTAAGCCTCTCCTGTCTCAAGCTGTGCTCTAGAAATTAGTCAGTAAGCACGATTAAGCATGTGCATACCTTGCTTCTTGGGCAATCACTCCATCCCTGGCTGTGTCCCCATGAAAGAAATCCTAATCAAATCAGAGCCAAGACACAGTACCATGTGTCAGACTGCCAGAGGTGTCCAGTGTGATGGGATCCAGGGTTGGCAAGAGTGAGTGGGACGAGAAGGCACACCGTGGGGTCTATAGGTAGAGGCATAAACGGATCTAGACTTTGGAGCAGAATCTTTCAGGCTTAAACTATGCATGCCCTTTGACCCAGAATGGGCACTCCTGGGAGCTGGCCTTTTGGAGATGCTCGCAAAAATGTAACACAGAATATGCATGGGAGGGTCTCCGTAGCACTGCTTGTACTAGAGAACTAATAAACAAGCAGGCACGGGAGCAACTTACACGTCCATCAAAAAGGAGCTGATCAATACATGCTTCTGCAGCTGCAGAAGGCACCAGAACACCTGTGAAGGCTCAAATGGAAGATCTCTGAGATAATGGAAAGAAAGTCAAGGTCAGAGAGGGGTCATGTCCATAAAAACAGGGGGTGAGGAAAGGCCACCCGCTTCACAGCTGATCGTCAGGGCAAGGAGAGCACACGCTGGGTGCGGCTGTGGCTAGCTGCCAGTGCGCTGGCCCTGGACGCCTCGCCACACCACACACACAGACAGCAAGGGCTGCCATGCCTTCACCATCACCACGGCCAACGGCAAATCAGACCACTGCCAAAGGCGTTGCACTGGCTGCATTTCAGAAGTAGATCTCCAGGCCTTTCTTCCTTGTTGTTGTTGTTGTTATGTGCCGTCGAGTTGTTTGCGACTCATAGCGACCCTATGTACAACAGCCCTAAATCCTGCTCTATCCTGTGCCAATCTCATTGTCTCTGACAGACCCATCCCGATTACCCCAGTCAC
>NW_006399798.1:8495833-8498140 GCF_000299155.1 Elephantulus edwardii | reverse complement strand
AGGGAATGGCAAAGGACACGCTGACAAAGGAGATTAATCAGAACTGGCTTTGACAAGCACTGTGGCAATGGGACAATTAAAACAGACTCTCAAGGAACATTCAACTTGAATCCTTCTGGTCATATGGAGATCTTTGAAAGTATTTCTTTGAGTTTATTGTGTGTAATTTGTTTTATTTGTTTGTGTATAAAGAATGCTCATCTAGATGATAACATAATTATAATAAAAATAAAAGGGGGGAAATATGGGAAGCCAATAGTAAATATTTGGAATGAACCGAATGCTATTTAAAAAAAAAAAGAGAGAAAAAAAATAATGAAACAGGCCACAAATTGTTAGCTTAATGTTTAGGACTGTGCCAACGGGCCCATAAAGGTAATTTGCATTTATTGCCAAAAAAAAAAGAGAGAAAAGGAATAAATGAATGATACAATAATGGGGGAAATGAAACAGAAAATGAAACCATAGGTGAAGGCGCACACACACATGTACGTGGTGGGTGAGCTGCAGATTCTTCCAAGCTGGTGCCTCAAGAACGTGCCATCTCCCTTTTGGGAAAAGCACCAGGGCTGGGAGGGAGGGGAAATTTTACTTTTCAATTTTATGTCTTTCTACACCATTAGAATTTTCTTTATCATGTGCATATATTGCTTTTATTTTTAAAATAAAACTAAAAAAAATGCACTTTGTGTGTATAATTTAAGTATACAATATAAAAAAAGGCACCAGGGACTCATTGGATCTGGATTTGTTTGCTGATGTGAGTGATGGATGGTGAGATGGAAACTTTAATAAAAGGAGAATCTGGCACAAGTCTCCATCGGAGTCAGGCAGGAGCCCCAGGCCACCGGGGGCTACAACCTGGCCCCTCCCTTATACATCTGTCAAGGAAAGGGGGTTCCAGCCCCTCGAGGTCCTGTTGGTTGGGCTGACCCTGCTGTTCCTCCTGCTTCCCTCTCTCTGGGCGTCACTTTCTCTGATGCTCCCTGCCTGGGAGACCTATTTCTAGCCAGTGACATTATTTAAAGAAAGAGGTTCGCCCACTGCCTTTCCGGCTTGGGAAACCCTCTCAACTCCACCCACATTGCAGCTCTCCTGCCGGCCGCCCAGGCAGAGGGGAGGCAGCTGGCCAGCGGCTCCTTCTCAAATCCAGTGCTGCAGCTTCCCTGATGGTGACAGGAACCCCTCTCATTATCCACAGCACCCCTCCTCCCGCGCTGACAGCACATTCAGCTGTGGAGCCCCACCCACCTGTGGCAGCCAGCCTGGCTGAGGAGGTGGGGGCATGGAGGAAAGGGGGTATGGAGGGTGGCCTCTCGTTAGACCTTCCCTCAAGGAGTGTGGTGTTGGGGGATGCATGGGGGTCCCCAGGCAGGGGGACCTAGGCCAGACATTTGCTTCAATTCTTTATTAGACAGAAGATCCAGGAACATTACTTAGACTTCCCAAGCCTCAGTTTCCCCATCTGCAAAATGGGGGTTGCACTGGCTTATCTTTGGTGTGAGGATGATGAGAAGCTCTACCTGGGCAGGTAGAGGTGCTGCACAATGAGAAAGGTGGCACCTGCATCACTGGGAAGAGAGAGGGGGATGCAGGGAGGAGGACCAGGAGCAGACAGCAGGAAGGGGTAGGGTCCCAGGTGCACATCCATCCGAGGAACACTGACGGCCCTTCCTGGCAAGCTCCTGGGCTTTTCCACACGCTGACCCGCCCTCTTCCTCACCTGGTGCTTCTCGCCTACTGAGGGGCTGGATCTCGGGGTCCCTTAATGCCAGACGACAGCATTCTCTCATCCCGCCTCCCCAGGGACACTGGGAACTGCAAGCCAATAACAGGTTCTCATCCAAAGGCCATTCTCGTTGGCTGCTGAACACCTCATGACCCTCTCCTCACCAACCCTCAGGTCACCTCTGATTGCCTCCTTGGGGAGGGAGGGGACTTAAACCTACAGGAAGAGCAAGTTGGACTCAGCCTCTTCTTGGTTGATTCGTGACCTCTTGTCCATCCAACCGTGAAGGGTCACAAAGGCATGTCCTCTAGGGTTGGTACACATCTGGACTCACCCACCTTCATCCACGTATCTGCCCACCTGACCAACCATCTAGTTACCTAGTTAGCTAGATATCCTCTAACGATATCCATCCATCCATCCATCCATCCATCCATCATCCATCCATCATCTATCCATCCTTCATCCATCCATCCTTCATCCATCCTTCATCCATCCATCCATCCATCCATCCATCCATCCATCCATCCATCCTTCATCCATCCATCCATCCATCCATCCATCCATCCATCCTTCAT
>NW_006399798.1:8482774-8495733 GCF_000299155.1 Elephantulus edwardii | reverse complement strand
CATCCATCCATCCATCCATCCATCCATCCATCCATCCATCCATCCAGTTAGATATCTTCTATCACATTGATCAATTCTATGTATTTACTTAAATATACTGTCTCTTATCTATCCATCACTTTATGATCTAGTTAGCTAAGTTCTTCCAGCTCTATCTATCTATCTATCTATCTATCTATCTATCTATCTATCTATCTATCTATCCATCCATCCACCTACCTACCTACGTATCAATCTATTTCTCTCCCTTCCCCTCTCTATCCTAGCACGTTCTCTCTGTCTCCCACCTGATTCCAAATTCAGTGAATAAGAAAAGGCACACGGGGAACATCTCCCCACAGCTGCTGCCTGCTGTTCTGTCATCCTAGCCCCACTCGGGCATGGAGGAAACGACTGTTAGTAGTTTCTGAAGTAACTTTTCTGAATTCCTTTATACAAATGCAAGCAAAACCAATTTATACCCCCTCCCATCTTTAACCTGAGACACAGCCTGCTCTCTGGCCTGTTCTCCGTGCTCTGTGCATGAAACATCATGTGGAGATCTTTCCATAGCTGCACAGATGGCCTCCGCATCCCTTCCGACAGTCACAGGGCACTGAGGAAACTTTCTGATGGAGCAAGCTTGGGTTCCTTCCCACGAGGTGGTCCAAGGGAGCCACAGTGGACTGATGGTGTCAGGGACAGGGAATAAAGAGTGGCCAGAAAAGATCCTTGGTACCAGCAGTCAGGAGATCTAGAGATGCATTGCACTGGGAAAGCCTACAGTCAGAGACCTCTCCAAAATGCTGAAGAGCAATGACGTCAGTCTGAAGACCAGAGAGCATCTGATTCACACCATGATCTTTTCAATCATTTGCTATGCATTTGAGAGGTGGACATGGAACAGGCATGAGAGAAGAACTGATGCCTTTATTTGTGGTGGAGAAAAGTATTGAACGTCACACGGACGGTCAAAAGACCAAACAGGTATGTCCGGGAGAAAATGCAGCCAGAATGCTCCTTGGAGGCAAAGATGGGTGAAGCGTCATTTCTCAAATACTTTGGGCACGTTGCTAGGAGAAGCTGTTCCCTGGAGGAGGGTCAGTGAAAGAACCTCAACAAGCTAGACAGGTAACAGCCTGTGGGATCAAGTGTGCCAGAGATGGTAAGGGCAGCACAGGATAGGGCAGGATTCGGGTCTGTGGGTCACAGGGTCGCTATGAGTCACACTCGACCCAATGACACCTAACAACAACAACAACAACAAGGAAGACCCACTAAGAGTCCACACCTCCTCCTCTCTCTGACCACAGCTTGTTCTGATGTTAACCTGACACGGCTGTCGCCTGTCCTAGATGAAGGGATGGACTTGGGTACAGGTCTCAGGACAGCGACAGTGCGGAGAGGAGCCAAGACAGGTAATTGGATTTTCAGAGACAAGAGACAAGCAGGGGAGAAAATCAGTGCCTAACAAATGTGGCATCTCCCCAGCAGGCAGGGGAAGCCAGGCCAGGATGCCCTTTTTGGTTCGAGTCCTTGAGTGTCACAGTTGATATTTAAAATGATTCTTACTCACATTAAATAAGATATTTCAATTCCATGAAGCTGTCAGGGGCTGATGCGGACACCAGAAATAATAGGCACACTCTCCTTGTATTGTCCTCGTTAATAAATCAGACGGCTGCAGAGGCACGCGGCGAGGCTCACACGGAGGAAGGGACGTGTGCACACACATGCAACACACAGGCACAGCCGGACACGCACATGCACGCGCAAGCACATCTGGGCACACGCCTACACACTCCGAAACACGTGTGCACACACCCCTGGCACACCCACATGCATACGCTAGTGCCCAGTCATAGACATTTACACACCCAAGCTCACACTTCTGTATAAACACAACATATACATAAGGATACACGCTCGCCCATGAATGCATCTGCCTCCTGGGCACACACATGTGACTTCTCAAGTACACACATAAAGCAGTGCACTCACACCTGTGCACACAGTACCCACTCAAGCACACACACATACACACACACACGTATTCATGTAGCTACACAGTCACAAACACACGGGCCAAATCAAGCACCTAAACCCTTGTATACTCACGCACATACTCAGGCGCACATGCAAAACTCTTCAGCGTGGACGCTTACCGCAGACACGTGCACCTGAGGGCACCCGGGCTCACACGTGCCTTAAGACACAGACACAGGCATTCTTGGGCTTCCTCACGGGATGCCCATGAGAAGCCAGTATTCACACAGAGACACGCACTCTAGTCCCTGGACCACGCCGTCTGGTCCAGGTGGCCTGTGGTGCGCGAGTTTCTGGGATGCTGTTACCCTTGGTTAAAGCCAGGGCTTTCCATCTCCAGATGCTCATAAGAGCGCGCGCGCGCGTGTGTGTGTGTGTGTGTGTGTGTGAAGAGGGACAGGAAAAATTGAGGCTTGAGGTTCAACACTCTGGTGCCTGCCCCTCCCTCCTCCGTTAGAGTGGCAAGGTCACCTTGGGTCACTTCTCCTGGCTGACAAGAGACACCTACAACAAGAAGTAGGTTCAAGCAGACAGATGAGGCCTGTCAGCTGGGACTCAAGCCCCTGTATCCTCCCCTCCCCTGCGTGTCTGAGCCCACCCCAGCTTCCAGTGCTCTCCAGACTCAAGTAGTTGGTGTCCCCTTTCCTGAATTGCGCTGTACTCAAGGGAGAAGACCGCCAGTACCACGCCAGAGGTCCGCGCATCAGGCTGTATCCCTGCCCGTGTGTCCTCAGACACCGTGGACACACCACGGCCATTCCTGCAGCAGGGAGACTCAGAGGACAGAGCTAAAGACAGGATACCAGGGTGGAGGCAGGTGAGAAACAGACACCATGAGGGGGCCTTGCTTTGGCAAACATCCTTCGGAAAAGAAAGCCCGAGTCCATCCTGGGTGATTCAAAGGAGAAAAGACAGGCACCAGGTAATTAACAATAATTTTTATACACCGCCTCCTCACTTATCGACTATCTCATTATCTGACATTTTGCATTTACGACAACAGTAAAAAAACTACTGACTACTTTGTGCATTAACGACTTACATCTGGCAGTAACGGCCACTGAGGAGGGAGGTGAGAGTGGCACCGGCTGTTGCTGGTGTGTGTGGTTAAGTATCGGCATGGCTGAGCCACGATTCTCTGTGCTTTGGCAGTTCCACGAGTTATGTAATGATGTAATTTGGAATTTGTGTAACGTGTAGTTTGGCAGGGGGTAAGGATACGTTCATTTTCCGTTTTGCAATCTGACATGGTCATCCTCCATAGATTTTTGCACAACAATCTCATCTTTGGAACGTAACCAGGTAAGAAGTGGGTGAATTATGACTATAGATTTATATATTATCCCATAATAATTAATGCATTGTAAAATTAATATAATTTCTATTTCAGAAATGCTGCTGTTCTGAGGGCTTTGCACATACCAACATATTTCATCCTCACTTGTAACAGAAACATCTGTTTGCAGAGAAGAAAACGCAGGCTCAGATATGCTGAGAATTTGCCCAGGTCAGCTAAAAAGTACAATGGGATAGTTCACACAGAGATAAGACGAGGGTTAGCTGGATAGTATCCAACAGCTTGGGTCTCTCATTCTTTGAGGGTTTGTGTTAAGAAAGGGCAGTTTTAGGGAGCCCTGGTGGCAAGAAGCTGCACTGCAATCTCAGAGGTACGCGGTTCAAATCCACCAGATGCTCTGCTGGAGAGGGAGGAGCAATCTCCTGTACCAGTCAGATCCGATTTGACTGTACACGCACAAAAAAAAAAAAAAGAAAGAAAGAAAGGGCAGTTTTGACTTCTACATCTTTCTTCTAAAGAGCAAGGATGTCAGTTTACAGACTAAGGTGCACCTGCCCTAACCCGTGATTATTTTCAATTGCTTCATATGCAGGTGGAAATGAGATACCGAATAAGGAAGACTTAGGAAGCCTTGCTGGTTGAATCGTGGCATCCCAGGGACTGTCAAAAGGACAAATAAATCCATCTTGGAGGAAGTGCACTTGTCACCAGAGTGCTTCTGAGGGGGGAGGATGGCAAAACGTCATCTCACATCCTTCAGGCGTGCCGTGAGGAGGGGCCGGTCCTCGGAAAAAGACACCGCGCTGGAAAGGTGGAGGGTCAGCAAAAGAGAAGACAATCCTTAGGGAGACGGGCTGACACAGAGACTGCAGGAACGGGTCAGAGCATGGCTAGGCTGTCAGGATGACGCAGGATCCGGCTGGGCTTCCATCAGGGCTGCCCTGAGTCATAAACAGCTTGACAACACCCAACCACCACCACCCCCACCACAACAACGTTATTTCCTCTCAGAGACAAGAGGTGAGGGAAGGAGATAACAGCGATTTCTGAGGACATGCTAAGGATGGGACCAGAGCACTTTACCGAACGCTGTTGCTAAGTACTGCCAGTCTGGTTGGGGCAGAGACCCAGGAAGGATTTTCTATCACTTAGGAAAACCCTTCTGTGCATCTGTGGATGATGGAAAGGAAAGTGCAGGCGTAGGAGGAATTGAGGCAAGCAGGGCTGAGCTTTGCTGTGTAGTAAAGTTGGAGGGGTGCTGAGGTCTGTCTCTGGCAGCCCCAAGGATGCTGAACTCACGGGGGTGGGGGGTAAAAGGAGGTGGGGCGGGGGAGACACAGAGAGGCTGTCTACAGGAAGTAGATGGAGACCTGCAAATTGGGGCTGCCTGGGGGACGATGTCAGGAGGGTGCACCCTGCGGCGAGGCTCGACAGTGCAATTCCAGAGCCGTGATTTCCGCCCTTCTATTTTAGGCTGTTTCCATCCCACACTGCAATTCCCCATGTCCATTTCAGTGAGGATCTGAGACACGCACTCACAGCTCTGTGGACGGTGCTGTGGGGGTGGAGGGAGGGGATGCATGCCTTTGCTGGGGATGGGGTGCAGGAGACAGATACTGGGGGGACCGGTGCTGAGAGAGGAAGCAGCATCAATTTGGATCCCAGGAGATGCACAGAGGAAGCGGGTGACCTCAGGGGAGGTGAGCACAGTGGATGAACTCCTTGGAAGGCCGTGGAGGGGCCAGGCCTTGTGACTGCAGAGAGGAAAGACATGTGGGTGGCAGATGACCCAGCAGACCTCAGAGGCGGGAGGACTTGGGTGCCATGGGTCTCCCACCACCTGGAGGACTAAAAGTGGGTGAGTTGGTAACTACGGTGGACAGAAGGGTCTAACGAGGAAATGGGGCAGAAGAGCGATACTATTTTGTAAATGGCAGGTCCATCCATTCACTCATTCCCATCTACAACACACACAGCCAAGCACAGAACTGAGTCTACTTCTTCCCAGAGCAGGTGAAGGATGGGGGTGCAGGAACAGCCAGGACCTGCAAATGTGTGGAGCAGCACACAGGGAATAGCTGGACACTGGAGGGGAGGGGGGGATCCTGGAAGACTCTGCCTCCAGGGAGTGAAAACACCCCAGGGCTTGCTCTTCCCTTCGTCCTCCAACCCCACCAAACTTCTGGCAGTTTCTGATGGAACAGAGCCGTCCCCCGCTCTCCGCCTCCCCCGCAGCATCCCTCTCCTGGCTCTGCTGAGATGTCTCCCTGGGGCTTTCTCATTGATGAAAATTTACTTTAATGTCCTATTTACTTGCATGTCTCCTGGAGGCTGAGCCTGCTCCATCCTCCCACCCGTGCACACACGCCTTGCTCAGAACAGGGCAGGACGCACGGGAGGTACCCAGTCAGTCCTGTCCAGACGAGTGGAGGAAACTGAGAAACTGCACGCTGTCCCCAAGGATGCTCGTTCTAATCCCTGGAGTGAGGGACTGTGTCACCTCTTGCTAATGGGGCCCTGCAGATGTAAGTGAAGAATCTTGAGAAGGTAGAGTATTCTAGTTCTCTCACTGTAATCACAAAAGTCCCTTCCAAGGAAGGGAAGGCAAGGGGTCAACATCAGAAGGAGACATGAAGACAGAAGTGAAATCCTGCAAGGCCTCAAGCCAAGGCAGGTGGGCAGCCTCTGAGAGCTGGAACAGCAGAGGACAGAGTGGCCCCTAGAGCCTCCAGTCAACCCAACCCTCACAACACCTGATTATTTTTACTCCAAAGCCAACATAAGGATGAACAGTAATAGTAATAAGGATGCTATGAGGGAGCTCTCCAAAGTCCTGAAGAGCAATGATGCCAGTTTAAAGACTAAGCTGTGCCTGATTCAGGCCACAGACTTTCCAGTCATTTGCGACGAGTCTGAGAGGTGGGCAGTAAGGATAACAGAAGAGGCACTGATGCATTTGAGCTGTGATGTTGAAGAAGAGTAGTGACTATCCCATGTTGTTGTTGTGTGCTGTCGAGTTAGAACCAATTCATAGCTGACCTTCCAGCAGGTTTTAAGAGACTGTTATTCACACAGGAGGAGACTGCCCATCTTTCTCCTACTGAACAGCTGGTGGATTCAAACCACATGCTTTTGAAATTGCAGTGCAGGTTCTTCCACTAGGTCACCAGGGCTTCCTGGACAGCGAAAAGAACATACATGTCTAAGAGAGGGTGTAATCAGAGAGCTCCAGGGAGGCAAACATGATAGAGCTTCGTCTCACATACTTTGGGCATGTTGCTAGGAGAGGCTGTTCCTTGGAAAGGGACATTATGTTTGGAAAGGTGGAGGGTCAGCGAAGGAGAGGAAGACCCTCAACCAGATGGACTGTCACGGTGACAGCAGCAATGGGCTCAAGCGTGCTGGAGATGATGAGGACAGCCCAGGATAAGAAGAATTCAGAGCTGTTGTTCCTAAGGGTCGCTATGAACTCGACTCAACAGCACCTAACAACAACAAGGCCACCAGAGCTCTGTAATAGTAACGTCGTTGCTGCGAGCTGTTGAGTTGGAACTGACTCACAGCCGATTCTCTGTGGGTTATTATTACTGTATTTTTTTTATGAGATGAATTGCATTGGGATAGTCAGCTGTGAGGGACCTCTCCAGAGTACTGAAGAGTAACGACGTCAGGCTGAAGACTAAGGTGTGCCTGATCCAGGCTATAGTTTTTGCAGTTCCGTGCTAT
Organism: Elephantulus edwardii; assembly: GCF_000299155.1. Classification (NCBI taxonomy): domain Eukaryota; kingdom Metazoa; phylum Chordata; class Mammalia; order Macroscelidea; family Macroscelididae; genus Elephantulus; species Elephantulus edwardii. Next base: position 8,488,685 of record NW_006399798.1, on the reverse strand, counting down.
GCATTGGAGAGTTGGACAGTGACTAGAGATGACAGAGAATTGATGCCTTTGAGCTGCGGTGCTGGAGAAGAGTGTTGAATATACCATGGACTGCTAAGAGAACAAACAGGTTTGACCTAGAGAGGGTGAAGCCGGAATGCTCTTTGGAGTCAAGGATTCTGAAGCTTCATCTGACATACTCTGGGCATGTTGCAAGGAGGGACTGGTCCTTGGAGAGGGACATCATGTTTGGGAGAGGAGAGGGACAGCACAGGAGAAGACGACCCTTGATGAGATGGATTGATTCTGTGATCGGGGTGGTAGGAGTGTGTCGGAGACGGTGAGGTTGGCACAGGATAGAGCAGGATTTAGGGCTCTTGTACAGAGGGTCACTATTAGTTGCAGGCAACTTGATGGCACATAACAACAACAATAACAACATTATTACTGTATGTAATGATAATCTTATTGTAAACAACAAGGAAGAAAATACTTTTCCACGTTGGAAGCCAGTCATTTGGGTTCCTCTGTTACAGCAGCAACAGGAAACCAATGCAGTCAGGCTGACTCCAGCTTAGGCACTCTGGGGCGCAGTGGTGAAGCACCAGCCACTAGCTGAAAAGGTGATGGCTCCTGTCGACCCTGCAGCTCTGAGGGAGAGAGATCCGGTGATCTGCTCACGTGGGGACTGAAGCCGTGGAAACCCGATGGGGCAGCTCTGCAGGGTCACTGGGGTCAGAACACACTTGACAGCAACGGGGCTGGGGACAGGGCCAGGCCATCTCTCAGAGAAGAGGGGAGGGGTGAGCCATGGGTGGCGAAGAGAGGCTGGAGTTAACTGTCTGCAGACAGACCTACAAGGACCAGGCGTTTATCACGCTGAGCTGGGCTGTGTGCAGACCAGTCCGAGGGTCCTTCACAGATGGGACAACGCTTGGGGGCCTGTGGGCCCACCTAAGGGTCATGCATTTCAGAGAAGGAAGATAGACCTCAGAGCGTGTCCTGACTTGGTCTCTCTGACCTGAGAGTGGCCCCGAGCCGGGCACACACATTGATCCCTGCCCTGTGGTCAGTGGTGACGGCAGTGGTGTCATTGAGCTGTGGCTGCTGGTCCCAGAACAGCCTCTGGCTCGAGGTCAGCCAAAGTGGGACCTGTCAGCCCTGTAACTTCTCAGGCCAATTAACCACCACCACCGAACAAGGACAGGACTTCATTAAGCAGTGACTGGCCAGCCTGTAGCTTCCCACAGAAAGCTGGGCAAGAGACAGGAGGCAGGAGGGGGGAGCCAGAGGCCTGGAGGGGCGCTGAGGGGGCAGGGGTGCAGAGGGAGGGTTGGGTGGGGGCCTGGGCAGTCTCCTGGCCTGTAGGACTCACTACCAGGGACAGAAACAGGGGTGTCCCCCCCACTTTGTAGAGCATCAGGATACTCTCTGGGACACACACCTGAGCACATTCTCTGACCCCATCTCTCATTTGGCATGAGTTGGGGACAGGCCATCTCATTTGGTTGCTTGGCTCAGAACAGGGAGCCCTGGTACAGTGCATGACATGCAGGCTGCCAACTAAAAAGTCACCAGTTCGAATCCACCAGATGGTCCTTGGAAGACAGACTCTTGGTGGATTTATGGCCACGGAAACCTGGGGAGTTCCACTAAGAGCTGACATGAACTTGATGGCATGGGTGGGCTGGCTTAGAACAGGGGCCCTGGTGGCACTGTGGCAGCGGTGTTCAGCTGTTAAGTGAAAGGTCGGTGGTTTGAACCCACCAGGCACACGCTCTGCAGGAGATGACAAGGAGGTTTGTTCCTGAGAAGATTGCAGCTTTAGAAGCCCAGGTGCAGTTCTCTCGGTCTTGCCGGGTGGCGGGTGGGAATCAATAAGACACCAGTGGGTCTGGGTTTGGCTAAGATCAGCTGAACATGCTGCCCAAAACCACCAAGCTCAAAGGCTCTGAAGTGAGACTGGACTCCAGGCCCCCTTGCCTCCAAACGTGTCCCTACCCAGCTCTGCGCCCCTGAGATCTGTCCAGCTGGCTCTGGTCATGCTTTTGGTCCTGCTCTCCTCTCCTGCTGTGGGAAAATCCTACAGGGCTCCGTCCAGCCCTGCTGTGACCCAGGGACCATGCCTGAGACCCCAGGTGGGCCCTGCTGTGACCGTGACCCAGGGACCATGTCTGAGACCTGAGGTGGGCTCTGCTGTGACCGTGACCCAGGAACCATGCCTGAGACCCCAAGTGGGCTCTCCTCTGACCCAGGGACCATGCCCGAGGTCCCAGGTGGTCTCTGCTCTGACCCAGGGACCATGCTTGAGACCCCAGGTGGGCCCTGCTCTGACCCAGGGACCATGCCTGAGAACCCAGGTGGGCTCTCCTGTGACCCAGGGACCATGCCTGAGGCCCCAGGTGGGCTCTGCTCTGACCCAGGGACCATGCCTGAGGCCCCAGGTGGGCCCTGCTGTGACCGTGACCCAGGGACCATGCTTGAGACCCCAGGTGGGCTCTGCTCTGACCCAGGGACCATGCCTGAGGCCCCAGGTGGGCCCTGCTGTGACTGTGACCCAGGGACCATGCCTGAGGTCCCAGGTGGCTCGCCACTGCCTCTGTGACACAAGCAGTCAGATCCTTCTGCAAAGTGAGAAGGGACAAAGCTGTAGCATCTCATTAGCATGAGTGAAGAGACAGGCAAGATGCAGCCACACCAGGGAGCAGGGGGTTAAAACCAGGAAAGCTGCGGTTAGGATTCAAGAAAAGACAATCACAAAGAAGAAATCCTGAGGTTTGAGGGGGTGGCGCAGTTATTGTTTTTGAAAGAAGAAAAAAGAGAAAGTCAGATGAGAAGAGCGAGCCCCTCCCCTCCCTCGTCTGACAATCACACCTTGGAATTTTCTCCACTGCCCGTGGCCTTCCCTTCTGGCTGGGCCGGGGCCTCCTCAGAGCCTTCGTCCCAACTCCTGGCACCTGGCAGAAATTCGTTCTGACCTGTTCATGCTGGGCTGGGCCAGAAAGGAAATCAAAGGAAAACTCTGCACATACTTGTGTGCAAATCAGGCCCCAGGCAACCACATGGCTTACCCGGCTTCTCCAGGGTCCAGGGGGACACCCACCCTCTGCCCTGGAGGCTGGCCCATCTCCCAGAGACCCTGTAAGGCCGAGCAGACCGCCTGTAGGATTTTGTAGGTAAATCTAACAGAAGCGGCCTGCCAGCCACAGCTCTCTCCCATGGAGCCGAGGGTGTGGGGTCCATGGACCTGAGTCTTCTCAGTCACAGCGTCACTAGAGCGCCTCTAGAGGGACAGAGTGGCTTTCATGGCCTCTCAGACCTAGGGGTGGACAGAAACCCAAACCCAACTCAAATGAAACCAACCGCCCTCCGTGCCATCCTGACTCATGGCGATCCCTGTGGGTGACTTTAAGAACTGCTCTGTAGAGGGACGTCATGCTTGGGAGGGTGGAGGGACAGCGCAGGAGAGGAAGGCCCTCTATGAGGTGGATTGATTCAGTGACTGGGATAATCGGGATGGGAGTGTCAGAGACAGTGCGATTGGCACAGGACAGAGCAGGGTTTAGGGCTGTTGTACATAGGGTCGCTATGAGTCGCAGGCAACTCGACGGCACATAACAACAAACAACAGGGATTTTAAAGGTGGATTTTCCCAGAAGATTGCCGGCCTTTCTTCCGAGATGACTCGAACCACCAACTTTTTAGTTAGTAGCTGCGTATCACTCATGACCTCCATGGGAGCAGAGAAGCAACTTCTTAAATCAAACAAAACACCACCACTGTCATTGTGTTGGATCAACCCCTGGCTGGCCCTCCGCTGGGTTCTGAGGCTGTAAATCACACAACAGGGAGACTTCCCCTCTTTCTCTGAGGAGCAGCTGATGGATTTGAACCACCAGAGAGGTGTGCCAGGTTGGCAGCGTAACTCCCCACGGACTATGCCAACAGAACTGTCTGCCACCTCACCAGACCTTTCAGTCTCCTGTTGTGGGGTGCGAGCGTAGGGAGGGGTGACTGGCAGTCTCCTCTCCCCATGTAGAGCTCACAGGGTTCGCAGTGTGATGATCCAGCTGGTGGGGAAATGGATTCTGGGGTGCTGGGGAGTCTTCAAGGGTAAGCTTTGAGCAGCTGGGGCAGCAGAAAGGGCACTAGGGTGACGAGAGATCTGGAGTTGTTGGAATTGGGGTACAGGGGTGTTTCAGGGCAACTAGAAGCCCAAGGCAGACACAGATGCGGGGGGAAGAGAGAGTTGGGGGCCTGAGGTCAGGCATGGCTTTAGAGGGGTGGGTGCTGTCTGAGGTGGAGAAGGTGGGATGTGGACAAAGGTCTGAGGGAGGAGGAGGGTCCCAGGCATGAGGATAATTCAGTCCTCTAAGGTGGTTGAGATGAGGACCACCGAGAGTGGGTACTCAGGGAGGCAGCTTCTGGAGGGGGGCTGGCCAAGACCCCAAAGGCTTTCCACCTTGGCTGCTCCGACGCGTGGACCGGAGACATGGGCGCCATCTGGGAATGGGTTAGAAACGTGATCGTGGATCCCACCCCAGATGCGTCGGCTCTGAACTGGCAGTTTAAGAAGTTCCCAGGGTGACTGGCGAGCACAGAAGGGCTGGAGGTTTAAGGGGCCACGATAAGGAAGAACGGAGGCAGAGGAAGGCTGAGAGGAGGAGGCCAGGGAGTGGAGGGGCTGAGCTTCAGAAGCGAGGTCATTCCAGGTGAGAGTCAGGGGCAGGCCTTCTCTGTCCTCAGTTTCCCCATCTGTGAGAGGGATCACACACGTCTTTAGGAAGCTCAGCTTTGGTCTCAGACAACCCTTCACTCCAGCCCTAGCCCCTCCACTCCGAAGCAAGTGACCTTGGGAACGGAGACCTCTTCAACCTCAGGCGCCCCATCTACAGAACAGGGGTGACTCAGAGGATGGCTCAGGGCTGGGAAGCCCTGACTCTGTGGTCCAGGGGTCTCCGGGGGCCGGGCTCATAGAGAGCAACTATTTACCCTCCCTGCTGAAAACACAAACAGTTCCTCTCACACGCCGCCTTTGAAAACACGAATGCGTTCAGTGTGATCAATATATTAGGAAGCCATTTGAACCTAACGGGAGTTTTACATTTGGTTACGAACGATCTTACTACAAACAACAGGTGGCAAAGGCAGAAACCTGTACCCTGCTGAACTCTGCCACAAAGGGACCCACAGAACACTCCCCTCCACCTGCTGGTGACCTCAGTTTATGGACCACAGCACCCTCATGACCTTTGTCATCTGTCTCCTATCAGCACCTCCTCTAGCCCCCACCCACCCCGTCCACCTCTCCACAGCCATTCACAGCCAGCCGCTCATCCCACACCCACTTCCACAAACCACAGCTGCCGTATTTATCACAATATTCACACCTTTCTTCACCACTCAACACATGTGAAACTCTGCAAGCACCTTTAGTAGGGTCCTATGCTGCTGCTTTTTTTTTTTTGTACTCTTCCTAGCTGCCTGTAATTCTTTTCCTTGTTTGGTTTCTTTCTATTTTGTTGGTTTTGCTGTTGTTGAGAAGACACACAGCAAAGCCTGACTATCCAACAGCTTCTGTGTGGACACCTCAGAGGCGCTGGGCGCGTGCAGGTGGTTCCTTATGTGCTGTAGTACGTGCCACCAGTGAAGGCTCGAGCGTGTTCCCTTCCTTCAAGCCCCGTGGCTTTTATGGTGTGATTTTACCCAGTAAGGTGATGTTTATGGACGTGTATATCAGTTTACCCTATGCACAACAGAACACACGCAGATTAACAAAAAGGGCAACCTAGGTAGAACTATCAAGTATGGAAACACAAAGGAGGAGGAACAGTTATAAGCAGACCCTAGTGATTGGAACATGGAATGTGAGAGCCATGAATGAAGGAAAATTAGAAATTATTAAGAAAGAAATGGAACGCATAAATATTGA
>NW_006399798.1:8467742-8480169 GCF_000299155.1 Elephantulus edwardii | reverse complement strand
GAGGGGAAGACCCTCTATGAGATGGATTGATTTGGTGACTGGGGTAATCGGGATGGGTGTGTCAGAGGCGGTGCGGTTGGCACAGGATAGAGCAGGGTTTAGGGCTGTTGTGCGTAGGGTCGCTATGAGTCGGAAACGACTCGACGGCACATAAGAACAACAACAATATCAGTTTACAGCAGAGCTGACTGCAAAGGGCTTAGCACCATGCCTGGTTTTCAGTAAGTTCTCAGGAAATATGTTCTCTAGCAGTTTGTTATTAACCCTTCCACGCCTGCTGGAGGGCTTCCAATGTGTTAGGCACCGTGTTGCTCTTAGATACTTCATGTTGACTCCGACTCATAGCGACCGGTGAACAACACAGCTCCACACAATCACCGAGTCACTCCCGTCTCCCTGCGGGACTTCCTCTCCTTAACTGACCAGCTCCTTTTCCAAGCATGATGTCTGTCCTTTTCCAGTGCTGACCCCTCCTTGCTTCTAAGGGTCACTTCCACTGCACATTTTCCAACACACATTTCTATGTTCTTCTGGAAGCCCATGGGATAGCTGGTTATTCTTCAGTTCTTCTACCTTCCTTATTAATTTTCCAACTTTGTCATGCATGTGACATGATGACAAATATTGCGGTAAGTCAGGTGCACCTTACTCCCCAAAGTGACATCCTAGCTCTTTTGTACTCTAAAGAATGCTTGGCAGCAACAGATTGGCCTTCTTGGCTGCTGCTACAGTGGGAATTGACTGTGGATCCAAATATAACAGACTTCTAGGCTACTTCAATCTTTTCTCCATGTACCATATGTTGCTCATTGGCCCAGCTGTGAGGTTATCTGTTTTCTTTGCTGAGATGTAATCTTTACTGAATGCTGTAGTGTGAAGTGTTATCAATAAGTATTCCGAGTTGTATTCATTCCCAACAAGCAAGGTGATGCCATGTGTGTTGCCACGTTGTTGCTGTTGTTGTTGTGTAATATCAGGTCAGAACTGACCCATAGGTGACCCGCCAGCAGATTTTCAGAGGCATTTAATTGCACGGGAGGAGACTGCCCATCCTTCTACCATGAAGCAGCTGGTGGATTTGAACCACGTACCTTTGGGATTACAGCGCAGCTTCTTTCCACTAGGCCCAGTGTTGTCATAGCCCCTTTATTTATTTATTTTTTTAATGGTGAGAAAACTTTGGATTCAGATTTAGCTCACTGGACTCAGTTTAGATGATCCCAATTCTGTTGGCAACATCCAAAGCATCAGGAGCAAGTCGAACACAGGCCTTCTTCTCTCCATCAGGCCTGATCAAGGTGTTGACCTTGGCCACATCAGTGTCATAGAGCTTCTTTAGAGCTTGTGTGATCTGGTGCTTGTTGGCCTTGACATCCACAATGAATACAAGTGTGTTGTTATCTTCTATCTTCTTCACGGCTGACTCAGTGGTCAGGGGAAACTTGATGATGGCATAGTGGTCAAGCTTGTCTCTCCTGGGGGCGCTCTTCTGGGGGTATTTGGGCTGCCTTCGGAGTCTCAGTGTCTTAGGCCGCCGGAAGGTGGGTGACGTGCGGATCTTCTTTTTTTTTGGCTGTGGACACCCTTCAGGACGCCTTCTTGGCCTTTAATGCCTTTGCTGTGGCTCCAGTTTTGGGAGGGGCAGGGGCTTCCTTCTTTGCTTTCGGCGCCATCTTCTTAGAAAGGGTCATAGCCCCTTTAATTACTACACGGCACAATGGTTAAACTGGACTAAGGGGCTGGTGGGCGGGTGTTGATGTTGTTGTTAGGTGCCGTCAATTCAAGGACGTCTCATAGCGACCCCATGAACAGCCGACCTGAACCCTGTCCTACCCTGTGATACACTCAAGTCCACTGCTGTTGTCATCGCGTTAATCCACCTTATTGGGGGTCTTCCTCTCCTTTGCTGACCCCCCATCTTCCCAAGCATCATGTCCTTCTCTAAGGAATGGACTCACCTAGCTACAATGACCAGAGTATGAAAGATGACGCTTTACCATGTTTGCCTCCAAGGAAAACTCTGCTGAACTTCTAAGACACAACTATTTGTTCTTTTGGAAGTCCATGGGATATTCAGGACTCTTCTCTGGCACCACAACTCACAGGCATCAATTCTTCTGTCTTAACAGACCTCCCAATTAAGACAGACTAGGAAGAAGGACTGGCCATCTACTCTGGATGGGCCTCTGAAAACCCTCTGAACAGAGGAACGTGGGCATTTACAGAATTAGGCAGGAAGTCACTCAAAATGAGTATAAACAGCTGTAAATACCATCAATAACTGGGATGTGGAATGTAAGAAGTATGTATGCAGGAGAAATGGAAGTTGTAAAAAAATGCAATGGAACACATATTGACATTCTAGGCATCAGAGGATGGAGACAGACCACATTGAATCAGCCGATCACATGATCTACTAATGCTAGGAATGAAAAACTAAGGAAGAATAGTGTTGCTTTCGTAGCTAAAAAGGCAATTTCAAGATCCATCCTGAAGTACAATGTGGTGAGTGATAGGATACTATCCATTCCCATACAAGCAGGACCTGTTAATACGACTATTATTCAAATATATGCACCAACAAGTAAAGCCAGAGAAGGAAATTCAGGGTTTCTAGCAACTTTTGCAAATGAAAACGGACCCATGCAATCACCATGCATTAATAATTACTGGCGGCTGGGTGAGGGGGAGAAAAGTGAGCATCAGACTGCTGGCTTGGAGGAGAGAGGGCCAGGTGGGTCCTAACTGGGCTCGGCCGGTCTAATCCCCCCTAAATCCCTACAAGCTCAGCCGAGGCCAGCAGAGTCCTGGTTCTTTCCAGGCTCTTCATCCCCCCTAGGCCAGATGTTGGCAGCATGAGTGGGAGCTGATGAGGCTGGATGTTCCCTGGCCCTTGACTGCAGCAGGGTGAGGGGAGCTGGGCAGGGGCCTCCCTGGTCATCCTGCAGTGCCCGCTGGTGGCCGCCCTGGCTGGTCAGGGATGCACAGCATGATGTCCATTTTTTGTCTCGGTGAATCAGTTCAAAGTCTGCACTGACGCTGTCCACTTGGGTGAGGCTCCAGAGGACTGCTCGTCCCCAAGCCACGCTGGACTCTGCTCTCCCGTCTTCCATCCTCCCCCGGCCCCAGGGCTCTGTCTGGATTACAGCTCCCTTTGAGAGAACGTGGGCATGTCCCCTTCCTCTACTCAAGCCAGCAAATCTGGACCTAACAACTCCTAGTGCTGTAACATGAGGACAAGTGAAGCAAGCACACTGCTCCCACCTCAAAGCACACTTTGTGAATTCACAGACTAGTAAAATCCATGCTTAAAATGACAAACACAGCAAGAAGCTGCAATCCCAGAGGAGAGCAGTTCAAATCCACCAGATGCTCTGCTGGAGAAGGAGGGGCAATCTCCTCCTTTACCCGTCAGATCCGATTTGATGGTTGTTGTTGTTGTTGTTGTTATGTGCCGTCGAGCCATTTGCGACTCATAGCGACCCTATGCACAACAGCCCTAAATCCTGCTCTATCCTGCGCCAACCGCACCGCCTCTGACACACCCATCCCAATTACCCCAGTCACCGAATCAATCCATCTCATAGAGGGTCTTACCCTCCCAAGCATGATGTCCCTCTCCAAGGACCTGTCCCTCCTGGCAACATGTCCAAAGTATGTCAGACGAAGCCCCAGAATCCTTGCCTCCAAGGAGTAGCTTGGTTTAATCCTCTCCAAGATGAATCTGTTTGTTTTCCTGGCAGTCCATGGTACATTCAGTACTCTTCTCCAGCACCACAGCTCAAAAGCATCCACTCTCCTTCTGTCCTCCCTAGTCACTGTCCAACTCTCTGATGCATAACAAGCGATTGCAAATACCATGGCCTGTATCAGGCGCACCTTAGTCTCCAGAGAGACACTGTTGCTCCTGAGTACTTTAGAGAAGTCCCTAACAGCAGACTTTCCCATCGCAATACGCTTTTTGATTTCCTGACTGCTGGTGCCAAGACTGTTGACTCTGGAGCCGAGCAAACTGAAGCTGTGAACAATCTCAATCTCTTCGCCATCCATCCTGATGCTGCCAATTGGTCCAGTGGTGAGAATCTTTGTCTTCTTGACATTGAGCCTCAGTCCATACTGATTTGATGGTACACACACAAAATAATAAAATAAAATCTAAAAAAAAATTAAACAATTACATATACATAGTAGATACATTTATGGCCTTGTTGTGTGCTGTGGAGTAGGAACTGATCCTTAGCTGAAGCTCTAGTGGGTTTTTAGAAGCATGGGAGGAGACTGTCCATCCTTCTCCTATGGAACATCTAGTGGATTCGAACTGTGTGCCTTTGGGATTACAGCACGGCTTCCTACCACTAGGTTATCAGAGCTCCCTACACACACACACACAGAGACACAGATAAATATCTATTGCGGTGTGCTACTGAGTTGACTATGACTCCATGATGGAAGAGGAGACTGCAGAATGCCCCATAGTATTTCTTAGGCTGTAGACTTTACGGGAGGAAATTTCCAGGTCTTTTCACCAGCAGAGTTACTGGTAGGTTCGAACCACAGATCTTTTCATTAATAGCAGAGCACTTAACTATGGTGCTACCAGGGATCCTTATATGCATGTTGATGTTTCTGCCATTTGCCATCGAGTTGCTTGCGACTCACAGCGACCCTGTGTACAACAGCTCTGAACCTTGCTCTGTCCTGAGCCAACCTCATTGTCTCTGACACACCTATTCCTATTACCCCAGTCACTGAGTCAGTCCATTTCACCAAGGGTCTTCCTTTCTTGGGCTGTCCCTCCACCCTCATAAGTATGTGACATGAAGCTTCAAAATCCTTGCCTCCAAGGAGCAGCCTTGTTTCACCCTCTCCAGGATAACTCTGTTTGTTTTCCTGGCAGTCCATGGTACATTCAGTACTCTTCTCCAGCACCACCACCACCGCTCAAAGGCGTCAATTCTCCTTCTATCACCCCAGTCATTGTCCAGCTCTCTGATGCATAGCACGTAATCGTGAAGACCATGGCCTGGATCAGGCGGACCTTAGGGAGCATATGTACATACATACATATGTTATGTGTACATACTTATACACATGTAGACGCACATACACATTTACCAGTCGTCACTAAGTCATTTCAAGCTCATGGGGACATACTGTGTGTCAGGGTGGAATTGTCTCCACAGGGTTTTCTACCGCTGGGTTTCTCGTGGCGTAGTCCATAGAGAGCTTCACTGATATTCCAAAGGTGCTGCAGTTCGAATCCACCAGAGGCTCCACAGGAGAAAGACAGGCTGTCTCCTCCTGTGCGAGTTACAGCTTTGGAAATCTGCTAGAGACCTGGCCACGATTCGGAACAGACTTGATGGCCATGGCTCTGAATTTGACTTTGACTTTTTGGAAGCAGACTACCATCTTTTTCCTTCAGAGCAGCTGGTGGATTCAAATCATGTGTGTTACTCACGCGGCCACCCGACCTCCCTGACAGATGGATATAAAGAGGGTAGATGGCTGATGGAGAGATGGTAGAAGGACAGATAGATGCTTCATGGATAGACAGTGGATGGACGGATGATGGATGGATTACAGATGAATACAGAGATGGTGGTTGTTACAGGCTGTTGAGTGGACCACAGCTCATAGCGACACTGCACAATAGCTCCGAATCCTTCTCTGTCCTGAGCCAATCTCACCGTCTCTGACGCACCTGCCCCATTACCCCAGTTACTGTGTCAATCCATCTCACCCAGGGTCTTCCTCTTCTGTGCTGTCCGTCCACCCTTCCAAGCATGGTCAAAGACTTGTCTCTCCTGGCTACGTGCCCAAAGCATGGGAGATGGAGTTTCAAAATCCTTGATGGATGAATAGATAGATGATGGATGGAAGGATGGATGGATGGATGGATGGATGGATGGATGAATGGTTGGATGGATGGCTAGAGAGACATAAGATAGGGTAACTAATTTGACCAATAAAGATATGAAACAATACAGAGTAAAACCAAAACCGCCTGCCACATGGATTGTTTTATTTCTAAAATGACATTTTTAGTATCAGGAGAGTAAAATGGATGGAGAATTTTTACACATGGAATAAAGTTTAGTTTTATGAAAACTCATCAAGTGGCCCTTGTTTTTCTGAGTCTCTGCAGACCCGCTACACGTCCAGCCGAGTCTTCCTCGGACCCTGCGCCCCAGAGTCTGAGAGGCACACACGTGGGCTCTCCATCCGCTCACGCCCTCTGCTCTCTCCCAGGCTGAAGCCTGGCTTGTCCAGCCCATCTTGTCCTCTATGGCAAGGCTACATGTTCTGGGGTCGGAGCCAGCTCCAGCTTCTCCCCGAGTGCCCACAAGCGGCCTAACACTGGGCCTTCCACCTCACAGCACCCCATGAAGCACTGGTTGAGGGGGTTCCATCTCCTCTCACCCCTCCTCCCTGCTTGAGGACCTCTTCTCTCTGGGTCCTGAGCACAGCTGGACAAGGAGATTCCAGACTGTGTGTCTGTACATGTTGTGTGACCTCAGGCAAGCTACTGAATCATCTGGATTTTCCAGAACCATCCTTACAGGTGACTTCAGAGAGCCCCTCCCGTGGCACCAGACCAGAAGGGCATTAATGAGGCCCTGGGACTGGCCCGAGAGCCCCCGATGGACAAAGTGACCCGGGCTGCTGACAGTGTGATGGGCGGGCCCAGTGCAGAAAATACGGCCCTGCTGTCCCGCTGCTCTCCGAGCCGGGTGTGAGCCTGTATCCACACTCCTCAGGGGGCTGGCCCTGGGCCCCCGTGTGAGTGTTTCCTCCAAAAGGTGCAGTGGGATTTTCCCAAACCTTGGTCCCACTGCCTTGCCTTGTCCACACCACTCCCTTGGAGCTCTGCCCGGAGACCACCACGTCACAAAGACGGCTAGATAACAAACCATTAAAAGCAGTGGTTTGACCCTGGAGGACATTATGCTGAGTGAAATATCTCAGTCACAAAAGGAAAAATATTGCACAGGGCCACTGTTGTGAAACGGGACTGACATCAGGGGTGAAGGAAGACAGAAAAGGAGGGGAAGAATGATGTATATTACATTGACACAGATGAGGGAGAGAACTGTTTAAAATGGACATAAGAACAGGTATACTTGTCATGACAGGAGTCCAGAACGAAGGCTACACAGTGGAGTGGACTTAGGGGGAGGGATTGCATAACAATGAAAGAGCTTTTCTTTTTATTTTCAAGGAGAAGAGTGAATTGGGGTGGGGGAGGAGTGGGCAGGGAGGAAAGTGTAACAATGAATGAGTGGGAACCCTAAGTCTCTGTGAACTTTCATTAAAATTAATAATAACTTTAAAGAAAGCAGTGGTTTGGTCCCCCTGTGAGCCCAGCCCAGGGAGTCACTTTCCGAGTGGGAACAGGGGCGATGGAAGAGGTGCCTATCAGCCTAGATCCTGAGAAAGAAAAGGTCACGGTTCTGTGAGCCACCAGTTTTGGGGTGACGTTTTATGTAGCAGTAGATAGTTAGATAGGTTGGACAGGGCTAGAGTGAGCATGTCCTGGGGGTGGGCTCCCAATCCTTTTTCTCTTCAGGGGCGAGGGAGAGCCTGGTGGTTAAAGGGCTTGGCTCCTGACTGACCCACCGAATATTGCTTGGTAGAAGGCTGTGGCAGTCTGCTTCCGGGAAGGTCACGGCCTCAGACACCCCCTGGGGCACTTCTGCTCTTCAGTACCTACAAGGCAGGGCCTCTGAGGTGGAATCAATTTGAAGGCAGTGAAGGGAGCCAGCTCTCTGATCTCTAGCACTGAGGGTGAAGGGAGGCCCTGCAGAAGCTGAAGTCTTGGAACTCTCTGAACTGTCGGTTGTTACCACTGGGGATCACCCTACACCCACTGTCTTTGTCACTGTCTCTCATTGCTTGCAGAGTGGCCTTTCCCCACCATTTCTCCCTCTTGCACCCCTTGTTCATGCTAGAGAACCTTCTGGAACCTCCCAGCACACTGACAACTGTAGACACAAGAAGTGCTTCCAACTCCACCCCACCTGAACTCTGCTGCCTCCTGGTTCTGTGCAAACCAGCCTGAGATCTGAGTTACAGACCCAGCTCCTCTGACAGCCGCTGGCACGTGCCGCCCAGTCCATTCGCACGCACAGTGGCCCCGGACAGCGAATGACTATCCCAGAGAGTTTCCAAAACTGACAATCTTTATGGCAGGAAGCTCTGGTACTCTACTGGGCTGCTAACCCAGAGATCAGCAGTTCGAATCCACCAGACCCTCGATGAAAGGAGATGGGCTGGCTCCTCCCCTAAGGATCTGTTCTTGCTGGAGAGTGTCATCAGGTTGGAACCAGCCCACAGGTTTTCAGAGGCAGTAAGTCGCAGGGGAGGAGACTGTCTGCCCAGGGAGCAGCTGGTGGATTTGAACCACATGCCTTTGGGTTTGCAGCACAGCTTCTTACCGCTAGGCCACCAGCACTCCTCTCAGGCCTCTGAAACCTGATGGAGGAGCTGGAACTCCTTCCAGCTCCGAGCTGCGACTGACTGGCAGTGAGCCTGCTTTTCTGGTGATTCTTAGGAAAGCAGAAAAGTAGGTCACATCAGAACCTCCTCTGTGGGGGGACAAAGACAGTAGGAGTGACCACCATGTCCGCCCATGTTCAGAAGTCCAATAAATGAGTTTGAACTGAGGACCCTGAGGTGGGTGGAGAGGGGACCAGGCAGGAAAACAGAACCCAGAATCAGAGGCCATATCCAACTCCCTGGACACCTGTCCAAGCCAGCTTGTCACAGATCAAGGCTGAATTAATCTAGTACCACTGTGTCCCCAAGGGGACCAAGGAAGACCTGGGGCAGGGGGAGCACTCTGGCATACTCTGGGGTCTCCAGTCCAGCTGTGTGAAGACAGCCAACAAAAAAGGTTATTTGCATAAATTGAATGAACCCTGATAGAAACCATGTGTGTCTCTCAGTGCCAGCCCCCGGTCCCGCCTCCCAGAGGGGCGGGCCCACTGGACCAAGTACAATCCCTAACTCCATCTGTGTGCGCTGGTTTCCAGGGATTCGGATCAAATTCAAATATGTCGATGCCCGGTGATGAATGATCAAATCTCTCCTGATTTGCATGCGAAATTTCCGTGTGGTGAAAAGAAACAGCCTCAGTCCATCTGAGGAGAGCTTTCCTCAGGGGTCTCCATCCAAGGCGGCCAGCACTTTGCCGGCAGGTTAGGGGAATCTGGGGAGGTTCCCAGGGTGTCAGGTCCCCAGGACTGTGGAGGATGCACGGGATACCTGGATGTTCCCACTGTGCTGGGTCAGGAACTGCCCTCGCTCCATCCCTAACTTGCTGTGTGTCCTTTTGTGTTTGTTCTACCCCTCTGTGCCTCAGTTTCTGTATTTAAGGGAAAAAAAACAACAACCCAAAACCGTCCACCTTGAGTTTCTGATGCTGAACATCTTTAGAGGAGCCTATCTCATCATTCTCCTGCAGAGGAACCGGTGGATTTGAACCTACGGCCTTTTGTTGAGCAGTCCAACATTTAACACGCTACAGCAATAATTCTTGCTTTCTGGACTTCCCGGAATTAAATGCAGTAACAATGATAATGTATGCGGTGAGGTCGCACGTGGGCCAAGGATGGGGGACTGAGTATAAACACAAGCATCTCTGCAGTCCCTGGCCCCTCCACTCCCAGTTTCAGCGCAAACCCTCGGCTTCCTGGGTGTACCTGTTCCCGATCCTCCAAACCTCCGGGAAAGGGGTGTGTGTGTGTGTGTGTGTGTGTGTGTGTGTGTGTGTGTGTGTGTGTGTGTAAATTTCAGCAGCCATCCACCAGAGAGCGAGTGGGGCAGGACTGCGCTCCAGGGATGCCACCCTGAGCCTTCTCCCGCCCAGTGCCCAGCCTGAGGAGGACAATGGACCAGACTGTCCAGGCTTTGCCTCTGCCAGGTCAGGAGGCCTGATGACCAGGAAGCCCTGTGAGGTCTGAACCTCAGATGAGGAGTTGGGTCTGGATTCTAACTCTCCCACTAGCTTGCGCGGCCTCCCAGTGTTTGGTGACCAGGAGGCCGCCTGTACAGCGATCTCAAGGCCTTTGGCTCCAGTCCATTAAGATGACACCCATCTCCCCCTTCCTTCCCTGGGCTGGGGGCCACTTCCTCCCCACACCAGGGCCCATTAGCCAGAGTGGGAGGAAACAGGTTGCCATGGAAACAGCTGCTGTTTCAGAGCCAGTTGCTGCTGCTTCTGTCTTTTGCCTTAAATTTTGAACTTATTAGTCTTAATTGACATAATTACTGCAGCATCGACCTGAGGCCCAGGGAGCCAGCTGTGTCTCTGCCCGCCTGCGGCCCGCCCTGCCCCGTCACATGTCCTTCTCTCTCTGCCAGCGGCCTCTCCTGTGTTCCTGGGTTCATCAGAGGACCCCGAGGCCTCCGTGGGTGCCTCGTGTCCAAGAGCAGGGGAAGCCTCCTGTTCTGGAGTGAGTGGGGCAAGCTTGGGGCCCCAGGACACAGTGGGGGACAGCTCAGGGGTTCTGTGGGGACAAGGTCAGGGGTCTAAAGGCACCAGAGTCTGCCCCCATGGCCAGGTCCCAATGCCTGTTTCCACAGCTGGGGAAGCTGAGGGTCACCCTGAAGATTCAGGAGAGGCCAGAGGGAATCATGGGTATTTCAGGAAGTTGGGATGCTGGGACAGGAGTCTTCCTCAGACTGGGTGGCTAAGGCCCTGCAAGAATTCCTGAGCCTCGGCCTTCCCAGCTGTGAAATGGACTTGTTGGACCTGCCCTAATGTCCCCTTGCTGAGGGGCAAAGGGCATCCTCGAAACCAGGAAGTAGCACCTGCGAGGGTGGCTGGAGAAAGAAGAGAAGGTGTCCTAGAGGGGTCGGAGAGTGTCCGGCCAGCACTGCCCTCCCTCCTGCCCTCCCATGCCAGGCTGGCTCTGCCCATGCCAGCAGGCCCATGGTACCAGGATGGGTAATGCATGCACACCCAGGGGCAGCTCTGGCTCCAGATGGGAGAGGCCAGGGTAGGGCAGCAGGAAAGATGATGAGCAGAAGGGCTCTCCTCAGCCCTGCTGGTGTGGACGCCACCATCCAAGGGTCAGGCAGCAATGCCTGCTGGCCTGGGGGCTGTCCCACCTGAAGGGGTGCAGGATGAAGCCAGATGTGCCGCTCAGCACCCTACACTGCACAGGGCGGCCCCACCACAAAGAAGGCTTGAGCCGCTAGCCTTGACAGTGTCCATGTCCAACCCCACCTCTACCTGTGACCCTCCCCAGGGCAGCACAAGGGAGCCAGACTCAACAAGTGACATCTGAGGGTCCTTCAAACTCAGCCTCCACTCCTACTAAGGGAGGCCCACCAGGCATGTGTGTCCAGAGGGCCAGCTGGGGGCAGGCGGTGAGGGGACTCCTACTGGGTCAGGGGAAGGACGGCACAATGGCCAGGGCCCTTCCTCCTCCCGGCCCACCTTCCTCCAGTCCTCCTGGAGGATTTCTGCCATTTCTAAACTCGTTAACTTTTAATTACTACCTTCCTTCTGCCTGAGTACACTGGCTTCATGCCATGCACATCTCTATTAAAATTCAATTTATGCCCGTCCTCACTCATTCCTGCATGTCAGCCTTCTTGACATGAGCTTTCAGTTTTCAGACAAGATGTCCAAACTCCTGGCCCAATCGGAGTCCATCTCCAAAGAGACAGGGATGGGCACAGGGGTCTGGCTGTGACTTCGAAAAGGATGGAAGGATCATGAAGGGGAGAGAGCGGAGTGGTGGAGGAAGGTGGCTGGGCCTGGTCATGGTCACCCCCAGATCACCATTCCAGCTAGAGTCATCTATATCTAGCACCTTCATTAAGCTTCACATGACAGTCACAATTGCCCTTGCTATTACTGTTGCATGATATCAAGTTTGTGGTCACTTGTAGTGACCCCATGTGACAGAACAGAGCAGATCTCCCCCCCTCCCCAGGTTTCCTAAACTGTAATCTCCACTGGGCCAACTGGCAGCATCAGTATGGATAGTGAAGAGACTGAGATAGTTAACAGTGTTAGTTTGCTTGGCTCCACAGTCAACACTCTTGGTACCAGCAACCAGTAAATCAAGAGACGAATTGCATTGGGAAAGTCAGCTGTGAGGGACCTCTCAATAGTACTGAAGAGCAACGATGTCAGGCTGGAGACTAAGGTGCACCGTATCTGGGCTATAGTCTTTGCAATTGCGTGCTATGCAACAGAGAGCTGGACAGTGACTAGGGATGATAGAAGGAGAGTTGATGCCTTTGAGCTGTGGTGCTGGAGAAGAGTGTTGAATATACCATGGACTGCTAGGAGAACAAACAGGTTTGTCCTTGAGAGGGTGAAGCCAGAATGTTCCTTGGAGTCAAGGATTCTGAAGCTTCATCTGACATACTTTGGGCATGTTGCAAGGAGGGACTGGTCCTTGCAGAG
>NW_006399798.1:8464469-8466877 GCF_000299155.1 Elephantulus edwardii | reverse complement strand
GAGAGAAGGAGAGAAGGAGAGAAGGAGAGAAGGAGAGAAAGAGAAGGGAGGAGAATCCCATTGAGAAGAAAAATCCCAGACTAGATGTGGATGCAAACATGCCACCTTCTTCCTTTGGAGATGGGGTGGAAACAGTTAAATTGATGGCAGCACTTCTAATCTTATCTTCTCTTGACTTGCTGAGTGAATTTAGCTATTTTTTCCCCTGCCTGAAAATTGGATATGATCACCCCATTCCCAGCCTGGAGGCGAGGGCGTCCTCAGCAGCAGGCACTGGTCAGGGGCCATGGGATGAAAGACTGGCATCCTCCTACGTAATGCAATTTCCAGTATGCAGTCATTGAGAGGGTGAGCCTGGAACATTTCGTTGAGCCAGAAACATCAGGGAGTGCTCGGAATGTGCTGGGGACGTGTCAAAAGAATGTAGAAGTGGCTCGAAGGGGTCTCACGGGCCAAATCTGGGTTAATATGAGCATCAGACAGAATGACAAAGAGGAGTTAAACCACACAGAATTAACAAGAACATCTATGAATTCACAGTGATGCTACAGTATTTGACAGGTGATAAGGGGAAAAAAAGGCTGTTCTTTATCAAAGAATGCCAGTGATAAAAATAGAAGGAATGACAGAATTAGGAAATCAACTTATTGGAACCACTATGGTAATAACAGGTCCCGGGCAGCCTCGTCAATAGATGCTGATGCTTGGGTGAGATTCTGGGGGGAAAGGAATTCAGCCAGCCTCAAGCCATCACTCCGCAGGTCACTCAGCAATGACAAAGGGAATTAGCGAAACTACAAACAGCCAATTGAAACATGGGCCATAGACTTGAAAAGACTTTCCACCAAAGGGCTACAAATGGTCAAGAAGTTGAAAGGATGCTCAACACCCTTGGCCTTTGAGGATATGTGAATTAAAACCGCAATGGAAATGGCACTTTGTCCACCCTCCACCCCCTCAACTATGATGGAGGGAGCTTTGGTGGCCTAGCGATGAGGAGTCGTGCTGGCCACCCAAAGGTAAGTGGTTCAAATTCACCAGCTGCTCTGTGTGAGAAAGATGCACAATCTCCTCCTGTGAAATTCATTGCTTCTGGAAATCTGCTGGAGGGTCAGTTAGAGGGGGCTTCTCACTCGCTGTCACACAACAACTATTATGATGCTTTATGATAATAAGGTGGAAATAATCGAACCCAAAAAGGAACAGGTGTAGGTGAGTGTGGAGAAATGGGAAGCCTCATCACATTGTCGATGACGGGACTGTAAAATCCTAGTTACTGAGGAAAAGAGTTTGGCGGCTCCTCCAAAGCCAAACATAGAGTTATCATAAAACACAAACAAAAACAAAGCCATTGTCACCAAGTCCCTTCTGACTCATAACAGGTGTTCAGGACAAAGTCGAAGTGCTCCGTCGGGTTTCCAAGGTCGTAAATCTTTACAGAAACAGACTACCACACCATTCTCCCCCATTACGATCCAGTCATTCCACCCCCATGCGTTTGCCCCAAAGGACTGAAAACAGGAACACAAACAGCTATCTGTACACCCATGTTCACGGCAGCCCGACACAAAACAGTTACAAAATGGGAAGAATGTCCTTTAACAGATGAACAAACAAAGTTCGGTACACAGCAAAGGAGACATCTGATACCCTGGGAATGGGGAAACTGGATGGCCATTACCTTGACCAAATGATCAAACACTGCCAACCAATAATAAGAGGGTAAATTAGCAAAATGGGCAAAAAACACAGCAAAAATTTTCACAGAGGAAGATATTCGCACGGCAAACAGACACATGATGAAATGCTCCAAATCACTGGCAATAAGAAAGATGCAAATCAAAACCACAATGAGATACCATCTCACTCCAGTGACAGTGGCAAAGTTTAACAGGGCAGCAAGTAATAGTTGTTGGAGAGGATGTGGTGAGAAAGGAACTCTTATCATTGTTGGTGGGATTGTAAAATGGTACAACCCTTCTGGAAGGCAGTTTGGCGCTTCTTCAAAAAGCTGAACATAGAAATTACATATGACCCAGCTATTCCACTACTTGGAATATACCCTGAGAATATGAGAACTGAGGCACAAACTGAGACTTGTATACCAATGTTCATAGCAGCATTATTCACCAACGCAAGAACATGGAAACAGCCCAAATGTCCAACTGCAAATGAATGTTGTTGTTGTTATGTGCCGTTGAGTCATTTGTGACTCATAGCGATCCTATGTACAACAGCCCTAAACCCTGCTCTATTCTGTGCCAATCGCACTGCCTCTGACACACCCATCCCAATTACCCCAGTCACTGTATCAATCCACCTCATAGAGGGTCTTCCCCTCTTGCGCCATCCCTCCACCCTCCCAAGCATGATGTTCCTCTCCAAGGACCCGTCCCTCCTTACAACAT
>NW_006399798.1:8454742-8463784 GCF_000299155.1 Elephantulus edwardii | reverse complement strand
GGGGGGGTGAGGGAAATAGAAAGAATTTGTTTGAATTTGTATTCAAGTTTTGTAAATAAACTAGTGGAGGGGGAGAAAACAAAACAAAACAAAACAAAAAAAAGGGGGTAAATTCGTGCCTGCATAGCCCATCAATCGCCAAAAGAACAGGTACGTCTTGGGGAAAAATGTAGCCAGAATGCTCCGGGGAGGCAAAGATGGTGAAGTTTCATCGCTCATCCTTTGGACATATTGTTAGGAGAAGCTAGTTCTTGGAAAGGGATATCATGTTTGGAAAGGCGGAGGGTCAGCGAAGGCTAGGAAGACCCTCAGTCAGATGGACTGATGTCAGAGATAATGTCAAGTGTGTCAGAGATAATGTCGATAGCACAGGTCAGGTCTGTTGTTCGCTGGGTTGCTATAAGTGGTCTTAAACTTGACAACATCAAACAACAACAGTGAGAAGAATTTGAAGGACTTGCACTGTCAATGCAGATGTGTGTGTTTTTAATCCACCAGCTTCTCTGTAGGAAAGAGACGGGCAATCTCCTCCCATGGGATTGACTGCCTCTGAAAACCCACCAGAGGGTCCGCTATGGGCTGGTTCTCGCTTGATGGTACACGAGTGAGAGGTATAGAGAAGACTGCACCCAAGCAAGCGTCCTGTTTGAACATCTGAGGTGAGACTAGTCACGAAGCTGTAATGGGACTAATGCACATTGTGAGATGCTTTTCCAAGGCAGCTGGGACCCCTGTGGTCCAACCTGCAGCCCCAAAACAGACTAGAAAGATGAACAACAGTATCAGGGAAGCACACTCTCCTTAGAACAACCAACCCTACAAAATTCAAAGGGCAGCATTTGCCCGGTGATGAAACCCATGAGGCAGGAAGGGAGAGGCTAGAAAAATGAATGAGAACCAAAATCACAGGGAAGAGGTGAAAAGAACGTTGTCACATTGTGGGCGCGGTAATTGAGGCCATAACGCAAAATGCGCATGAATGGCTGAATGGAAAACAAATGTTCTCCATAAAATTTCACTCAAATCACAATAAAAAAAGTGAACCAGCTGGATTAAAAAAAAAAGTCACTGTCACAATCAACATGAAAGATGTGAAAAAGCAATGAAAGATTCGTTCTAGATTTTTAAGACGTCTAAGTAGCCATGACAACGAAACGCAATGTCTGGTCCTTGATGAAGCCTTGTATTGGACAACAACAATAATGACCATAAAAGATGTAATTAGGACAAGTGCAGAGAGTGCTGAATTCCCCAAGTGTGAAAGCTGGATTGTGGTTTTGTAGGAGAATGTCTTGTTCTTAGGAAATACTACTTAGGGGTGAAGCAACATAATGTTTGTAACAAATTCTTCATAGTTGAGCCGAAAACTGTGGAAAGGAAATGAACTAGAAAGAACAGATGAGGCCAAATATTAATACCTGGTGATGTGGAAAGGTGCGCATGGCATCATTCTTAATATTTTTCTAAGCCTTGAAATTTTACAAAATAAAAAGTAAACAGCTAGAAAGCATTGGAAAGGCAAACCGAGGGACAGAGACCTTATCTGACCACAGCACGCTTTGATTGCAGGACATTCCTAAGCAGATGTGGACATGTGAGCCACCCCAGGCCATGTGAACTCTCACGGGATTAAGGAAGCAAAGCGTCACCAGTGGCAGCTCATGCAATTTCCCTCCATTATATCTACTGAATGAAGATCCAAAGTGGATCTCATCTCTGCTTTGTTTTTTAGACTTTGCACAGCACAGTTAATAAAAACCTAGAAGACCTGTTGCCCCAGCAGCCCTCACCCCCCCACCCTCACCCCTCTAGGAGAGCGAGTGGGGTGGAAGGTACAGAATTTCTGCTGTAGAGTCAGGTGATGCAGATTTGGAGTGCAGCTCAGCAAGCTGACCTTGTGTAAATGACTCAACCCCTTTAAGCCTCAGTTTCCTAATCTGTACAATGGGAATAAACCTACTCATAGGATTGCGGGCAGGATTAATGAATGAAATGATTACAAAGTGTACACCACAACATTGGCTTATATAGCATTTTTCCTCATTGACAACGATTATTATTATTGTTACCGTCATCCTCACACAGATGGACTTTGAGTTCTACTGTGATGCCTTCAGCACAGAGAACTGACTGCTTCTCAAGGCAGTCTGTCCCCTCATGAGCAGATATGGTCCTTAGTCAGCCGGAAATTACTTCCTTGGGTCTTAGGTATGTAAGGGCAGCCAAAGAGCAGCTCTGGACCACACCAAGCACTGACTCTCCTCCTGCCAAAGCCCCACACTGTTGGAGGTCAAGGGCAGGCCAGCCGGCCCCAGCACCACTTCTACTTATGGTGTACCATCTGCACATTCCAGGTGTTCTCATTTCCAAGCACATGCACACTCCAGGTGAGAAGCAGAGACTCTTCACAAGGGTGGTGAAAACTGAACCTGTTGTGCCAGGCTGCTACCAGGTACAGCTCTGGGTCCCTAAGTGAAAACTTTTCCAGGGTTTGCACAGCGAGGTCCCTCTGGTCTCCCTGTAGGCTCTTGGTGAAAGACCTAGAGTGACCATGCTAAGAGCCTTCTGCTTCTTGGTCCAGGCTTCTCTCCCTCCACAGGGGTCAAGGACAGTCCTCCTTCCCTGGCCCCTCCCTCTCCATTCTGTGCCACCAGGACCACACCTCACACTAGACAATCTAGTCTAGATCAGGGCCGAAGCTCATCCCCCTCCTCCCTGGAAGTAACCCTAAACTCTGGTATCCTCGCCTCATAAAGCATCCGATGGTTCTACAGGAACAACATTAACTCCCCCTCCTCTCATCTGCATTCCTGTCCCTGGCGGCAGATTCGTATCACCATCCCCAGGGCAAGACAATCTTGTTTCTCCAACAAAACCGATTATGTATATCAGGCCAGGGATTAATCACCAGTACCAGGTTGGGAGCCAATAAAAAAAGGCAGAGATGGGAGGATAAGAGCAGGAGGGAGGGAGAGAGGGAGGCGAGCTCCTCCCTGCTCTGCGAGGCCACAGGAAAGGCTGCGTTGGAGAAGTCAAGCTTCTCGTTCATTCCCATTTCTGGCAGTGAACTTGCCCTTGCTGAGACCCTGGTCCTTTACTCATCTCTGCTCTCTCCTGGCTCTGCAGTCTAGCCTAGTTCAGGAGCCCTGGGAGGGCCACCTCCATATCCCACCTGAACTGTTCCCTAAAAAGATGTCTCTCCCACATTGTTGCATGTCCATAATCCTCCACAGGGTCCAGAGCCTACTTTAGAGATAGAGAGTTCTTATCTGTGAGCAGAGACAAAGGGACTTTGGTCACAGCCATGGTCACGGTCAAAGATGCTGGGAGCCAGTCTTCTCTCCCCTCCCCAATCCTCTCTGTCCACCTATCAGGGCAGGGATGCCAGCCACCACTCTGCCATCTCTGCTGGACTTATCTCGGCAAGATCTTCTCACAGCTGGGGCAGGGTTGCCTTCCCCAAGCCCCCAAAACAAAGCCAATAATACCTCACTGCCATCTGCCAATGCCAACTCACAACAGACCTGCAGGACAGCGCAGAACTACTCATAAGGTTTGCAAGAACTGCCACATCTTTCTCCCACAGATTCGTCCTGTGGATTCGACCCTCCAACCTTTGTATTAGCAGCCTGACATTTAACCAGCTCTGCCACCGGAAATCCTTAGAAGGAAAGCCTCACTCATCCCTGTCAAGTCAGAAGTGACTCACTGCTGACGGTTCACCGGGTTTCTGAGGCTGTAAATTGCACGGGCAGGGACAGCTCACCTTTCTCCCTGGGAGCAGCCAGTGGATTCTAACTACCAGAGAGGTGAAGCCTTTGGCAGATAACCAGAAAAACCAAACCCGTCAGCACGAGGTTGATTCTGTCAGATAGCGACTTCACAGGACAGCAGAGAACTGCCCCAAGGGTTCCCCCAAACAGTCAACCTTTATAGAATCTGACTGCCTCGTCTTTCTTCCTAGGGGGTTTCAGCTTGTAGTCAAGCGTTTAATCACTTCATCACCAGGACAGCCTTTGCACTAGAGTGGGAGCCTATGGCCAGATGTCCCCCCAGCCCACTTCTCCGGCCCCCAGTCCTGATACCAACTTGAACTGCACACAGGAGAGCTGGCATCTGTGAAGCAGCGGGGGAAGAGGGGCTTACCTGTACTCCAGGGAGAACTTGGTCAACTCTCGGTTGTTATGGAGCCACTTGAACTCCAGCGGCCAGCTGCCCTCGGCCATGCAAGTGAGCACCAGGCGGTTCCCCTCCAGGTGCACCTGAGTCCGCACCGGCTCTGTCTTGAAATAAGGGGACACGTCATCTGCAGGAAACAGAGACAGAGAGCCACCAGTTAGCACCTGCTTACTTAGATGCGTTAGCTCACTTGTACTCTAGAAACACCTGAATAGGTAGAACAGGTAGCAGTGAGGTAACTTGTTTAACACACAGCTGGGAAGGATCTGAACTTGGATCAGTCAGTTCCGTCTCTCTGGAGCCTCACTCAGTCTCTCACAGTCAGGGGGGCACTTCCGTGCCTAATAAGCAGGCTCCCACTTGCCCCTCCCTGCCTGTCCTCTCCCCAGGGGCCACTCCAGGGCCATCTGTCCCTGCTGCCCACCTTCTTGTTACATCACTTTCCTTCTCTCTCCACCTGAGATTCCCATCCATTCCATATGCTTTGTGTCTGCAATTTTCCTTCCAGGGTGGATGGAAGGATGTTTTTCACACGTGGACCAAACGGGGTGTAAACTGCAAAGGAAGATAAGGCTGAGAGAAGCTGGAGGGGAGGTAACAGGAGGAAGCTCGAGTCCTGTGCTCCCAAGACTGAAGAGAACCCTGAAACCAAGGGTACAATCTTTCCTGTGCCTGGAATATCACCCACTTCCTCTACATTTGCCCTCAGAGTCTCTCTGGGAGGCCTTGAACCTCCAAGCTTCAGATTAGCAGCCAAGCTTGTTATCCATCTGCGCCATCCAGGGACTTGCCTGTGAAAGCAGAGGGTGGGAAACCAGGAGCTCTTTTGTCCTAACAACTGGATCCAAAGAAAAAAGAGGAAGAGAAGAAGGGAGGGGGAGTGCTGGACAGAGGGAACCCAGACAGACGGCAGGCTGGCCCGCCAGCTGGATGTGGGTGCCTCACCACCTCACCTGCATCCCACGCTAGCCTCCAGAAAGCAACAGGGAGGTCTGGGGACCTGGGCCCCAACGTCTGTCCTTGCACTTTGAGGTGGAGAGAGTTTTGGGCCTCGTGGTTTTCAAGCCAAGTCCTCCGGGCGGGCTCCAGCACACACGTGCAACTCAAGAGAAGGGGCCAGAATGGACCGCTGGGCCCCGGTCAGCCGGCTCCACGGCAGAGCACCCCCACTCCCTGCATCCTAATGTGCAAAGCATCAGCGTTACGAGTGGGTCACTAACAAGTGTGTGGAGAAGTCCTCATCAAATCCCCAATCCTGCCACTGGGCTTCACTGGGGGTAGGGGCCACCAGAGAGTCACCTGGCGCTAGCCAGGAGGGGGATACACCCGAGGGGGCTGCACTGACTGTGGCTGGAGCACCCACTCCTGCACATGACCACTGTCACTGGGTCCTGACCACTCGCGTTTCCGTCACACCGCTCACTTGCCTGTCTTTCCAACATTCTTAACAACCGTCACGTGAACCTACTGCCTTGAAGACAATCGCAAAGGTGCCCCATTGACGACAGGTCCTCGAGGGAGGTGACCCTGCTCACCCTGTCCCTCCGTCCACCTGCAGCCATGCCTCCGGACCCTCGCCCACTCTGGCTGGGCACTGGGAGGGCGGAGAAGCCGGCGGGCACCCATTTTCTAAGGAGAACGCCTTGCTACAGCCTGAGCAGCCCTCTCTGCTCCCCGCTTAACGAATGGGGCGCGCTCGCCCTTCAAAGGCGCATTCATATTCCCCTGCAGCTTTCAAGAGCCCTTTGAATCGCGTTTTTAAAAACCCTCCCTTAGTTCCTGTCATCACTCGTTTGTTTTAAAACAATAACATTCTCAGCCCTGGAGTGATTAAGTCCCCTGGATGGGGGCTGACGCAGAGCCGGAACAGTCGGAGACGGGCAGAGGGTGGTGGGGCTTGCGTGTACGTACACACACGTACACACACACACACACACACACACACACACGTGAACGCACACCAGCTCTGCACCCAGACACCAGGCCTCTGTAAACCTGCTCACTGGGCAATTTGCTCTCAGGGCTGCATTTGTCTGTTCATTCCTCAGGATCTCCCGGGGGTGCCAGCCTGGAGCCAAAAGCCTTTTGCTTGAATGGGCTGATTCCAGGGCTGCAGGAGATAATGGCTTGGGGAAGGGGAAGGGGGTGGGAGCGAGCAGGTGCTGGCTGGGCTGGAGCTTGGGGGGTAGTAGCCCCAGCAGAGTCGAGATGGGGGACGGATGCTCCAGCAGGAAGAGGGAGCTGGACAGACAGGTAACAGCTCACCTACCTCTTCTTCCCACAGCCCTTCAGCGCAGGCAGCCCACTTCCGAAAGGTGCCCTGCAGGGATCTGGGTGCAGGTGTCTTGCAGGGTACCCAGGAATGAGAGCACGGCTTCCCTGCTCGGCCTGCCCCAGTTAAAGGAGGAGACAGCAGAGGTGTTAGGAGTGTGTGTGCGAATCCACCAGGTGCTCTGTGGGAAAAGACGGGCAGTTTCTCTCAGGACAAAATCACAACCTCAGAAACCTGGTGGAACGTTGTTACATCAAAATCAGCCAGATAACAGGGGGCTTGGCAGAAATCACTGTGTGTGTGTTACTGATGGGTGTCCCAGTGTCTCTGTGTATGTATGTGGGTGTCTCTGTCTGTGTGTCTCTGCGCATGTCTGTGTGAATGTGCTCATGTGTATTTGCAGGTATCTGCCTCTGTGTGTGTTTGAGGGGACTGATACATTTACCATAAACGGGGAACATCAAACACTGACTCTGGACAAGAGGCTTCATTTCTTTGCATCTCAGTCTCCCTAGCTGTCTGTGTGTTCTAAGGATGCAATAAAGTAAAAACCATAAACCACTTAGAACAGTGCCTGACGTGGGCTGCAGCAAGGGTGGCTATTGTGACTGTTGAACAAACGTAGAGATGCCAGGTTAACCCAGAGAACACAGCCGGCGGCTGAGCAGCAGTTCCCCTCCGCCGCAGTCCCAGGATTGTTCAGTAGACAACCTGTACAACTGTCCACGACCACCCTGCTGCTCTCCTCCTTGGTGGGACAGGCATGCCTGGGAGTGGATGGGAACTTACGGAGAGAACGAACCTGAGTTATACAGACACCGTCTTCTTAAACTCTTCCTCAGCTTCTCTCTCTCTCTCTCTCACACACACACACACACACACACACACACGTTTTGTTTTTAACTAGAGAAAGTATTTCTAATGTTCACACAAAAAATTAAAAGTAACTAAAACAAAACAAAACACCAAACCCAAACAAATACCCCACCCCAAACAATAAAACACTAAAAAAAAAACCCAAACAAACAAAAAACCATAAAAGAAAATTCTGGAAAAGTGGCAATGAGGCTAGACTGGCATCACCAGATGTTGAGCTATATTATAAAGCTGCAATAATTAAAACAGTGCGCTGCTATCTCCACAGACTGGCAAAGGAGCAGACTAGAAACAGATTCAGACACATATGGAATGAGGAAACGAACAGAGAAGCCAGAATTTCAGGTCTGTGGGGGAAAAAAGAGCAGCTACTCAAAACAGGGTCTGGAAACAGCCGGGGAGCCTTAGCGGATGGGCAGTGAAGTCAAATCTCTTCCTCACAGTTCACCTCCAAACAGGTGCCGGGTGGATCGAAGTTCTCAAGAGGAGGAATGGTATTATTAAGGAAGCAGAAAAGGAAGTCACGTGAAGTTTACAATACATAATCTTGGCAAAGATAAATGGACTCGCCAAGTGTGTTCTAAGTACCGCACATAATCCCCACACCAAAAGCCACACTGCGCGCAGCGACCCGGCAGGGCGGGCTGGAACCGCTCCCCAGGGTCCCGGGGACTCTAATCTTCACACAGACACATCTGTCTCCCACCGAGTAGCTGGCAGATCCGGCCGCTGACCTTTCTGGATAGCAGCCGGTCTAATTCCCGGTGCCACCAGGGTTCCTGACACAAAAGCCATACGGTCACCAAACAGATTGATGCCTTCGACTATATAAAAGTTCTGAGAGGAAAAAAAAGAAAACTCCTCTTCCAAAACAACCCACCCTCACAAAGGGTAAATATGTGCAGCTCTTGTCACGGACAAAGAACTAATTTTCCTGATACCAGAAGACTGTCACAAACCAATAAGAAAAAGGTTAGCAAACCAACAGAAAAATGAGCCAAGGATATGAAGACTTCATGGAAGGGAACTACCAACGACTGGAATATATGCAGAGACGCTCACTCCGTGATAAGAAAGAAGTAAAGCAGGGCTGCACGAGACACTCATTTTCCCTTTCGTGATGGCCGAGATGTGGCAGTCTGATAACGTCCCGCGCTGGTCAGCCGCAGAGGAGCAAGCGTGCTCACACGTACCTCATGGGACCACAGCTTGTACGGCACCGGCGGGCAGCAATCTGGCCTAGTGGTGTAGTTCACAGCAGGCTGCACTGCCAACCAAATGGAAAGCAGTTCTAAATTACCAGGTGCCCCCAGGGTTAAGACGGACACTCTCCTCCCATGACGATTTACAGCCTTGGAAAGTCAATGGAGGGTTGTCAGGAGTCAGCACTGACTTGATGGCTCTGGGCTCTGAAATTCAATCAAAGGAGCCCCAGGGAGCGCTGCTGTTGTTGGAGAAGTGGCTCTGACCCACTGTGACCCTGTGTACATCCTGTGATGGTGACCCGTGTACATCCCATGATTGTAACCCCGTGTATATCCTGTGGTGGTGACCCCACGTATATCATGTGATGTCACTCTGTGTACATCACGTGATAATGACCCCGTGTATATCCCGTGATGGTGACCCCGTGTACCCCCCGTGATGGTGACCCCGTGTACCCCCTGTGATGGTGACCCCGTGTACCTCCCGTGATGGTGACCCCGTGTACCTCC
>NW_006399798.1:8449805-8454612 GCF_000299155.1 Elephantulus edwardii | reverse complement strand
CCGTGATGGTGACCCCGTGCACATCCCGTGATGGTGACCCCGTGTACATCCTGTGATGGTGACCCATGTACCTCCCATGATGGTGACCCCGTGTATATCCCGTGATGGTGACCCCGCGTATATCATGTGATGTCACTCTGTGTACCTCCCGTGATGGTGACTCTGTGTACATCCCGTGATGGTGACCCCGTGTACCTCCCGTGATGGTGACCCGTGTACCTCCCATGATGGTGACCCCGCATATATGTGATGTCACTCTGTGTACATCACGTGATAATGACCCCGTGTACCTCCCGTGATGGTGACCCCGTGTACCTCCCGTGATGGTGACCCCGTGTACCTCCCGTGATGGTGACCCCGTGTACCTCCCGTGATGGTGACCCCGTGTACATCCCGTGATGGTGGCCCCGTGTACATCCCGTGATGGTGGCCCCGTGTACATCATGCGATGGTGACCCGTGTACCACAGAAGAAACATTGTCTGATCCTGTACCATGCTCACAATCTCTGCTCTGCTCACACCCACTGCCGCAGTCACCGTGTCAGTCCATCCCAAGGATGGTCTCCTCTCTTCCTATGACCAAATCTTTCCTCACATGATGTCCTTGTCCAGGGACTGACCCCTCCAGGATAAATACTCAACGGAAGTGAGACGAAGGCTCACCATTCTTGCCCCAAAGAGCACCCTAGCCCCTGGCTACATTTCTTCTAAGACAGGTTTGTTTGGGGGGTTTGTTTTGTTTTTTTTTCTTTTAGAAATCCACGGCATATTCAGTATTCTTCACCAACACCAAAACTCCAGGGTCTTAATCCCGGGGTCTTGTTTACTCATGTCCCAGCTCCACAAATATATCAGGCAATTAAAAAGGCACACCTTAGTCTTTAAGCCAACATCCTTGCTCTTCATGTCTGAAGTGCTCCTCAATAGCAGATGTGCCCAGTGCAGCATATCTTGATTTCCTGACTCCTGTTATCATGGATATAGACTATAGATCCGGGTAAAAGGAAATCGTTGACAACTTCAACCTCCATTTATCATGCTTTCTCATCATGAGTGCTCCCTTAATCCTGATGCCATATCTTCATTCCTGAGTCCAGTTTCTCAGCACCTACACTGAGTAGGTATGGAAAAAGGACTCAACCCTGAAGCCCACACCTGACTGTAAACCATGCAGTATTCCTTTGCTCAGATTGAACATCTTCTCGGTTCACGGCCAGATTCCTCATGAGAACCATTAAATGTTCTGGAGTGCCCATTCTACTAACTGCTATCAATAATTTATTATGACTTACACAGTTGAATGCCTTTGCATAGTTGATAAAATACAGGTAACATCCCTGTGATGTTCTCTGCTTTGAACCAACATTCCTCTGCTGTCAGCTAAGCCACCCTTCATCCCTTTTCTGAATCTAGCTTGATCTTCTAGCTGTTCCCTGTCCATATACAACTCTAGCCATCTTTTGTGGACGAGGGTTCAAACACATCAGGCTGATAACCAAAATGCAGGGAGTTTGGATGCTCCATCCACTGGCTGAGAAAAAAAAATAGGTGCAGGCACTTCCATTAAGATTTACAACCTTAGGAACACAATGAGGGGCAGGTGTACGCGGGAACCAACTCAACAGTGGCTTTGTTTACTCTAGCCACTCCGAAAACACACACAGCCTCCAGTGCTTGGTACATTGGAAGAGCTGGTCTCTTCTGGAAGAATTTATTCTCTCCAGGTGTACCTGTGCAGGTGGAAAAGGGCAGCACTGCCCCGCAGCACAGAGTGTTGCAGCAGACGGTCGGAAACGACAACTACAAAGTGTGGCCAGAGGGCACTGGCTGCAGAAATGATGGCGGTCCCGGCGTCTGGAGCACACAGTTCCAGCTCCGTCTTCAAGAGCGACTGTGAAGTGTGAAGAGCCGTGTGGAGAACTGGGTCCATACTACGTGAATATTTGTGCAGATGCCCCGTCCCTCCCATGCCGTCAAGTGTAAGAATACACTTGCTGATTGATGTAAGCACAGATTGTCAGGAGGTGACAAAAAACTCGTCTCAGAGAAGCTTCGAGGGAGGGAGAACTCGGGCTGGGAGCTTGGACGGGAGGGAGAAGGACTTTTCACATTAGACCCTTTCGTATTTGTGTGTCACAGGTATGAATTACCTACTCACATTCAGATATGTGGAGGGGTGCGTGTGTGGGAGTGTGTGATAAGGCCCCTGAAAGGTACACAAAGTCTGGGCTCAGATGCCAATCAGAGGTGGAAAGGCCTGCCAATCCGCTTCATAAAGATTAGAAACAAGAAAGCCGCACAAAGCAGGTCTCCTCGGTGCCACATGGGTCACTGTGAGCTGGAACTGACTCGACTGCAACAAGTTTCGGGGGTGTTTAGGGTGTGCAGAGGAGACATGTGTACGTATCATAATCTTTGTGGTGCAGTAGTATAGTGAATCAGCTACTAACCAAAAGATCGGTGGTTCAAACTCAGTTCTGCAGGATAAAGTGGACGCTGTCTGCTTCCATAAAAATATACAGCCAGGGAAACCCCACAGAGGGTCACCATGGGTCAGAGTTGGCACTTGATGGCACTGGAGTTGAGCTTTTATTTTTTTTTATTGTATTATTTTTACGTGTACCGTCAAATCAGATCTGACTGGTACAGGAGGAGATTGCCCCCTCCTTCTCCAGCAGAGCATCTGGTGGATTTGAACCGAGCATCTGGTGGATTTGAATTGGGATTTGAGCTTTTAACAATGTGTGTGTGTGGGGGGGGGGTACAGGAGGAGACTGTCCCTCCTTCTCCAGCAGAGCATCTGGTGGATTCGAACCACAAACGTCTGGCATTGCAGTGAGCCACTGCTTTTAAGATCCACATGCTACTCACTGTTGTTGTTCTTAGGGGCCGTCAAGTTGAGTACGATCCACGGCGACCTTGTGAACAACAGATCTGAACCCTGTCCTGTCCCGTGCCATCCACACCGTCTCGGACACACTGGAGCCCATTGCTTCCGTTACTCTGTCAATCCATCTGGTTGAGGGTCTTTCTGTCCTTCACTGACCCTTCACCTTTCCAAGCATGATGTCCCCTTTCCAAGGCATAGTCTTTCCTAGCAACATGCTCGAGGCGTATAAGATCCAACTTTGCCCTCGCTGCCTCTCAAGAGCACTCTTCGTTGCCTACTTTCTAAGACTTATGTGTTTGTTCTCCTGACAGTCCATGGTGTCCAGTGCTCTTCTCCAGCACCACAGCTCAAAGGCAGCGATTCTCTTTCTGTCATCCTTATCCACTGTCCAGCTCTCCAACGCACAGCAAGCGATTAAAAAGACCATGCCAGACGTTCCAATGGAGAAGGAGGGGCGATCTCCTCATTTGCCAGTCAGATCCGATTCGAAGGCACACCACCACCACCACCACCACCACAACAACAAAAAGTAAAAAGACCGTGGTCTGAATCAGGCACATCTTAGTCTTCAAGCTGACATCACCGCTCCTCAGTAATTTGGAGAAGTCCTTTACAGGAGACTTTCTTAAGCAATGCTCATTAGAATGGAGAATATTATCTTTATGAACTGTTCTGTTAATTGACCAAGATATCCTCCAGGACTACAGTCCTAAGCCCTCAAGTCCAGAGATCAGCTCCCCATCCCCAAGGTCTAAATTCCACAGGATTTTCAAGGCTGTGACTTTTTGGAAGCATATCACTAGACTCTTCCAAAGAACCTCTAGGTGGATTCGAACCATCAACCCTGCGGCTAATCGCTGAGTGTTAAACCACTGGCACCACTCAAGGACTCCCACATGTACGTGAGTGTGTAGAGCTGGCTGTCTTGAGGCAGAGTAAAGGACAGATTCTGCAACTTGGGGGGATTGCCTTGGGCCCCCCGAATGAAAAGACACCTTCTGAAGCATACAGAGGTCTCAGCCCAGGGCAGCCCGCTCATTTCCCTAACAGGTCAGAGGTGCCCTGATTGCTAGTTTCCCTTGATCTGTCCACTAAAGCGCCCATTGTCATCATCAGACTCCAGGCTCACTGGCCCCACACAGAAGCGTATCTCAATGCCTCCCCTCCCCTCAGCTCTGAGCACAATACTGTCATCGTTCTCAGAGTTCCCAGCTCCTTCTCCAGGCTCAGGGAGGTGGTTTCCCAGACGCCCCAGGCCTGGGAACAGCACCTCGGAAGCGACAATGTCACCCTTCCCTGCTAGGGGCACAGACCCAGGGCTCAAGGAGGGTAGGGTAGTGGCCTCTGCCTGCCACTTAATTGGCTCAAAGATGTCCAGCTAACCTCTGAACCAGCTTCAGGGTGTCGGGTCCAGATAGATGACTTCCCAGCTCTGAAGCCGCTCTCAGCAGCTCCGCCCAAGCACCCTGTAACCCCAGTCACTGCAGGCTCCATATGGTGCCTGCAGGAGGATGTGTGTGTGGGGGGGGCTGCTACATCCACAAACTTACCACCCTCTCTTCTCAGCCACCACTACAACCTCTGACCTCAGCTGACCTTCACCACCACCTCTGCCCCACACTGACCTTCACTATTATCTCTGAGCTCTGGTGGCGCAGTGGTAAGGAACTGTGCTGCCAATGCAATGGTACATGGTTCGAATCCACTGGCTGTTCTGTAGGAGAAAGATGGGTGTGATTTACTGCTTCTGAAAACCCGCTGGGTCAGCTACGGGTCAGTTCTCACTTGATGGTACATAATACCATCTCCGACATCACATCACACCTTTCCACCATCACCTTGTTTCAGACTGACCTCTGTCATTTCCCTTGATCTGGACTGACCTCGTCTACCACTTCTGATCTATACTGACCTTC
>NW_006399798.1:8417511-8449557 GCF_000299155.1 Elephantulus edwardii | reverse complement strand
GAGACAGACCTCTATCACTTCCTTTGGTCTGTACCGACCTTGGCTATCACCTCTGACCTGCGCTGACCTCCACTACCACCTCTGATCTGGACTGACCTTCACTCCCATGCTGACCTCTACATCACCTCCACTGTCACCTGGTCCTAGACTGGCCTTTACCATCTCTCTGTCCTGTGTGATCTCCACCACCTCTAAACTGGTCACCAGCTTGGGAAGCCGTGGTCCCTAGGCCTGGTTGGACACAGACTGTCCAAGCCGTGGGTCATCTCTGGACAGGCTGAGCCCTCTCCCCTCATCGTCTCATATTTCTACTCCTACTGCTGCTTTTATTCCATCCCACTCAGAGAACTTTCTAGAAATGAAGCACTTTTCCCATGACCTCAGTAAGTACTCACTGAATATTCTCAAGAAAAATGTACCCATTTATTTCACACATGAGAGCTGACACTCGGGAGGGTTTGGGACTTTAACTGCCTCGCAGACCTGCATCAGATCCAGTGGATTTCAGAGCCCTGGGCTTTCCTGTTGGTACAAAGCTTCCCTAAGCCATCTCACCCTTTCTGATCTGGGGTGAGTGGCTCAGAGAAGAGGGTGGGTTTGTGGCGAGCAGGGAGAGAAGCTGGGGATATTGTTAGGAGCCATCAAATTGGTGACCACTCAGAGCAAACTCACACACAACAGGACAATGCCCCACCGGGTCCTGCATCACCTTCACAACTGTTGTGCTGGCATGTTTGAGACCACAGCTGCTGTCGCTGGTCAGTCCATCTCATACAGGGTCTTCTGCTTTTCACTGGCCCTCTACTCTGCCAAGCACGGGGTCCTTCTCCAGGGACAGGTCTGCCTCCCTCCCATCCGCCCCAGTACATGTCCAAGGTACGTGAGGCCAAAATCTCACCCCCCTTGCTTCTAAGGAACACTCTGGCTGCACTTTTCCCAGACAGATTTGTTTGTTCTTTCGGCAGTCCAGGATATATTCCGTATTCTTCACCGACACCACAATTCAAAGGCATGCATTTTTCCCTTCAGTCTCCTTTATTCATTGTCCAGCAGGAGGTCAAATAAGATGCTGAAGTCTGAGGGGTCCAGTGAAATGCAGCAGAGGACTGCGGTGCCCTGGGTAAGGAAGAAACCACGCTGAGGACCCCACCCCAAAGCTCTGATCACTACTTAACCCCCAAGTGTCAGCTTCTGATCTGACGGTTCCAGTGAGACAAGAAACACTGGGTTTACATCCTAGTTCCCATGCTAATTGCATGGAGTCTCTGGGAAACAGAATTGTTTAACACACTCAGCTTCTATTAGAAAGGTTAGAGGGTCAAGTCCACCCAGAAGTGCTCCAGAAGAAAGACTTGGTTGATCAGGCTTTGCAATTAAGTAATGAAGTCTATTTCTCTATAGAGAGATCTGGGGCTGTTCCTTGGAAAGGGTCATCAAACTTGGAAAGATGGAGGGTCCGGGAGGGAGGAAGACACCCAAAAAGATGGACCGACATGGTGACTTCAGCAACAGGTTCTATTGTGTCAGAGAGGATGAGGATGGCAGCCATAGGGTCAGGTCTGTGGTTCACAGAGTTGCTACGAGTCATACTCGACTTGACAGCTCCTAACAACAACAACAACATCAACATCATCAACAGCAACATCAACAACATCAACATCAACAACATCAACATCAACATCATCAACATCAACAACATCAACAACATCATCAACATCAACAACATCAGCATCAACAACATCAACATCAACATCAACAACATCATCAACATCAACAACAATAGCATCAACATCAACAACATCAACAACATCATCAACATCAACAACAATAGCATCAACAACATCAACATGATCATCAACAATAACAACAACAACATCAACAATATCAACAACAACATCATCATCAGGCGGCTTAGTGGTAAGGAAAAGTGCTGCCAGGGCAAAGGCACACAGTTCGAATCCACCAGCTGCTCCATGGGAGAAAGATTGCCACTCTCTGCCATGTGATTTACTGCCCCTGGAAATCTGCCAGAGGGTCTGCTATGGGTTGGTTTCAACTCGATGGTCCACCACCACCAGCATCACCACCAGCATCACCACCACATTAGTCTACAGGGGTAAGGAATGGTGCTGCCAACCCAAAGGCAAGTGGTTCAAATCCACCAGCTTCTCAGGAGAAAACTGTAGGCAATCTCCTCCCATGCAATTTCCAGCCTCTGAAAACCCACTGGAGGGTCAGCTATGAGTCTGACTTGACGTAATTGTAATTAAGCAGGGAACTGTGGTGGCAGAGTCCGTAGGGAGCTGAGCTGCTAGCCCAAAGGCAGCGCCTCTCTGGGAGTTCAAATCCTCCAGTGGCTCCGTGGGGGAGAGATGGGCAGCCTCCTCCTGTGTGATTTACAGTCGGAGGGTTCGCTCTTACTTGATGACAATGAGTTCTGCGTTTACTGTAGTTAGAAAGGCCTGGCTCCTGGTACTCTTGGCACAAGCAGCCAGGAAATGAAAAGGCGCATTGCCATGGGAAAGTCTGCTGTTAGGAACCTCTCCAAAGCACTGAAGAGCAATGGTGTCACTCTGGAGACTAAGGTGCATCTGATACAGGCCATGGTCTTTGCAATCACTTGCTATACATCAGAGTATTGGACAATGACTAAGGAGGATAGAAGGAGAACTGATGCCTTTGAGCTGTGGTGCTGGAGAAGAGTATTGAGTATTGGACTGCTAAGAA
This sequence comes from Elephantulus edwardii, assembly GCF_000299155.1. Lineage (NCBI taxonomy): Eukaryota > Metazoa > Chordata > Mammalia > Macroscelidea > Macroscelididae > Elephantulus > Elephantulus edwardii. The sequence continues at coordinate 8,446,830 of NW_006399798.1, read as the reverse complement.
AAACAGGTTCATCCTGGAGAGGGTTAAACCAGGCTGCTCCTTGGAGGCAAGGATTCTGAGGCTCCGTCTAACATACTTTGCACATGTTGTAAGGAGGGACAGGTCCTTGGAGAGGGACGTCATACTTGGGAGGGTGGAGGGACAGCACAGGAGGGGAAGACCCTCTACAAGGTGGATTGATTCAGTGACTGGAGTAATCAGGATGGGAGTGTCGGAGAAGGTGTGATTGGCACAGGACAGAACAGGGTTTAGGGATATTGTACAAAGGGTCTCTATGAGTCTCAAGTGACTCAATGGCACATAACAACAACAACAACAGAAAGGCCTGGTGATCGGCTTCAGAAAACTCACCCATGGGCCATCCTGTGGAGCAGTGCTCCCATGACACGCAGGCACTGAGTCAGTCACTGACAGCAGCGGGTGGGGGTTCTGCTTATCAAAGTCTGACCGTGAACAAATGAACCGCTCGAGTCTCACTTATCTCATCAGCAAAGCAGATACAAATACCTGCCCCAGAGAGAACTGCTGGGAGGCCAAGGAGCTGGTGTGGATGGAGGTGGACACAGCGGTGGGCACTCCAGAAGGCATTGAGGGACTCAAATGGGCAGAGAGGGTGAATGGAGGCAGAAGGGGTTAGCTGCCCTCACCCTCTCCTCCATCTCATCATCTTTGGGGCTTCCAGTTCCCCAAATCACAGCCTTCTCAGTGCAACTCCTTTAAGGTCACTCCAAGCTTCATCAAGAAGTCTGGCCCAGGGCTGGCCGGGAGCAGAAGCCCCAGTGGGTGGAGAGAGCAGGGCCTCCAGGGGTTTTGCGTGCGCGCGCATGTGCGCGCGCGTGCGCACACACACACACACACACACCCTGCATAGGTAGTGCTGTGCTGTTGGCACTCCCTGGAGCTCCTTCCACCCGAGTCCAGGTGGGCGAGACGCTGTGGGGGCTGCCTGGGGCTAGAACACAGTCAGCAAGTCCTGGCTGGCCTCATCTGAACCCCCAAACCAAACCTGTTGTCGCTGAGTAGATCTCAACTCGTGGTGACCCCGTGAGTTACAGGATAGAGCTTTCCCACCCCCAGGTTTTGCCTGACTGTGATCTTCACGCCAGGAGCTCACCAGACCTTTCTTCCACGGCACTGCTGGGTAAGTTCACACCGCCAGCCTTCTGGCTGCTGGTGGTGGTTATGCCCCCGTGGAGCCAGAAGCGACCCCATAGCTGACTCTCCAGCGGATTTCAGAGGCTGTAAAGTGCACAGGAGGAGACTACCCACCTTTCTCCCATGAACAGCTCATGGCTGCAGACAGCATGACTTCAGGGTCATCGCACAGGTCCTGACCACCTGGCCACCAGCGCTCCCCATACAAACTGAAATCGAGGGACTGTCCTGAGGTCTGAGAAAGACCCTGGGGGCCTGGCATTGGGCTTCTCAGCTGTTTCCCTTTGCTCCTATCCCTGGCTGGGCACACCCCACCCAGGGCCACAGCGGAGCCCCCTCCCAGAGCTCCCTGATCCTCACCGCCCCACAAATGAGATGCTAATTTATGCCCATCCCTGGCCTCCCGGGCTCCTGGCAGATGCCTGGCCCCGCTCTGCTGGTGCACCTGCATGGCAAGTGCTTCATTAGCCAGGAGGGAAGGAGCTTGCCCTCCTTAATCTAATCCCGCCCATGACCTTCAGGAACCAGGCCCTTCCTGACGTTGGGGGCCTGGGCCGGTGCACCAATCAATTATGCAGCTGCCTCCACCACAGCTGCTGTCGAATGGATTTCTCGCTCAGAAAAGCGTGTTCAAAAAGCATTTAATGGAACGGATCATCAATTTGTTTGAATACACATCTAATCTGATTAGGGGGGTCTGGCCACTAGGGCAGTCTGTGTAACTCAGCTTCGACACGGCCCTGGGGACCTGTGAGTGGGTGGGGGGGGCTGCTGGAAGATGGGGGGGCAGGGCCCTGTGCCCACCATCCAACCTCCCTCTGCCCAGCATACAATCAGCCAGAAATGTGACAGAGGAAAGGAGAAGGAAGCAGGGCGATCCCACAGGGCAGGGCCAAAAGGGCTGCTGTTCTCCAGTCACCCCAGCACCGGACACAGGAAGAGCTTGGGAAGTGTGCAATGAATGAATGAGTGGTGATGAGGCTTAGCATGGAAGCCAAGAGTCTGTAACGCGGTCTCTAGACAAGGCTAGGCGATGCTCTACTGATGTTTTCATCCATTCTTCCTCGAAGGAATGGGCCTGAGAACAGAGTACCAGTGAGTCCAGGCCCACCCTGTTCACTGGCTACAGGGCCTTTGCTAGTCCGTCAGTCCTTCCTCCCTTCCTTCCTTCCTTCCTCCCTTCCTCCCTCCCTCCCTCCCTCCCTCCCTCCCTCCCTTCCTTCCTTCTTTCTTTCCTTCTTTCTCTCTCTTCTCCCCTCTTTCTTTGCCCCTGCTAGCTCCAGCCCCCATGCCATCTAGAGCTCTTTCCCTATGCTCTTTGCCCCACGTCCCACAGTCCTCTGTCATTACGTAGGACCACATTAAAGATCTCTCCTGGCACAGCGATTAAGCACTGAGCTTCTAAATCAAATATTAGTAGTTCAAACCCACTGTGGAAGAAAGACGTGGCAGTCTGCGTGTATAAGAACACAGTCTCTCGGAAACCCTGTGGGACAGCCCTCGTCTGTCCTAGAGGGTGGGGAGGAGTGAGAATTGACACGACAGCCGTGGCCGTGACATATATATCACAGCTGTGAGAGCCCAGCTTAGTGAAGTGCCTGCTGGGAGACCAGACACGGGCGGAGGCTGCCCACCTCCCAGCCCCAGAGCCTCACCCTGAGCCTGGCACACAGGAGGGCACAGGCTCATGAAGGGAGGGGTGGACAAGCAACCCTGCACCTGAACTTGGCCAGACTGCTGCTTCTTCTTCCCGGGGGCGCTGACCATCCTGTTGTCGTGAGGTGCCATCGAGTCAACGCCCACAGCTTGAGGCCTCCCCAGCACCATCCTCACCATTTCTGCCACGTTCGAGCCCACCTCCTAGAGGGTCCTCTTCTCATTAGCCCACCCTCAACCTCACCCCGTGTGAGGTCGTTTTCCAAGGTCTGGCCCTCCAGACAACATGCCCAAAGAGCGTGGGGGAGGCGTCACCCTCCACGCCTCTAAGGAGGACCCCAATGGCACTTCGTCAAACACAGACCTGCTTGTTCTTAAGACAGTCTGTGGGACAGTGAACACTACGATCCAAACACAAGCCGTCTTCTGTGGTCTTCCTTCCCAGGGGACAGCGACACTTCCTTCCCCTACCGTCTGGCACTGTAAGACCACCGTAGTTATTCACTGGTGGTCTTGTTGAACCTCAGCATTGCCTCAGACTCACAGAGACCCCCAGGGGTATGGAGAAGAGCTGGGTGTATGTCACCAGCTTTCCTTAGCTGTGTCCTTTTAGAAGCAGATTGCCAGGCCTTTCTGTTGAGGCACCTGTACGTGATTTTTTGAACCACCAACTTTTCAGGAAAGGATGGCAACCAAGTGCTTAACTGTCTGTGCCACCAAGTGTTCAAACTCCAGCTCCACCACTAATGAGCTACGTGACTGTGGGCATCTCTCTGTGCCCAGCTGCACCCCAGCTGGGGAAGTGGACAGTAACAGGGTAGGTGAAAGGAGTCAGATGGCAGGAATGACCCCTAAAAGGTGGCTGTCACTACTGCTCTTTGCCCGTGTCCCCCTGTGAGCACGCCCCCCAGCCCGGCCTCCCACCAGCCCCACACAGGTAAATAACGCCATAGCCTCCCAGCCTTGAGTGGAAAAAAGATGGTTCTCATTTCCGATGGGTTTATTTTGCAATTAACAGAGAGGAAGGGAGCCCTTTCTTCCATTTCAGCTGGAGGGTTCAGAGATTAAACTTACACCATTGATTAGAATGCTTTCGCCTAATGGTACCATCATCATTTTAGTGTGTTCAGATTCATTTGAGCTATAAAAGTGATGATCATAAAATTTTCACTAACTCTTGGAATTCCTCCCAAGAAGTGTGCTGGGCTACACGGTGGACAGGCCGCTTTGCCTCGGTGACCCCGCAGCAGGACGGCGAGCATAGAGGACTTGACCGCTTTACAACCTGGACCTGAGACTCACAGAAGAGGAGGACTTGGCCAAAGGTCCCACAGGGCCAGCTGCCCGGCCATGGCGCCTGTCCACGCCTCACATCTGGCTATTGCTCCCCAGGTACCCTACTTTTCTGAAGACTCCTTAGCAGATGAGATGTGGTCATCATGTGGGTATCACCCCTCAGCTGCCCTTGAGCCTGCGACTGACAGCCAAGGGACCCTGAGGGGCTGCACCAGCTACCAGTGGGGTCACCAGACCCTGAACCATGAGGAACCAGCCAGGTGTCCCTCAGCCCTGGCTGACAGTCTGTGCGGGGCATCTCTCTCTGTCCCCCTCTTGCCCACCTTAGGCACTATGTGCACTAGGAGAAATGCCATCACCTGAGAGAGAAGGTGGTCCACTGGTCTGAGGAGGGGCTTGGAAAGGGAGGGGACAAGACTCAAAACAAGCAACACTTTCTTCATACTGACCCGGGAGGGTGGAGATGGGGGGATTCTCCGGGGGGTTCTCTGCTCCCCCTCCCCACTTGTCTGTCAGTCTGTCCTCCCGTGGTGGCTTGCATGCTGATGTGAAGCTGGAAGCTATGCCACCAGCACTTCAATACCAGCAGGGCCAGCCTTGGTGGGGAGGTTTCAGTGGAATGCTGAGGCTAAGACTCAGAAGAAAGGCCTGGCAATCTCGTTCTGAAAAGCAGCCACGGCACACCATACAGATCAAACCGAAACACTGTATGACTTGCTTGCTTTGCCTCTGTCATCAGGAGGGCCACTGGCTGGAGGAGGACACTGTGTCCAGTGGTGGGTCAAAGAGGACACAAGACCCTCAGTGAGACGGAGTGGCACAGGACACAATGAGGGACCCACGTGGTGTGACCAACACAGAAGCAGGAAGGGTTTCCTTCCGGTGAGCACACAGTTGCCAGGACTTGGCAGTGTACCAATCATAGCTAGTAACACTTGTTGTTAGGCGCCGTCGAGTCGGAACTGACTCTGAGCTGACACTTCAGTGGATTTTCAGAGGCAGTTTAATTACACAGGAGGAGACTGTCCATCCTTCTCCTGTGGAGCAGCTGGTGGATTTGAACAGGGTACCTTTGGGATTGCAGTGCAGTTTCTTACCACTAGGACATCAGACTATGACTCGACGGCACTTAACAACCACCACCACCACCAAACAAACAACAAGAAGACACCAGAGCACTCTAATAACACATGAGGTATCATCCATTCAACAACATTTAACCACCACAACAAACACACAACACTCACCCCCACCTCTCCCCAGCTCGCAGGGGAGGCTTCTGGTCACCTACTGCTCCTGGCCTTAAGTGGGCAGTTCAGCCCCCAAAGAAGGGGTTGAGAGTCGGCAGGAAGACACAGTGGTTGACAGTAATATTGAAAGAAACGAAGTCAGGATGTTTCTTAGATACAAGGACGGTGAGCCTTTTTGTCTTATGTCCGTGGGGCATATGGTCAAGAGGTGCCAGTCACTGGACAAACACCACAGGCTTGGGAAAACGACAGGGTCTGGAAAAGGGAAGAAGACCCTTAATGAGATGGATCAACACAGCCTTGCAAAGAGGGGCTTAAGCAGCCGTGATTGCGAGGACCAGGCAGGGTTTCTATGAGTCGGAGTTTGGCACCTAACCACAGTGGTTGATGAAATCATTTACGCCCATCACAGCGGTTTCCTCATTTAATCCTCCCGGCTGGAAAGTTATTATTATCATCCTTTTCATGTCTCTCAATTTGTAGCTTGGAGGAGTGCAGCTTGAAGGCGCACAGCGCGTATAAGGCGGAGCGGGGTTTCGAACCCGTGGCCCCGCGCCTGCTGAGGGTGTGAGCAGGCCTTTCAAGGCCCAGGCTCCATCTGGAAGGCAAGGAAGGCGGAGGGCCCCAGGGGCGGGGAAACGAGGCCGGAGGAGCCGCTCTGCGCAGCGGCGGGGAGATGGGGCCGCCGCGCCCGGGCGCGCATTCATCAGGCTGCTGACCCCGCGCACCGGCGCTTTGTGGCGTGGAACAAAGACTGCAGAGCAGAAAATTGGAGTTCAATTTGCCGTCCATTCCGCACGCAGCACTCAGCCCATTCCAGTCCCTGGCAGGCACCTCTGTGCTTTATCATAAATAATAACACCACGCGGTTCCATGGCCCTTTCAGCAATTCCCGTCCCTGAGCAATTTACAAGCTGGATTAGCAACAGGGCTTGCACATAGGCGCGCGCGGACAGGCCCAGCAGCTCACGTGGCCAAACGGTGCACCCCCCCCCCCGCCCCTTCGGGACTGTGACGGATCTGAGAGCGGCAGGCCTTCATCCTGCCCCCGACCCCCATCCTCCCCTGTGCTGGGCTCTCCTGCCCTGACACGCTTTCCCCCCCAATCTCACACTCCATCTCTTTTCCTGAGCGGTGCAAATGGTTCACACACTCAACTGCTACCCAGAGATGCATGAATAAAGGCCTGGTCATCTGTCTCTGAAAGCTCTGTTTTGCTCTCATACATATGGGAAGTAACAGTCTGTTCAACTGGTGGCTGGTGCTGGTCTGCAGGACTGCAGCCTCTATCCTGGGCTGGACAGAATCCCCTTCCTCTCACCAGAAAAAGTCTTAGATCTCTCCTCATGGGAGGTTGCTGCTGAGTACCACTGAGTCTGAACCGGCCCACAGCTGACCCTCCAGCAGGCTCTCAGGGGCAGGACATCACCCGGGAACGGCTTGTCCAGCTTCTGCGAATCAGCTGGTGGATATGATATTAATAAACAGTCCCATTTCCTTCCAATTTCACAGAGCAGCATGGAGGGCTGGTGGCCAGGCAGACTCACCAGGTCCACCTTACATTTGACAGGTGAGATTTTGGGACTGATTCAGGAGGGACGCTAACAGTTGCCATTCGGGGTGACAGCCCAGGGGTCCCATATCTGGTCTCCTTAAGTACGAGAGCCACAGAGAGGTGTTCAACCACAGAGGCTTGGAGAGGCTGGGCTGGCCTCCTCTGAGGCTGGGATATTACAGGGGGTCTTGGGGCAGACATGTAGGGATACCAGCCACAGCTTCTCCTTCTCCCATTTAAAAAGCAAAACCGACCTACAACCAGGAGAGGATAAAATAGATGAATGGGACCTTCTAAGAATAAAATCCCTATGCGCATCCAAAACTTCTCCAAGAGGGTAAAAAGGGAAGCCACAGACTGGGGGGAAATATTTGGCAATGACATGTCTGATAAGAGACTTATATCTAGAATTTATAGACTACTTGAGCACCACAAGATAAAAGCAAACAATTCAATTGCAAAATGGGCACAGGATATGAACAGACACTTCACCAAAGAAGACATTCAGATGGCAAACAAACACATGAAGAAATGTTCACAATTCCTAGCTCTAAGAGAGATGCAAATCAAAACAACTGTGAGATAGATAGCATGTCACTCCAGTAAGAATAGCAAAATAGAACAGCAAGCAACAAATGCTGGTGAGGTTGTCAAGAAACTAGAACCCTGATTCACTGTTGGTGGGAGTGTAAAATGGTGCAACCACTACAGAAGGTAGTATGGAGTTTTCTCAAAAATTTGAAAACAGCAATACCATTTGACCCAGAAATTCCACTACTGGGAATATACCCTAAAGAAACCATAACTGCCACCCAAGCAGATACATGCACACCCATGTTTATGACTGCTTTGTTCACAATAGCAAAGAGTTGGAAACAACCCAAGTGCCCATCAATAAATGAATGGATAGAGAAACTGTGGTCTATTCACACAATGGAATACTATGCTACATTGAAAAACAAGAAACTCATGAAATATTATTCAAAATGGGTAACCCTGGAGGACATTATGCTGAGTGAAATATCTCAGTCACAAAAGGACAAATACTGCATAGTACCACTGTTGTAAAATGGGACTGACGTCGGGGTTGGGGGGAACCTAAGATAAGAGGGGATAAATAATGTATATTGCATTGAAACAGATGAGGGAGAGAACTGTTTAAAAGGTATATAATTAGGTATTATTTTCATGACAAGATCCCAGAAAAAGAAGTGCATATTAAAGTGGACTGTGGACTTGGTGGCGGTGGGGACTGTATAACAATGAAAGAATTTTTTTCCTTTACAAAGAAAAAAGTGAACTGGGGGAAGGGTGGGCAGGGAGGAAAATGTGTAACAATGAATGAATAGGAAAAAATTTAAATGGGAATAATATGCTGTAAAAAATATGTTGTATTAAAAAAAAAAGCGCAAAACCGGGGAGGCCTTACCTGGACCCTCCCACTGGCCCTCCCCAGTCCCATGCACTCCTTAGGAAGAAAGGCTCAGTAATGGCCTTAGGTGGCCCTCTCAACCCTAAGAAATCACCCTATCCAGTGTCTTAACCTCTCTTCCTCTTGAATGTCCCCTCTCCAACACGTCCTGTCTGCCCAGCACTGGGCGGCCCTCTGGCTACTAGCAGATGGGGCAAGGTTCCCATGGCCTTGTTTAAAAAGGCCAATGCACAGACTCCTTTAAAGAGAGCCCCTTCTCCCCACTGCCCGAGTACACAGCAGTCTGGAGAGAAGACAGAAAGGTTGAATGTGGGTGGGCAGACAGGGTTCGAAGCCCACCCTGCATTTCCAAGGTGCCCACCTCTGGTCAGCTGCCTGTGTGGAGAGCTGCAGCTTTCGTATTCGCACTGTGGGAGTTCTCCCTCACTTAACTCGCAATAAAATCATAAAAAGCTGGAGACATGATGCATGGCCGAATGCCTGGCACCTGGGAACACGAGAATCCACTGCCGTGCCAGGGCCTGAGTCTCCATGTTTCAGGCCGTGACCTGCGTTTCGGGCCTGTGCTCTGCATGTCAGGCCCACACCCTGTGTTTCAGGCTGCAGAAGCAGTGAGGGTCTCTGGTCTCTGCTAAGGATCCCTGTCCAATGCGTATCCACCAGGAAGGAAGGTCGGGCCCAGGCCAGCCTTCCCTCCCTCCTCAGTGCCACATTCCAGATGTAATCATGCCCAGCTCTCTCCAGAGAAACCTGGACCCGGCAGCTGGTGCTGAGAGAAGAGAGAGACTGAGAGACACAGAGTCCTACCAACGAGCAAAAGGCCAGTTTACCAGGGACGTCTTCACCAGGGTGCCTGGTTCACATCGACATGGGGTCTATGTTCACTCCCGGCATGCCCACCAGCTCTTTCAGGAGGCAGGGTAAGAAGGAAGTGGCCGCGGACGCTAGACCCCCAAGAGGACCCTGGACTGCAGGCCCCTAACCTGCAGAAAACCTCTGGCCACCCACAGCATCTGAGCACCTCAAGTTGGAATGGTTTGTGGAACTCACTGAGCCCAAAGCACTTCTTGGCAGAGAGGGAAACTGAGGCAGAGGACGGTAACAGAGAATCTGAGCCCAGACTTTCTGACATTTGAGTCTCACGGCTTCACTGGTAATTGTTAGCCTCACTCTCCTCATCTGTAAAATGGATATGAGGGAGCTCTGGTGGCCGAAAGGCAGAGTTGTGCTGCCAACTCAAAGACAAGTGGTTCAAATCCACCAGGTGCCCCACGGGAGAAAGGTGGGCAATCTCCTCTCATAAGATTCACAGCTGTGGGGTCAGCTATGAGTCAGCTCTGACCTGAGGGCAATCAGGGACTCCATGGCAGGTACCCCAGTGATGCAAACAGCGACACACTCACCCGCTAACTAACGTTTGGCGATTTCAACCCGTCAAATCGCTCCCGGCAGAGAACTGCCCTAAGCTGGACTCAGCAGCTGCAGCAGCGGCTTCTGCCTTGGCAGCTCCGTGGGAGCAAACCTGGTGATCTGTGTCTGCACAGCTTGTAACTCGGACAAGCTGGTGGGGCAGTTCTGTTCGGTCACAGGGATCGCCAGAAGGAATAACCGACTCGGCAGCACTCAATACCCCAACGCGGCGATCGGTCCAACCACAGAGCTGGAATCCCAGGCCTAACTGCACCCACAGAGGTCCCAGATCCCATGAGGTCACACGCACAGGAGACACCGGCGTGTGGGCTTCAGTGGAGCCTCTGGGGACACACGTCCACCCACACGGCCTCACTGACCTCTTAGCCACTAGAAGATGCAGCACAGTCATTTTTGGACCTCACTTCTCCACCCCGAGTCTCACCTGGAACAGGAGCTCACGAAATGAAGGCTGGAGTGACAAGAAGAATGACGGAGGTCCCTCGTTTCCAAGGGGCTCTGTCACGACCCCAAGCCCTCCCGGATCCTCCACTTCCCACTCTCGCTGGTCACTTTGGCAAGCACGGAGCCCGACCTGCCCTGGCTGGCCTGGGCTGGTGCTGTGACAGGCGCTCAGCAGTGGGCCCCGGGCCGAGCTCACGGTGACTGACAGTGTGGCCACGAGCCCGCGGGCACGGGATTGGCATGCTGGCAGCAGTCTCGGGCCTGATGGACGGCCTGCCAGGTGACAGGCCTTCGTAATTCATTCCCGGGGAGCCAAGTCTTTCTGGGAAGGAGGGTAGCATGGGCTTCCACCCCAGCTCCATGTAACCCCTCTTCCTGTGCTGTTGTGGGGGGCCCTGGGTGTCCCTGACTGAGTGGGGAACAGGGTGCATGGCCATAGACTGCATGGTTCTATGCACTGGGGAAGTAGGGGAGAGCTCCCCAAGTTCCCCTTTCTTCTCTAACAACGTCCCCATCAAGGGAGAGGGAGCTGAGTGTCACACACTTTTTGTCCCCTCTGTCCTCTGGCTGGGCCAGAGAAGTGGGCCTTTGGCTGGGTCCTGTCCCTCAGACTTCAGCCTCGGGCCATGGTGATAAGGACCAGGCCGCTCAGCCTCTGTATACGGGCCCTAAATCTAGACGCTCTGACCGTCCCATTATGCAGATAGGAAAACTGATGCTCAAAGACAAGAGACTTAGCCCAGAGACGGCTAGAGTGTGTGTGAGACAGCCATGACTCACACAGCATGAAGCAGGAAAGGGAGAGAGGTGACAATGGGCGGCCCTTCCTCCCCACCCGGAGCTTCTCCCCCCAAAAGCGGACCCCCTGCCCCACCACAGTGGACACCTTACTTCCCATGAAGGTGGGCTGGCCGGGAGCGCTGGGAGAGTCAGAGGGGCGCCCCTGCAGGGACAGTCCCACCAGGAACAGCACGTAGTCAAGGTGCCAGGTGGCTGCCGAGAGCGCCACCTCCTTGGACAGGGGAGCCCTTGGGTAAGCGGCTTCTCCGGGCCTCGCCGCAGGTCTCTGCCCCCCTCCCCAGGCTCCGAGGGGTAAGTCATGAGGAGGAAGGGTTTGCCACCACAGTGAAGGGCCAAAGAGCCCAGAGAGGAGAGGGCGGTCACCCAGGCCCTGGGGGCGGGGGCGGGGGCGAGGTCTGGCAGGGGCCGAGCCCAGCGTGGGAAAGTGGGGGTTTCCAGGAAGCCTGCACGTTACTGGAAAGGACAATAAATTAATATAATAGGGCTGTTTGGCTGGTGACAAGGGATAAAACATGTGGTCCAAAAAAAGCCTTCTGCAAGGTCGTCAAGTGGATGAATGTGAAGGCCAGTGGAGCTGGGTACCGGGCGGAAAGAGCCCGAGGGACTGGCCGGAGTGGTGGGTGGGGATCCGATGATCACCGCACCTCTGTTGGCCCCCACCGCCTCTCTGCACTCAGCTGCATTCCTCCTCAGCCTCAAGTCCAAAGGCTCCTCTCTAGACAGAAGGCCACTTGAAGGCATGCGTGTACCTGCCCTTGACCTTGTGCCTTCTCTGCCCACACTGCTTGCCCCACACCCACTCTCCCAGGGAGGACTCGGGGGCCTTGCTGCTTAGGTTTCTAGGGGGCTTGACTCCAACCCATGGACGGGTTCTCGACCCTCAGACAGAAGGCAAAGCATGTTATTCACTCATTCACCCATCATTCATTAGTTCCCTCCTTTACACACTCTTGTAATCATTTACTCACTCATTAACTCATTCATTCCCTCACTCAGTTATGTAGTCATTCATTCATTCATTCATTCACACATCTAGTCATTCATTCACTTAGTAAATATCTTCATTACCACCTACTATGTGCGAGGAGACCTCCCAGTGAGTAGCAAGGAAATCTTTGCCCTCAAGGGGTTGCAGCCCCCCATGGAGAAGGACAAGCCAGGTGCCAGTGAAGGCAGTAGGATCAACACTGTGTTGAGGGGGAGGAGGGGAGGATGACCTGGCAGCCTACAGGACAGGCAAGCACAGGTCACCTGGATGGTGCGAGGCTATCAGGGAAGGTGGCCCTGACCAGCATCCTGAAGTTACAGCCACAAGTCAGCCAGGCAGAGGGCAGGAGGAAGACTCACAGGGTGAAGGCACCATTTATGCAAATCTTGGAAGCATCAGTGGAATGGTGCCTTCTGGGAATGTGGGTTCTATCAGCGTGGAGTGAAGGGTGATGGGCGGGCTGTGAGGCAGGCGGGCCTGTGCCAGATGAACCTGAACTTGTTTAGGATCCACATGACCTTGGACACGTGACAGAACCTCTCTAGGCCTGTCTCCTCATTTGAGGAGAGCAGGATAGAGATGCTGACATCCCTACGTCACAGGGTCGCAGAAAGAAAACACAGGAGAAAATGAAAAAGTTGCTCCCTGCGTGGCTTCTCTGTGAATGGACACACTAAACATGGTGAGGCCAGGGTCCCAGAGAAGAAAGGGCTTACACACTGTGATCTGGAGGGCACTGGGGAGGGGTTGGGGACTTGAATGCGAGCATGTGTATGTCTGAGGGTGTGTGTGTGTGTGTGTGTGTGTGTGTGTGTGTGAACGCACACAGGTGTGTGTGCAGGAGTGTCTGTGTACCTGTGTATGTGAGTGTCCATGGAAGTGTGTGAGAGGATGTGTGCCCGTGAGTGAATCTGTACATGTATGAATGTGTATCTGTGTATGCATGTGTTACTGTAGGTGAAAGTGCTATTGTATGTGTGTACGTGAATGTGTGTGTGACTGACTGTACATGTGTGTGTGTGACAGAGAGAGAGAAAGAGAGAGTATGAATTTATGTACTAATGGCCCTGCTGGGTGCTTGGACTCACCCCAAGTCCCACCATCCTGTGGCCACCTCCATCCTCAGCCGCCCCTGATTCTAGTTCCTTCTGTTCCCTATTTCTATAGAGAATCAATGTGGAGACGGAGTCTGGGAAGACAAGAATGTGGAGGGCAGTCTTGAAGGACCCTCACCTTCTCAGCACAGAAGACGATCCCGGGGCCCTGAGTCACCTCTGCAACCTTCACGCTCAGCGAGCATCAACGGTGTGCTGGGCGCCGTGGCACAAAGAGCTGAAGACAGCTGTGGGACACGGCCCTGTGCCCACACGGAGGCCCCCAGGCTGGTGGGAGAGATAGGATTCACACGGGAGGAGGTGACTAATGCAGTAGAGGCCAGTTCAAACTTGGCAGTACAGGAGCTGGGAGTGGGGGTGGGCAGGGACACTCGGGGCAGCGTGGGGCCACCAAGTACTGCTGGGGACTCAGGGAGGAAGAGGGCTTTGTACAAGTCACTCATTCACCAACAGCTCCAGCAGCCATCTCTACAGCAGCCACTGTGCAATATACTGGGGAGCAGGGAAGAGCACCTGAAGGGGACAGAGCTCGGCCAGAGAACATGAGACCCAGAACTGGACCTCGACGGTGAGGAGGAGAGGTAAATAAAACCACTTGTGGCACATACTTCCTGCCCCTCCCCGGGCCAACAGGCAGCATGACAGATGGAGAAAAGCCTGAAAGGTCAGTGATTTCATCTTGTTTGGATCACAGTCAACACCCTCGGTGCCAGCGGTCAGGAGATCAGGAGATGCACAACACTCGGAAAGTGTGCCATCCGGGCAAAGTCCCGGAGAGCGATGATGTCAGTTTAAAGACCGAGCTGCACCTGATTCAAGCTGCAGTATTTCCAATCATCTGCTACACATCTGAGAGCCAGAATATGACTAAGGATGACAGGAGAAGAATCAACACATTTGAGCTGCGGTGTTGGAGAAGAGTGCTGAATATCGCATGGACTGCCAAAAGAACAAACAGGTATGTCGTGGGGAAGGTGTAGCCAGAATGTTCCTTGAAGGCAAAGACAGCCAGCTTGATCTCACATATACGGGATGTGTTGTGAGGTGAGACTATTGCTTGGAGAGGACCATCATGCTGGGGAAGGTGGAGGGTCGGTGAGGGAGAGGAAGACCCTCAATGAGACGGACAGACAGAATGTTCATGGCAATGGACTCAAATGTGTAGAAGATGGTAAGGATGGCTCAGGATGGGGGGGGAGTTCACCTCTGTTGCTCATAGGGTCGCTATGAGTCATTCTCAACTACAACAACGTGACACATACTTTGTGTAAACCGGTCCAGGATTTGAGACTTCATCCCAAGGCAATGGGAAGCCACTGAATGACACTGACATCAAAGTGACATAGATGAATTTGGATGTGTGGGTGGTGGTGTTTGTTTATAATCCTGGCTGTGCAACAGAGGTGAAGCGGAGGAGACAAGAGGGGACACTGAAGTGCAGGTGGGGCTGCTGTTAGCAGGAGTCCAGGGCAGAGACAGTGCTAGTGCCCAGGCGGTGGCAGAGGGGGTGGTGAGAAGGCAGGGCACATGAGAGCCACAGGGAGGGAGAGGGAAGGAAGACCCGTGTTAGATTTGGCAGTGGGCTGTCCCAGGGTGAGGGGAGCACCAGCAGGGATGGCTCCAGTTACCGAGATGGGAATGCTGGAAGAGGACCTGGTGGGGGATACCCAGCCCAGCTTGGGCACGTTGTGGGCATGAAATCACTCAGGTGGCCAGTCCAGTTGGACGTCCAGGTCTGGAACCCAGAGCTGCACAAGGGGTGAGACACCAGCTGTCAGCATCGAGGAAATTGCTGAGTGCTGTCATCTCAATTCTGACTCTTAGTGACCCCAGATGCCAAAGCAGAAAGGCCACTTCGTGTTTCCCGGGGAGAAATCTTTCCAGGGGACACGTCCCCAGCTGCTTCTCTGTGTAGTCACCGAGCTTTCCTCTAGCAGACACAGTGCTTCACACAGATGTACGTGTATGTGTGTATGTGAGTGCACTGGTGGTGTGAGGGGCTGCAGAGCTGAGCAGACCCACGGCGACCCTGTGAACCACAGATCTGAGCCCTGTCCTGTCCTATGCCGTCCCCATCATCTCTGATACACTTGAGCCCACTGCTGCCGTCACTGTCAGTTCATCTCATTGAGGGGCTTCCTCTCCTTCACTGACCCTCCACCATTCCAAGCAGGCTATCCCTCTCCACGGGCTAGCCTCTCCTAGCCATATGCCCAAGGTACCTGAGACGAAGCTTTACCTCCCAGGAGCACTCTGGCTGCACCTTCTCTGAGACATATCTGCTTGGTTTTCTGGCAGCCCATGTGTATGTGCATGTAATGTATAAATTTGTGTATATGTAATATATGTGTGTGAATTTGTAATGTATGTGTCTGTGTAATGTATGTTGTTGTTGTTGTTATGTGCCGTCGAGTTGCTTGCGACTCATAGCAACCCTATGTACAAAAGCCCTAAACTCTGCTCTGTCCTGTGCCAATCACACTGTCTCCGACACTCCCATCCTGATCATCCCAGTCACTGAGTCAATCCACCTCACAGAGGGCCTTCCCCTCCTGCACTGTCCCTCCACCCTCCCAAGCATGATGTCCTTCTCCAAGGACCGGTCTCTTCTCACAATATGTCCAAAGTATGTTAGACGGAGCCTCAGAATCTTTGCCTCCAAGGAGCCACCCGGTTTAACCCTTTCCAGGACAAGTCTGTTTGTTTTCCTAGCCGTCCATGGTATTCTCAATACTCTTCTCCAGCACCACAGCTCAAAGGCATCAATTCTCCTTCTATCCTCCTTGGTCATTGTCCAACTCTCTGATGTATAACAAGTGATTGTGAAGACCATGGCCTGTATCAGATGCACCTTAGTCTCCAGAGAGACACCATTGCTCTTTAGTACTTTGGAGAGGTCCCTAACAGCAGACTTTCCCATGGCAATGTGCCTTTTAATTTCCTGGCTACTGGTGCCAAGAGTGTTGACTGTGGAGCCAAACAAACTAAAGCTGTGAACAATCTCAATCTCTTCACCATCCATCCTGATGCTGCCAATTGGTCCAGTGGTGAGAATCTTTGTCTTCTTGACACTGAGCCTCAATCCATATTGGAGTGTATAGGTATGTGTAATGTATGCGTATATATAATGGATATGTGTATGTAATGTATGTATATGTGGTTGTTGATTACATTCGAGTCGAGCACGACTCATAGCGATGCTATGAACAAAAGGCCTGAATTCCCTCTACAACTATCGACATTTATCAAAATTCATAGGGTTTTTGGAGGCATGTATGTATATTTGTAATGTATATGTGTATATGTGTGCATATGTACTTTATGCGTATATGTAATATGTGTGTTTATATGTGTTTATATAATGTATATGTAATATATGTGTGTGAATATGAAATGTATGGGTATGTGTGTATGTAATGTATATGTGTATAATGTGTATGTGTGTGTATATGTAATGTATATATGCAAGTGTGTATATATGTGTGTAAACATGTCAGTGTATGTGTAATGTTTATGTGTATGTAATGTATATGGGTATATAATGTATATGTGTGTAGATGTATCTAATGTATATGTATATATGTGTATATGCAATACATATGTATATATGTAATGTATATGCATGTATATATGGAATGTATATATGTGTGCATATGTAATATATATGTATGCGTATGTGTATATGTAATGTATGGGTATGTGTAATGTATGGATGTGTGTAATGTATGTGAGTAGATAATGTATATGTGTATAGATGTAATGTATATGTTCATACAATGTATATGTATGCGTATATGTGTGTATGTAATGTACACATTGTTGGTGGTGTTAGGTGCCCTCCAGTCAGTTCCAACTCCTAGTACACAGAACGGGACGCTGTCTGGGCCCGTGCCACCCTCACAGTTGCTGCCACCTTGAGCCAACTGCTGCAGCCACAGTGCCAATCCGTCCTGGTGGGGCTCCCCCTCTTCTGCACTGACCCTCTATCTTCCCAAGCATGGTGGCCTTCTCCAGGACCTGATCCCTCTCCAGGACCTGATCCCTCCCGACCACACGCGCTGACTGTGAGCAGTTTCCATTCTTGTTTCTGAGAAGCATCCTGCTGGCACTTCCGAGACAGATGAACTCATTCTCCTGGTAATCCATGGTTTCTTCAGTATTTCTCCCCAACACTGTAATTCACAGATAGCTGTATCTACGCGGCTATATATGATAGAAGAAAGGGGCAGTGATGAGGAGGGTGGTTTCTGAGCACCGCTGAGAGCATCCTTATCTCTGATGGGGTCCTGCACCGCCCCTACTCCGCTCACGGACAGAGCAAGAACAGGTGTGGAGAGCCTACAGTGTGCCACGCCGTCCCAGGTGCTTGCGGTATACATCTTGGCACATCCTTCCCACAGCCCTTCAAGGTCATTATCATTCCCTCCACTCCGACAGATGGGGAGACAGCCATGCCTCGAGGCTCAGGACTGAGCGGCAGAGGAGGAGTCAAATCTGGTCAAATCCAGTCCAGGTTCTTATTCCAAGGAGGGCTGTCACCTTGATGAGCTTCAGGTGAACAGAGAAGCCTGCTTCTCTTTGTGCTTTCCCAAGAAAGTTCCAGAAGCAGGGGTAACCCTCAAATCACCAGCCCTCCCTGAGGGGCAAGACTTAGGGGACCACAACACCAGGAGGTCCCAAGGCTACTTGGACACGCCCTGCTCCTGAAGAGTCCATGCTGGTGGCCAGAGGGCCTCTCCATCCCCGCCCCTGGGCCACCTTCTGCCTCCCTCTGTCCCTGATTCTTGCATCCTCTGTTGTCCACAGGCACCTGAGCTGTCTGCTTGTCTGAAATGGGGTTGGGAGCAGCACCCCTTGATTTAGAAGTAGGAGTGGCATTCACTTCCTAAATAACATGTCTCTGGAAACCCTATGAACTTTGATAAATGTTGATAGTTGTAGAGGGGCTTCAAGCCTTTTGTTCATAGGGTCTCTATGAGTAGTGGTTGACTCAAGGGAAACCAACAACACCACCACCAACCACCCCTTGACACTGCATTTATCCCTGAAGGTCGAGTGAGAAGGGTCGTACAAGGCCAGTCACTTCCAGTCACAGATACCATATGGACCAATCAATACATCCCCTCTGGACCAAGACCAGACTCAGGTGGGGCGCGTGGAGCCACTTCTCCCTCCCTCCTTTCTTCCTGCACCTGCCTCTCTGGGCTCCCTGAGTGCACCCCAAATTTTGCAGCCTTTCCCAGGGCTCTCCCAGGACAGGCTTTTCGTTCCATTTAGTGTCTCACATTTGAGTCTTTTAATGTCATTCTGGCTACTTGAGCTTTTTGTAAATATCCCCTTTTGGGGACTTAGCCTCCTTTCCAGTCATAAGGGGAAAATCCTTACCTGTCCAGAAGAAAGATGATGACAAGGAAAGAGAGGGTTAGCTTGTAGCGAGAAGCACTTAGGAGTGGGCACCAGGGAACCCAGAAATGGAGCAGCAAGGAAGGGGCAGCCGAGACGCGGGAGAGACGGGGAGATTCGCTTGGGCTCCACTTTGAGACAGGAAACGGGGGAATCCACTTATCTGAAGCGAGGGCAGCAATAACCACATGAAAAATGGTGTGATTATTAAACAAGGGAGGTGAGGACGCTGACACAGGGAAGGCTTCTTGCTCTCGATCGCCAAGACAGGGAGGTGAGAAGGTGGCAGGAAGGTCTGTACACGCCTGTCTGCCCAGTGGGGGTCTACATGGAGGCAGGGGTGTAGATCCGTCTACAGTCTTCCACGCTTCACTGGGGCAACACTTAAAGCATGTGAGAAAAAAAAAAGCAAGGCAAGGGCGCTCTGGTGGCCTAGTGGCAAGAAGCTATGCTATAATCCTGAAGTCGCATGGTTCAAATCCACCAGATGCTCTGCTGGAGAAGGAGGGGCAATCTCCTTCTGTGACAGTCGGATCCAACTTGGCAGAACACATCAAGGGGGACAAAAGAAAAGGCAAGTACACACTCCTGTTTGCTCTACTCCTTGTTTCCCTCCTGGTGACCACTCGGGATATCCCCTTCTCTAAGCTCAAGGACCTCTCTAAAGTTCTAAAGAGAAAGGATGCAATTTTTTTCCTTAACTTGTCAGGAATTTTAATTTTTTTTTCCTCCTAAAGAAACCAGCTGGAGAGAGGATGAAAGGCACCCAAGTGTCGAGGACTCACCTTCATAGGGTCGTTATGAGTCGTCTGCCACTCGACGGCACTTAACAACAAAGAAACCAAAGCCATGACTCAAAGAGATGTATGCACACCCATGTTTATTGTGGCATTATTCACAATAGCAAAGAGATGGAAGCAACCCAAGTGCCTATCAACAAATGAATGGATAGAAAAAAAACATTTTTTCTTCACGATGAAGTATCGCGCAGCATAGAAAAACAGAAATAATAGAAAAAAATAGTTTTTCACACAAGGAAATAATATGCAGCACTGAAAAACAATAAACTCATAAAATATTACACAACATGGGTGAGACTGGAAGACATTATGCTGAGTGAAATATCTCAGTCACAGAGGGACAAATACTGCATAACGCTGCTGTTATAAAATGGGACTGATATGGGGAGGGGAAAATAGGAAAAGAGTGGCTAGATAATGAACACTGTTGGAACAGATGAGAGGAAAAACTGTCTGAAAGGAATATACGATTAGGTATTATACGTGGGACAACAACTTGAGACAGGAGGTACAAAGTGGACTGGGGGAGGGAAGAAAAATGTGAAATAATGAATGAATTAAAAATAATATCAATCTAAAGTCTAAGGTGTGCCTGTCTGATCCAAGCCACGGTCTTTCCATCTTTTCTTTTACTCCCTATTCATCTGAAAGTTGGACAATAAGTAAGAATGAAGGAAGAAAGGTTGATGCCTCTGAGTAGTGGTGCTGGAGAAGAGTATTGACTATCCCAAGGACGGCCAAAAGAACAAACAGGTCTGCCTTCCCAGAGGTGTGTGGTTCGAATCCACCAGATGCTCTGCTGGAGAAGGAGGGGCCATTTCCTCCTGTACTAGCCAGATCTGATTTGACCACATACACACACACACACACACACACACACACACACACACTAAAATTTTTAAAAACATGTCTGTCTTGGAGAAAGTGCAAGCAGGGATCTCCTTAGAGGGGAGGAAGGTAACACTTTACTTCGGGCGTGTTATCCGGTGGGGACTGTCCTTGGATAAGGAAATTGCACAGGGACCGGTGGAGGGTCAGAGAAAGAGAGAGGAAGACCCTCAAGGAAAGACTGATGAAGCGACTGTACCAAGGGGCTTGGGCATCTCCGAGATGGTGAGGATGGTGTAAGATAGGACACAGTTTAGATCTGCTGCTCACAGCGTCGCTGGGTCTCGGCTAACTTGACCCCACCTAACGACAGCAAGACTGGTGGCCACCTCCTGTCCACTGTACATGGTGACTGGTGTGGGGCTATGATGCTGGAACTTGGCATTTTACGTACCCCCAGTGTCACTGCGGACACGTTTCCGCAGAGCTTCTAGACTAAGACTGTGCAAAAAAGCTTGGCTGTCTACTTCCAAGATCCAGCCAAAGACAATCCTACCGACCACAGCAGAGCAATGCTCAACATGGGGCTGGAAGCAGAGCCCTCGGAAGCCAGAGGGCAGAAACGATTCAAGCGTGCCCTCAGTTTTGAGGACAGTACAAGACAGGAAAGACGACCGATCAGTTGTCCAGGGAGAGACGCATCATGACTCAGCAGTCATGGATCTAACTGCCAGCAAGGATCTAGCAATTACAGAAGCAGCCGTGGAATTGAAGCAATTCAGTAACACCTATTGAGGACAGAAGGCTGGGCAGGGCCAGTCAGGAGTGGGCCCGATATTCTCGGTGGGATGAGAGCAAGAGGATAAAAACGGCACCAGCGCTGGCCCCTTCAGTCCTTCCTCACGGTCTTGAGTTTACCAGTTCTAACACGTTAGAAGCCCGCACAACAAACAAAAATGTGCCTGACCCTATGCTGGCCTCACAGTCATTACGATGTTCGAGTCCATGGTCATTGCTACGGTGTCAAGGCAGCTTGCTGAGGGCCTTCTTTGTGTGGCTGTGGACCGTCTACTTTATAAAGCACAGTGCTCTCTTTCTGGGACTGCTCCCTCTTTGATAACACGCCCCAAATACGTGAGACACAATCTCGCCATCCTTGTCTCTAAGGAACATTCCGGCTAGCCTTCTTCTAAGATGTTTGTTTTTCTGGAAGTCCTTGGCACAGTCAATAATCTTCACCAACATCACAAATCAAAGGCATCGATTCTTCTTCGGTCTTCCTTATATCACTGCCCAACTTTCTCACGCCCCTGAAATGACTGAAAAGAACACAGGGGTTTCTTTCTAGTGCACCTTGGTCCTCCAGCTGACATCCTTGCTCCTGAGCGCCGTTCCTCTGTAGGGCGCTCTCCCCCGGCCCCCACCCTAGTCTACTTTTAACAGACCTCACGCTACCATGTTAACCTTCAGAGGGAATGCTTTCCTTTCAACATACTTCTTTTTAAAGCTCAGTTTCAGGTTAAGAGAAGAATTGCACAGAAAGCACAGATGATTCCTCCCAAGCCCCATCTCCCCCTGCACACGGCCTCTGCTGTTAACACCGGCATCCCGTGGTTCATGTGTTACTGCACATGGAGCAATGCCGAGACCCTGCAGTGAACTCAAGCCCACGGTTTACGTGGCTCCCTGTGTTGTCAGCCCTGTGGGTTTGGACAAATGCACAGTGTCATGTCCACCAATACTGTGTTTCGCTACAGAAGTTTCACAAGACGGCTGCTGCTGACAAGTGCGTGTGGGGACAGCCAGGCCCTCTTAGGACACTTCCTGAAAAGCCCCAGGACATGCAGCCCTATAGATCTGCTCTGACAGAAACCAGCAGTCAACCCTGGCTCGCGGTGACCCCACATATGTCAAAGAGAACATGCGTCACAGAGAACAAAAGGCAGGCTTTTCTAGTCTCCCCCTCCCCCGACTTTTCTAGAACTCTAGGCTCTTTTCTAAGGAGCCCTGGGCAGGCTCAAACCCCCAACCTTCATGCTTGAGGCTTTGTTAGTGTCCTTGTACCACCCAGGACTTCTCCTCTGAGAAATCAAACCCCAAATCAACCCACTGCCATTCAGCAAATTCTGGCTTCTGGCATTGCACTGAGGGGCGGCTGTGGGATTCAAACCATCAACCTTCCAGTTACTGGCACAACATGCTAGTCTTACACCAACAGAGTTCCTTGCTATGGGGAAGGGCTTCCAAGTCCTCCTAATAACCAACTCCAGTGAGGCCTGGGCTGTCCTGAGACCACGCCTGTCACACGCTAGCTCCCCTGACACTCGCGGCACCTTGCTCTCCACCGCCCTCTGATGGGCCGCCTCTTGCTTCCCTGGCACCTGTCTTCTCATTCTCCCTGGAAAGCGAACATTTACTTTACTTTGTGGCTTCCAGATATTGTATGGATGCTCAGTGCTCCCAGACCTTGAACCCTGAATAAATGAACTGCATTTTCATGATCCTCCAGGTTCAAGCGTGGAAAGTATCCAAATCTGAACTCACATCTCAGCACACTCCTAAACTTCTTGCCATAATTCTCTTGAAGAGCTGGTGGTGCCCAGTTCTGAGTCGTTCATTCCACAAACAATAGGGGTGGTCCTTCCCTCCTCTCCCATCCCTCCCTCCTCGCCACATCCTTTCACCCACAGCCCAGTGCATAGCCCAGAGAGCCAGCCTATTATATTGTGACGCTTGTTCTGCTCAATGCCACCGAGTCAATCCTGCCTGTTATTGAAGTAGACCTGATCCTTAGGGTTTCTGAGGTTGTAAATATTTCTGGAAGTAGATGGCTTCATTTTTCTCCCCATGGATTTGAACCACCAACCTTTCAGCTAGCAGCTGAGCACTGAAGCACTCTGTTCCCAGGGATCCCTGATCTCTAGCTAGGGAGCCCTAAGTAAATGATTCACTTTAGTTAATAATGAAGTGTCAATATTGCTTCCTGGAGCAGCTGATTCATGGTATAATGTATCAATACTGCAGCAAATGCACCGTAAGAATGCAAGATGTTTCCAGTGTCTGGGCCATAGCTGGCATTCGATGAATCATTTTTGAATTAGCAATAGTTCTCGGAGTTAATCCTAAATATTCCTTAAACAACCATGCGTGCCCTTCGCCTCATCCGCCTTCTTGTCTGACCTAGATTCTAACTCCCGTTCAGGGCTCATTATCCTGGGATGGAGACATCTAACGGGCTCCTCTCCTAATCAAGTAACTGGAGGGCCCAAAGCACCTGGAGAAGAAGGGCCTGGTCACTTATCCCTGAACACAGGTCCACTCTAACGCGTGGCACAGGTAACCACTGTCAGAACCGACTGCAGTGACAAGTGGTTACTTCATGAAGGGAATTTCTAATCACTTGCTTCCCGTTTAAATGGCTTCAACGGCACATCTGCATAGCAGACACCATACCACTTAGCCAAGGATTCGATGTTCTTTCGGTCACTGAACCTGACGCACAGTGCTGCTGTTTGTACCATCGAGTCGGAACGGTGTCACAGCTGAATCTCCAGCAGCCTCCCCCAGGCAGTGGACCGCACAGGAGGAGAATGCCCACCGTTCTCCCATGTAGCATCGCTGACCATGCTCAGTGTACACGGTGCCAGGTCATCTCGTGGAGTCTTCCTCTCTTTCTCTGGCCATTCATCTTTCCTCCCATGATGCCTTGTTTCCAAAGACTGTCGCTCCTGACAACTTGCCCACAACACGTGAGACGGAGTGTCCCCTCAAAGAATGTACCTTCTCCTTGACAGACGGACGTGTAAAATCGAACTGTGTTCTTGACATATTTATATTCTGTTGTATTTTTTCACACATCAACAAACAACTATCTAATACATTTTAAAAGACAAAAGAAAAAGAATGACCCAGCTCCATGTGTCTGGAGCACTGAGGTTGGGAACTCTGGTCTTGACCAGAGCAAGGGAGCGTCTTGTCTGTCCATTGTCAGGCCCCTGCCTCACTTCGAACCCACGCCCTCGCACCTTCTCCTCCTTGCAGATTCTCCACACCTTTGCTGTGTGATTGCCCACCCAGCCCCAGGGGGAACCCCGTTACTCCTCCACACAGGAGGATGGATGGGAAGCCAGGCTGCCGCTGCCTCCCAGAGAGTCAGGCGGCCGGAAGGAGGCGGGGACAGGAGGAGGCTGAGCGTGTCCTTCAGAGAGCAGTGAGCTTCTTCCAGGAGCCAGGGCGGAAGCGACCAATTTAGCTAACAAGTTGCCAGGGCTTCGATAACGCTGCCAAACAACGAAATTGCCCTTCTTACTTACCCATGCCAGTGCCAAGCTGACGAGACAAACAAGCCTGTTAATTAGGCCTGCGATGCAGCCAAAGAGGGGGCACTTTTCCCAAGGAGAGGGGGCCAGGGGCTCCTCCTCTCCTACCGGGATGGGCACATGTTGGGTCTGGTCAGTGCGCAGGGAGCACAGAGGGCAGCATTTCTGCAGGGGTCCCCCCGGGTCTGGCCCGCAGGGGCAGGAGAGGCAGAAGATCTCTCCGTGACAGGACAGAGTCGCTGCCTCTCCCGGGGCTCTCAGCACAGCGGTCTGCCCAGACAGGCATTTAATAAAGGCGTTTAATAAAGATGAGTGTCTACATCAAAGGGACCTCTCTGTCTCCCAGGTCGGTCTCTCTGTTCCTCCCACGGCCCTGTGTCTCATCTCCCTCTGTCCTCCTCTGATTCCCTCCGCCAGCCTCAGTCCAGGGCAGCCTCCTGCCTGGGTCCCTGTTGGTCAGTACTTGTTGACAGGACCTGCCAGGAGCCACATCCTGATCCAACTCTTCAGTCATACAGGTCAGCATGGCGCTGGGCACAGCCGGGTCCCCAGTGATGAATGGCAAGCTGACCCTTCATGACAGAGCTGCCAAGTCAGCGGAATGACACCCCTGGCTGGAGCAGAATAACACAGCCCATGGCAGCCTGTCTGGCCACTGGGCAGCTGTCAGCACTGCAGGCTTGTGTGTTCACAGAGAGTTCAGACAGTTTTCAGTGTCCAACATCCCAGGCACAGTCCACATGGCCCTAGCGAGGACGTGCCGCCCTCCTGATCACCCTATTTGAAAAACCTCACTGCGAGGGATTGATTGCTCTCACGGTAACATGCAAGGCAGGGTGGGGAGTGGAAATCATAGTGTGTCAACGCTGCAGAAGCAGACAGCCTCATCTTTTACATAAGGAGTGGTGAATGGGTTCGAACCACTGACCTCTTAGTTAGAAGCCCACTCACTAACCAATGAGACATCAGGGCTCCTTAACTGCCAATCATCAGATCTGTTGATGGGAGGGGCCTCTCTCCTATGCAAATTCACTTCCCAAGATGCCATTGGCTGCCATTTGGGCCCCATCAGCCATAGATGCTTCAGTGACTTCCTGGCAGCACAGCTACCCCAGGCAAACTTGGGGACCCACCTGGATGCCAGCCCCGAGCCTTCTCTGCTGAGCCCCCACCCCGCCAGGACCTGTCACCCTTCGGCCTGCCTGGCTGTCACCCCTGGCAGTTTCCCCTCTACTTCCTCCGAGGAACTGGCTGGGTTTTTGCGTCTCTGCCCCCAAGAAGGGTCATTATTGCTAATGCTTTTCCTCCCCCATCTGTTGTGATTGTTTACACTCCACTTGCTAATTAGAGACTAATTAGCTGGTGCTGAAATTCATCACTTTCCAAACACAACGCAGCAGTAGGAAGAGCCCAGCGAGGCGGGCAACATCTGCACCTCTGCTCGGAGCCAAGTGCCACTGCCCTCTTCCTCCTCCTCCTCCACCACCAGCCTTCTCTGACATCCGCGGGGCTCGGGGCTCCGGGGCTCTGTTCCTCCCTGGGCCTGAGCAGCAGAGCGTGGTACAAGCTTCCCTGGGTTCCTGGGCAATGAGTGAATGCGTGCACGCGTGGGTGGGCGAGAACAAGACAAAGAGCAGATGGGACAGAGAGTGTGCTGGGTCGGGGGACGGCGACAGACATGCCATGTAGTGGACTCTGAGCGTCTGCATGGACTGTGTGCTCCACAGGGCGTTCGATGTCTGCCTTTATGAAGGAGATACCCAAATCATTCTTCCAAGTGGCTCTGGGTAGATTTGAACCTATAATCTTTCAGCTGAGCATGTTAACTGGACCCATGAGGGACTCCACTACAATGGGTGTTACTGTTGGTAAATACTGTTGAGTCTTCTACAACTCACAGGCACCAACTGGTGGACCCATGCCCTTACCTGCACTCTCTTCATGATCTCACCTTGCTCAGTCATTCGGCTGCAGTCACCATGTCAATCTGTCTCCTTGAGGCTGTTCCTCCTTCCCACTGACCTACTTTTGCTTGAATGATGGCCTTTTTTCCCTAAGAACTGACCCCTCCTAACAATATGTCCAAAGTATGAGATGAAGTCTCCCCATCCTTGGCTCTAAGGAAACACCCTGGCTGCTTCCTCCCAGACAGCTGTTTGTTCTTCTGCGTGTTCATGAGTAGTAAATGATTTCTGCCAACATTATAATTCAGAAGCATCAATTCTTTGGCCTTTCTTTTCACTGTCCAACTTTCACATGCATATAAAACAACTGAAAAGGCCACAGTTTGGGTGTGGTGCACCTTAGTCTTTAAGAGGCAATCCTGGCTCTTTAGTACTTTAGAGAGGCCCTTGACAGTAGGTGCGCAGTGGCAGTGGTAAAGACTCAACTTAAACTGGGATTCAATTTACCAGGCAACAATGGGCAATGTGGGGAAAGAATTAATGGGGTGTTTTTCAAGACATGATGCAGGCCAGACCCGGCTTCCCTAACATTTGAGGATACTGAGGAGGGAGGCAGTGACAGAGTGGGGTGGAGTGAGGAAAGGGAAGGTAGAAGGAAGATCAAGCCAGAAAAGAAAGGGGCAGGGAGAGAGGGTGGGCTGAAGGAGGCGGCAGCTGGCAGTGCGGACTGGGACTGGTGGGGTGTGACTGCATCGTGGGGCGGCATGAACTTAAACTATCCATTCGCATGACAGCCTGGCATGGAGCAGGCCTGGGTCCTGACCTCCCTGCCTCTCATCCTGGGGAAAGTGGCTGCTATTACCCACAGTTCCCTTCTTCTAATTGGGCTGTGGGTGCCAGGGCTGGGTCCTTCTACATCCTGCAGCCTCCCAGGGGACTGGGCTCCGCCTCTTAGGGGTTCCATCCTCATTGCGGGGGTGGGGTGGAAGGAAGTGGGTCACAACTGCCTGGCAGGGCTGCTCCAGGAAGTGCCCAGGACAGGCTGCAAACTGGAGCGAAAGAGTGGAGCCTGTCCTTTCTCTGTGACATCAGGGAAGACACCACAGCGCTGGCCAAAGGCTGAAGCCCCCAACAGTGCTGTGAAGACCCTCATCTGGGTCTAGGTTAACTGTATACCTCACCTTGATCATAGGGTGATGTTGTTGTTATTATTATTACCTTTGTGTCAAGCATGACTCATAGTGACCCTATGAACAAAAGGCCTGAAGCCCCTCTACAACTATCGACATTTATCAAAGTTCATAGTTTCCAGAGGTATGTTGTTTAGGAAGTGGATGCCACTCCTGCTTCCAAACCTGTCATGGTATGTTATTGTTCGCTGAATTGCCTGTGATGCATAGCGACCCTATCTACAATAGATCTGAACCCTTCCTTGTCCTGAGCCAGTCTCACTAATTCCGACACTCCAGCCCCCACTGTCCCAGTTACTGTATCAATCCATCTCAACCGGGGTCTTCCTCTCCTGCGCTGTCCCTCCACCTTTCTGAGAATGATGCCCTTCTGCAAGGACCAGTCTCTCCTGGCCACGTGACCAAAGTAAGTGAGATGGAGCTTCAAAATCCTAGCCTCCAAGGAGAGACTTGGTTTCACCCTCTCCAAGACAGACCTGTTTGGTTTTTTGGTAGTTCACTTAGAGTAGGGTAATAGGAATCCTAATAGCCTGGGTTCATATCTCCCCTCTGCCACCTTCTTGCTGTGTGCCTTAGGATAAGGTTCTCCGAGCTTGTTTATCTGTAAAATGGGGATGTCAACAGCTATCTATCGTCTAGGGTGCTGTCCAGATGATAGTTTACTTATTGTCATCTTCTTTCTTTAAAAAGAAGTCATAATTTCCATTTGAACATATTACTGTCTTTTGGGTGAGCATTTACCCAGCATGTGAGCTTCCCATTTGACAACTCATACACACATGGTTCCAGGGCACTGCGTGCTGTGGACACACTGGTCAGCGCCCTCGTGGCCTCCACCTGGCTTTCCCACGTCCATCCCGCAGGCTCCCTTCCCCTCAGCTCCCTCTCCTCGTCACCTTGGGGCACATGTCAGCCATTTGTTCTGCATGGTTGCCTCTTCAAAGCAGCACATCCCCTCAAAGGCGTTATTACTTATTTTACCAGCCAGACTATCATTTGGCTGTGAGGTTACCTCTGGGAGTGCTTTCAGTTCCGGATTCCAGGATGGTCTTGGGGTACCTTCACTCTGTCAGACCAGGAAGATTTCGTCATGGCTTTGTTTTGATCTAGGTTTTTCTCCCATTCTAACCAGAATCGTCTATCACGTCCTTGCTTACGAGCAGATGGGGGTGATGGCAGGGCACCATCTAGTTTTTCTGCTCTCAGGCTGGAGAAGGCCGCCAGTTCGGTGGACCAGGAGCCTCCTCCCGTCTTTGGCTTCCCTCACTCTCCTCTGCTCCTGGTGGGAAGAGACAGACTGCCACAGATGGATACTCACAAGCCTTTGAGACCCTGAGGCTGCTCACCACATCAAGGAGGAGAAGGACCTCATCTACACGAACTCTTAATATAAGCCAGCGGATCTACACGTCAACCAGGACTATGGCTCTGAGCCTTCAAGACCAAGAACTGAGACCCATGAGGTGATGGGAGAGAGCTATGATGTTTCCGGAACTCCGTCTTCTACATTTTTTTTTAAATGCTGTTGCGGTAGAAACAAGTCATAGTTGACCCTTCAACAGATTTTATTTTTTAATTTTAAAGTGATTTTAATGAAAGTTTACAGAGACTTTGGATTTCCATTCATTCATTGTTGCACTTTTTAATTTTTTTATTTCTTTTTTTCTCCATTGTTGTACTTTTCTCCCTGCCTTCCTCTTCCTCCAATCAGCTTTTCTTTTTGAAAAGTAAAAAAATAAATAAATATATTTG
>NW_006399798.1:8369497-8417301 GCF_000299155.1 Elephantulus edwardii | reverse complement strand
AATTAAAAAAATAATAAATGAATGAATGAATGAACAAACAAACAAATCAATAAATAAATTAAATTCATTGTTATTCAGTCCCTCCCTGCAGAGGCTGTAAAGCACACGGGAGGAAGCTGCCCTAAGCCCAAGCCCTTGATTTCTGGTAGGAGGTGATCTAATGGCCCATGACAAGAACTGGGTGGTGGCGTTCCTAGGTGGCATCGATGTGACCCATAATGACCTTGTGAACCACAGATGGGAAGCTTGCTCTGTCTTGTGTGTTCCTCATGATTTCACCTTGACCACCTCATTGTTCAAGTCCCTGTGTCATTCCACCTCCTGGACGGTCTTCCTCTCTTTCTTTGATCCTCCACCTTTCCCAGAATGATGCCTTTTCCCAAGGACTGGCCCTTTCTAATAACACGCCTAAAATATGTGAGAATAAATTCACCATCCTTGCTTCTAAGGAGCACCCCACTTGCATTTCTTCCAAGACAGGCTTGTTTACTCTTTAGGCAATCCATGGGATAGTCAGCATTCTTCCCCAACACCACCTGCCAAAGTCATTGAGTCTTCTTCTGTCATCCTTAGACATTGCTCAATTTTAGTTTTACTTCTTTACCTGTTAGATACCTTTTGTTTCTCTCTCTTGCCTTACCGCACTAGTGTGGAAATTATCGAATGAGATCATGAATGCCAATACAAGCAAAATCCTGCTGAAGATCATTAAAAAATAATTGGGGAAACCCTTCCCCCACCACCCCCCAAAAAAAACCACACCCTGACTGGAACAGTACATTGACAGAGAACTACCAGAAATATAATCTGGGTTTAGAAGAGGCCGTGGCACTAGGGATATATCATGGCAAATGTCAGATGAACCTTGGCTAAAAGGTCCAGAGAGTGCCAGAGGAATGTCTGTGTTTCACTGACTATGCAAAGACATTTGGCTGTGTAGATCACAACAAGTTGTGGCTAATACTGAGAAGAACAGGAATCCCGGAACACCTGATTGAGCTCATGTGAATCATACTTGGAGCAGGAGGCAGTCATTAGAACAGAACAAGAAGACACTTTTTGATTCAAAATCAGGAAGGTAGTGTATCAGGGATGCGTTCTGCCTCCATACCTTTTCAATCTATACGCAGAACAGATCATTTGGGAGGCTGGACTTTATATGGAAGAAATGTGGCATCAGGATCAGAGGAAGACTCAACAACCTGTTGAGATGCAGATGACACAACCTTGCTAGCTGAAACTGAGGAGGGCTTGAATCTGCAGAGGGACAAGGCCGATACTCTTCAATATGGATTGAAGCTCAGTATTAAGAAAATGAAGATTTTCACCACTGGGCCAATTGGCAGCATCATGATAGATAGAGAAGAAATTGAGATTATTAAAAATTTCAGAATTTCAGCTTGCTTGATTCCACAATCAACATTCTTGGCACCAGCAGTCAGGAAATCAAAAGACAAATTGCATTTTAAAAAATCTGCTGTGAGGGACCTCTCCAGAGCCCTAACGAGCAACATATCATCCTAGAGACCAAGGTGTTCCTGATCCAAGCCATGGTCTTCACAATTACCTGTAATGCATCAGAGACCTGGACAATGACCAAAGAGGACAGAAGAGTTGATGACTTTGAGTTGTGGTACTGGAGAAGATTATCGAACATACCATGGACTTCCAAGAGAAGTAATAGATCTGTCCTGGAGAAGGTGAAACCAGGCTGCTCCTTAGAGGCAAGGATTTTGAGGCTCTGTCTTACATACTTGGACATCTTGCCAGGAAGGACCAGTTCTTGGACAAGGCCACCTTGTTTGGGAACGCTGAGGGGACAGCATAGGAAAGGAAGAGTCTGGATGAGATGGACTGGCACAGGGATGAGATGGACTGGCACAGGGATGAGATGGACTGGCACAGGGATGAGATGGACTGGCACAGGGATGAGATGGACTGACACAGGGATGAGATGGACTGACACAGTAACTGGGGTAATGAGGGTAGGCATGTCAGAGGCAGTGAGATTGGTTCAGGATAGAGCAGGGCACAGAGCTGTTTTGCAGAGGGTCACTATAAGTCATGGTTGACTCAATGGCATATAATAATAACAACAAGGGCTTCCAGTGCAGTATCGAATAGGACTGGTGTTAATGGGCATCCTTGCCTCATTCCCTTCCCAAGTGAAATACTTTCAAGCTCTCTCTACTGTGAATAATGCAGGCTGCTGGTTTTGTATATACAGCATATGTCCTTAATTATGTTAAGGAATGCCCCTTCTATTTCTATTTTTCTGAGAGTTTTTATCAGGAAAGGGTATCGGATTTTATGGCATGCCTTTTCTACATCAATTGAAATAATCATGTGATTCTTTCCTTTTGTTTTATTTATGTGGTGAATCAAATTGTTTGATTTTTCAATGTTGAACCACCCTTGAATCCTTGGTATAAATCGCAACTGATTATGATGTATTATTATTATTATTTGATATAACGGCTGAATTATGTTGGTTAGAATTTTGCTGAGAATTTTTACATCTATATTCATGAAGGATACTAGCCAGCAATTTTCTTTCTTTCTTGAATCTTTGACTTTGGTGTCAGGGTTATGCTTTTGTCATAGAGCAAATTAGGGGAGTTTTCCTTTTTTGCTACAGTTTTTAATAGTTTCTCAAACTATTAAAAAATGTAGCAAATAAGACTTTGTTTCAACTCTTCCCTAAATATTTTGTAAAGCTGTCTAATGAGGCCACCCGGGCTGGGGCTTTTTGTTACGTTTTTTAAAATGATATCTTTCATTTTGTCTTTTTAATATATCCACCTGCTTTTATTCGTTTAGGTAGATTGTGCTTCCAGAAACTTGTTTATTTTCTCTAGGTTTTCAAATGTTTTAATGTACAATGAGCGTCTGCAATAACCTACTTTATCTAGGTAGTTTCTGTTAGAATGCTGCACATTTTATTTCTACTTTTGTTATTTTTTTCTACTAGTTTATTTACAAAGTTCGAATATAAATTCGAACACATTCTTTCAATTATCCTGGACAGCACACACCCCCTTCCTCCTCCCTTCTCTTACATAAGGTAGTATGTTGACAAACACTGAAAGTCACAGCTCCCTGAGTGGAAAGTGGTGAGGAAATCCTGTTGGCCAGGTACAAACATTCTCACCATGGCTGATTTCAAGCTATCAATGAGATATCACTGAGCCCAGCTGAGCCCTTGGGTACAAAGGTGCCTTAACAGATGTGGTCACTGGCCTCCGTGGGGGGACCACAGAGGAGTGGAGGGGCAGGGTGATGTGTGCGTTCTCTATAGGCAGGGCACTGCCCACAATATCTTCTTCCTGACCCTTCCCCATCCCACCCTTCACACCTTTCCTCATACCCTCCCTTTGTTCGCTCCTGATTCAGGCCACAGTCTTTCCAATCACCCATGAGATATCTGAGAGCTGAACACGGAATAAAGATGCCAGAACAATGAATGCATTCGAGTTATGGTGTTAGGAAAGTGGGATGAGTGTCTATCCCGTGGAACAGGTAAGTGTTGGAGAAAATGCAACCAGAATGTTCCCTGGAGGCAAAGTGGGTGCAGCTTCATTTCACATATTTTGGACATGTTGTTCGGAGAGGCTAAGGCAGAGGGTCAGTGAAGGAGAGGAAGAGCCTCAGTGAGATGGACTGAACAGTGTCTGAGGCAAAGGACTCATATGTGTTGAGGATAACAAGGATGGGGGAGGACAGGACAGTGTTCAAGTCGATTGTTCCAGGGTCTCTAGGAGTCATACTCGACTTGATGACACTTAACCACAATCATGTGCCAGGAGTCCTCGGGTGGTGGAAACAGTTAACATGCTTATCTGCTAACCAACAGGTTAGAGGTTCAAGTCCTCTCTGGAGCACAGTCTACTCTAACACACATGGCACAGCCGGGAGTCAGGCACTAGTCCGTAGCCACAGGGAATCAAAGAAGATTAAAGAAGAATTGATGTCTTTGAGTTGTAGTGCTGGAGAAGAGTACTGAATGGGCCACGGCCAGCCAAAAGAACAAAACAATTGTTTTGGAGGAAATTAAAAGACGTATTGTGATGGGAAAGTCTGCTGTTAGGGACCATTCCAAAGTTCTGAAGAGCAATGGTGTCACTCTGGAGACTATGGGGCATCTGATACAGGCCATGGTCTTTGCAATCACTTGTTATGCATCAGAGAGTTGGACAATGACTAGGGAGGATAGAAGGAGAATTGATGCCTTTGAGCTGTGGTGCTGGAGAAGAGTATTGAGAGTACCATGGACTGCTAGGAAAACAAACAGATTCATCCTAGAGAGGGTTAAACCAGGCGGCTCCTTGGAGGCAAGGATTCTGAGGCTCCGTCTAACATACTTTGGACATGTAGTAAGGAGGGACCGGTCCTTGGAGAAGGACATCATGCTTGGGAGGGTGGAGGGACAGCGCAGGAGGGGAAGGCCCTCTATGAGGTGGATTAATTCAGTGACTGGGGTAATTGGGGTGGGTGTGTCGAAGACAGTGCAATTGGCACAGGACAGAGTTTAGGGCTGTTGTACATAGGGTCGCTATGAGTCGCAAGTGACTCGATGGCACATAACAACAACAACATAACCAAAGGGCTCCTTAGAGGCAGGGACAGCAGAACTTCTACGCTCAGGGCATGTTGTTAGGATAGGAAGAGGACATCATGCTGGGAAGGCTGGAGGGTCAGCGAAAGAGGGGAAGATCCTGATGTTTAACAGTTAGAACAGCAGACCCAGCAGGGCAGAGATCATGGTCATGTGCGGAAAGCGTCAACAGCCATGGCAGGGATCAAGATGACCGCATGGAATGAGCACATTTCGCAGAGCCACTGTGAGTCGTGGGTGACTCGATGGCACCTAACAACTGCCCGTGCTGGCAGACAAGCCCTCGCCCAGCCCACGGGGTCTCAAGGCCAGAGCACTGGAATCTGCATCAGCATCACCTGCGGGGCTTTGTGGGAAGGCTGGCGGCTTCTCATTCAGGAGGGCTGGGTGTGGCCTTCCATCCACACTCACAGCAAGCTCCCTGGTGATGCTCGGGCCTGCACCTCAGGGTCCTCTCCTTGAGAACCACTGGGCTCGAGCAAGAACTCAATCAGCCACTTGTTGCAGACTCACAGCTGACCCTTCAGCGGGTTTTCAGAGGCAGCAAACTGCATGGGAGGAGACTGCCCATCCTTTTCCTGGAGAGGAGCTTGGGGATTTGAACTGTATGCTTTTGGGATTATAGCACAGCTTCTCACCACTGGGCCACCAGAGCTCCTCTAAGCAGGCAATTGTAATTCAGAGACCATTCAGTAGGGCTGGAAGGGGAGATGCAGGGGTTCAGATGAGCTTGGGGGCTCTTCTTCAGTCCCAGGAAGGGCTGTGACTTCCCAGGTATGAGCTTTCGGGCTCACAGTGCACCCTGACCCCCCTGCCCACTCTCATTAAGAGACGAGGAAGTTCCGGGTGGTGGAAACTGGTCTTCACTTCTATTCCCATTGTCCAGTCTCCTTCCACCCCAGGCTGCATGGGCACCTCCCATCTCCATCTCTCTTTGTTCTAGACATCCTGATACCTTTCTAGACCAGGACCAAGGGGCCAGGCTGCTGGCTGGCCTGTGTCGTCTCCTGGTTGACGCTGGAGAGGAGCCAGGAAGCCCCGGGCCCCCGCAGGCAGATAAGGGGCCTTCGAATCATTCACTGCTTTGTCTCTCCTCCCACCCACCCAACCAACCAGAAGTCCTGCCATGGACAAAGCAGCCAAGGACTCGGAACCACTTTCTGGGTCACCCTCGTCCTGCCCTCTGGGGCCTTATCTGATCTGGGAGGTTACAACTAGGATGCAAGAGGGTCTGGGCAACTGTCCTTCCTGTGGACCCTCTAATCTCTAATCTCTGGCCTCCTGAGTAACTAATCCCTCTAATGGGATCCTTGTCTCTGCCCCTGCACTGTATTTACATAATGGGTCCAGGCCTGGCTCTACACAGCTTCTGAGGGGCAGCTGTGGGGGCCCAGAGTGCAATCAGGGCGGAGGGGATGGAGCAGTGTTACACCCTGGGGGGTCCGGAGGGTGTGGATGGGTCTTAGCTTGGTACGGACATGGGTCAGCACCAGGCCAGTGCATGGACACCTGTGTACACGTGTGTGTGTGTGTGTGTGTGTGTGTGCATGCACGTGTGCGTCCGGGAGCCCCGCTCACCCACAGCCACAAATATTAATCCCTATTTATGCAGAGAGCAGGATGGTAAGCTCTGAGAAATCAAACTTGAGACTCGGCCAGCCTCCCTCCGGCTCCCCGCACCCCTGCCAAATGGACACTGTTAAGGAGGGAGATAAACAGAGAGGCCATCAAAGCAGATTTTCAATCTGTCGATTTTGCTCTGGGGCCTTCAGAACTCAATTTCCCGCCTCCCCCTCCACCTCAACTCCTGTCTGGTCCGCCCCCTCCGCTCCCCACATGAGTCCCCACCCCCACGCTTTTATCTCCCAAAGTGGGATCTATTGACCCGCTCCTGAGGGTTCCTTTTATCACGCTCCAGATCTGATAATGGAGAGGCTTCATGGGGCAGGAGGGCAGGAAGGGCTGGCTTGGAGCCCCAGAGGAGGGCAGGGGGAGGGGGAGATGAAGGGGACCACGCCTGTGGGCTGAGGCCGGATCTGGGGGGATGTGTCCCACCAGGAAGAGGGGAAGGCAGAGAACCCAAACAAACATGTACGTAGGAAAGACGCCCCAGAACAGTGCAGTGCCCTGCTCCACTCCTAGAACACACCCTCCCCCGAGGGTGTCCCCTCCAAGGCCCCACACAGGAATCCTTCACGATTTGCACGAGCCAGACTGTTTTGTTTTAACCCATTCTTATAAGCAAAACCAACTCCAGGCAAAGCTCCATGGTCTCTTAGTCATTTCTGAGTCACAGCATCCTCTCCAAGTTTCTGGGGCTGCAACCTTTCCAGGAGGAGGCTGCCTGGAGCCACTGGTGGGTTCGAACCCACGATCTTTCCGGCTGCAGCATAACACACAAGGCACTAACCCACCAAACTAAAACTCACTGTTGTGGAGTCAGAACCAACTCAGAGTTGACTGCCTGCGGGTCTTCTGTTAATCACAGAGGAGGAGGTCGCCCATCTTTCTCCTGGGGAGGGGTGGGCATTGGAGAACTGAAAATGCCAGAGGGGAGCCACCTGGGTCAGCAGCACTCAGTTCCTTAAAAACAACCCAGGGGGCGAGAAGAGGGAAAGCCCAGCTCCTCCATCTGTAGAGGGCAGTGGTGGCTCAGTGGTAGAACATTCACCTTCCATGTCAGAGACCTGGGTTCGATTCTCGACCAAGGCACCTGATGCACAGCCACCAGCTGTCCATCAGTGGAAGGTTGAGTGACGCTAAACAGCTGTCAGCAGAGCTTCCAGGCCAAGGCAGACCAGGAAGAAAGGGCTGGGTATCTCCTCACTGCTGAAAATCAGCCAGTGGAAACCCTTTGGGTCACAACAGTTTGATCCCAAATCGATCCTGGGGATGGCACATGACGGGGTAGTTTATTTCTGTTGTTCTCTGGGTCTCCAGGGGTCAGGGCCAATTCAACTACAGCAGACAGATGATGGAGGCGGAAGATAGCTGAGCTGCACGGGGCCTGTGGGGGACACAGTGTTCCCACGGCTTGACAAACGTGGCCTGATTTAACACTTCCAGATGAGTGGTTTTATGCCCATTCTGCAGACGAGAAGCGTGAGAACAAGAAGAGATTTGCCCTCAGATGTGTCCGATCCTGAGTGAAAGTTTTCAGCCATTACAGGAAGCAGCTCAGAGAACATTCGTGCGCGTCGGGTTAGCTTGCCTGGTGACCCAGAGGCATCTGAACACAGAGAAATTGCAGGATGACTGAGCCCCCGAGTTCCTCCATTAGACAAGGCCTGTGGACACGTGGCCATGGCGGAGAGGAAGTGCCAGCCCCCCTTCCTCAGACATTTGTAGGAGCCCGAGTTCAGCCCATACTAAGTGGACACATATATATAGAAGCCCAAGTTCAGCCCATCCTCAGGAGACACTTATTTGCCTGTGTTATGAATGTTAGAAGTGTAGCCGGAGTACTCCTTAGAACAAGGATGCGGACACTTCGTCTCATATGTTATCAGGAGGGCCGGCCGGTCCCTGGAAAAGGACATCACGTCTGGAAAAGTGGAGGGTCAGCAAAAGACAGGCGGACCCTCAACAAGATGGACTGACATAGTGCCTTCCACAGTGGACTGACCGAGCGCCTGCGCTCCAGCTCAGCAGAGCCTGTGAGGACGATGCAGGCCCGGTCAGCACTGCCTTCTGCTGTGGACAGGGTCACCGTGGCTTGGGCTGACTCGGCAGTACTTAACAAGGACAACAAAAAAGAGGACATGGGAGACCCCTCCGGCTCCAGCACTGGCCAGGCTTAGTCCCTGTTCTCAGAGCTTTACGTGAGTTATCTCTTGCCCTTTCTCATGAACCTCGTAAAGCAGGTGCTGTGATTCCCCCCATTTTAGAGAGGGGGAAACTGAGGCACAGAAAGGTGAAGCCACTTCCTAAAGTCACAGAGCTGGTGAGCGGGTCCACTACCTGCCCTGAGTCGTGCTCTGACTGCCAGCTGCTCAAGGTCTCTGCTCCCTCCTTGGACAGATGCTCACCACATCCATCCCCTTGTCTCTGCCTCTTTCTCAAGGAATCACTGAGCTTCTTTGAACGGAAACTCATCTGAGGCCTTCAGATACCAAACCAGGATTCCTATTTTCACACGCGCAAGGAGCGTTTCTCTAAGAAAGGCATGCACAAGTGAGTGTGTACTTGGAGAGAGGGAGAAGTGAGCAAAGCTACCTTCCGGCTTAATAAACTCTATCAAACAAGGCCACACTTGACAGCGCCCAGTATATTCCTGGTCCGCTCGCAGGTCCCTCAGAAGGGCCGTCCTTGAGAAACAGGATTTGTTCTTTGCAAGCACCAAGCTTGTCCTCTGAGAGTCTAGGCTGGGAGGACGCTGTGTTGCTGGGTCCTGCTGAGTCATTTCTGGATCACTGTGACCTCGAGGGACAGAGCAGAACTGCCTACAGGCATTCTTCACAGGGTTGGAGCTCTGGTGGCTTAGTGGTAAGGAACTGCACTGCCAACCCAAAGGTATGTGGTTCAAATCTACCAGTTACACCTTGGGAGAAAGATGGGCCATCTCCTTCGACTCACTGTCCTGCCTCTGAAACAAACCCCCACTGGAGGACCAGCTGTGGGTCCTGGTGCACAACCACAAGTTTTCTAGGACCAGCTCACCAGGCCTTCTGTGCTTCCTGCAACGCTGGTGGGCAGGTCTGAGCTGCCAACATTTCAGTGAGCTGCCAAATGCTTCACCATTGTGCCACCATGAGTCCATGGAGAGAAGAACTGGAAGTGGCATTTATTTGGCACCCACTGTATGTTGCAATTCTCTCTCTGACAACTTAAACCACTGGGATGCGCCCCCCCGTTTTCTGGATAGGGGGACCAACTGACCCAATGCCCTAGCCTCACCTTCTGAGACCACACTTTCCCTGTTCAAACCCTCCTAAGATTTACTCTCCAATCTATCGTGTCTTCTACACAGAAGCAGGACCTGGAATAGTGACATCCTCACCCCAAAGGGAGGGGACTGATGCCACCAGAAGGCTGCAGAGAGGACAGGTCAGCAGCAGACAATGAAGCAACAGCAGAAGTCCTTGCCTCAGTTTCCCCAAGTCCCACATCTACAGAAAAGCAGGTGCCATTTATGCTCACCCCTCACCAAAGAAAAACCCTAAAAGTAGCCTGGGGATGGTGCCTTGTCACTCGGAATTTGTTTGACCATCACTCACTGGCCAGGCTGAGCAGACCCCATGGAGAGGAAACTACAACAGAGAAATCATCCGCCTGCCATCGCAGGGAAGTGCCCGGGAGGAGGTGGCCCAGCTGGGCCTGGTAGGGTCAGCATGTGTGTGGAGATTAAACACTCAGCCGTCCAGCCAGCCTGCTTGTCTGGGCACAGCCGGGTGAGAGGCTGCAGGGGACAGAGACAGCATGCCAGGGTGAGAGAGGACCCACCCAACCATGGTGGTGGGAGGCAAGAAGTGTGGCAGGATGTCAGGTCCGGGGATACCACACCAGGTCGTAAAGTGGGAACAAGATTCTTAAGAGTCTGTCCCTGCCCTGATTTCTCCAGCAGATTTCAAACCTGCCGGCAGGCCTCAGCGATCTTGCAGGTTCTGTTGGAGACCAGGGCACTAAAATGAGAGCCACAAGGAAGCCTGTCAGAGGGAGTGGTTTCCCAGGGCAGAGGAAAGTCGCATGTGAACTACAAGTAAGAGGAGAACCCAAAGTCAAGTCCCTGCATCAGTTCAGCACTGACTCACAGCTCGCCTCCCACTGGGCTCCACTGGGCTCGCAAGGGGCTTCCCCATTCCTCCCTCAAGGAGTCACGGGTGGGTTCCAGTTCCCTATGTTCGCTGGTGGCCTTGACCCCAGGGAGTCTCTCTGTGAATCAAAGGCCAAGCCTCTTCTGGCAGTTCAAAGCCACCAGGTTCAAGTCAGTCCACCAGAGCTCCCCATGTTCACACAGACTGTAATCTATGATGGGGCCTGGGGTGGCCTGGTCTGTAGGGAGACACACTGTTAACCAAAGGCCGTGCCTCTCTGGTGGTTCAAGCCACCAGTGGCTCTGAGGTAGAAAGATGGACAATCTCCTCCCATGTGATTTACAGCCTCGGTCAGAAACCCATCAGCGGGTCAGCCCTGACTTGGCAGCAGTGAGGGAGGTGGTGTAGCGGGCTACATGTTACACTGCAAAGTGGAAGGTTGGTGGTTTGACTCCGCCAAACACTGCAAAGGAGGAGCACAAGGCGGCCTGTTGCCTTAAGATTTACAGCCTCAAAAATCCAACTGGAAGGTCGTCAAGAAGCAGAACTGATTTTATGCTGGTGAGTTCGGTCTGGTTTTGAGGTAGACAATCTCCTACTAAAAGAGAGCATGGGTAGCTTAGTGGGAATGAGAGGAACCATTAATCCAAAGGCATGCGGTTCGAATCCACCAGCTGCTCCTCAGGAGAAAGATGGGAGATCTACTGTGTGATTTACAGCCTCTGAAACCAGCTGGAGGGTCGGCAACGGGTCCGTTCTGACTCGATGGAACACGACAACAGCACCCTACTTCTTGTCCAGGTTATGAGGCACACATTCTGTAGGGTCACTATGAATTGAGTTGACTTGATGGCCCTGGATTGGGTGGATTAGTCGCTAAGCACTTGGTTATAAACCAAAAGGCCAAGGGTTCAAAACTGACCAGCCCTCAGCAGGAGAAAGATGGGAATTCTCCTTCTGTTGTTGTTCTTGTTATGTGCCGTCGAGTCATTTGTGACTCATAGCGACCCTATGTACAACAGCCCTAAACCCCGCTCTATCCCGTGCCAGTCGCACTGCCTCTGACACACCCATCCCGATTACCCCAGTCACTGAATCAATCCACCTCATAGAGGGTCTTCCCCTCCTGTGCTGTCCCTCTACTCTACCCAGCATGATGTCCCTCTCTAAAGACCTGTCTCTCCTTACAACATGTCCAAAGTATGTCAGACGAAGCCCCAGAATCCTTGCCTCCAAGGAGCAGCCTGGTTTAACCCTCTCTAGGCTGAATCTGTTTGTTTTCTTGGCAGTCCACGGTACATTCAATACTCTTCTCCAGCACCACAGCTCAAAGGCGTCAATTCTCCTTCTATCCTCCCTAGTCATTGTCCAACTCTCTGATGCATAACAAGTGATTGCAAAAACCATGGCCTGTATCAGGTGCACCTTAGTCTCCAGAGAGACACTGTTGCTCTTGAGTACTTTAGAGAGGTCCCGAACAGCAGACTTTCCCATCGCAATACGTTTTTTGATT
This sequence comes from Elephantulus edwardii, assembly GCF_000299155.1. Taxonomy (NCBI): domain Eukaryota; kingdom Metazoa; phylum Chordata; class Mammalia; order Macroscelidea; family Macroscelididae; genus Elephantulus; species Elephantulus edwardii. The sequence continues at coordinate 8,405,420 of NW_006399798.1, read as the reverse complement.
TCCTGGCTACTGGTGCCAAGAGTGTTGACCGTGGAGCCGAGCAAACTGAATTCTCCTTCTGCTTCCATAAAAATTACTACAGACTTGGAAACAATCAGCAGTAGTTCTCCTCTATGTTATAGGGCCCCTGTGAGTCTGAGGTGACTGGACGGCAGTGTTTGGAGGCATGGTGGTTAGACACTTGGATGTTAACCAGAAGGTTAGCAGTTTGAACTCAGCAGCCACCCCACAGAGGACAGATACGGCAGCATCTCTGTAAAGACGAGAGCCTGGGGAGCCTTCCAGGGTGGGGCAGTTCTCGGTGCTACAGCCGAAGGGTAAACAGGGATCAAGTTCCTGTACTTTGTTCCTGCCAGCTAAGGAGAGGCTGTCCTTGGAAAGCATCATCACACTTGCAAAGATGGGGGGTCAGCGAAGGAGAGGAAGACCCCCTCAAAGAGACGGATGGACTCCAGCAACGGGCTCTGGAGCGCTGAGTTGATGAGGACGGCCTGGGAGAGGTCAGGCTTCCGATTTGTTGTTCCCAGGGTCTCCGTGAGTCCTACTCGGCCCAACAGCATTTATCAACAATAACAGTGGTGTGCTGCTCTTTTCGATTGCTTCCTACGCATCTCAAAGTTGGAAAATGCATATGGATGACAGGAGAACTGGCGCCTTTGAGCTGTGGTGTTGGCAAAGAGTGCTGAGTATATACCCTACGGATTGTCAAAGGGACAAACCTATGTGTCACGGAGGAAGGGTAACCAGGGTTCTCCTTAGAGACCAGGGTGGTGAGACACTGTCTCGTGTATGTTGGGTGTACTGTCAGGAGGCGTCAGTCCTTGGAAAAGAACATCATGGTGGGAAAGAGTGGGTGAGTGAAAGAGGAAGACCGTCAACAAGATGAACAGGCAGAGTGACTGGAACAGTGGACGTGAGCGTGGCGGGGACCGTGGGCACGGCACAAGGCAGGGCAATGTCAGCAGTCTACCATGAGTCGTTGTCAACTGGACAGTATCGAACAACAACCCCTGGAGATGAAGACACATCCTTCTCCTGCCCATTAGCCTCCCACACGAGGGCAGCACCAGGAGTCTGCTGCACACAACACAAAATACCAACTATGAGACAAGGCAGCAAAGTCCCAAAGGGGCAGGCAGGTGAGCTCAAGAGCTTTATCTCCCAGAAGGGAGCTCGGGGGGATTTTGGCTCCACAGGATCCAGAAGGAGAAACTATAAAACTCACAGGAAAACTGTCCCCCCCCCGCCCCCCAGAGCTCACAGAGCCCTGGCTTCAGGGACCTGCAGGCGCTGTGGGTATGAGGGAAGGCACTGGGGGTCACCTGAAGCAGGTCACCTTTCTTGGGCTTGGCTCCTTTATAAATGAGGGATCGAGAGAAAGAAGCCAGAAGATTCTCCCAGCTCAGACACTCAAAGCTTCAGTGGTGCGATGTACCAGGATAGGGACCCTGGCCTTTGTTTTCTGAGGACACCTGGGGAGAGGGTCCTCTGACTGCCCTTCTGTTCAGTACTCTGGGACCCCAGGGGGTTGAGAAAGGGAGGAGGATGAAGGGATGGCATGAATAACACCTTGGAAGGTCAAGGGCAATATCTGATCTGAGCTGACTCCCCCCTTTCCCGGAAGTAGAAGGGTGTGTGAGTACCCTTCTGTGTTCCCTAGAGGAGGTATGGCACTGTACAGGTCACTCGCCACCTGCCCTTCTGGTAAAAAAAATCCCTGATTCTGAAGACCCATGAATGGCATGGTCCTTTCCCCATACCACGACCCTAAATCCTGCGTGGGGAGAACCAGCTAACTCATCCCTTCTCCCACTACAGAGAACCACTCTTCAGAGGAAAAGATCAGGTTCCCCAAACCTTTCCCCGAATCGATGCTGCAGTTGTTATTACAGAGATGACGTGGCTGGGGAGGTGTACCTCCACCGGAGGCGGCTGGGTGTCTGCTCCCAGGAAGGGCATTGATCCACGGCCAGTGTAGGGGGCACCGCTCTGCCTGACCCTGCCTGACCTGCCTACAGCTAGAGAAGTCCAAGAGCAGACCTGTCTTTCGGAAGTCCAAGTGGATGGACGGATAGATTAATACAAGGACAGAGAAATGGCAGGAAGGATGGATGGATGGATGGATGGATGGATGGATGGATGGATGGATGGATGGATGGATAGATGAAAGGTGAACAGATTAAGACAGACGGATGGATGGATGGACATGTAAGCAGGAAGACTGATGGATACATGAATGGATAGACAGTGGAGGGATGAATAGATGGAGAATGGACAGACAGGTGGATGGATGGATAGACATATAGATAGATGAATGGATAGGCAAATGGGTGGGTGAATGTATGAATGGACAGACAGGAAATGGATGGATGGATGGATGGATGGATGGATGGATGGACAGATGGACGGATGGACGGATGGATAGAGGGAGAATGGATAGGTGGATAAATGAACGGACATATGGATAGATGGATGGACAGGCAAAGTGGGTGGGTGAATGTATGAATGGTTACATTAATGAGTGGATAGACAGATGGACAGCTGACAGGATGGAGAGACGGCTGGAAAGACGTATACACCAATGGACGGGTGAATAAATAATAGATATACTGATAGAAGGGTCAGTGGGCGAGAGCCCTAAAAAGCCAACAGATGATGTCATCATACCAAGAACCAAGCCCTAAATCATCTCAGATACCATCTAATCCAACCTCTTCATTTCACAGGTAAAACTAGAGATTCATGGAGGAAAATGCTCACAAGAGTCTTTCAGAAGAAAGCAGGAGAGAACCAGCAGGGATTCCAGTCTATGCCTCATGCCAGGGCGGCTCCAACACCCAGGGATGCTGGGGTCTCTCTGTCATGCAGGCGCGCTGGGGCAGCAGGTCTGCCACTGAATCACAGATCACCTCGACTTCTCTGCACCTGTCTAGCTGTGTGTATGGCAGTCCCAGGTGCACGAGGAGCCCTGTGGAGAGTGGACTGTGCTGTCGTCCATGCCAGACTTTCCTTCTTCATCGAGGAGTTGATGTACCCGCTTTGAGAACTACCGAGGACGCTGAGGGGGGCGGGAGGGAGGAGATGTGAGGACGAGGGGCAGGGCGGGGCCTGCAGAGCACCTGAGCTTCAGCAACAGGAGAGTCCCACCCAGTGTCAGACCGCAGCAGGATCCCAAATGTCACAATGAGACAGCTGGGGCACAGCACAGCCACGTCCAGCTGGTTCCCAGCCTGATTAAGGTCACTGAATGGCAAGTCCATGGGGCGGGTTGGTAAATACCCTCATCTCATCTCTCTTGTCTGGAGAATGGTCCCACATCGTTCTGCTACCCACCTCACAGAATACCCTGGGCGAGACCCTCTCTCTGGAGGGGTGACTCTGCAGCAGGGCGGGGACTCCTGCGGCTCCAGCTGCCCTCTCCCTCCCCTAACTGGGCCCTAAAACCCCTTGAGGCTGCCTTCAAGGAGGCAGTGAAGGTGCCGCCTGGGGTTGGGAGGGGGTCTCTGGTAGGTGCAACGAGCGGGGCTGGGGTGGTTACACAGGCTGCGAGAGGGTGACCATCAGATGATGCTGACGCCCGCTCCTTCTCAGAAGACGTAGACTGAGGAAATGGGAAAAGAGACAGAAGACGGGGAGGAGAGAAGAGGGGGGGTTCCTGAACCCATCTCCACCGCCCCTGGCCCGTCCTCCTGGAGGCTTGGACTGGGACAAGCTGTGAAGCAAGGTCCAGACCTGCACTCCAGGGCAGGCATCGAGCAAACCATTGCATCCACTAGGCTGACATGTCTGCGAGCATCGCTCCTGGGACATGGCGGGCCTGGCAGCCAGTGGAGGTTTAATGGGCACTTCTGCTCTGAAATGACACCTGGGCCAGCTGCTTCCTCCACAGTGCGGTCTGCGAAAGACACAGGAGCTGCCACGGCCGACTGACTGGCTACCTCAGAGGGAGGGGTAGGGCCACAGAAGGCAGAGAACTCAGAGGACAGTCTCAAGCCAGGGAGGGGCTGTCCCCTCCCAGCCACTGCTCAGCCCTCACTTCCTGATTTCCAAGGACCAGAGAGACGGAGATAAGAAGATGGCACACTCAGGCCAGCCCGGGGCTGCAGACAAGCCTGGGAGGTCAGTGGAGAGTCCTGGCTTCCCAGCCGCCACACCTTAGCTCCCTATGCCTGCAAGGAGGAGCCAGCCAGGCTGTTATCTGATGGAGGGTTTACATTTAAAAATCTATGCATTTTCCCCATATGACCAGTCACACAAGCTGTCAAGAAGCCGCTCGGAGAGGTATAGGGATTGTAGCTGGACACACAGCTGACCAGGAAGCAGCAGAGCTGGGATGCAAACCCATTGCTGGGGTCCTAGAACGATGCCCGAGGTCTCCATGGCAGATACCAGGGGTCCGTCAGCTCTCTCACTGGCTGCTGGGCCTTCTCCAGTCCAGCCCCCAGGACAAGCTGTCCAGGAATCCCAACCAGCTGACCCTGAAGCCAGAGTGGCCTTCTCCTAGAGGAGCCTCTGCCCCGGAGGACATGACCTTGGTCACTACGCGGTGCTCTGTCCTGTTAAGGGAATCGAGCCTCCCCCTCACCAATTAAAGAGTGAGCCTCTGCCTCTAACTGCATGATTAATTCGAAGGCTGGCAGTTCAAATCCACCCAAGGTGACTCAGAAGAAAGACCTGGCAATCTGTCCCTGAAAGCTCATAGGCACGGAAAAGCCTGGAACAATTCTACTCTGACACACAGAGGGGCTGCCATGAATGTGGAATCAACTTGATGGCAATGACTGGCTTTTCGTTTGTCCCAAGGAGTGGACAGACCCTGGAACGGCCTTTCTCAAGCTGACTCAGCCCCCTCTCAGCCCCAAGGACTGGCTCAGACACCCCAAGATGACACGTCACCAGAGCCAGCAGCTGCTGCTGTCCGCCTTCTCCCTCGCAGCGCTCTGCCTTTCAATGACAACCCTGGTCACCTCTGAAAAGACACGCCAAGGACTCCTGTCACCATGACGCCATCAGCCTTCTCATCGTCCGCCGAGGCGCTGCGTGCTGGCAGCCCCCGCCGTGGCCCTGCTGCTGGCTGATAAAAGAATGATTTTCTGCCAAAGGGAAAAAACCAGCAAGGAGCTGCCTTCATTCATGAGGACAATCTCAGGCTGACAACCTGAGGAGCAGGGAGGGTGCCGAGGGCAAAGTCAGCAGGACGGAGGAGACCTTCTCCTCCAGGCAGCACTCCCTGATTGCAGCCGAGCAGAGGCAGCCTCCGGGGACAGAGGCTGCTCCCTCCTGAGCCTGAAGGCTGCTGCCCACAGCTTCCTCATGCCTCTCTGCTCCTGTGCTCGCCTCGCCCCTTCACTGGAAGCGGATGAATGATTTATCTAGTTAAGTAATGTGATCCCTCAGCCATTCATCTGAAAACCTTTCCCTGGGCTCCTAGTGTGCGCTGGGCCTTGTCAGGGACATCCCAGCATCTCCTGGAGTTGCTCTCAGACCAGTGAATAAGGATGAGCAAAAGTAGGGCTCAGGCTGGTGTGTAGGAGGGGTCCTGAGGTAATCTAGCCTGAGGAGTAGTCAGGGAAGGCTTCCTGGAGGAGGAGGAGTGTAAATGAAGCCTTAAAGGACGAATGGGAGTCAGCCAAGCAGAGAGAGAGAGAGATGTGCTCTGAATCAAAGCAAAACTAAACCACTGACAGTGACCCCACAGGACAGAGTAGAAGCTCCCCAAAGGGTCGCCAGGCTCAACCCCCCAGGAGATGGAGATACAGCAGCTGTAACAGCAGCATCAGCATGGAGGGTGAGAAAGGTGCAGGGCCAGGCAGTGGTCCCTCTGTCGCACACCAGACGGCTGTGTCGAAGCCGACTCACCTAACAACAGCAGTCTTTAGGGAAGCACACTGCCATAGTCTTTTCATGGAGAGCAGCTGGTGAGGGGTACGTACCACGGAGGTTCAATGAGTGCCTAACTACTGTGTCACCAGGGTTCCTTACGGAGGGCTGAGGGTGGAGTATTAACCCAGCCAAGGGGTAATCAGGGAGTGCTTCCTGGAAGAAGAGGTGTCTTGATTAAGTCCTGAAGGATACACGTGTCTGCTGTTGGAGTCAGCCAAGCAGAGGATGGTGTTAGGGTGATTCAGAGACCTCGTGTGAACAGCAGATCTGAACCCTGTCCTGTCCTGTGCTGTCCTCAGTCTCTGACACACTTGAGCCCATTGCTGCAGTCACTGTGTCAATCTATCTGGTTGAGGGTCTTCAGTCTCTGACACACTTGAGCCCATTGCTGCAGTCACCGTGTCAATCTATCTGGTTGAGGGTCTTCCTGTCCTTCTGCCACCTTTCCAAGCATGTTGTCCTTCTCCAAGGAGTAGCCTCTCCTAGCAATGTGCTCAAAGTATGTGAGACTAAGCTTTGTCATCTTTGGTTGTACATCCTCCAAGACAGGTCTGTTTGTTCTTCTGGCGGCCGTGAGATATCCAGCACTCTTCTCTAACACCACAGGTCGATGACATCAGGTGGCGTGCTCTAAACCCAAAGCAAACTCACGGTTGTGGAGTTGATTCCAACACATACTGACCCTGCAGGACAGTGGAGAACCTCCTACAGGGTCCCCAAGGGGGTGGATCTTTACAGAAGCCGACTGTCACGGAGTTTTCCCAAAGAGCAGCTGGTGGGTTCAAACCACTGACCTTCCACAGTGGGCAGCCGAACACTTCAACTGCTCCATCAGGCTCCTCGGGGCCATGCCCTCCCCCAGGACCAGCTCACACACTCCCTTCTCTGCTGATTAGAAGGATGCCGGGCTGAGTCTGGCTCCGAGAACTGGAGCTGAGTGGAAGCAACCGTGGACAAGGGACCAAGAGGTGGCGGGCTGACGTGCAAGGGGGCTGCCGGCCTTGCCTGGCCTCCCAGCCACTCTGCTCCGGGGTTAATGGCTCTGTAATTTATTCTGCTGGATGCCACAGTCCCAGGAAAGGGCCCCTAACCTGCTCACCCTTCATCCCAGTGGGAAAATAGCTCAATTACCACAAAATAAGGAGCATCCCTTGTGAACTGAACAGCATAAAATGGTCATTAGGCTGAGCTGGACATGAGCGGCCACTTGCTTGGGGCGGTGGAGAGGCCTCAGGTAGAGACCAGCTGGCGCTGATGCCTCCCCCAGGGGAGGACAAGAGCAGCCACAGAGTTTACGACTCTCTCCCACGCCACCCTGCCGTGGCCGCCTCCGCCAGCCTTCTCTCTCCCCGCGATGTTAATAGAGGCAGTGGGGGCAGATCGGATCAGAAACTAGGAATTAGCTGGTGTATCTAACACAGAAATCAACGAAATTCCCACTCACAACGACCCTCCTTGGACAGCAGAGTGGGACAGATCCTGGGGTCTCCAAAGCTGTAATGCAAGCAGACCATCACACCTTTTTTTCCTGAGGACTTGAACCACCGACCTTCTAGGTAGCAGCCAAGTGTTTAACCATTACACCACCAGAACTGCTGTGTAACACACAAAGAGTCTGCAACTGGGGAACTGGCTGCAGGTAACGGGAGAGAGAATGGAGACGCCAAATAAGAGACAGCGGCAACCCAGAGACGAGCGATGCAAGGAACCACTTCCTGCTCAGAGCCCAGGGAGGGCCCTCTGGAGTCCTACAAGGAGAGCCACTGTCCTAAGGAACGCCAGCCGAGGAAGACCAGTCAAAGCAACCCAGAGCTGTGGGGTCAGTTCTGACTCATGGCAAACTTCCAATGGGTTCCCAACACCATCAGCCTTTAATGGAGTGGACTGCCTCATCTTTCGCCACCAGAGCGGTTGGTGGATTCGAAGCAATGAACTTTAGACTAGGAGCCCAACACGTAATACACTCTGCCTCTAGAACTCTGTATCTAAGGAAGACGGGTAAATATCCCAGCTTCTCCCTTCCTCCTCCTGCCAATCTTCTGCCACTGGCCAAACCCTGCCTGAAATCAGCTGACCAGGGGCTTGGGTACTGCAGCCTGCAGGAGACAGGCTGTCAGTGACACAGGACAGAGGGGAGAAAGGACAGGAAAGAACGGGAAAAGTGACAGCACAGCGAGTCAAGATGGCAGCTCCACAGTGACAGGACCTTGGTGGTGCCCCCGATGCCCCTCCAGCCCAGGCTGGGGCTCTCTCCTCAGCGCTGGACCAGGGCTCTGGCTCAGGCCCAGCTCCGTGGCCATGTGCTGCTCAAGCCCCGGCCGATTCATCAAGCTCCCAGTGGCAGGTTGCAAGGCCAGAGACCTTGCCCACCAGGAGCTTAATCTCCCAGACAAAGAGCATAAACACAGCCTGTTCAGGAGACACATATAACACATCAAGGGCAGTTACCAGCCATTCAAGTCAGACCAGGAGCCTCAGAGCTGCGGCCAGGGATGGAGCGGGGACTCAGCCACCTTTAGTTTCCTCCCTCTCCTTGAAGGGTTCTTCCAGAACATTCCCTGGTCCATTTGGACTCCAGCTAGCCCATCCTTGATCACACAGGCACTTGTAGCCTTTCTTTCTCCCTTGACATGTTTAAAAACCTCCAATGCACCATTTAGGCAGGGAGCTAAGGATGCTGTCAGGGCCGCAATGGACCAGTGATAGGATTCCCTCTTCTACAAGGGAGACCCACGTTCAACTCCTAGTCAGTGCACTCAGACTACCTGTCTGTTAGTGGAGGCTTGCATGTTGCTAGGATGCTACAACAGGTTTTAGCCGTACTTCCAGGCTAAGACAGGAGCTCTGGTGGTGCAGGACATTAAACAGTGTGCTGCAAACTAGTGTGTCTGTTCTGTTGGGCAAAGATGAGGCTGTTTGCTTCCATAAGGGTTTATAGGCTGGAGACCTATGGAGAAGTTCTACTCTGTCCTGTGAGGCCACTAGGAGCCAGATTCAACTCAGTGGCAGTGGGTTTGACTTTGAACTAAGCTAGTAGGAAAAATCACAGGCGACTCAATAACACATAACAGCAATAACATACTATGACAGGTTTAGAAGCAGGAGTGGCATCTACTTCCTAAATGACAAGCCTCCGGAAACTATGAACTTTGATAAATGTCGACAGTTGTAGAGGGGCTTCAGGCCTTTTGTTCATAGGGTCGCTATGAGTCGTGCTCAACTCAAAGGTAATCAACAATAGTAGGAAGAAAGGTGTGGTGATCTGCTTCCAATGGGCTGTTCTGCGCGTGGATTCACTGTGACCAACTCCACAGCGGCTACAACAAGGGTAGACCAGAAGCCAGGCCCAGCTCTGCCTTCACTGGCTTCCTCATGTACAAGAAGCTGTACAGCCTGCCTGGTACCATCCTGCCTGCTGTTTTCCAAAAAGTAAGCTCCAAGGAAGACTCTAAGGAGCAGCTGACATCAAAACATCCACAAAACCCAACTCCAGGCTCTCCTTCTTCCAGTAACCCTTTTCTGTAATGAGGACCAGGAGTGGGTGGGAAAAGCAATGGCTTTTGGAGGCTGTGATTGGCTGCCACCAGGCTGACGGATGGGTGAAGTGACCAACCTCTGTCAGGCAGTCAGAGGGACACAGCCAACCTACTGCTGTCAGAGGCAGATGCCGCGGCAGGCCCCCTCCCCTCGGACAGCTTCTCCCTCCCGTCTGGAGCCCGGCTCTAAATCTCTTTGACATAAAATATCGTCGGAGAGCCGCAGCGCAGAGAGATTAAAAAACAATAAAGCGAAAGCGAAACTCTCGACTATAATTACCAGCCCCTAGCCGGCAGCAGCAAAAACGCACTAAAACTTTAATAGGAACCACTGCATTTAATTTAACGACACATTTTTTCAATTACCAGAATAATTGTTTTATTCATAAAATGAGTTTCAATAAAGGGGGTAATTTTCCTTTGTTTTTATTATTCATTTGTGCAACATATTTGCGATCAAAATTCCCTCATGTTGAGGCAGCTTGGAGAAGCCTGACATCTGTGGAATGAGTCAAAAGTCTGAGGGGGACAGGAGACGGCAGTCCACATGTCCAGGTGCCTGGCAGAGGGCAGACACATGGACGTGAGAACGCTTGGCCAGAGCTGCCAGCCCAGTGGGAGTTTCCCAAGATGCACTTTGCCTCCTCACATACATCAAGCTCTTCACATCCTCTGTCCAGACTTTGGGGAGTTGGTGGCCACAGAAAAGGGGAGACTAGAAATAGGACTCCACATGCACTAGTTCATCCTTAGAATTGACCAGAGTCAAAGCCCAGAGGTGCCTGGAGGTGTGAAGAAAGGTTCAAAAAGTACATACGCAAAGAAGACAGCCAGTACCTTCTAAATAGCCAGGCTTTTCTTCCTGCCCTCCCCACCACCCAATCAGATCCCTGTAACAGCCAACATTTACTGGGTGCTTACCATATGCATTCCTGAGTGATTTCAACTGTTAATGCCACTAGCTACTAACTGAAATGTCAGTGGTTTGGGTCCACCCAGACACACACTGGAAGAAAGGTCTTGTGACCTACATTGAGTAACTGACCCACTGAAAAGCCGGTTGGTCTCAGCTCACACACAAGGTCCCCACAAATCATGAGAGGGTACCAACCCCATGGCGAGTAGCTCCAGCACCTTCACCATGTGCCAGACTGTTGTTGTTGTTGTGTCAGAGCTAACCCACAGTAGATTCACCAGTGGAGTTTCAAAGTCAGAAAACTGCACAGGAAGAGACTGACGCGCTTTCTCCCATGGGGTGGCTGTTGGATTTGAACAAAGTTCCTTTGTGTTGACAGCACAATTCCTTACCACTAAGCCACCAGAGCCTCCAATGTACCAGGTACTATACTAAAAACTGGACCTGGATTAGCTCCAAAGCACCTAAGTAAGTACTGGTATTATGCCTATTTTAGAGTTGAGAAACTCAGGCTCCAAAAGGGTGAGTAGCTTGCCCCAAGCTGCCCTAGTTATAAGAGGAGGTGGGGATTGAAGCACATAGTACAGAATGTATCAGGCTGATGACTGAAAGGTTGGCAGTTCAAGGCCACTGAGAGAAAGACTGACAGTCTCTGAAACCCAACGAAGGGTGGAGGGTCCACGTGAGCTGGAAGAGAGCCGGCAGTGATGGGCCTCACTGCGGAACACATGGATGCTGTCCTGACTGGCCTTCGGGCAGCCTGCCTCTCAGAGTCCCTCAGCGACTTCTTGGGCTTCTCATGTGCACTTCTCGCCCTGGCTTCGTTGACATGGCACCTTGGGTGTTCCTGGAGCTCTCCACTCAAGAGCCCTCAACCTGAGCCTCTGCTGGCCCTTGGTTGGAGGGGAGCCCACGATCTGCTGCCACCAGCCCCCAGGCCAGGGTCCCACTCTGACTCCTGGGATGTGACGGAAGGACCTGAGGGAGGTGGGTGATGGCCAGCTGGGACAAGAAGATGTCAGGGAGCTTGAATACCCCTGGGGCATCCTGTTCACTTGGAAGTCCATTTGATGCAGGTAGACTGGGGAGAAGAGGAAGTGGGGGCTCCTGTGGAAGCTGCTTCTGGGGAGGCATGCAGAGAGACTTCACACATGCACCCCGATTTCCTCCCCACAGCCACCCTGGGAAGGGACATGACAATTCCCCTGATAGAGGAGAGGAAGTGGTCCCTGGGTAGTGTGAACAGTCACAGCTATGGTACTGACTGAAAGGTTGGAGGTTCAAGTCCATCCAGAGGCCCTGAGGAAGAAGGCCTGATAATTCTGCTTGTGAGAACCCAGCCACTGAAAACGCCATGGAGAAGTTCTGAAGCCTGGGGGTCACTATAGGTCAGAAAGGACCTGCCCGCAACTGGTCCTGATTTTGCTATTCTTTTTTGGCACTTATTTTCTCCTCTTTTGGTAATTTTTTAACCTTCCACCTACCCAGCCACCTTTTCTTACGGCTCATTCCTCAGTAGTGGCCCTCTCTTCATCCAGAGCGGCCCTTAGGTAACCTGTGAACTCCTGACATCTCCACTGGCCGGCTGGTGTGCACGGTGTTGGACACACAGGAGGTCCGGTCCGCACTCTGCAGGAAGGCCACCACCTCACTGCCATGCTATGTCTCGAGGCCTTCGTGCCTGTCCACACGCCCTTCCCTGGACTCCCATCTTTTCTGTGAAGGCACATGTTGGCTCAGAGCCCACCTCCTCCAGGAAGCCTACCCAGATTAGACACACTCTATCCTTGTTCACTCTGTGAGCTCTCCTTGCCCGACCTGTATTGATTCACACTTTGTCACGGGGCTGCCGTGCAAATGTGATTAAGTCAACGGGTGTGGGTTTTATTACAGGATCAAAACGGAGCGCATCCGACTGCCAGGGCCTGTAGCACTCACTTCCTCCCTCGGAGGATCAGAGATGGGGACAGAGCAGAGGACACAGGCTGTGCAGATGAGCCAGAGGGGACCAGGGAAGACACATGGCCTGAGGGGAGGCAGGCTGTGAGTTGGTTGAGGGCAGGAAGGAGGGCATCACAGTGGCAGGTCAATGAGCCTGACTAGGATCCCTGGGCACAGGGCCATGAGGCACTGGGCTGTGGCCTCCACACTGCCCACCCTCTTCTGAGGATGTCCCCACTCAGGGGTGGACACTCCAGAAGTGTCACACTTCTCCCCTTGTCCAGGCCACTGGCTAAGGCCTCAGAGGGGACTTGAAGGTCACTCTGTCCAGCCCCTGCCATCAGGCTGGGCTAGTACGCATCTCCCTTCATCTTCCTGGTGCCCCACAGGCCTGGAGCTCCAGCGGGGAGGGGGAGGAAGGGGCGGGCGAGGGCAGCGGGGAGCGGGGCTGCCAGGCGCCAAGCTCACACAGGCAGCAGATGTCAGAGAGTTAGCAGCTCTGCTTCCCGAAGCTGCACGAGCCACTTAATATTCCGCAGACAAGACTGCTTCCCTTTAATAAAAAGCAAACATGGTATTGAAGAGCTGCAGACGCCAAACACCTGGGAGGTGGGAGTCTCGCAAGCTCGTGCCCTGGGAAGGGGTCCCCCTGATGAGACAAAGGGCGGTAGGGAGGGGGCAGGGGAAGTGGAGGGTAATAACTGCACGAAGAGGGGGTCACAGAGCCTCCAGGAAAATGCCCAGGGCCTTGGTGACACAGGGTCCTGCGGTGGACAGCCTGCAAAGCAGTGGTCCTCGGTGGCTGTCACCGCCAAGTGATGACACGTTCTGGGGCTGTCCTTCTTAATGACACCTGACGCTGGGGATGGAGGCATGGCCACTGAGGCGGATCACGGGGATGCGAAGTGGCAGGTTCTTTCCAAACAAACAGCTCAACAGAGCAAACAGCAAGCAGCTTCGGTTAAGCCCCAGTCATTCCAGGAGGCTCCAGAGCCTGCACCTGCGAGCCTTTAAGAAGATAGAAATGAGGGGGTTGGCTTTCTGGGGTGACGTCCAGCTCCTCCCCTATGCTGGCCACTCTCAATGGCCAGGCAAGCCAAGCACGGTCTGCAAAGACGAGGCGTGCTGGAGGACTCGGATTCCATGAGTCATTTTGGGGAAGGGCGTTCATGCTTGACCTACACATGAGGTTTCTTTTAAGCACATATTTTAGGAAAAATATTTGAATTCATATGCATTTCTTTTCATATTGCTGTTATTATGTGGTTCCTGCCCCCCCCCCTTTCTTTGGATGCCCAGTGGGAATCCGTTTCCAGCTTCATAAAGAATTTGGTGCCACGATTCAGCTTGCCTGCTGTTTGGACTATGTGGAGGCCATGGGGTCTTGGAGACAGACAGCCTGGTTCAGATCTGAGCAGTGCCGCCCACTGAATTCGAGATCTTTGTGGGTTTTCTGAGTCTCTGTTTCATCATCTGTAGAATGGGGGTGATGGTTATAACGGAAACCCCCTTGGGAGACCTTTGTGGGTATAGAATGAGGGATTTAGCCCCAGACTCGTAGCATGGGCTTGGGGAAAATGATGACTGAGATGGGAACTGAATCCGTAAGTATTTAAAAAGCAACGAAAAAGGCTTTAGCTGGCGGATGTTTAGAAAATGAGATGTGCCTATACACCACGGTCTTATCTGGCCAGAAAATAAAATGAAGTCTTGATACACGTGACAGCACGGATGGACCTTGCAAATATACTTTGTCAGCCCAAAGGTGGTCCTTTCCTGGCAGTCCGGACCCACCATTAGCTCCTCAGGAGACAGGTGAGCAATCTCTTCCTGAGCTGTTTAGTCTCTGAAAATTCACCGGAAGGTCGACCATGAGCTGGTTCCAACAGCAATGACTTTGAAAGTTTGGGTTGTTTTTTTAAAAAAGTGTTTAAACTTTTTAATAAAGTAAATATGAGAGGCCTATATAACAATGACTTTGAGTTTTGCAAAGGGAATAGAGGTCAGTCCAAAAACCGAAAGCCCGTTTACTGTGTGAATCCATTTATACCAAAAAATCCAGAGTAGGCAAGTTCAGGGAGCAGGTGAGTGGCCACTGGGGGGGCAGGGGATGGGGAAAGAGGTGTGGCTGCCCTGGGGACAGGACTTCTCTCTGGAGGGGTGTCTGTGAATACACTGAACACACTGCCGTGTACCCTAAAGACTTGACAGCTACGTGAGCCATGCCTTCCTGCTATTTGAAAAAAAAAAAAAAAAAGTCACAACTAGCTAGAAATACTGGCGCTGACCTGTCGTGAGGTGAAATCCAATCGTCAGAAAATTCCAGAGAGTTGAGCACGTCCCTTCAATTCCTAAGCCTCAGCTTCCTGGTCTGTAAAAAGGGCAGAAAACTAAAATTTTCAAAGACTAATTTTAGACACATTTAGAAACCACTTGGTTTCTAATCTGACTCTTAGCGAGCGAGCCCAGGGGTCAGAATGGAACTGCTCCACAGAGTTTCTGAGGCTTAAATCTTCACTGGAGCAAACTGCCGCCTCATCTTCCTCCCACGGAGCCGTGGATGGGTTCAAATCACTGCCCTTTGGTTATCAGTTTTACCACTTTAACCACTGAGCCACTAGAGAATCCTAAAATGGGAATAAAATAAGTCTTAGCAAGCCACTAAAGCACATGGGCTATGTAGACACAGTATGCGCTCAATAAATGTGAGCTTGTCCCAGGACACAGGACCTGACCCTGTCGAGTCTTGGATCAGGGGCCTCCTAGAGGCTGCTGAACCTCAAAAGATCTGTGCCCTCCCCAAACCTGCAAGTTTCTTTTTTTAAATACAGAATTGAGACTACTTGTTTGCTGGACAGCCCACAGCATCAAAACCCTGCCTCTCGGATTTCCTTTGCCATGACAGTGGATGCTACAGACCTGAGAATCCACACTTCTTCCCTCTGCAGCCTCGATCAGGTCATGTTATGGTAATACAGCGGGACCTGGCAGCACAACTGGAAGCCCAGCCGGAAGCCGACATGGTCCTCTTGTCCTCAGGACTCCTGGTGGCACTGCTGATTAAAAATTGGGACTTGGGCGTGATGGTTTGGACCCTCTGGTTGCTTTACAGTCAAAGACAAGGCAGTTCTTGTCCAGGTCTCCTTCCATGAAGACCTGAAGCTTGGAGACCCTACGGGGCTCTTCTGCTCTGACCCGCAGGCTCACAATGAGTTCAAGGTGACGACGGCAGTGAGTTTTGTCCATTTTGCCTTGTTTTCCTGATACCCTCACATCCTGGACTCCTCAGGAGATCACGCCTGGCTCTCTCTCTCTGTCTCTGCGTCTCCATTCAGCTGCCTCCTTGCCCATGAGACCACAAAACTCAAAGCATTTAGCAGCCCCAGCTCCAAGCGTGGATGCAGGAAGGATATGGGTCAGCTCCCAAGGGTGACAGCCCCAAGTGCTGTCAGCGAGCTGAGAGGGAATAAAGATTTACAGCCTTGGCAAATGCTGGAGGGACGGGGGACCTGAGGGCGCTTTGCCAGGATTGGTTCTGAGTGTGGTTCAGCCAGATTTCCTTTGGGAGCCTCCAGAATTTATCTCTGAATGACCATGACCATGCTCATGTGAGGAGAGAGAACAGACTTGGAGGCTTCATTCCAAAACCAGTCCTAGAAGGAAGGGAGGGAGAGAGGGAACATGAAAGAGGAACGGAAGAATGAAAGGGAGGAGGAAATACCATGTTCACTTCTTACAACATTTACAGAGTACTTTCACTTCAATCCTCTGTGCTGACCATGAAGCCTGCTGTCTTATATAAGGCGCTCTGGTGGCCCAGTTGGTAGTGAGCTGTGCTACCAACCCAAAGTCAGGAGATTCAAATCCACCAGCTACTTTGGGAAAAAGATGGTGTCTCCTCCCACGTGATTTCACTGACTGTGAAAATATGCCGGAAGGTGCGCTTTGCGTTGGTTCCCACTCGATGACAGTGATATTTTTTTGAAGCCTGGTCCAGGTTGCTTCCTAGGGATCTGGAAATTCAACAGTGACTAAGAACAGAAAAAGAACTGATGCCTTTGAGTCGTGATGTTGGAGAAGAGAACTATCTCATGGGCTGTCAAAAGAACAAACAACTCTGTTTTAGAGGCAAGAATGGTGAAACTTCATCTCACATACTTTGGGCATGTTGTCAGGAGGGGCCAAAGGCATCGTGCGGAGAGAAGTAGAGGGTCAGGCAGAAAGAGAAAGACCTTCAACAAGACAGCCTGCCACAGGGATGGTAACAAAGGCCTTGAGCCTATCAGAGATTCTGAGGATGACACAAACCAGGGCAGGGTTCCTAGCTGATGCTGACAGCGTCGCTGTGAGTTACAATCAACTGAGTAACATCTGACAACAGCAGCCTGGGACACTGAGTTCAGCACTATTAGCCCATTTCACAGATAAACAAACCAAGGCCCGAAGAGGCAGAGTTGCTTCTCCCTTGGCTACGTGCTGAGTTAAAAGGATTGGGGGCCACCTGGTACTGGACTTTGCTCTGCTGGTGGGGCCTTCCCTCTGCCCTGGATGGGGGATCTTTGCTGGACCCCTGGAGTCCTGTGAGATGGGAATGCTCCCCCATCACTGCACTCATCAGAGCGAGAATGCCCGAGGCCTGGCTCCCCAGGACCAGATCTCATTTCAGAGGATGAAAAATCTGCCAAGGAGCAGAGCGAGACAGGAGCGCACATCCACGAGGACAAATGAGCCTTCTCCTCCCTTCTCAGCAGACGGAAGACAGAACTAGACGCTGCTGTAGTGTGCTGCCGCCCCGCACGTCCCCGCCTGCTCCAGCAGACAGGAGCCCTGCCCTGCTCGCATCTGTCCCCTTCAAAACGGGGCTCAGGTGGTGGATCCCCATGTGCTTGGGCTTTAATGCATCCAGTCAGCACTGGACGTGCAAGGAGGGCCAGAAGTGGAGTGCGGAGGTCAGGCAGACTGGACAGGGGCCAGCACCACAGAGGACACCAAGGAAGAAGTGACTGGTCAGGAAAGGGGCTGGCACAGAGCTCCACAGTCAATCCAACCCCTTATGGTGTAATGCTGAGAAAATGACTTTGCCTCTCTGAGCCGGGGTGGGTGGGTGGGGGTGTGTGTGTGTGTGTGTGTGTGTGTGTGTCTTCCCACAGGCAAAGGTAGTGCGTGTATTATGGTGTTTCTCAGGGACTGAATGGGTTGATGGATACGGAACAGTTGGTATGGGGCTTCACACAGGGCAAGGATTCAAGAAACGGGATATAATGCAGTTAAGAGTAATACAATGTAATGTAATGCGATATACAATGTAATCATTACATTAGATTACATTACAATTCACATGATAATTCTTTTTTGCGGACTCCTGAGAAGGAGAACTTTCTGCTGACATGAGGGAAGGGGAAGGGCTGGCTGAGAAGGACAGGGCACCGAGTCCTGAGCTAGATGGCAGGATGGAACAGGGGGCAGGCTCTCTGCTATCTGGGCGTCCCACCCCTCCTCTTCCCATGATGCCTTAGTGTGTGGCACTTTCCAGCCTCCCCAGGGCTTCCTGCCCCCAGGGGCACTGAGGGAGCAGTAAGAGATGGGAGGGGAGCAGGCACTCTCCCCTCCTGAGTCCCTCTTTCAACTCCCTAACTTGCCAGAAGCCAAACCCAAGGCCGAGTTGCTCCCACTCACAGCGACCACATGTGCTACAGAGGCACAGCTGAGCCAGGTGACTTTCCTGGCCGTAATCGTACCAAAACAGATTGCCAGGCCTTACTTCCGCAGTCCTATAGCAAGCGCTGACATTAATACACTTAAGGTTAGGAGTTGAACATGAGCTATTTGTCTCACTGAAGGACAACTCTAAATGTCTGCTTCAGTCAATAAAACCTGGTGCTGATGAGTTAACTCCGACACACACTGACTGTACAGGACAGACTGGAACGGCCCCACAGGGTTTAAAGCTGTAAATCTGCGTGACCACAGCCTTTTCTTCCTGAGTTGGCTGGTGGATACAAACCACTGACCTTTTGTTAGCCACTGAATACTTAACCTCTGCATCAGTAGGGTTCCTTTTAGACTCAAGGCCACAGAAGTCTTGCCAATAAAGGTCAGGCAACAGAGGCCAACTGGGCCTACTCGTCCCCCCGA
Source organism: Elephantulus edwardii (assembly GCF_000299155.1). Taxonomy (NCBI): domain Eukaryota; kingdom Metazoa; phylum Chordata; class Mammalia; order Macroscelidea; family Macroscelididae; genus Elephantulus; species Elephantulus edwardii. The sequence goes on along the minus strand of NW_006399798.1, from coordinate 8,387,009 downwards.
CTGGGCACTGTTGATTTCAGCGGTCAGTGTCGAGCCCACCGGCACCTGAGCGGAAACTGGGCTCTCCAGGATCACCCCAGGTTGGAGGGTCTGACAGGGGGTGTCTTTTGAGTCTTGTCTTGATCTGACTCAGAAAGGCAGTGCACTATGGAGGGGATGCATGGACTCCGGCTCACACAGAGCCATGTGCAAATGCACTTTAGGGCAAATGGCCTTAGTTCTCGGGGTACAGTTTCTTCATTTGCAGAATGCAGTCCCTGTGACTCAGATTAGCACCACTACCAAGCATCACAGCAACAAACACCAGACAGGATGTCACTGAGAAGACTTTGCTGTTGTGGGGTGGTGACTCACTCGGCCCTGACGGCTCACTGGCCAGGCCTGCGCTGTCCTCACAATCACAGCCGGGGGTGAACCTGCCACTGCTGCCACTGTGTCGGTCCGGTTCCTTAAAGGCCTCCCCCTTTACCCACAGCTTCTCTATTTTACCAAGCGTGCTATATACTGTCCATCTCCAGGGCCTGCTCTCTCCTGACAGCACGTCCAAAGCGTGTGAGACAAAGCTTTACCCTCTCACTTTAAAGGAACATGCTGGCTACACTTCTCCGAAGACAGAGCTACTCGTTCTTCCGCAAGTCCATGGTATATTCAATATTCTTCGTCAACACTACAGTTCAAAGGTATCAGTTCTTCAGTCTTCCTCATTCACTGTTCAACTTTCATATGCTTATGAGCTCACTGAACATACTGGGGCAGGTGTACCGAGTCCTTAAAGAGACATCTTTGCTGTTTAACCTAACACTTTAAAGAGATCCCAGCAAAGTTGCTCATTGTTTGATCTCTTGACTGCTACTTCCCGGGATGTTGACTGTGGGTCCAGGGAAAACACAATCTTGGGGATCTTCAGTCTTTTCCCCTTTTACATGATGTTGCAATGGTCCACTTGAGAGGAATTTTGTTTTCTTGATGTTGAGGTGGAATCCACAGTCAAGGTTACAGTCTTTGATCTTTATCATTAAGTGTTTCACCTCTTCTTCATTTTCAGTCAGCGAGGTTGTGTCATTGCTTATCACAGCTTGTTAATGAGTCTCTCTAATTCCAACGCTGTGATCTTTCTACAGTCAAGCTTCCTGGATTATATGATCAGCATACAAATTGAAGGAGGATGGTGGAAAGGTGTAACCCTGACTCACATCTTTACTCACCATAAAATACCGAACACCCCAGGGGCCCACGGACACCACTCAACTAGAGACACGCAGGCTGCATTAACCTGCTAGTGCCTGGAACCTTTTGGTGGGCTGGAGTCCTCCAGAGAGCTCAGGGTGCTAGTCATTTACTGGCTATGTGAACAGAGAAGAATGCCAATATGCAAATATCCAGACAGACAGCATCTTGGGGGCTGTGCCCAGCTTACGGGTCACAGGTTAAGATGATGGATAGACATACTGCTTTTGGCAGAGGCACTGAGATTAATGCTGGCCATTCAAAGCTATTGGCTCCTCCCCTAGAGAAAGATAACAGCCTTGCAAATCCTACAGGGCGGTTCTAACCCATCCTACAGAGTCACGAAGAACACAACTGATTTGATGGCAGTGAATCTGGGGGAAGTAGAGTGGTGGGTGGCTCAAGGCTTGGGAGGCACGGACACCCACCCTCGACTGGGCCAAAGCTCATCTGTGCCAGCAAGAACACTGAGTAGGAGGTAGGTGTACTAAGGAGCAATGGTGTCAGTTTAAAGACTAAGGTGTGTCTGACCCAATTCATGGTCTTTTCAATTACTCGCTGTGCACTTGAATGTGCACGATGAATAGGATGCTAGAAGAAGAATCAATGCCTTTGACTGGCGCTGTGAGAGAAGACCATACCAGTGACTGTCAAAAGAACAAACAAATAGGTCTTAGAGAAAGTGCAACCACGGTGCTCCTTAGAGTCAAGGATGGGGAAACTTGGCCTCACAGACTTTGGGCGTGTTGTCTGGAGGGGCCAGGACTAGGACAAAGACATCACACTTGGTAAGATGCAGAGTTAGTAAAAGAGAAGAGAGCCTCATCACGGATTGACACAGTGACTAGCTGATGGGAGATGGTGAAGGCGGCACAGAACAGGGCACAGATCTGCCGGTCAGAGAGTTGCTATGCACCCTGGGCAACTCGACATGTCATTTGAGGGGTATCTGGGGGAGCTCTAGTGGCTCAGGAGTAAGGAACTGCACTGCCAATCCAAAACTGGCAACTGAAATTCACCAGCTGCCCTGTGGGAGAGAGGTGGGCAGTCCCCTCCCACATACGTCACTTTCTGAAAACCTGCTAGACGGTCAGCTCTGAGCTGGTTCCAACTCAATGGCATGTAACAACAGTAACAGGTACGGAGATAAGGGGTTGCACTGCCAACCCAAAGGTGGGCAGTTTGAGTCCACCAACTGCTCCTAGATGGGCAACCTCCTCCCATGCGATCAGAGCCTCTGAAAACCCGCTGGAGGGCCAGCTACAGGTCAGTTCAGACTCCAGGGTACAAACCACCACCAAACACACGTGCAGAGGAGGGAGCTGGCGGCCTAGTGTGTAAGGATTGTGCAGCTAACCCGAAGCGGGTGCCTCACTGGCGGTCCAAACGCACCAGTCGCTCTGCAGGAGAAAGATGGGCAATCGCCTTCTGTGCGATTTACAGGCTCAGAAAACCCGCTGGAGAGCCGGCTCCCACTCTACAGCTACACGTTCTGAGTTGCTGGGAGTTTTGTCTGTCTGGGTTTTCTGGTGTAGTGTCACTCTGACAGCATAATGCATTTCACGTTGTGCTGCTAAGGGAAAGGTTAGTGGTTCGAATCCATCAGGGTCTTCAAGGAGCATTCTTCTTGGAATCTGAATGGAGGGTCACCACGAATAGACTCGATGGCAGAGAGTTCAGTTTTGGTTCTGGACCCCGGCTCCGAGGCCAGGAAGTGAGGACACAGGCCCTGCTTGTACCCTGTTTACCCCGCCCTGACTGGGCACAGCAGAAATCCTGGGTGCTGGGCATCATGCCCACAGGAACAAGAGGGCGGCCCCGCCTTGCTCATGGTCAGCACTCCACCCCAGCTTTGGGGGCCTGGCCAGTCCTCCACCTCAGACTTCCGCAATGTGGGTATTTCTAGTCTCAACCATAATGGGGCTGAGGGAGCGGCGGAGGGGCTATTTTGGGTCTGGGAAGAGAGCTGTGGTGGGCGTGAAAGGAGACAATGACAGGGTTGGCAGGGCTGGGCCCTTCTGCCGACAGCCCTTGTGCCCACACCACCTGGCCCTCCCCACAGTGGTCAGCCTCAGTCTGACCCCAGCATGGAGGGAAGAGGCAAAGAGGACGTGGGAGGTGGAGAAACAGGCCCAAGAAAAGCTGGGGGCAGGGAGAGGACAGACATCAGGCAGGGCCAGCGGGGAGGTGACCAGAGCGTGAGGTGACAAGCAGTCACAACTCTCAGGGCCATCCTGGGGCAGTGTTCTTCCCCAGTCAGTGCTCTTCAGGCCAAACTGCGTGGCTGTCACCGTGGACCACAGAAGTCATGACACAGGGGCCCTTCTGGGTCATCTGGGGTCACTGTGTCACCAGCCACATTCTTCTTTCATTATGTCATTCAGTCTGTAAACTCAAGCACTAACTACTTGGATTTGCTTAGGGCAGCTGCTGTTTTAAATCCTCAGATGGTGCAAACAGTCCATGCATGACTGTTAACCCAAAGGTTGGTGGTTCAAGCCCCTCAGTGGTGCTGACGCTCTGCTTCCATAATGATCAGGCCAAGATGACCCGATGGCGCAGCTCCAATCCCTAAACCAGGTGGCGGCATCCACTCAACCGTCACAAGCTGGGGGGTTTTGGTTTTAGGGGTTGCCCTGTATGGCAGTCGCAAACTATACTGTAACCACTTGCAATAATTTTGAAATAAAATTTTAAAATTCCATTTCTCAGTTGCACTGACCACACTCTACGTGCTCCATGTGGTTGGTGGCCACTGGGCTGGCCACTGCAGGCTACAGAACACCCAGACCACCACCGAGGGTTCTGACTCTGAATGCAGAGACCACCTGGTCTGGCCATCACCTTAGGGGAGGCACACCTGGATCCCTCCTGGCCAAGCCCCTGGGTTACTGTCATTAAGAAGCAGAGATTTAGCTGACCCCACTGGATACCATCAGGAGGGACAAGTCCTTGGAAAAAGACATCAAGCCTGGAGGAGAGGACCAGTGAAGGAGAGGAAGTCCTTCAATGTGACGCACTGACATAGTGACTGCAGCAATGGGCTTAAGGGCTGAAGAGACTGTGGCATCGAACAACAACACCCGGATGCAGGCATGACCCAGAGGGGCGCCTAGCACCCTTCCAGGTCTGCTCCTCAGGAGCTGGGAAGACTGAAGACCCCGGCTTTTGACTTCTGGTCACAGCGGAGCGGCTACATCAGCCTGAACCCCCCACTCCTACAGATGACAACTACAAACAACCACCCGCAGGCTGGGCAGACAGTGGTGGGGAGTCAGCAATCAGACGGGAACAGTTACCTATATTTATGGGATTTTGATTGAAGGCAGGCTTCAGTCCCCGCCAAATGGGGTGGCTAACGTCCAGAGAGAACTCACTGCCTTACTGACTTATAAACACTCGAGGACAGCTGGAAGCAAACGATAGCAGGTGGAAAGTGAAAATGGGAATCCTGGAAAGAAGAGAGTCAGAGGGACGAGTCCCGCTTCTGGACGTGAATCCTACCCAAATCTTGTTGTTGTTAGGTGTTGTCGAGTACAACTCATAGATCTGAACCCTGACCTATCCGGTGCTGTCCTCACAATCTCCAACACACTGGAGCCCACTGCTGCAGTCACTGTGTCAGTCCATCTGGTTGAAGGTCTTCCTCTCTTTAGTCAACCCTCCACATTCCCAAGCATGAGATCCTTCTCCAAGAATAGCCTCTGCTAGCAACAGCCCAAACTATGTGAGATGAAGGTTTATTATCTTTGTCTCCAAGGAGCACTCTAGCTGCGCCCTCTCTAAGACAGCTGCTTGTTCTTTCTGTCATCGTAGTATATTCAGGACTCTTCTGTCCTGGGCTGGACGGTGAGGGCTACAGAACATCCCAATCACCACCGAAGGTTCTGCTAGAGAGTGCTGGTTCTGAGTGCAAACCCACCTGGACCAATCTCCACCTGGAGTGGAGCGAGGTGACAGAAGAAGAATCGACGCCTTCTAACTCTGGCATTGGAGAAGAGGAATGAACATCTAGGCTTATTGAAATATACATGCACTAGGCGGACTCCAAGCAGCTCAATAAAGACTTAAAGAACTGGACAGAAATTGCTGGACCTGCCACCCCAGGGAGAGAGAGTATGGAATTTGAGTTCATCCAAGGTAACTGTCTACTTAAAAAAAAACCCAAAAAACAAACCAAACCAAATACACAAAATAACCAAATCCCTGCACAATTTAGAGCAACATAACAAAATTCAGTTTCTGTAAGATGTCATTCATGACATCCAAGTCACAGTTCAAAATTGTTGGGCAGACACAAAAAATAGGGCAATGTGGCCTACACACAGTGAGAAAAGCTAATCTCCACCAGCCTATGTTTTTGTTAACAGCCCAGTATGGTAGTGAATACCCCAGCAGAGCACCTCCAGTGTCCACGTTGTTGTTGTTGTTGTTGTTGTTGTTGTTGTGTACCATCAAGTCAGAGCCGACTCATAGCTGGTCCTCCAGTGGGGTCTCAGTGGCAGTTAATCACACAGGAGGAGACTGCTCACCTTTCTCTCCTGGAGCACCTGGTAGAAGTGAACTGCCCACCTTTGCCTTTGTAGGGCAGTTCCTTACCACCAAATAATTTAGCTACCCCACTCAAAGAATAGAAATGCTTTTAAAAATATTATTTGCTCCACTAAACTGTTTATTAATCTTAGCAGAATTTCTGTCTTCTGAGTTTTCCAGCTTTCACACGTTGTCTCCTCCTTTGAGAAAGAGCCCTGTTTTGCTTTATGGGAAGCTAGCATACGGAGCTACACTGACACTAAAAAGTAGTGATGAAATAATTTTTCAAAGTTTCCTATAAATAACAGCTTAAGCTATTTCTGCTACCACAGAAAGTCTAAGAAGGAAAAAATGGCCAAATGATAAAACTGTTAAAGGGTTATAATTCTGGGGGGAGGGAGGGGAGGAGGCAATTCATAGAAACAAATTTAAAATAGCTCTTATAACTAACCTCAAGGACAGAAAAGAAAATCAAGTTATAATGAATGGGTTAATAGGACAGCTCAGTAGGGAAACTTTTTAAAAAGAAACAAATTAAAACTCTAGAACAGAAAAATACATGACTTGGGAAAAAATTAACTAGATAGGCCTAACATCAGATTGAGGAGAACAAGAAAAGCTGTTGAATGTGAACATAGGTCAATTAAAACAGAAGAGAGATGCGTGGGCTTTATGACATTTCTAAAGGTCTAACCTGTGCAGGCATACACCCCAGAGATGCTGTGGGTTCAGCTCCACACCACCGCAATAAATTGTACAGTAAAAGCAAGCAAGTCACATGAATTTTTGATGTCTCAGTGCATATAAGAGTTATGCTTACATTCTCCTGGAGTCTATTAAGCACGTACTGATGTTGGGTACTGTAGAGTCAGAACCGACTCTTCGTTGAGCCTCCAAGCTGGTTTTCAGAGGCAGTAAATCACATGGAACTTGAGTGCCCACCGTGGACTCAAACTGCGTGCCTTTGTGATGGCCGCACAATTCCTTACCACTAAGCCACCAGAGCTCCCCAAATACGCATTATGAGCCTCACGGAAAAAGTCTGAACTATTGTGAAAATGATCGAAATGCGACACAGATGTAAGGCAAGCACGTGCTGTTGAAAATCTGGCGACAAGTGATACACACTCAAGGAACGTTAAACAAACCTCCAGTTTGTTAGAGAACCTCAGAGAGCAACAAAGTGAAGTGCCATACATGTAAGAGTGGCTGTATGCAAATGTATGCAAATGAACTGCCTGGGAGGGAGTGGGGGGAGGGAGAGACAGAGAGAGAGAGCGCGCGAGAGAGAGTGAGCGAGCTTTTGACAAAATCATGGCTGGGAATTCCCAAAGCTGAAGCTGCATTTACTGGTTCAAGAGGCTCGAGATGTGCCTCGTGCAGAAAAAATACAAACAGTAATGGCCATCTGGTGGCCTGGCTGCAGTTGCTCGGCTAACACAAAGATTACCCGTCTCTGACGGTCGGAACCCACCAGCATCTCCACAGAAGAAAGACGGGCCACCTCCTCTCATGTGATGCGCAGCCTTGGAGAGCTGTAGAAGGCCAGCCTGGGGTTAGTTCCTACTCAAAGGCCATGAGTCCGAGTTGAAACAACTTCTAAGAGGAGTGAGTATTAGGCTCACAAACTGTGGAAGGGCAAGGCCCACTTCTGTGTAGGTTACAAGCACATTTTCTGACACATTCGTAACACTATTCTATTGTCGTTGTGTGCCGTCAGTCAGAACTGACCTGCAGCTGACCCTGCAGAGGGTCTTCAAGGGCAGTGAATCGCACAGGAGGAGACCACTTTGTCCCATGGAACAGCTGATGGATTCGAACCACATGCTTTTGGGATTGCAGCACAGCTTCTTATCACTAGGCCACCAGAACTCTCTTACAAATCCTGTAGTTTGCCTATAAAAGACACAGAGAGGACTAAGGCTATAAAATGCTTTCACACTTAGGTATCTTCCTAACAGTTCATACTAGAGAGTGTGAAACCAGGCTGCTCCTTGGAGACAAGGATTCTGAAGCTTCGTCTGACATGCTTTGGACATGTTGCAAGGAGGGATCAATCCTCAGAGAGGGACATCATGCTTGGGAGGGTGGAGGGACAGTACAAGAGAGGAAGACCCTCGATGAGATAGACTGATACAGTGACTGCGGTAATTGGGGGTAGGTGTGTCAGAGACAGTGAGATTGGCACAGGATAGAGCAGGGTTTAGGGCTGTTGTAAACAGGGTCGCTGTGAGTCGCGGGTGACTTGACAGCACATAACAACAACATATTTCATGTATATTTTCCTAACTTACATTCATGGTAACTTTCTAAGGAACCAGGAATGTCTGTCTACAGTTTGTTTGACTAATTATTTTTTATGACTTTAAAAACTGAAAGCTGCTCAGAGATGTTGAGTAACCCAAGTAGGAGCCTTTAGGAAGTGGTAGAACCAGGATCGGAAGGCCAACTTGAAAGCCCCTTCTCTTTTACGTCAATGTTGGTAAACTCTGGACTCTCATGGAAGAGGGCTTTCAAAAACTATCCCCCTCCCCACACTAATTAAATCCGTATCTCAGGGGGTTTTGGTTCAGGCGTTGACGTTTTTTAATCTTTCCCCACCAGGTGATACCGGAGTGGGGTGAGGTGTGAGAACCGCTGTTGTACAGCAAGCTGCAGATTGAAAAACACAGACAAGAGGAGAAGTAGAAAAACTCATTGTCATCCAGTCAGAAGTGACTTACAGCGGATCCTCCGCTGGGTTTCCAAAGCTGTAAATTGCACGAGAGGAGTTTGCCATCTCTCTCCTGCGGATTCACTGATGGATTCAGAACGCCAGAATATCGCAGCCTTTAGGTGAGAAGTGCAACTCCCTGTAGAGCAGGCGACCAGAGCTCCAGAGGGTGGGCTTAACGCCCTTCACACCAAGGGAGGGCAGTTAAGTAGAGGGGGCCCTCAGAACAAAGCCTGACCTGTCAGTCCATGCTCCCTTCCAAGCCCTGGCCCCTAAGTCTGTAATCCTCCAGTCCTCTTCCTTGTCCCAGAGTTTTGTATAGTGTCCCCTCCATTAGTTCCAAAAGATATGGGGGTGATAAAAGCGTCAATGGCACTGCTCTGAACAGGGTCTGAGTTATAAGCGGCCGCAGTGGCAGATGCAGGCCACTTACTCTGGGTGAGGTATGAGTGTACAACCTTAGAGCCCTAACTCTTTCAGGCTAAGCTGGGGGAGAGGAAAAGAGTCAGACAGCCCCCATAACTCTTCTTAGAGCCCCTTGGGGTGGACCCAAAATCCTAGGAGAGAGAGCCTGTGCTGAACAAGGCAAACACGGGGCAATGGTCCCCCTGGGCCCAGTCTTGCTACAGTGCCTCCCCTCAGCAATCACTCACAGTCCTGACTCCCAGTCTCAGCCTGGCCCCGGGATGCGGCTCCCACCCCCCACCCTTCCACCTACTCAGACACCATGCAGGCCGTAAACCCTGAGCAGCTTGTTCTCTGTCCCCAAAGCCCAGCACAAAGGGTAGACACTCCACGGAGAGTCTCTTAGCTTGTATGGATGGACGTGGCTGGCCCCACTGCTGTCTATGGTGGAGTGGTGGGTGGCTCAGCTTTGCCACTGGGCACCAGAGAGTGAAACCATCTAAGACCTCCCCTCACAGTCACAGTGGTGGTGATAATAATCAGGTGGTGGTGATGATGATGATGATGATGATGGGGATGTGGACGGTAACAATGTGATGATCATGATGATGGCGATGGTGGTGGTGATGACGATGTTGTAGATGACAGTGATGTTGATGATGGTGGTGGTGATGATGGCAATGGTGACGGTGGTGGTGATGATGATGGTCATAATGGTGGTGATGATGGCGGTGGTGGTGATGATGATGGCAGTGGTGATGGTGATGGTGGTGATGATGATGATGGTCATAATGGTGATGATGGTGGACTGATGATGATGGTGGTGATGAGGATTATAAGGGATGGTGATTGCAATAATGGTGATGATGATGGTAATGGTTGTGGTGATGGTGGTGGTGATGATGGTGGAGATGAGGATTATAAATCTTGGTGATGGTAATAATAGTGATGATAATGGTGATGATGATGGTGATGATGGTCATAATTATGGTGCTGTTGATGGTGGTGAGGAGGATTATAAGGGTTGGTAATTTTAATAATGGTGATGATGATGATGGTGGTGATGTTGGTGGTAATGGTTGTGGTGATGATGATGGTGGTGATGAAGATTATAAATCTTGGTGATGGTAAAATAGTGATGATGATGGTGGTGATGGTCATAATGATGGTGCTGTTGATGGTGGAGATGAGGATTATAAATCTTGGTGATGGTAATAACAGTAATGATAATGGTGATGATGGTCATAATGGTTATAATGATGGTGATATTGATGGTGGCGATGATGATGGTGTGATAATGATGGTGTTAATGATAGCGGTGGTGATGATGATGGTCATGATGATGGTCATGATGATGATGATGATGATGATGATTATGGTGATGGTGGTGATACTGATGGTGATGATGATGGAGATAGTGATGATGACTGTGGTGGTGATGATGGTGGTGATAGTGCTGGTGACGATGATGGTGGTGATGAAGATCATGGTGATGATGACGGTGGTGATGGTGATGGTGGTGGTGATGATGATGGTGTGATAATGATGGTGTTGATGATAGTGGTGGTGATGATGATGGTCATGATGGTGGTCATGATGATGATGATGATGATGATTATGGTGATGGTGGTGGTAATGATGGTGATACTGATGGTGATGATGGTGGTGATAATGATGGAGATAGTGATGATGACTGTGGTGGTGATGATGGTGGTGGTGAAGATCATGGTGATGATGACGGTGGTGATGGTGGTGAGGATTACAAGGGTTGGACTGTGATAATGGTGATGGTGATGATGGTAATGGTCGTGGTGATGATGATGGTGATACTGATGATGGTGGCGATGATGATGGTAGTGGTGATGGTGAAGATGTTGATGGTGATAAAGCAATTATCTCCTCTGAGCAACGACTATGTGTTAGACACTTAACCCAACGAACTAAAACCCAACCGGTTGGCATCTAATTGGTTCTCACTTTGTTCCTGCAGGACCCACAGGTTGTCCAAGGATATAAATATTTATGAACACACACTGCCTCATCTTTCTCCTGCAGAGCAGCTGGTGGGTTCAAACCACTGACTTTTCCAACAGCAGCCAAGTACCTTACCCGCCGTGCTCCCAGGGCCTCCTCAGGCACTAGCCGGACCACCCATCAGGGCTGCACCTGTGTGGATGGAGCCTGTGCTGCCGTATGCTGGAATCAAAGCCACCAGTATTATAAATGCCAGCAGGGTCACTCCTGACAGGCAGGTTTCCACCACGGTGGACAGACTCCAAAGAATGTCCTGATGACTTACTGTCTAATTAGCCAGGGAATCTCTATGGCTCACCAATCTTGTGCCGGCAGGTGAACGCTCTAGCTCAGAAAGCTCTCAAAAAACCAGAGTGGTCACGATGGACGTGGACATTCGCAGCAATCGTGAGGATGGTGCAGGACGAGTAATGCTCTGCGCTGTTGCACACGGCGTCACCATGAGTTGGTCCCGAGGTGGTAACTAACAACACTATGTACCTGACATACAGTAACTCGCTGTGTCCCTGGAACCACCCTACAAAGTGCTGCTTCACCTCCACTTTGCAGGAAGAGGCAGCTCTGGTGTCCAGTGGGGAGGGAGTCACACTGTTCACCCAAAGACGGTGTGTCTCTGGCAATTCAACTCCACCAGCAGATCCTGGGAAGAAAGAGAGGCAAGTTGCCTCTGTTCAAATTAGAGCCTCAGGAAAGATGCCGGCCGGTCAGCTATGAGCTGGTTCTGACTCGATGGCAATGGCGTTCTGCACAGATGAAGAGACCGAGGGTCAGAGAGGGAATGCTCCCCGTTCTTGGCAGAAATGGGATCAAAGCCATGTCCGCTCTCTCGCTGGAGCTCTTGAGAACTGTCCTACCCTCTTGACTCGGGCTTTCCTCTCATCTTCACAGGAAGGAATCAAATTCAGCCCTAAGTGATGCCTTGGCCAGGCTGGACTCATGGCTTGGGGAAAGGTGCCAACCTCATCCTCGCTGTGTCCCTTTGGGGTTCCCACTCCTGACAGTTCTCTCAGTTCTCAGCAACTCACAGTCTGGGACCTCCGGTGGGTATCTGGAGCACTGGCATGGTCTCTGGAGGCCTCAAAGGCTCAGGGGGTAACTCTCCATCCTAGTCCATCTTGAGACTATTGATCTAGGTCCCAGGGGGCATGTAAGAGCCCAGTGGGCAGCCGCTCCAGGCGTGCCCAGCCGCCTCTGTCTGATGACCGCGGAAAGCCATTACAGCCCACTTAGCTGTAAACAGCTCTCCACAGCACTCACTGGTCCATGAGGGGCTCGGAGAGCTCTCTGCTCCCTGAGTGAGGGGGTGCAAGCGCCAAGTGGGGGCTGCGCCTCCTTACTGGAAGTGCTGCCTCTCGTCTGGCTCAGCTTCCAGGAAAGGGGGCCAGCTGGGGCCTGGCCAGCCCTGCCCATTTCTGCCCACTCTGCTACCAGGGGCCTCGTCCCCAGGCTGATCCTTCCTCATGGTGCCGTCACCCAGCACCTGGGGGTCCAGGACCCGAGGCCGGGAAGAACCTTAGCTGCCACTTGGAAAGCACAGACTGAGCTTTCTGAGTTCAAAGTTGATCTGACGTCAGACAAGAGGCAGTAAGTACCAGCACAGGACTGACACGGGGATAAGGTGTGACATCGGATGTGTCGCTGGCTGCGGCTGAGGGCTTTCCAGAAGCACCGAGTCTCCCACTGATCCCCTCGAACCCACTGATCCCCTCAAAAGGATTGATTCTTCAGCGTGATCCGCGGGCACGGAAGCCCCAGGGCAAAGTTCTGTCCTTCATTTCCTCACCTATTACACACACACACACACACACACACACCCTGCACCCACTGTACCCCAGCCACTGGGCTGAGTCCCAGGGATTCACAGGGGACAGGCTGACACGCCCTGCCCAGGAAGCTGCGCTTAGTGGGGTGTAGAGGGACTGGAATTGACAGTCCCCACCTTCAGAGCTCTGCTGGGCCATTCAACAAGGGACAGACATCTCTTGGGGACCAAGGTGTCTATCACTATTAACGGTGGCAGGAAGAGCCCTCCCCGGGGCACCTGGGGGATGGGGAGGAGGCTGGTGTGTGGACTTGGAGCCAGTCTGCTGGGGTGTCAATCTGGTTTCTTCAATGTTGTTTTTGTTGTTGCTGTTGGGTCAAATCAGAACTGACTCCTAGCTGACCCTCCACTGGGTTTTCAGAAGCAGTAAATCGCACCAAAGATTGCCTATCTTTTCCCTATGGAGTAGCTAGTGGAGTCAAACTAAGCACCTTTGTGTTGACAGTGCCATCCCTTATCATAAGACACCAGAGCTCCCTGGGCCTCTCCCCCAGGAGTCTTAAAAGACTTGGTCTTCTTATAAGACGTAAGTTGGTGAATGCCACTGAGATAACCCTGACTCCCAGCAGCCCTATGGGGCACAGGAGAGCTGCCTCTTAGGGCTTCCAAGGTGCTGGTGGTGTGGTGCCTGGGGAGCTGAGCTGCGAACCCAATGGTGAGGCCGCTGGTAGTTCAGATCCACGAGAGGCTCCACAGGAGAAAGACGGGCAATCTCCTCCACCTGACGCACAGCCTTGGAAACTCAACGGGGAGTCAGCCAAGAGTCAGTTCCAACTCGAGGGCAACGAGTCAGTGAATCGTTACAGAAGCAGACTGCATAGCTTTTGCCTAGGGAGCGGCCGGTGGATTCAAACCGCTGATCTCTGGGTTAACATCCCAGTGCTTAATGCATGGTGCCATCAGGGCTCCCCCACCTGTGTAGGGCGGGTCCTAAATGTCCTCACTTCCGAGTTAGAAAAAAACAGAAAAGACACAGACAAGCACGGACAGAGGAAGAGACGCCGGGTGACGACGTCAAGGGACAAGGCTGTAGGAACTGAGGGAGGTCAGGACCTCCTTCCGCAGAACCACAGCCACCCAGCCTCCAGGCACCGTGACTACGGCCTTCTGGGACCAGAGAAGAAACATGCACCTGCTGGAAGTGCATCTGTTAGAGCAGCACTGGGACACCTAGACAGACAGGTGGAGACTACGTCCCGGATACCTGGGGAGCTCCTGGCCTCCCTGAGGGATGGCACGGTGGCCCGCTCACTCCGGCTCAGCACAGGCCCTGCTGGCCTGGAGCCTCAGGTCTCATCCTGGTCCCCCCCCCGCCCCCCAGGCCTGACCTGGAGCTCAGTGAGCTGTGGGCGGAGACAGTGCCCTTCTTCATAGTGAGTATGGGACTGGGCCGGTGCCCTGGCCCGTGCCCCTAGGTGCTGGTTCACAGGATGGAGTGTGGGCAGGGGGCAGGTGTGTGCGGCGACACGGGCCGAGGGCTGAGTGTTGTGCGTCCTTTTTCACGCTGGCAACAGCTGGTGCTGAGTCTCAGAGCCCATGGCTGTGACAATTATCAAAATGTTTACTATGTGTCACTATTAATAATGCAGGACCCACCAGCTTCCTCGTCAGAAAACCGCAGCGAGTCACGGAAAGGCCTGGCACTGGGAAGGGCTGTCACGATCGGCCAGCACCTGGGCCTGCCCTCTGGTCCACCCAACATGAGATCTTGTCCCAGCTAAGCCCACTCTGCTAGCCCTTACTGTCTTCTCTCACTCACTCAGGTCCCTATCCCAGACAGAGGCCACCCCTCCTCCTTAGAGTTTCTAGAGTCACTCACTCAGAAGGCATTCCAGAAGATTCCACACCTCCCCCCCGCCCCCCGGGGAATTGTTGTTGTTGTTATGTGCCACCAAGTCGCTTGCGACACATAGCGACCCTATGTACAAGAGCCCTACACTCTGTTCTATCCTGTGTTAACCTCGCCGACTCTAACACACTCATTCCCACCACTCCACTCATAGAATCGATCCATCACATCGAGGGTCTTCCTCTCCTGTGCCGTCCCTCCACTCTCCCAAACATGATGTCCCTCTCCAAGGACAGTCCCTCCTTGCAACATGCCCAAAGCATGTCAGATGAAGCCTCAGAATCCTTGCCTTCAAGGAGCAGCCTGGCTTTACCCTCTCCAGGACGAACTTGTTTGTTTTCCTAGCAGTCCGTGGTGAATTCAATACTTTTCTCGAGCACCAAAGCTCAAAAGCATCAATTCTCTTTCTGTCATCCCTAGTCACTGTCCAACTCTCCGATGCATAGGATGTAACTGTGAGACTATAGCCCGGATCAGGCGTACCTTAGTCTCCAGCCTGACATCGTTGCTCTTCCATACTCCTAAGCATTATACCCTCATATAACAAGCTCCCTCCCTTGTGCCCCACAGCCTTTATCCAGGTTGTCCCCACCCCTGCTACTATGCTTCTCACCTCCTGTCCTATTAACTCTGACACCTCCTTTAGGGGATCCGCTTCAATGTCACCTCCTTCAAGAAGTCCTCCTGGATTTCCCATTCAACCCCATTGAGGATTTTCACAGAACTCTGTCTTATAGGATGGATCACTATAGCATGGCCAGATATCTCAGATCTCTGGGATTCCTTTTTTCAGACTGACACCATAAAACAATAAAGCAAGTCCTACGAAGATTTTTGTTTCCAGGTCTACATTCATGTTATGTTTACTCCATACAACCATCTACTGAGAGTGCGTATCAATATGGGAACCATCTGAGATAGTGTGAGAATCACCAAAACGTGCCGCAGAGGCATGGAGTGAGCACATGCTGTTAGAAATACGGTGACAACAGATTCAAAGAGCTGCACAACCTTCGGTCTGTAAAGAACACGCCGTGAGGCACGAGATGCCAGTAAGAAAACAGTCTTAAATCTATTATCAATTGCTGCCTCTAGACTGTACGTTCTTTGAGAGCAAACAGCGTCCTTCGTGGGGCTGCTGGACTCTGACTAGCCAGTCGTCACCTGATAAACGTCCGTGGCATGAATAAGTGGGCGCCCAGGACAAGGTCTGACTCATGGAGACTTTGTAACTCACAGCGCCCGCTTCACTGTCTTCTCTGCTCAGCAGGGTTCTGCAGGCTGTTGGTGGGTGCGGGGGGACCGAAACCAGGACGGAGAGACCCTTTCCTTTTGGAACAGCCCCTCCAGATGTCTATGTACCCTAGATCTCTAGTCTGATAAAACAGAAACACAAGGGCCTCACCTGCCTCAATGAACACAAGTTTCTTTCCTCACAGTTTGTGGATATTGTTGTTTGGTGCCATCGGGTCAACTATGACTCACAGTGACCCGAGGAACACAGCTCTGAACCCTGCCTTCTCTGAGGCAATCTCACCATCTCCGACACACCTCACCCCACTCACTGCGGTAGTAACTGTGTCAGTCCATCTCAGCCAGGGGCTTTCTTCTCTGTACTGACCCTCTACTCTTCCAAGCATGATGTCTCCTCCAAGGACTGGCCAGCTGAGGAGGCTAGAAGTCTGCACACAGGGTGCCGGCTCCAGGGAAAGGCTTCCTCTCGCTGTTGGCTTCAGGGGAAGGTCCCATCGCTGTTTTTTTGTTCCCTGAAGATCTCATGTGTGTGGCATCGACCTGCCCCCATCTCTGCCTCCTCCCTTCATCTGCTTTTACATTTCCAAAGAGACTGATTTAAAATACACCCCAAGGGCTCTACTTTCAGGAGTCACTTGTACAGTTCATGAAAACACACCCTACACTAATCCTAGAAACTCAGGTGCATAAAACTCACAACGTGGTGTGTGCAACTGCTTTGTACGCACGTGGAAGGTGGACAACAAGGCTGACTGAAGAAAAATCAATGCCTTTGAATTGTGGTGTTGGTGAAGGATACTGAACACCCCATGGACTGTCAAGAGAACAAACCTATCTGCTCTGAAGGGCGGGTAACCAGATGCTTCTCAGAGGTGAAGGGGGTGAAACCTCGTCTCAGGTACTTTGGGCATGTTGTCAGGTGCTTGAAAAAAAGCATCATGCTGTGAAAGGTGGAGGGTCAGTGAAAGAGTGGAAGACCCTCAGAGAAATGGGGTGCCAGGGTGACTGTACCAATGGGCTTGAACTTCATGGAAACTGTGAAGATGATGAAGGAGAGAGAGAGCTTCAGATCCATCATCCATGAGGTCACTAGGAGTCTAGTCAACTGGAAGGCACTTAACAATAACAACAACAACAATCCTGCTTCATTGACATGTTGTTGTTGTTGTTGTTAAGTGCCACCGAGTCGTAGGAGACTCAGCAACCCTATGAACGAAAGACCTGAACACCTGTATAACTTTCATCCTCTCTCCAGGTTCATAGGGTTTCCAAAGAAAAGCTATTACGGAAGTGGATGCCACCCCTGCTTCCAAGCTTGTTTTAA
Organism: Elephantulus edwardii; assembly: GCF_000299155.1. Classification (NCBI taxonomy): domain Eukaryota; kingdom Metazoa; phylum Chordata; class Mammalia; order Macroscelidea; family Macroscelididae; genus Elephantulus; species Elephantulus edwardii. The sequence continues at coordinate 8,369,848 of NW_006399798.1, read as the reverse complement.
TTGGGGAGCTCCACCAAACATGGTCTGCCATGGGGAACCATTCTCACACTTGACATGTCAGTGTCACAGTGTTCGGCTTCACAGTGACCACGAATTACCTTTGTACAGCAAGTGGACACACCAGGGCTTTACAACCTAGAAGAAAAGCAGGCCTGAGGGCCACGGATTAGAGTCATTCACTTCTGATGAAGGATAGAGAGAGGATCAGATCCAACATTCATAAGCGTCACTGGGAGTCGAGTCAACTGGATGGTACTTAACAATAACAACAATAATAATCCTGCCTCATTGACATAACAAAGAAATTCCGTGTGTGTGTGTGTGTGTGTGTGTGTGTGTGTGTGTGTGTGT
>NW_006399798.1:8366395-8368304 GCF_000299155.1 Elephantulus edwardii | reverse complement strand
AGATGAAGCCTCAAAGGTCATCAACTGTGCTGACACCTTGCAGGTAATGGATGTTCGTGTGTGTGTGTGAGAGAGTGTGAGAGTGTGTTTGTGTGTGTGCACACGCGTATGAGTGTGAGTGTTTGTGTGTGTACGCGTGCGTGTGTGTGTGCGCGCGTGCGCGTGCGTGTGTGAGAGAGTGTGAAAGTGTGAGAGTGTGTGCGCACGTGTGTGAGAGTGTGTTTGTGTGTGTGCGCGCGTGTGAGTGTGTGCGTGCGCGTGAGTGCGCGCGCGCGCGTGTGTGTGTGCACGCGTGTGAGTGTGAGTGTGCACGTGTGTGAGTGTGTTTGTGTGTGTGCGCGCACGTGAGAGTGTATGTGTGTGCACGTGTGTGCGCGCGCACGCGTGTGTGACAGAGTGTGTGTGTGCGCGCGTGAGAGTGAGAGTGTGTGAGAGAGTGTGAGTGTGTGTGTGCGCACGCGCATGAGTGTAAGAGTGTGTGTGTACGTGTGCGTGTGAGTGAGTGTGAGACTGTGTGAGTGAGTGTGTGTGCGTGCGCGCCCGCGTGCATGTGTGTGTGAGTGTTTGTGTATGTGCGCGCGTGCGTGTGTGTGCACGTGCGTGCGAGAGTGTATATGCGCACGCGTGTGTGAGAGTGTGTTTGTGTGTGCGCGCACACGTGAGAGTGTGTGTATGTGTGTGCACGTGCGTGTGTGCGCGCGCACGCGTGTGTGACAGTGTGAGAGTGTGTTTGTGTGTCCTCTGACTGCCAACATCTCTAAAAGGGAGGAGTTAAGATGACTGCAGGGGCCAGAGGAGGACCCAGTGTGGTCCAAGAGCTAGCTGGTGACCAGGATGTCCACTCTCTGCTTGCTCTTGATGGCAGGGAGTTGGGGAGCAGTGAACCCCTATGCCTGCTCAGCCACCCAGCGAGGAACAGCAGATGGAAACCTTGTTCTATCCTGTGGCATTCTCACAATGTCCACCGTGCGCCTACTCTCCCTTAACGGGCTGGAGGCTCAGAGTAAGTTGCCCAGGGCTAAACAGCTCACGACAGAGGTGGGATCTGAACGCAGCCCTATCTCATGGAAAAACGGATATCCTTCCTCTGAGCCTTTCAATCTTGCCAGGAGGGCCAGGGACCAGAGTGATTCAGAGACAAGAGCATTGGCTTGAGAATCAGAGGACTCTGTTCAAGGTCGGCTTACTACCCGTGAGCTACCTGTGTGCCCTGGACAGCTCGGGGGATCTGTTCTGGGCCTCAGTCTCAGTCCCTGTAAAATGGGCGATCAGGAATGAACTTGAAGGCAGGTTCTAGGTCAGATTCCCCGCACCTAACCCCCCAGGGACTGATTCTGGTTGCCCGAGCAGGACGATGCTGAAGCTGCTGGCCTGCGGATCACACTGAGAGCAGCAATGAGCTAGAGGGTCGCTTGGGTCCCATCTGGGCACAAAAGGACCGTTAGAAGCTTTGGGACGTGGGGGAGGTGAGTAGGAGACAAGCCTCTGATTAGAGTATGCCTAGGCAAAGGTCTGCAGTTCGAATCCACCAGACGCTCCACAGGAAAAGGACAGGCAGTCTCCTCTTGTACGATTTCCTGCCTCTGAAAATCTGGGGAGAGTCAGCTATGGGTCAGCAGTACAGGAAAACGGCAAAAGTCCAGATTTCCTGACCCGCCAGGGAGGGACATGCTGTGATGCCCACTTTCACCATCCTCCACTCTCCACCAGGCCTGGTGGCTGTCTGTGCTCACCATCCGGGAGGTCCTGTCTACAGACCCTCAACACCGTGAGAGGTGACGGGCCAGCAGGCATAGGGAGGGGCTCAAATCAGCCTCTGCAGTTTGGAAACAGTTCTTCCACTTAGGGGCTATTTGACTCTGGGCAGGTCATGGGTACTCTCTGAGCCCCAGGTGCCTTACGTGTGAAG
>NW_006399798.1:8360068-8361349 GCF_000299155.1 Elephantulus edwardii | reverse complement strand
GTGTGTGTGTGTGTGTGTGTGTGTGTGTGTGTGTGTGTGTGTGTGTGTTAGGATTTACAACACACCTTTTTGGGCACACAATCCATAGCACCCCATCCCATTTTGATACACACCCAGTCCTCAAGGCCGAGTTATAAGGATCCTGACCAAACCGCTTCCTCCCAGCTGCCTCCCCAAACCTCAGGGGCTGGGAAGAGCAGTCTGGTCTCAGCTATGACACAATCACAGCCTGGCCTGCAGGCAGGAAGGTGGTACTGTGCTTAAGTGGACCTGGGGGGACAGGACGAGGGAAGGGCTGGCCCTCCGGATTCCATCTGGAACCTTCACCTCAGGCTCAGGAATTCTGGGCAAAGGAATGAACACACGGATGGCGGGCGGGGGGCACAGGCAAGTGCCAGGCGCGGCTGGGGCCTCTGTGCCAATCTGCCCACCACCTGGGATTTGTCCTCGTCTAAATGCAGATTTTGACTTTTAATGAGAGGAACCGGCAACAGAGTCAATCTGGAGCGACTTCATTAGAGAAGTCGAGCCGGAGTTTGGGGATGAGGCTCTGGGGAACAAAGGACTTCAAGCCTCAAAGCTGGCCAGGCTTCGTGACGGGTACAGTTGGCCAGGGAGGTGGGGCCTCTGCCTCCTTGCCCAGTCAGCACCCCACCATGCCAGCCTCCTACCCACGTGTGTATTACCCATTGGCCTCTGGGGAACCACAAGGGGTCAGGGAGTGACTGGCCCTGGACTGGGGAGAGAGTGGATGGCAAGGGCAGACTAGGGAGGTGGGGAGCCCCGTTAACAGCCCTCCTCAGCGTCATCTTTTCCAACGATCCTGACGTCTAGGTGAGGAAGGACCAGAGTAGACCATTTTGCCCGGCGTTCTGGTCCCAAGGGTCATATGCAAGGCCTTCCTGACTCCCAGGAAGGGGCAGTGCCCCGCCATCTTCCAGCTAGTGACCAGGCCGTGGGACGCCGAGGGAGCGTCAGCACGTGGAGTGGACCTTCTGGGCAGACACGAGGACAAGGACTAGGGGCACCAGCAGCGGGGCCTGGGTCTTATCGTGAACTCTGCCACCAGCTGATCCCAGTGGGGTCTCCCAGCTCTGACCTTCCAGAAGTTGCCTCTTCTCCCTCTCTGACTACCTTCACCTGAGAGGTACCCTCATGGGACCCCAGAACCAGCCCTGATTCTCAACAGGAGAAGAGGAGCTATGATGGCTAAGATGAAGCCTCAAAGGTCATCAACTGTGCTGACACCTTGCAGGTAATGGATGTTCGTGTGTGTGTGTG
>NW_006399798.1:8281596-8357828 GCF_000299155.1 Elephantulus edwardii | reverse complement strand
GACATATGATTGGGTATTATTGTCATGACAGGAGTCCAGAAAGAAGGCTGCACAGTGGAGTGGACTTGGGGGGAGGGATTGTATAACAATGAAAGAGTTTTACTTTTTAAGGAGAAGAGTGACTTTGGGGGAGGGGATGGGCAGGGAGAAAAGTGCAACAATGCATGAATGGAAACCCTAAGTCTCTGTAAACTTTCATTAAAAAAAAAAAGAATTAAGACTGAATTACACACGGAATGGCAGCAGCCACGTCCAAACGCACACGCCCACCTATCCTGCCGCGGATGCATAGTCCGTGCCCTTCACCAGGAATGACCCTGCGGGATGGAGTGGGACCGCCCTACAGGGGTTCCTAGGCTGAACTCTTAATGACACAGACTGTCAGATCTTTACTTTTGAGAAGTTTCACCAGTGGGCTTGAACCTCCAACCTTTAGACTAACAGCCAAGCTCTTAACCACTGCACTGTCAGGGCTCCTGATGATTTTATATAGACTTGGCCACATATAAAAGGAGCCCTGGTAGTATGGTGAGTAATGTGATGGGCTGCAATCAGAAAGGCCAGTGGTTCAAATCCACCAGTCACTCTGTAGGAGTTGGGAGGAAGCCTCCTTCTATGAAGGTTTACAGTTTTGGAAACCTGCTAGAAGGTCAAACAGATCTTCCACCCAAATCACACGGAGGAGACTGCCTATCTTCTTCCCACAGAGCAGACGGGAGATTTGAACCGTGCACCTTTACACTGGCAGGGCAATTCCTTACCACTGAGCCACCGGAGCTTCCTAGAAAGGTCATCAGAAGATGGCAATTGTATGAGTCAGAATAGACTTGAGGGTCTGTACAGAGAACAAGGAGTGCCTGGTTGAATGATATGACTCAGTGCTGGCCTGCTAACCAAAAGGACGGCAGTTCAAAGCCACCCAGAGGCATCTGAGAATAAGGCCTGACAATCTGCTTCTGAAAAGCCACAGTCTAGAAAGGTCTATGGGCAGTTAGACTGAACACTTGTTATAGCGAATCAGAGACAGCTTGATGGCAACTAACACCCCAGGGCATGTCCTCAGGAAGGATGGACAGCGGACTCTGAGGGAGGAAGCGGGGCCAGTGGTGGGAGGAGACGCACAGGTGATCAGACACGCTCTTAGAAGAGATGCACTTCTTACAAGGTGCTTGTGTGTTCCCGCTACAAGGGAAGGTGGCCTGCTCAGTGGGGCCGCTCCGTGCATAGCCCAGTACCCGTGTACAGCGGACCCCAGCAGCTGGTATTGCGCCCCGTCCTTCCTCCCCTCCTCCTCCCTCTCCCACTGGCCAGCTCTGCAGCCCCCCAGCCATCCCAAACTCACATCGAACGAACTTGAACTCGCAGGGCCTCTCTCCTTCCCAGGCCTTTATTTATTTATATTCCCTTCAAAGGGAAGGTGCGTGTGGCTGAATTCACCCGCTCACATCACTCAGTGGGCCCCACTCCCTCCCTCCTGCCCACCCCGCTCCCCCTCGCTGAGACCAGGAGCGTAAATTCCTTCTGGCTATTAATTAAAAGCAGCCCTCTCCCTTAGCGCGCATGTACTTGCCATAAATTAATAGCGGTCTTCTTAATCAAATCTTATCTCCTCCTCGAGCCATAAACACATGGCGAGAGAGTTGGTATCTCTGTGCGCCCAGCCGTGAAATTTAATTTCTGATGCTTCGGCAGACTGCGTGGGGGTGGGTGGGGACCCGTTTGGGGGGCCGCCCCGCCTGGAGTCCCAGCACAGACCCCTGGACCAACAGTTGGCATGGGGAGAGGCCTCCCCTGATGTTTAGGGGTGGAGCATGCCCCGCTCTTCAAACCAAACCGGAAGGTTCAGAAGTTTAATCGTCTTGATTATAATCTCTGGCATTACAAGGCTGTTCGCATCTTTTCTCCCATCTGATCCTCGTGACAGTTCTATGAGGGAATGAACGGCTTGGGAGTCTGGACCGGATCTCAGACATGAAGGAACAGAAGTCTGACATGTTCTTTAGACTCAGACCTGGATGGCGTTCTGGCTCTGTCGTTGTCTACCTGCTAGTCTGACCCTCAGTTTCTTCATCTTGCCAAAGATAAAAGTAATGCCTTGTGCAGTGGGGTGTGGCAATGGGACAAAATGTCACATGGGTAAGGGTCACAAGACAGAAATATTCCCCTACCTGAGCAAACGGTGACTGTCCATCCAGCATGAGGCCGTGGGGCCTGGGCACCCACTCCCACTCACGGCCCACGCCCCTGGCATGCCCTCCTCGAGCTCTGGAGTCTAAGCTCCTGGGCAAGCCTGGCTCTTCCCCTGTCCTAGCTTGTTAAACACTCACAGCCCAGGACTGAAGAGGCCCTGGGGACAGACTACGGCACAGCCCAGACGAAGATAGTGCTGCCAGGTATGCTCTGAGCCAGCCCCCCAGGGCACCTCTGGGACACCATCCTGCCCCAGGTTCCCCAGCACCCCCATCCCACGCAGCCACTAAGTCTCCAGCAACTTCCCTGTGGTCTGGGAGGTCCACCTCTGCCAGTCAGTCAGTTACCCTAGACGTGCCCCATCCACCGTTCCCACGGTCACTGCTGGAGGCCTGCTTCCCCGAGACACCCTAAAACAGCATTCCAAAAGCAGGTGGCTATTCTTTCAAAGTCTTCTGACGTCCTTGTTCTTTGTTTTTTACAAAAGCTACTAAGTTTATCTAAACCTCTCAGGTCCTGTTATCACAGAAGTACTGGCGTCACTGTCTCGGTGGCCCAGTCCCATCGAGAGCACCAGAGCCCAGCGGGTCCCTAAATGGGTCCCCAGCCTGGTACCATCAGCAGCCTGTCAGTGATGCAATCTCTCTCTCGCTCCCTGTTGCAGTCAGGTGGCCTCTCGGGGCTCAGGTGTGTAGAGTCCTCGTGCTCCAAGGGGTTTGCTGTTGCTGTTGTGTACCATTGAGTTGGAACCAAGCCACAGCTGACCCTCCAGCGGGTTTTCAGAGGCTGTTAAATGCACAGGAGGAGATGCCCATCCTTCTCCCACAGAGCAGCTGGTGGATTCAAACCGGGAGCCTTCAGGACTACAGTGCAGTTTCTCACCACTAGGCTACCAGATCTCCCTGAGTTTTGCAAGGCTTCAATAGTTTGGAAGTCTGTCTCCAGCCTTCTCTTCTGAGGCACCTGTGGGTGGGTTTGAACCAGGGCTTCAAACTGGCTCACACCAGCCTGACCCTCTGCTGAGAAGTTCCATCTCCACCCCATATACCAGATCAGAATCCACATTTTAACACCATCCCAGGGGTCCATGAAGATCACACAGGGCCTCTGAGGGAGGGAGCTGACTCCCTGGCATCTGGCTGGTTGGCTGGACGTGTCTGCACGAACCCAACTACTCTGACATGTGATGCTGTCGTCTCAGGCTGCAAAGCTTTCACACTTCTGCTCAGACAGCACTAACACACGTGAGCACGCTCACATCACAGCCAACCCCTCGGACAAGCCATCACTGTCCCTCCTCAGGTGCTCAGAGCATTCAGAGAAGCAGGTTCAGAATGAGAGCATGTGGGAGGGGGTCCCCGAGGAGAGTGGGGCTCAAGGCCTGGGTCGGTCTGTAGCCTTGGGGGACAAGGGGCTCATTCACAAGGAAAGAGGCCTGGGCAGGGAATACGGCCTCGGAGCCAGGCAGACAGGCTGGGAATCCTGCCCCACCGCCTCCCAGAGGCGTCAATCGTAGGCGAGCGGCTCACTCCAGCGGCCTCAGCATCTGAGTCTGCAAAGTGAGACTCCTGTCACCTGTTGCACAGCACTGTAGAGGGGATATACACACACAAATTTATGGTTCATGTGCACCTGGTTCAAGGAGCCCTGGCAGCACAATGGGTGACTGTCAACAGAAAGGTTGGCGGTTCACACACATCTCAGTTCAGGACCAAAGAGCTGGCAATCTGCTGGCTAAATATTGCGTAAAAAAACCGACCCCCCTCTGCCATCAGGCTCAAACAAGTCATAGCTGACCCTCCAGCGGGTGCCTGAGGGTAGAATGCCCAGAAGGAGACTTCTCTTCTGCCTCCTGAGGAGACGCTAGTGGATTCGAACCACTGGAGTGTGGCTGCCTCTGAATTAGCAGCACTACTTCCTACAGACTCCAAAGCCGGCAGGTGTGCGGGCCAAAGGCCAGCACGGTAATTCTCCTTCATTGTCATCGAGCCAGAACCGACCCATTAAAGGAAATGGACCTGATCTGGTGGAGACCTGGAAAGACAGGGGGGTGGTGGGGGGTGGTAAAGGTGGGCACAATTCAGCTGGGATTAAGTTTATAACGCGCAATGGGTTGATTGGGAATGAGAGCATGAATCACAATGTGAATGAAGGAAAGAGTGAGACATAATGTAGATGAATCTTGTATGTAAACCAATGTAAAATATTGTGGTGTTGTTGCTGTTGTTATGTGTCGTCAAGTTGCATGCGACTCATAGCGACCCTATGTACAACAGCCCTAAACTCTGCTCTGTCCTGTGCCAATCGCACTGTCTCTGACACACCTTACCCCCATTATTACCCCAGTCAATGAATCAATCCATCTCATCAAGGGTCTTCCCCTCCTGAGCCGTTCCTCCACCCTCCCAAGCATGATGTCCCTCTCCAAGGACCCGTCCCTCCTGGCAACATGTCCAAAGTATGTCAGACAAAGCCCCAGAATCCTTGCCTCCAAGGAGCAGCCTGGTTTAACCCTCTCCAGGATGAACCTGTTCATTTTCTTAGCAGTCCATGGTACCCTCAACACTCTTCTCCAGCACCACAGCTCAAAGCCATCAATTCTTCTGTCATCCCTAGTCACTGTTCAGCTCTCTGATGCATAGCAAGTGATTGCAAAGACCATGGCCTGTATCAGGCGCACCTTAGTCTCCAGACTGACATCCTTGCACTTCCTGAGGCTGGCGGGCATCTTTCTCCCATGGAGCCGCTGGTGGATTCAAACAGCCAGAGAAGGAGGATGGCCTTTGGGTTAGCAGCACCATGTCCTACAGACTAGGCCACCAGGGCTCCCCTCCTAAAGGCTGCAGCCTGGGGAACTCTGTCCTACACGATTCCTGTGGGCTGGAACCCGCTCCGAGGTCCCCAACAGCACCCATGTACTGTGTGTTTTGTGTACTGTGTGTTGCCTGTGCCTGTGCCCCTAGGTGGCACACCAGGAACAGATCTGGTCTGGTCACCGGAGACTGAGGCCGGATCTCGAGCGTGAGATCGGGCAGCGTGAGTACACGTTCCAGTCGGAGGGGCTCCTGTGCCAGCGGGAAGCAGCCTTGGGCTCTGAGCAGTCCCAAGGAGGCACCGCAGATTAGCAGGTGTTGGAGAGGAGCTAAATGCCATTAGCACCTAATTAAGCCTCTGTCCTTGCTGTAATCAGGTGAATTGAAAAAGGCCTGGAAAGGGAGAGGCTTAAAGAGAAAGCCAGCAGCTGTCAGGCAGCAGGGACCGGACCGTGTCCAGGCTTGTCCACTGCTGTCCAGCGCGGGGCTTCTCGGAAATGGCAGAGGGCCTGGAGGGATGGGTGCACAGGGTGGGCAGACAGGGCGGCTGCAGCCCGTCACCGACTCTCAGAAGCGCAGGCTGGGTGACTTGGCTCAACAGGAGATGGGGAGCCGGTGGAGAGCTTTGTTGAGCTGGATGAAAGCAGACGTTTAGCAAGACGGATCAGACAGCTGTCAGGCAGATGGATGGAGGAGCGGGCGGGTCAGAGGGTCAGTTAGGAGGCCGTTACCGTAATCTAGGCGCGTTCTAACCCAGCTGAGCGGGGGTCCAGAAGCCACGATGATGACTCAAAGAGGGTCCCAAGTGCCAAGGCTGCAGCCTACGTGGGGCAGGACGGCTCATGTATCTGTGTCGCCCACCCCCACCCCACCTGGGGGTGTGCCTCCCCTCTCTGGCCAGTGAGATCCAAACTCAGAGAAAAGTACGAGTCAGAGACACCCAGTTTGAGGGTTCCAAACTCTGCCCTTCCTCGTCTTGGTCATTGTCCTAATGTCCTGAGCTGTTGGAGCAAAATCCTATAAACCAGGCAGCTTATGGGAGTCTCTAGGTGGTGTTAAGTGTTTGAGTGAGCAGTCAGTAGTTCGAACCCTCCCTGAGGCACCTTGGAAGAAAGGCCTGGCAATCTGCCTCGCAGGTCACACGCAGGAGAACTTCACAGGCGTCTTCAAAGGTCACGGGCATGAGGACCCCGTGGGGCTCAGCTCTACCTGGGACACACAGTCGTTATGACTTGGAATCCTCTCAACGGTGGCTGGTTCCTGAGGAGTTTATAAGAACATTCTCTCTCAGGCCCAGAGGCTGTCAATGGCCATGCTGACTCTTTTCCATGCGTCTGGGAGAAACACCGTTCCAGGTCTGCCTCCCAGCTTCTGGAGGCTCTCGGCATGCCGTGACTCACAGCTGCATCAGCTTCCACGGGCCCCAGCCACTCTTCCTTCACGTCTCTGTGTCTCTTCTCCCCCTTGACATCCCACCACTCGGATGGAATTAGGGAGCTCTGGTGGCAGAGTGGTGAAAAGCTGCACTGTAATCCCAGAGGCCTGCAGTTTGAATCCACCTGCTGCTCTGACGGAGAAAGATGGGCAATCTCTTGCTGTATGATGTACTGTGTCTGAAAACCTGAGGGAGGGACAACTATGGGCCGGTTCCAACACGACAGTAAACAACAACAACAACAGAGGTGGAACTTAGGACTCACCCTCTTCTGGACGACCTCATGTGAAATGACAGCATCTTCAATGATGTCATTTTCCAAATAAGAGCATATTCCCAGGAACGGGGTGCTATGGAGTTGACTGTGCCTCACAGCAACCCAACGACTAGCAGATGTGAACCTCGTCCTAGTCCGTGCCATCCTCCCAGACTCTGCCAAGCTTGAGCCACCGTTACAGTCACTGAATAATCCCTCTTGTTGAGGCTCTATGTGATGTCTTTTCCCAAGGACCAAAGTGAGGCTGGCAGGTTTAGCAAATAAAATATAAGATACAGATGACACAACCCTGCTCGCTGAAACTGAGGAGGACCTGAAGTGCTTGCTGCAGAAGGTCAGGTCAAGGATTACAGCCTTCAATATGGATTGAAGCTCAATGTCAAGAAGACAAAGATTCTCACCACTGGGCCAACTGGCAGCATCAGGATGTATGGTGAAGAGATCGAGATTGTTCACAGATTCAGTTTGCTTGGCTCCACAATAAACACTCTTGGCACCAGCAGCCAGGAAATTAAGAGACATATCACGATGGGAAAGTCTGCAGTTAGGGACCTCGCCAAAGTACTGAAGAGCAATGGTGCCACTCTGGAGACTAAGGTGCGCCTGGTACAGGCCATGGTCTTTGCAATCAGTTGTTATGTATCAGAGTTGGACAATGACTAGGGAGGATAGAAGGAGAATTGATGTCTTTGAGCTGTGGTGCTGGAGAAGAGTATTGAGTACCATGGACTGCTAGGAAAACAGATTCATCCAGGAGAGGGTGAAACCAGGCTGCTCCTTGGAGGCAAGGATTCTGAGGCTTCATCTGACATACTTTGGACATACTGCAAGGAAGGACCAGTCCTTAGAGAAGGACATCATGCTTGGGAGGGTGGAGGGACAGCGCAGGAAGGGAAGGCCCTCTATGATGAGGTGGATTGATTCAGTGACTGGGGTAATCAGGGTAGGTGTATCAGAGACAGTGAAATTGGCACAGGACAGAGCAGGGTTTCAGGCTGTTGTACATAGGGTCGTTCTGAGTTGCAGGTGACTTCATGGCACATAACAATAACAAAATGAATCTAAATCTGCCCTCAGACGCTGGACAATCAAAACTGGAGGCTTTCAAACTTTCCAAACTTGGAACATGCACAGAAAAGGGGATTCCCACTGCTGAGTGTTGTGGAGTCACTCTCAACTCCTAGGGACCCTCTATAACAGAGGACAGCTGGCCATAGGTTCCCAAGCTGTCCTCTTTACAGAAGCCGACTGCAAGGTCTGGTCTCCCGAGCAGCTCCTAATGGGTTTGAACTTCCCACCTTCTGGTTAGAAGCTGGGCACTTAATCCATTGTGAGACCCACTGAGATAAACCAGGCATCCTGCTTTTACTGGAAACCCATCCGGAGAGACGTAGTGAATCAGAACTAGAATACACAGGTGGGAACGGTGTTAGACTACACACCAGCACACCTGGGGCCCTTCCAGTTCTCCCCACCACCCTAGACATGCGCATCTGTGAAATGGGAACAGGATCTCAAAGCATCGGTCATATTAAACATGGGCTGTGGAGAACAAACAAATTCATCTTGGAAGCAATGCAGCTGCAATGAGCCTGTCAAGTGGGGAAGGTGAGGCTTCCACTCAAGTCCTTTGTCTTCTGCGTTATCAGGAGGGCCCAGTCCCCAGCGGAGGGCATGATGCCTGGTAAAGTCGTAATAGCTGTTGTTTTGTGCCATCATATTGGAATCAACTCACAGCCGATTCCCTCTGGCAGATTTTCAGAGGCTGTAAATCCCACGAGAGATTACCCATCTCTCTGCTGCAGAGGGGCCGGTGGATTTGAACCATCTGTCTTTGGGTTGGCAGCACAACTCTTTACCCACTAGGCCACCAGAAGTAGAGGGTCAGAACAAAAAAAAGAAAAGAAAAGAAATAAGAGGCAGACCCTCAATGAGACGGACGGACACAATGGCTGCAGCCACGAGCTCAAAGACAGCAGCATTGGCAAAGGTGGTTAAGGACTGGGCAGTGCTCCGTTCAGTTGCATACAGGGGTCGCCATGAGGTGGAAGTGAGTCAACAGCATCTAACAAAACACACGACCTTCCAAGGTGGCTGCCAGGTCACCTTCCAGGTAAAGACTCTCATGGCAAGTGGATGAAGCCAGGCAGTTCACTCTTGATTCAAAAGGGCTGTCTCCAGCATCACCACAGGCCACAGGCCACAAGCCTCGGCCTCACCCGGCCTGTTTTCTCATCTATAAAAGGAAGGGGTTGCTCTCTGGGGTCCTTTCTTTGCAACTTAAATACCTGAAGATGATTCTGGGCTACCTGCCGTGATCTGTCCAAACAGAAGCATTCAGAGAACTGCAGTGCGTCCCACCTTTCACCTTGACAGAGACAAAGAGAAGAGAACTCCATACTCCATGAACATCCACAGCTCCCAGCCCGGCCAAACCAAGCTGGCACCCTCCAGCTCTGGTCCACAGAGCATAGCGCTAACCTCACGGTGGGGCCTCTCTGGCAGTTCAAACCCACCAGCAGCCGCACCCCAGGAGAAAGAAGGGCAGTCGTCTCCCACGTGAGCTTCAGAAAAACCCACTGGAGGGTCAGCTGCGAGCTGGTTCTGAATCAGCAACGTTAAGACTCAGTCAGCTCTCAGGAGGGTCCCAGCCACTGTGTCCTCACACTGGAATCAGAGGCTGCCTACACACACATTGTTCCCGCCGTCCCATACCTGCCAGCAAGGTTACACCTGCATAATTAGAACAGATTTTACCAGAATAATAAGATGCCAAAGAACCAAAATGGAATTGGAGCCCAGTCAAAGAGAGCAGGCTGGCAGGAAAGAGGCTGTGCTTTTCTCATTTTTTATAAATTTTTATTTTATTTTTTGAAATAATTTTAATGAACATTTACAGAGAACTTGAATTTCCATTCATTCATTGCTGCACTTCTCTCCCCGCCCAGCCCTCTACCCCGCCCCCCAGTTCGCTCCTCTCTTTCAAAAGTAAAAGAAAGACTCCCTCCCTGGTACACAATCCCCCCCGCACCCCTAAGCAGCCCAGGAGACTGGTGACCTGGGTCCCTGTCAGTGCCTCGGGCCACCTGCCCACTGCCGCCCCATCCTGTGCAGCTCCAGGAATGTGTTGGTCTGGACTCTAAAGGGATGGAAAGGAACTCACACAAGGAAGAGGGGAAGAGAGGGCATGGGGTGGAGGTGGAGGTACGTGAAGGGGTTGGTCAGGGATGGACAGAGAAGAAGGGGAAACCACAGGCACCATGTCCTGGGAGATTCCAGTCTCTCCGTGGAATGAGGACCATGATTGAGAAGCGTCCACCGAGGGTCCACTGTGAACCAGGAGGGCCACCCAGGAACGCACACAATCAGAGGATCATAGATCCATGGCTACTGGTCTGCAGGTCCTGCCAGCAAATATACTTTGGGGTAGTAAGATCACCCCAGAATTATGCCTACAGCATGGGGGAGGGGGGTCCTGGGAAGATGGACTTACACGGACCTCACTGGTCGTTCGGTCCATTTACATTTGGGACCATCATGTACTGCCCTGTCACCACCATCCCTCCAGCCCATTTCTGTCCTTCCTCCAGGTACTCTTCCTCGTGACACACACAGTCCTCCTGAGTCCTCCATCCGGCTGACTCGCCGTCATCTTTCCTGCCTGGGTTCCCTCCACATCACCTGCACTGATGTCCTCCCGTGCTCGTGGGCTCTGTGGGTCAGGGGCCAAGCATCTACATTCTCCAAGTGTCTGCTGGGAAACTGAGAGCCTAGAACTCACAGGGGGTCAGCAGACGGGAGCTTCATTGTGCACCCACTTCTCGCAAACACAGATTTCCTCCTGAGTGTCTAAGAGTTCCACCCAAGAGAACAAGAAATGGGCCAGGGTCACAGGAAGGCCTTCCCAAGTTCGTGGGCATGTGGTCAGGGCTGGGCAGGCAACCTCATCCACACTGACTTACAGGAGATCCAGGGAGGACAGCAGTGGCCCAGGACTGTGGACAGGGCACTTTTACGAAGATCCAGAGGCCAGCTCCCAGCTCTGGGTAGGAAGAAGCAGATGGCACCCAAAGTTGAACCCCTTCTCTGAAGGGCCTCTTTGCTCACGTGAAGCCTACTGATCAGATTTGGGGCTACTTACATAAAGTAATCGGATCATGGGAGGTGTTAACTGGATTAGGCAGAAGGCTTCCAAGAGACACCAGCTCAAAGTGCCTATTAGGTAGCACTGGGCCCTGGGCATGTGACCAGGCTGGCTCCAGCCACAGCTCGCCTCCCCTCCCTGCCAGGTGAGGCAGTGGTGAAAGGAGCACAGGTGGGCTTGGTCCCTTCCCGTGGTGTCCCCTGGACCCTCACTAGCCGTCCCAGGCCATATCTCAAGAAGATTCTTCCCTCGAGTACGGCCCCTGTGCCCACTAAGCTGTGGAACACTGCTGCATGATCTCTTTCCACCCCCACGGGGCATTCACAGGTAGGTGTCTGCATCTCCATTTGCTGAAACAAGGCAGCCTGGAGTCAGACCTTGTCTAGCTTCAGGAAGATAATTGCTGTTAACAGCCCAAGGTTGATCACTCTGAAGCGGAAGTCACACACATCTCCCCTCTCCAACTAACTTCTTTCTAACCAGTTCTGACATCAGCCCTCCTTCCCACGGCACTCAATTCCTCTGCCGGGTTTGACAACTGGGTGTATTCGCCACAGAGACCTCACAGACCGTATTCAATATTACAAAGTTTATTAGGGAAATGCCGTGTTGTTATCAGGTGTCCTCACATCAGCTCTCACAAAGACCCCATACATCACAGAACAAGCGTGTCCCATTCTGGCCCATCTTCACCACCCACAAGCCCATTTTTTTGCTATCACTGTGTCAATCCAGCTCACTGAGGGGTCCCTCTCTCATGTCTACTTTTCCAAACATGATGTCCCTTTTCCAGGGAGTAACAGGCCACAGAGGATCAGGAGTGACACAGGATATACTTCTTCCACCAGAACACACTCTTAGTCATGTCTACAGACAGGCCTTTCTCCGGCCTTTGACCTCTCCAACTGACCTCCACCCATTTAATATTTTACCAAACATGCCGTCTCTTTCCCAGGGGATAACAGGTTACACGGGATCAGGAGTGACTCAAGATATATTTTCTCCACCAGAACTGACTCTTAGTCATGTCTACAGACAGGCCTTTCTCCCGCCTTTGATCTCTTGGCCTGAACTCTGCCCAGCTCACACAAGCATTACAAAGCTCATCAAGTCTGCCAATAAGCACAGAGGAACCTCATTCATCAGTAAATCTCTGCCCAAAGGCATCACAGTTTCTTACTCTTTGAGCTGTCCAACCACTGTAGCCACTCGGCTCTGTGAACCAGGAAACCCACAAAGCCTTCCTCCGTGTTTCTCTGTTGCCACTTCTCACTGCCTTCCATAGTTCCCTCATATTATTACAGTTCTCCATTTCCTGGGTCTAGAAGGTTCTCAGCGCAAGGATTCAGCTCCAAAGGATGCACTCCACCCCTGGCTCTTCTTTCTGGTAATAATGAGGTCTCCTCTCAGCTCAGGGATAGACTCTCTTTTTAAGTCTAGCAGAATGGCAAACCTGACCAGTCCCTTTGTTAGCATCCCGTACACTGTGTTTGCCTTATTAATTAGCTGTCCAATCCCTCTGCTGGGTAGCAAGCACTTTCTTTACACAGTCACATCCAACTACTACAAAATCACAAAAGGCTATAAAAGGCCATCTTGTCTGGTATCTCGCCATTAATAAAGTGTGGGGTTCCAATGCAGAACTCATGACCAACGGGCAGGCCAGGAAGAGCTGCTGGACCTGAGGGCTCAGAGCCTTCAGAAGACGTCAAGGTCAACCGACTCAACACAATCCACAAAGACAATATTCTACATCCAACTTGGATAGATCACCAATTGAGATCTCAAAAAGCCCAAGAGTGGACATCTAAGGGGAAACTCTTGGTCTTTCCTTGTCCAGAGCAAAGAATGAAGAAAATCAATGCCACGTGGACACAATTAGTCCAAAGGACTAGTGGACAACAAGAACCTCAGCCTCTATGACCATGAGACCAGAACGAGACAATTAGAGAAGGGTGACAATTACTGATCATTGTAAAAGGGCATGCAAAGTCCCGGACAGAGTGAGAAAAATGTAGGACAAGATTCAAACAGATTAAAACAAGACTTACTGCTCATACAGAAGCTGGTAGAAGACCCAAGACTATGATCCTTACTTAGTTTTCCTTCAGGCTGGAAAGGAACTCACCCTCCCGACTCAATTGTCAGTCAAATAACAGAACCGTAAGCTAAGGGTATGCACTCCTGGGAACAATTAACCATCTGAGATCAACAGGACAGCATTTGTCTAAAGATCAAGTTCAGAAGGCAAGAAAGGTGACGAAAGAGGGAGTAATGAAAGTGGGAAACACAGAGAAGTGATGTTACACTGGGGTGGGGAGAGCCATCAACGCCACAACCCAACATGTGCATGTGTTATGGAATGGGGGGAAATAACTGCCAACCTGCAGTCCAGATGTGTCTAAACTGTTGAATGGAAAACCAACCTAACTGAAAATCTTCACACAATTCACCATAAAAAGTTAAAAATAGAAAACTCAAAACTGTAATAACAGCCACACTCTCCAACTGGTGGGTCCAGGCTGGACTGCCCACTCTTACCAGCCCATGAAAGGGACAAACACTGGGCTGGAATCGGGCAGGGAGGAGGGAGCACTGGAGTTGGGCAGGGAGGAGGGAGCACTGGTGGGACTCACAGGCGCTGGCCGAGGGGCTGCGTCCCTGGGTGGCACAATAGGTTAAGTGCTTGGTTACTAATGAAAAGGTTCACAGTTTGAATCCTCCTAGAGGTGCTTCCAAAGACAGGCTTGGCAGTCTACTTCTAAGAGGTCACAACCTTGAAACCTTAAGGGAGCAGGCAGCAGATTGAAGTCAAGGTGAGACATTTAACTACAACTATTCTCCAACAGACAGGACCATCCTACAAGCTGGAATGGACCTAAGAACAGCACGTTTGGCTTTCTTGAGGATAGCACAAGGGCCAAGCACCGGTCAGTCTTCTCTACCTCCTACCCAACCCCTCAGCTCAGGCTGTAGTGTTGACCTTCACCTTTTGGGGCATGAAGGTCTGGCCTGATCCTCACCTCCTCAGGTTGTCCTGGGTGGGAGAGCCTGCAGGTAGCCCTCCTTTGTTGATAGACAGCCTCGCCACGCGGAGCGCCTCTCCTAGGACCACATGGCTAACCTCCTTTTAGGGTTCTGTACACTGGATTTATCATGGACTCCAGCCCTGGGCCCAGCTCTGTAGATCAAAAGCTGGAGAAGCCTTCTGCTTCTGTGAAATGCAAGAGACAGAGCAAGAGGAGGTGAGAAAGGGGAAGAGATGGAGCTGGAGGTTTTGGAGACATTGGCTCGCTCTTGGGGAGTCTTCCCACCACCCTATGAATAAACACGTAACTCCATGGTCTCCCTCCCCCAAGCTCTTCTCGGCATCTGCCATCGTCTGTGAGTTGTTGCCAACCGAAAGGCTGAGCCTCTCCAGTGGTTCCAACCCACCAGCTGCTTCCCGAGAGAAAGCACGTTCGTGTGACTGACGACCTTGGTCAGCCACCAGGCGGTGGGCCATGAGGCACTGAGTGACTGTGAGTGAACACACACCAAAAAAGAACCCTGCTGGCACGACAGTTAAGCACTGGGCTGCTATCTGTAAGATCAGCAGTTCAAACCCTGGCAGCGGCTTCTTAGGAGAAAAGACCTGGCAGTCGGCTTCCTGTCATTGAGGAGTTCTGAGTCAGAGCAACCCTCCTTCAGATTCGTCGTCTCCCTGACTTCGAGCACATTCTCAAGAGGAACCAATCCTTGGAGGGAGACACGAGGCAGGGAAAGGTGAAGGGTCAGAGAAAGAGGGGAAGGCCCTCACCAAGATGTACTGACACACTGACCACTACAACGGGTGTGAGTGTGACAGAGATTGTGAGGAAGGTGCAGGCAGGGGGCGCTGGCTGTGTTCAGAGAGTCGCTATAAGCCACAGTCAACTTGCCATGGCCTTGTGATAAGAATCTGTGCTGTAAACCCCAAGATATGCAGTTGGAATCCACCAGTTGCTCTGCAGAAGGATGGACAATCTATTCCTGTGTGATTAACAGCCTCAGAAAACCCATCAGAGGGTCAGGATGGGTCAGCTCTGACTCAACAGTACACAAACAACATCATCAGGTCTCGAAGATTTACATCACATGGGAAGAGATGGTCTTTTTCCCGAGGAGAGGCTGCTGGATTAGAACCACTGACTTTGTAGTTTCTTCTAGGTGGTATAGCACTGGTCTGTCCATTTGCTGTACAGAGGTAACTCGTGGTTGCTGTGATGCTAAACACTGTGACACTGATGAGTCAAATGCGAGAATGGTGACCCATGGTGGACAGTGTTTGGAGGAGCTTCCCGATTAAAACAAGGTTGGAAGCAGGAGTGGCATCCACTTGCGAAATGGTTTGGCTCCAGAAACCCTATGAACTTGGAGAAATGACCAAAGTTATACAAGTGTTCAGGTCTTTCATTCATAGGGTTGCTATGAGTCATCTACGACTTGGCGGCACTTAACAACAACAACACTACACCATCAGGGCTCCTTCTCCATAAAGATCACAGCCCAGGAAGCCTCACAGAGCAGGTCTAGTGTGTCACCTGGGGCGGCAAGGAGTTGGAATCAACGCTCAACAACGCACATCAACTGCACGCACGTATTCATTCCGTTGCTACCTCCCCACCTGAATGCAAACACCGCCAGCAGAGATGCGCTGGCTGGCTTCTCGGTCTGCTATGCTACCCTCCGCCCCCACAACAAGGCTGCGAATACCGTGGGTGTCCAATTAGCGTTAGTGAGTGAACGAATTCACAGGGAGAGCAAGGGTGTGACGAGTAAGGGGGAAGGTGGGGTGGGAAAGGGCGGGGAGGGGTGGGAGGGCACGTCTGTTCCCAGGGTGAGGGGAGACGCAGGGGTGCAAGCTGGAGAGGGGTGCATCAGGGAGAAAAGTGGGGTGCCTGGGGGCAGAGTGGGGTTCTGTGAACAGTGAGTATGTGGGTGCATATAAGGAATATAAAGTGTGCTTGAGGGGGACGTGTGGGTGAGAGATTAGTGACAGTGGCTGGTGGGTGGAGGTGGGCACTGGGATGGAATTGTTGCTCATGACAGCTCATCTAAGCCTTGCTCTCCTCTGTCCCTGGACCACGTGGGTCCCAGAGACACCTGAGCACCGTGCTGTGCGGGCGGCGAGCCCCCACCCCATGCTGTCCAGGGATGCTCCACAGCCTCCTTCCCACATGTCCCCATGTGACTCTCAGCCCTGCATGTGACCTGGCTCACTGGGAGGATGATAGTGGCCGCAAGGACGTCGTCAGAAACAAAGCCAGACACTCCTTGCTCAGGTGGCCAGCATCCTGATGAGCTGTGGGGTGAAGGGATGCAGCCAGCCCCTGGCCAGCCAGCCCCAGGTGGCCCCAGCTGCTTAGTATGGCCTCAGGGCCAGGGTAAACTGGGGTGCAGGGTGTTGCAGTTCATGGGGGACAAGAAGGCACTGGAAAGAGGGCTTGGGGTCAGGACCTCTGTCCAGGGAAGGACCTGTCATCCCTGGAATGTGAGGAGGCAGGGGTGACAAGGGGCCAGGGAGCTGGGGTTGGGAGGCCCCATCACAGGCTCCCCAGCTGCCCAGGCCAAGGCGAGGTGGACACAGCCCAGGCAGCTAAGTAGGACAGCCTTGAGACAAATCACAGGAATCAGATAACTTTGGGGGGTTAGGATTTCAACGTGCTCCCTAAAATATGTGCTGGTACCCCTTCCCCTCTCTCACTGCCACTGAGCCGTAAATGACTCATAACTGACTGTCCAGTGGGTTTCTGGAGGCTAAAAATGGTTCAGGAGGAGCCTGGCCAGCTTTCTTCCAAACAATCGCTGATGAGGTCAAACTTCCGGGCTGATGGCACAGCTCCCTATGGACTCTGCCACCAGAGTGCTTTCCTTTTCAACTACTAACCAAAAGGTTAGCAGTTCAAGGCTCCTCAGAGGTACCTTGAAGAAAGGCCTGGCAATCAACTTCTGAGAAATCACCCTTTGAAAAAGCCTGTGGAGCAGAGTTCACTCTGATGCCACTCCTTCTCATCCCTGGGGAAGGGATCCCCTGTAGAAATGGGGCATCAAGGGGGCCCCACAAATGTACGGAGGGTTCTAAACCTCATCACTTCTGAGTATAAAGAGCAGATTAGACACAGATCAGACAAATGGAGGTTGGGGGACAGGTATCATGTGACAATCCTGGAAACCCAGGAGAACTGGGGCCATAGAAGCTAAAGAGGCGAGGACCTCTGCAGGGCTTCCAGAGAGCGAGCCTCTCCCTGAAGTGGGCCTCCTGCCTTCAGATTACCAGGCTTCCGTGCTGGTTCCTGGAGCCCACTGACGATGGTGCCTGGGCGGCTGCAGATGAACTGGGACAAGACGGGGCCCCCACGTGGCCTCTAGGACTCAGCAGCCTGGGTTCCACCACTGTCACTGAGTCGATTCCAACCACAGTGGCCCCACAGAACAGAGCAAATGGCCCCACAGGGCCCTGGAGGCCATAAACCTTTTCGGAAGCAGACTGCCTCATTTCTCTGCCTCAGAGCAGCGGCTGGGCTCAAACTGTCAACCTTTTAGTTAACAGTAAGTGCTTAACCAGTGCACCACCCGAGAGCCTGTGTGTAATATTAAACCTTAGAGACCTTCCCGGGCAGCTCTACTTCCCTACAGGGCTGCAATGGGTGTGGAAATGCAGGCCACTGCGGTTTGCATCTTTACGGCAGTGGAGTATTAATCTACCAGGTAGATGCAAACTGCTGAACTTTCCGTTAACAACCAAGCACTCTGACCACTGTGCCACTAGGGCTTCTAGCCTGAGGGCATAACCAGCAGTTTGGGGTGTCAGCACACGTGCACCCTCTCCCCACTCTGAGCCCACCTAGCTGGGTGACCGGGAGAGGCTTCCTATTCGGAACAGTGGAAGGTGAGAGAGACCAATGGAACCAAGTTCCTGGCTCTGCCGCCTTGCCAGACACTCAAGCAGTCACCCCTCCAGCTCTCGGAGCCTCAGTGTCCTCGTCGTAGAGTGCTAGCCCGCGCAGGAAGAAGTGAGGTCACCTGGATGGGAACACCTGTTCCTGTGCATGGCCAAACTGGGGCCAATTACAGCTGACGGTCAGGCAGGTTTTCACGGGCAGTGAATTGCCTGGGGAGAGATGGTCCACCTTTCACTTGCGAAGGAGCTGGTGCAGTCGAACCGCATGCCTTTGGGTTGGATGCAGGATTTCTTACCACTAGGCCACCAGAGATCCTAATGGAAGCACACAGACTGGTGCATCTTATCTGTTTAGAGCCTGATGCACACCTGTCCTTCTGCCCCACTGTCCCAGGCTCAGAAAACAAGGCATCTGCTGGAGCAGGAGGGTCTGCTTTCCAGTAGGTCACAACCAAACCTCCTTCCGGGAGACCCCAGTGCTCAGTGAGCCCACGGCTGTCTCTGTCACATACTCCCCACCCTCAGGAAGGGAGATGAGAAGGACAGGGACGAGGGGCACAGGGCAGGACCGTCAGGCTCAGCGTGCACTGACCTTCACATCACCCCCTGACCTGATAACCCTCCCTCCCTCCCACTGTTCCTGAGGACAGCTCCCCAGTGGCTGCTTCCTGTCACCGCCTGGTGGACGGAGGTAGGTCAAGCCCACTTGGAATGTCTGCCTCATCTTTCTCCCTCAGAGTGGTGGGTAAGTTTGAACCACTGACCTTTTGGTTAGCACTCAAATACTTTAGCCACAGTACCACAGGCTCTCTGTGACCCTCACGGGTGTGTGTTTCCAGGGCTTTGCAGCTTATGCATTCACCCTCATCATTATTTTATCAGTCCCTGCGTGGGACAGATGTTCAAGTATCTTTCTAGTTAAAAGTTTGGCAGTTTGAACTCAACAAGCGTTCCCTCGGAAGGGAGGTCTGGAGATCGGTACTGACAGGTCACAGCTTTGAAGTCAAGGACCAGCTCTGCTCCACATGCATGGGTCGCCGGAACTAACGTGATGGCAGCTTGTCTGGGACCATAATCATTATTTTATTTCGTTTTGAAAACACCTGTGTGGCTGAATGGTCTTCTCACTTTAGAAAAAGGAACACAGGCTCAGGGCCTTGAGGTGGCCGCTCTGAAGTCACACAGCCAGGTGGTGGCAGAGAGGGGACATGCGTTCAGGTCCCCTAGGACTTCTCTTATCGTGTTGCCCCTGGAGGAGGGAGGATGCCAAGCTGTCAGAATCGATGTGCCACCCTTCTTACGACGCTGAGGTAGGAGCCACGTATGTTCACACACAGGTAAAGGGCCTGCTGGGCCGGTGCAGGTGACCGGGGCGTGGGGACAGTGAGTCCTACATCCCGACCCCCGTCCTCCTCAGCCAGGCTGCCAGGCTGGGGCACCGAGGGCCTGGTGGCACCTGTGTTGGACTTGGAGGGGTGGCCCAGGTGCCCTGGTAGCCAGCTGGCCGAGCAGCCCTGCGCATGAGCCCATTTCAATTATATATCTTCCAGCCCTGTTCGTGACTCCATCAAATCTACTGCGCCCGGAACAGCTCTGCACTTCTCCACCCGGTCTCTGTCTTGATTCCCCAGGGCTGCCGCTCCATGTTTAATGGAGACTACTAGCAAAAGCTGACCGACCTGAAGCACACCTGTCAGGAGATGGAAGGCTGACTCCTGGACACAATGCTGCAAGGGAAAAGGGGAGGCCTGAGCATAATGGGGTCAATGGCCTCTTCATTAGTGGGAAGTGGGGGGAACAGTCCCCCAAGGGCATCCCTAAGGTCTCCATCCGTGCCTACAGAGAGGGGGGCCTGACACGGGGGACATAGGTGTGGAGAGAGAGTGAGAGAGAGAGAGAGAGTGTGTGTGTGTGTGTGTGTGTGTGTGTGTGTGTGCGCGCGCGCACGCGTGTGAGAGAGAAACATGAGGACAGGGATATGGGGGAAGAAAGAGAGATGGGAAGGGGGGGAGAGAGACGAGGAGAGAGAGAGAGGAGAGATGGGAGAGAGGGAAGGGGAGAAAGAAGAGGAGGTGGGTTGAGAGAGGGATGAACTTTGAGCTATTGCACGTCCGGCTTCAGACCACAGCAGCAAGCAAATGTTTGAATAAAGTGAATAATACATAATTTTGGGTTTCCTAGTGCAGATAAAACTACACTGTAGACTCTTAAGCACAAAGACAAAATCTGACATATTTGGACAATGACCAAATGTAACACAGTGACACGGAGTGAGAACCCACTGTTGGAAAAAGAGCACGGATCAGCTGGTTCGGAGTGGGGCTGCCACAAACACTCTGTTTGTTGGAAACGTGGTATCCATTGGGGGTAAAACGTGAGGGGCAACAAGAGGTGTACCCATGAATGAACGTGGAAGGAAGAGCTGAAGGGGGGAGGGAGGAAGCGAGGGAGGGAAAGCCCAGGTCCACAAGAGAATCCACCCTCTTCTTCCCCCCACTTCAAGCATAACTCACGTTCCTTCTTCCACCCAGACCCCTTCTCCCTGTGCCTGGGACTCAGAACTGTGTTCCAGGCCTCCTGGGCCCCCGAGCGGTTCCGGGGTACCCTGCTTGTGTTCAGCGCTGTCTAGAGGCAGGTCGATATGTCTCACACGCCTCCAGCTATCTGTCAAGTGCGCGCACTGCTGTGATTAATAAGACCCCGAATCCAGCATAGAACCTCGGTCGTATGCATTTTCTCCAGCTCTGCTTGTGAAATGAACCGCCACCAACCTCGGACATCCCCGAGGCTCTTTGGAAAAGGGGCCCCCGAGCTGGGAAAGGAGGGAACCCTGGTGCACACGACATGGTCCTGACCCTGGGCTCGGCCCCGCCGGCCATTGCTGCTCAGGCCTCGTCCTGGGCCCCGGCCAGTGAGCCATTCCTCCCGGCGGGAGCAGAAGTCGGCAGCTGTCGGCTGGGGTCAGAGGCCACATCTGGAATTCCTCTTCTTCATTAAATTAGTGGCTGTCTCCCAAGCTCAGCTCCCTTGATCCCCTCAAAGCCCTGTCCCCGCTGCTAACAAGGATGGTAATTTGTTCATTAAAAGTGGGATGTCTTCCCAGAAGCCGCCTGTCCTGGGGAGAGGGCTGGGGAAGGGGAGACACAATGGCCTTCCACCGAGGACCAAACCCAGGGTGTCCAGGGCCTCAAAGGGTCGAGCTCCACCTACTCCGGCCTCTGGATCCATCTGGGGATGGACAAGCCACGGGGGGACCCCTGCCAGCTCCCCTCCTGCTCAGTGACAGGGCTTAGTGGCTGTCCAATCACTGCGGGACACCTCACGCTGGCATCAAGCCCCTTGTGCAAAGCACAGCTCAGCAAGAGGCATTATTTCCACGAACACACAGTCCCTCCTGCCCCTGCCCAGCGGTCCAGCTTCTCTCCCGCCCCGCATCCTTCCTCTGTCCTTGGAGCAGCTCAGGCTAATCCGGCCACTCACTGCCCTGCATTCCAATCTCTGTCCAGGCCAGCTCGGAGACCAGAGAACAAGGCAGGACATCAGAATCCACTCTGATGCCCAGAAAAGGGCTATGGGGCTTCAGACTCTGCCCTTATTAATGGTTTGTGTTCAAGCCCACTGGTCCATTCAGATGGGTGTGCAGTTTGTGAAACTGAGGACCAGAATTCAGAATGGTTCATGTCAAGGTCACAAAAATAGACAGTGACAGGGGAGCTCTGGTGGCCTAGTGGCAAGAAGCTAGTGCAAGCCCAGAGGCGCATGGTTCGAATACACCGGATGCTCTGCCGGGGAAGGAGGGACAATTTCCTTCTGTTCCAGTCAGATCCGATTTGATGGTACACACACACACACACACACACACACGAAAAAATAAAAATAAAATTTTAAAAAAAAATAGACAGTGACAGTGACTAGCCTGGACCTAGACACCCCCCCCCCAAAAAAAATCCTGTGAACCCAGAGACCCTCACATCCCACTCAGTTCCTGTACCTGAAAGAGGTCAGTGAGGAGGCGCAGGGGCTACTTGGCTCCACAGTCGATCACAGGGACTCACGTGCATATCACTGGGGACTAATGTCTCTGACCCCTCGGCTGGAGCAGTTCACCCTCACTCAACAAGGGGCCTGATATCTGGGGGTGCTGACATGAACCTCAGAGAGCTTTCTAGCAATTTCTCAGCAAAGTCTCCTGTTGGGATGTCAAACAGGAATCCAGAAGGAAAGATGGTCTCCTCCCACCCGCAGGCTCGGAAGCCCCAGGAGAGCTCCCTGCTCCCCCAGGGGCGAGTGCCTGATTCTGGGCTTGGTTCAGGGGACAATGCTGAGACCTGAGGTTCTGATCCCAAGACTAGAGACTCTCATTAAAGTGGAGGCTGTCCTGTATCCTGTACAATGTCTGTGACAACCCAAGTGTCCACAGACATGGTTATATGTCCCCTGAAGGCCAAGATTTCCCTGAGATCAAGGATGGACACTTCTGCATCAGGCTTGAAGATTCAGAGGACAAGAGGCCAGCCCTGACCACAGAGGCCTCCTGGCTTGGGCATGAGTGTAGCAAATGGCCCTGTGGCTGTGTCTGAAGGGACAGAGTCCAGGGACGCTGGAGCCTCAGGAGATGCCTGGCAAAGGAGATGTCTGGGGAGGGTCCAGGAAGGGTTACAGCCTCCCTGTGTGGGGACAGACAGACAGCTCACACTGGCCATCCACACCCCTTCTCCTTGGAAGGTTCCACACATTCTGAGCTTCTACTACTCTGATAAGAAGATAGAGGTGTGACACTGGATCTCCGTCTACTGAGATGACCAGTGAGCAACACCCATCAGCTTAGTCCTCTCAGGCACTCTCACTTCCTAGGGACCAGAAGGCAATGGACCTGAAGAGGTGTCAGAAGAGAAGGACCATGGGGAGGGGAGGAGGCCCAGAATCTACACAGTGTCACTTGGCAGGAGGATAATGCCCGTCTCAGAGGCCAGGGCCAAGTGGGCAACAGGTCCCAGGGAGACTGCCATGGAGGGAGCCCCGCCAGCTCCTGGGCCCCGGCGCCAGCACGTCCGCTCTTCTGGCCCCCAGAGCTGACTCCAGGGCGGGATGGGAGTGGTTTCCAGGTGGGGGACATGGAAATAACTCGTTCACTCCTGACGCCGCCAGCCACTCCCGAGAACAGAGCCCCATTCAGCCCTGCCAGTGCCGACCTGCAGGCTGACGGAGCCACGTCCCAGGACAGTGGATAAGTTAAGTGTAGAGGTGGACATAGAGCTGGGACCCGCTCTTCTCTTGGCCACCCCACTGCCTTCTCATCCTCAAGCCCCCTCTCCAGGATCTCGCGTCAGAGACAGACAAGACAGACCCGTGGCTGCAAGAAGCCTAGACAGGTAGAAGAAAGGCTGAGAGGCCAGGAAGGGATGGGCACAGTGCCCCGGGCGGCCCTGGCAAAGCTACCAGCCCAGTCCATCCCAGGAGACCACGGGGCACCAGTTTGGTGCAGCCCAGCAGAGAAGCAGAGGAAGAGGAAGAAGGAAGTGGAGTTATAAATGCTGTGGAGAAGGGAAAGGGGACGCCGGTCCAGCCTGCCGGAGGATCTATTCCACTGAGCTCCATGTGGCCACTGAGATGCTGATCTAGAAGCTTCCGTGGAGAGGGTGAATGGGTGGGAGAGAGTTGATGCTGGGAGGGAGCACGAGCAGAACACTTTCTAGAAGGTTCTGTGAGATGGAAGGCCTGGGTGAGCAGACAGGAGGCACGGCCGGTCTGTGTGGTGAGAATAACACATCAGAGGGGAGAGGACACAAGTCCAGCTGAGAAGGAAGGACGCGGGGCTGTGGTGGACACTGGGCCTCACGTACTATCACAGCTATCAGTGTGCTGTGGAGGGGGTCCCAGCAGGGCAGGGGAGACCCTCTCTGGAGAGGCCCTGGGCTGCACTCACCAAGCATACCATCGGCTCGTATGTCCTAGAGTCCCAGTGTCCCTTCCCACTTGAGTACTTTAACCACTACACCACTAGGGAGGGGAGTGGATGACAACAGGTGGAGGAGGGAAGTTTGCTGGCTGAAAACCTCGGGGTCTTTGGCTTGAGAGTGGGAACCCGTCAGAAGGAGGTGGGGGCCCTCACTGAGGGGTGTGGGAGGTGGAGCTGGGGAGAGTTAGGAAGAAGGAAACGGCTGTGTCTCGAACAAGAGCCTTCAGGCCTCCCCTCGCCCCCTCCCTGTATCAGCCTGGGCAGTACGTCCCCAAGCAGGACCTTCTGGTCACTTAGTGCTGGACGTGCTCCACGTCACTCCTATGCACGTGCTATTCTACGTGCTGCCTGTGCCCGGGCCCACCTCGGAGATACCAGGGGTTTGGTTCCGGACCTCACAATCAGGTGGCTGGTACCATAAAAAGAGCTGCACACACCTCCTGGCTTCCTAGCACCCGAGACGTTACGCTCACGCTAGACTGTCGTCTACTAAAGGGCCATGGCAGAGACCGAGGAGGATGCCGGGAGGCCCAGGCTGTGGAGAGCTGTCCTGCTGACCCAAATGCCACACTGCCCGGCGGTGTGACTCCATCAGCCTCTCCACAGAGGAAGATGGACCGTCTCCTCCCCTCACTGTTTAGAGACAGACCCTGGCGCACCCGGGAGGCTCACCTGTGAGGCTCACCCTCTTCTTGATGGTGGTGAGTGTTCGCATGACGAGAAAAGCCTGGGAAACAGCAAGAATGAGCGAAACACAATGCAGAGACACCAAGTGAACGCACGCCGTGAGACAAACAACTCGAGAGACTTGTTCAAGGCAGGGTTGCCACAAACCTTCCATTAGTGAGGGAGCCGTCAGTGCAGCACAACAACGCAGAACTGCAGCCTGTTCCGGGCTCCATGACTGAGCTCGTTGTGCTGACAAGCTGCCTGCACCTTCCAACACAGGCCCTTGCTGACACAGGACTCAGGACGCTGCTGCTCTCTGCCATCCTGCCGGCCTCTCAGGGGAGTGACCGGGGTCCCCTAGAGCAGGGCGAGCTGCTGGCTAAGTGGTAGGGACCTGCACTGCCAACCCAAAGGTACGTGGTTTGAATCCACTGGAGGTTCCGTGGGAGAAAGGTAGACAATCTACTCCTGTGTGATTTGTGGTTGTTGTCGTCAAGTAAGAACCGACTCATAGCTGACCCTCCAGGGGGTTTCAGAGGCTGTAACTCACACAGGTGATACGCTCCTATGTGACTTCCTATCTCTGGAAAAATCTACTGGACGGTCACCTATGAGTCATCTGGCGTTGGAACCAGCTCCATGGTGCACAAGGACAAAGTAGTGACATCTCACACCACAGAGAGACACGCTGCCTGTCCTACCCCAGAGGTCAGTTTCAGATTGGACCACTGTGGCCTTTACTGACTTCTGAAAGCCAAGCGCCTGGCCTGCCTTCCTCATCTTCATCCTTTGAGCATCCACTGCAAACCTCAGCAGCACAGCACGTGCAAGCCTCCACTGACAGGGGCTGTGCAGGAGAGCACCTGGCCGGGAACTGGACGCAGGCCTCCTGAGTGAAAGCCGAGCAGTCCCGCCCTGGACCACCCCTGCCCAGATGTCTGCTGAGTGGCTGACTGGCCAGCCTCCACTTCCCTCGACCTCCAGATCTCTCTTCCTGGGGTTCCCCATGCTGGAGAAAGCAGACACCCCACTTCCTTGCCAAGCTGGCAAGATCACAGAAAACTGTGGAGTTGGCTTTTTTTATCTGCGCTGTGTTTAAAGAGAAATTGGAGACAAAAAAAAAGTTTTTTAAAAAATCCAGTCATACCAAACAAACAAAATGATGTGGCCTCGCTGGAGAGCTGATGAGATCTAATTAGCAGAGCTGGGGCTGCGTTGGCTTTCTTTGCAAATATCCTATTTATTTGGAGGGTGTTTGGGAGGGGCAGAAAGTGCTTGTTTCTTATTATTACTTTGCTTCACGCCTCACCTAGCACGCAGGGGTTCGTGATGAAAGGCAGTGGTTTTCAGAGGCGGCAGTGGGAGTCCAGGGGAGGGGACAAGAGACAGGCTCCCCAGGGAATCTGGATGTGGCCAGAGTGTGCAGCGGGGGTCCTTGCAGCCCCTCCTCTGAGGGGGACAAGAGAGCTAGCTGCTTGCAAGCAGAGAGGCGGCAGGGCTTTGGAGAGAACGGCGCCCATGTCTTTTCTGCTGGTCATACCTCGGACCTGGTGCTGCTCCAGGTATTACATGTACATCCTCTCTAACCCATCATACACATGAAGGCAGGGGGTGTGGCCTTCCGTCTGCAGACGAGCCTCAATGAACTATTGTACACAGGCCAGCGTGACGTGGCCAGGAAACGGTGGAATTAGTTTATTAGTTTCCAGCCTAGGTTTGGCTCAGCCTGAAGCTCAATGTCTTTTGGAAATTTACTCCCTTCTCCTTCCATCCAAGGAGACTCCAAATAGTCTGGATGATGGGGAGACAAGGGGGAATCCGAGCAAGAGGAAACTGGGCTCTCTTAGTAACAGATGGAGTCGCCCCTCGCCGGTCACTGGAGCGGCCTGTTTGTGGCTACAATGCTGGGAGCCATTCAATCAACATCTTCTACATCAGGAGGGTCGCCTATGGTTTCAACAGAGCGTCCTGACAAAGACCAGCCAGGAAGAAAGGGCTGGTGACCAAGCTCTGAAAATAAGCCAATGAAAAGTATAAGGGCCACAATAGAATATTGTCTAATATAGTGCTAACTCGCTGTCATTTAACTGGGTCTGACTCGTTGCTGACCCTCCAGTGGGTTTCTGAGACTATAAAGTGCACACAAGGAGACTGTCCATCTTTCCCCTGGGGTCCGCTGGTGGATCTGAACCACCAGAGAGGTGTGGTCTTGGGATCAGCAGTGAAATTCCCTAAGGAACACAGCCCTGGAGCTTCCTCTAGACATGATGCTGGAGCAGAGAGAGGGTCGGTGAAAGAGAGGGGGACCCTCAGTGAGATGAACTTGCCCAGCGACTCCCACCAAAGGCCTGGGCATGGCGGAGACTGTGGGAAGGGCAAGGACAGGGTGAGGGTCAGATCTGTGGCTGTGGTTGACTGACGGCGCCTGATAACAACATAACGCTGAACGGCGGACCCTTTTAGGTTGGAAAACATGTCATGACAGCTACAACTGGGAACTCAAACCCACCGAGATCATGAAGATGGGACAGAACTGGATGCCAGCTTGTCCTGCAGCACATGGGCCACTGTGAGTAGAGACCAGTAACAGCCCAGGAGAAGAGTAATGGACGCCGGTCCTCTCGAAAAGCCCAGGCTGAAGGTTCAAGAACAGACTGAGTGAAGACTGTACTATGGTAATAGTATTCATGGCAAGTATTATCCATGAATGACATTATCTGTTGCCTGAGTGACATCAGGGGCCTTAGACACTCTACAGAATCAAGGGGTCATTGCTTTACGGCTGGTCCACATGGCCTTCTCACTCTGGTTGTTAAAAACCTCCCATCACCCTCAAACTCCAATTCTATGTGGTGGACTCATGAAATTTCAGACCTCGAGGGCCTCTGAGTCTACGGCACCACACACGAGCAGGGAGAAGGTTTTCCAGGCTGTTCAGGCAGGGAAGCAATGTTGTTGTTATGTGCCGTCGAGTTGCTTGGGACTCATAGTGACCTTATGTACAATAGCCCTGAAAACTCCTCTATCCTGTGCCAACTTTACTGTCTCTGACACACCTATCCCCATTACTCCAGTCACAGTATCAATCCATCTCGTCGATGTTCTCCCTCTCTTTCTCCGTCCCTCCACCCTCCAAGCATAATATCCCTCTCCAAGAACTGGTCCCTCCTTGCAATATGTCCAAAGCATGTCAGAAGAAGCTTCAGAATCCTTGCCTCCAAGGAGCAGCCTGGTTTAACCCTCTCCAGGATGAATCTGCTTATTTTCTTAGCAGTCCATGGTATATTCAATATTCTTCTCCAACACCACAGCTCAAAGGCATCAATTCTCTTTCTATCACCCCTGGTTATTGTTCAGCTCTCTGATGCATAGGAAGCAATTGTGAAAACTATGGTCTGAATCAGATGCAAACTTAGTCTCCAGAATGACATCATTGCTCTTCAGTACCCTGGAGAGGTCCCTGACAGCTGACTTTCCCAATGCAATTCGTCTTTGATATCCTGGCTGCTGGTACCTAGAGTGTTGATTGTAGAGCCAAATAAACTGAAGCTGTAAACAATCTCAATCGCTTCACCGTCCATCATGATGCTGCCAATTAGCCCAGTGGTGAGAATCTTTATTTTCTTGATGTTGAGCTTCATATTGAAGGCTGCAGTCCTTGACCTTCTGCAGCAAACGCTTCAGGTCCTCCTCAGTTTCAGCAAGCAGGGTTGTGTGTCATCTGCATAATGCAGCTTGTTGATGAGTCTTCCTCCAATCCTGATGCCATATTCCTCCTCATACAGCCAAGCCTCCGGATGGTCTGTTCTGTATACATACTGAAAAGGTATGGAGACAGAATACATCCCTGAAAGCAACAGAATGTTCAAATCTTTATGCATCTGCTATACCACTCTCTGAGGTAGAATATGGAACCAGAAAAATAAGAGGGGATGGTCCCTGTGTCTCCTAGTCATTCAACACCTTTCCCTTGAGAGACTTCTTTGTGTAAGGAGATACGTCCTTAAGAAGAGTCAACTAAACCACTCAACTGCCCAAGAAGAGGTTGAACGAAGAGTGATCAAGAGTGCTTCACAGAATCCTTCAATCTTCCTTGAGGAAGAAATGAGTTCCCTCCGCCAAAATGGCCTTGTCGCTAACAAGCTAGAGAGCAGAGCTGAGTGACCACAGATGTCCCCTCCAACCGGCTGGCACCTGGGCTGCTACGTGGTTGTGTATAGGGACTGCTACTTGGCCTCAAAGCAGTAGAAAGTTCACACTCATTCATTTCTTCCATCTAACAGATATTCATCTATTCACTGCTTACCATGTAACAAACACCATTTGGGCATTCTGAAGACATCAGTGAACAACTGAAGTAATGGTCTGTGCCCTCTGTAAGTTCATATTGTGGCAGATGATGGCCAATCAACTAAAAACACACAATAAATAAATAGTGAAATGTTTTAATCTTCTTACATACTCTCGGCATGTTGGTAGGAGGGGCTATTTCTTGGAAAGTTAGAGGGTCAGCAAAACAGAGGAGAATCCTCAACCAGATGGACTGAAAGAGTGAGGGCAGCAACGGGCTCAACGTGTTAGAGGTATGAGAATGGCACAGGGTAGGACAGGGCTCCGATCTGTTGTTCATACTTTAGCCGTGAGTTGTTCTTGACCCCACCTAACAGCAACCACATGTTAAAAGGTGATTAAAGAAAAAAAGCTCTGTTCCTGTCACCATTGAGTTGATTCCAACTCATGGTGACCCCATGTATTACAGAGTAGCACCCTCTCGGGTTTTCTAAGCTGAGGTTTTCTTATAGAAGTACCTTAACAGGCATTCCTCTACAGAGCTGCTGAGTAAGTTCAAACAGGCAACCTTTGTTGTTGCTGTTATGTGCTGCTGAGTCTCCTGCGACTCATAGCGACCCTATGTACAACAGTCCTAAACCCTGCTCTATCCTGCGCCAATCACACTGCCTCTGACACACCCATCCCGATTACCCCAGTCACTGAATCAATCCACCTCATAGAGGGTCTTCCTTCCTGCACTGTCCCTCCACCCTACCAAGCATGATGTCCCTCTCCAAGGACTGGTCCCTCCTTGCAACATGTCCGAAGTATGTCAGATGAAGCCCCAGAATCCTTGCCTCCAAGGAGCAGCCTGGCTTGACCCTCTCCGGGACAAACCTGTTTGTTTTCTTAGCAGTCCATGGTATTCTCAATACTCTTCTCCAGCACCACAGCTCAAAGGCATCAATTCTCCTTCTAACCTCCCTAGTCATTGCCCAGCTCTCTGATGCATAGCAAGTGATTGTGAAGACCATAGCCTTTAGGTTGCTAAAAAAAATTAAATAAATTAAAAAAATCCACTGCCATCAAGTTGATCTCAACTGCTAGCAACCCTACAGAGTAAACTGTCCCATGGAGTTTCCATGAGTATAAACCTTTATGGGCTCAGACTGCCCCATCTCTCTCTAGTGGGTTCAAACTGCCCACCTTTTGGTTAAGAGCTTAATGCAATAACCATAGGCCCACCAGAGTTCTTCTCCAGGTTAGTGGCCATTTGAGAACTATTTGTACCACCTAGGCTCCTTCCTAAAAGGTGACGGGTGATATGGAAAAAGAAGTGTAGCAGAGTGTGGGTGTGAAGATGGCAGGTGTATGGGGGGGCAGCTGAATTTAAGAGGTTTAAGGTAGATGCACTGAGCAGGGCGTGTTGAAGGAGGCGAGGACAGAGCCAGGGGAAGGAGCCCTCCAGATGTGGGGCCAGCTGGCTCGGGGCACTAGCCTAGAGATGGCCCTGGGTAGTTCTTATGTCTGAAGCTGAGGGAACAAGACATAACTCAGAGAAGCAACAGAAGGGCCTTATCAGGTCCTGTGGAAGCGATAAATTCTGTGGAATTTATACTCTAACAGAGGTCTTGTGATCAGACATCTGCTTTCTAGGGAGTTTGTTTTAGTAATATTTAATTTTAGAACACTCTCTGATTACAAAAAAGTTGCAACAATGGAACAAAGAGTTCTCCTATGTGCTTTTGTCTGGTTTCTTCATTTTTTGTTCTAGGTCCCAGCACAACAAGTTACATTATTTAGTCTCTGTGTCCCTGTTGGGTCCTCTGAGCTGTGGCCGTTTCTCAGACTGTCCTTGTTTTCATGACCGGGTTAATTTAGAGGAGGACTCACCAGGCGTTTTGTAGCTTGTCCGTGAAGTTGAGTTTGTCTGACATTTTTCTCACGATGAGACCAGGTTGATGGGTGTTTAGGGGAAAACCACAGAGATGAAGCCCTGCTCTCTCATCACATCAGTTCAGGGTCATGTCCACACACTCATCATGAGTTACTGTTGATGACGTTCACCTGGCCCACCTGGCTGAGGTCACCTGGCTTCTCCACGGTAATGTGACTTTTTACTTTTTCAATGCCTCTTCCCCGGCTACACTTTCTGCAAGTAAGCCAGCGAGTGCGGTCCACCCTCAGGCTGGGGAGCAGGATGGCTTCCAATGTGAAAAGATCCTGCTGGGTAACATCTCCTGTGAGAATGCCCATGTAATCCCTCGCGCCAGGTGTGACGGTGAGTCAGACCAACCAGTGTGGACAGCAAGTAGAAGCAGCTGGACTTCTACATATACTCATAAAATATCCTGACGAGATTATACCCATTCCTCCCTTGGCAACATGTCTAGATTCCAGAAAGCAGGTCCTGATATGAAAATAGGCACTAAGAAAAATGTACGATGACCACTCAGATGACAAACGGAGGATGACCACTCAGATCACAGAGGATGACCACTCAGATCACAAATGGAGGATGACCACACCAGGTCGCAAACAGAGGATGACCACGCCAGATCCCCAACGGAGGATGACCACACCCGATCACAAATGGAGGATGACCACATCATTGCATAAGTGCCAAAGGACGTCATTACACCACTGCAGAATCGCTGAGAATGACGGTCCAGGCAAGCTGACACAAAACCATAACCACCACAGCCAACATTCTCTCACCCTGGCCCTCAGTGGTTTGACCAGACACTCCCCTAGCAGTGAACACACCAACGAGTAAAAGAGTTGGAAGGTGGGGCAATCTCCTCTCACGCGATTAACTGCCTCTGAAAACCCGCCGGAGGGTCAGCTATGAGTCGGCTCCGACTCGGCAGTACACAACAACAATGCAAAATTTCAGAAAACAAGAGAGCCAATGAAAGGAGGAAGTGTGAGATGGTTAAGATACCATCGAGTTGAACCTTCATAGCGACCCTACAAACAATGCACCTGAGCCATGTCTAATCCTGCGCCGTCCTCATCATCTCTGATATCCTTGAGCCCAGACTTGCTGGAGACTGCTTCAATCCATCCTGTTGGAGGAGAGAGTCTTCCTATGTTTGATTTTTCAAGCATGTTGTATCCCTTGGTGAGCAGAAGTCCCCGGGAGGCTGTGAACTATAAGGCTGGAAGCTTGAATCCAGCCCCAAAGCAACCAGAAAGATTTCCTGGCAACGTCTGTCTAGTCAGTCACTGAAAAGCCCACAGAGCCCAGCTGGGCACACAGAAGGCCTTCCGGGTCAACGCGGACTCGCTGACAAGTCACACTGGACAGAATGTGGAATGTTTCAGAGAAAGGGCAGAGCCAACGATGCCTGGAAGGTGCTGGCTCTGAACAACGGCATCTTGGCCTTGCCCCCAGCAGAGCCGGGAAGCGTGCCAGGGGCGAGCATTTGCAGGGGAAGGTCTCCGTTCCTTCTCGGATGTGTCGGGCCGAGAGGACTGTCTGCCAGTCAAGTGAATGCAGAGTTGGAGAGAAGAGCTTGGAGTTCACGGGATGGGTCTCTGCTTGGAGGGATGCCCTGTGCTGCCAAGTCAACTCCAATGCATGGCAACTCCACGTGACAGAGAGTAACGCGCCCCTGTAGGGATTCTTTACTTTTAAACATGTTAAGTCATTTTACTGTCATCCTTGTTAAGAATATACACCAGACAACAAAACAGACATCAATCCAACTGTTTCTACACAGACAATTCCGTGACCTTGAAGGTGTGCTCAGAGCAGCACGGTTCCTACCTTCCTTTTCTGAGCTGTTCCTCCTCCATGAACTTGCACAAGCTCCTTGCTACCCAAGGTTCCCATCTATTTTCTCAAGTTGTTATCTTCCCAAAGGGTTTTCCTGCAAGTAATGAATTTTTGTGGAAGCAGACTGAGATGGGCTGACACCACAGAGGCAGGGGTGCAGAGGAGAAAGGGTTGGAGGAATGAGGACCAGGACACTTCAGAGATGAAAGGAGAAGAGTCGCCAAAGGAGGAGCAAAACCAGTAGTCAAAGAAGACTGTGGTCTCGGTCAATGCCACAGTCAAGTCCAAGAGCTCTGGGTTAACACTGTAAGAGAAGCTTGGGAGAAGGGTGGACTTAGAGAGGGTGGAAGGAAAGGAATCAGGTCTGGGGACATGAAAACTTTCTGCAGGAATTTTGCTGCAGCAACCAGCCATCCAAGCTACAATGACTCGTTTCCCTCTGTCAGGAGCAAAGGCATGGAAGGAACGCAAGGATGCTGACACAATTAATCCAAAGGAATGATGGGCGTTGGCCACGTCAACGTCTACAGCTCTGAGACCAGAAGACCTAGATGGTGCCCAACCAACAGTGCTGAAAATCCTAAAGCAGACCTCAGCAGAAGATCCTAGACAGAGTGGGAGGAAACATGGAACAAACTAAAAACATAAAAATGACCAGGCGCTTACTAATCAAAAGAGAGACCGGTGGAACTCCAGAGACAGCAGTTAGTCACCATTCAAACACACAACTGGGTTCACCACAAAGGCTTAACTCAGGCAGAAAGGTCTGTAATGTGAACACCGACAGAGAGAGGGGAAGAAGATGCGTGTCTGCTGCAAAGAAAACAAAGCGGAGGGATGGTGGCTGGCAGGGAAGGGGGGCAAACAGAATCTGCTTACCAAGACGGGAAGAAATAGCATGTGTCTGACCAATAGGACTGGCTTTCAAAGGAGGTGATATGTATCTTCTTATGCACGTGCACTTAATGAGCCCTCAGCAGGGTCTCCCCAAATCCCAAAGGGGCAAGCAGATACTGAGACCAGGCCCAGGGACATAGTTCTTCTAAGATTCTCCAGGAAGTACTGAGAGTACCTGAGGGCCACAGGGAAGGAGGCCCTGGTTGCTGAGATGTGGTCAGTCCCTGGCCATCCAAGGACATTGTGAGGGGATGAAGACAGTGTCCACACTGGGGTGTGAGCAGCTGGGGTAAAAGGAGCGCCAGAAGCAGCCACCAGGCGGTGACACTGACACAAATGTCATATGCACAAGGCCAAGTGTGTGATACTTAGCTCCGACCATCTCAACAGCCTCAGAAACATCAGGAAGGTGCCTCTGTCTTAGTGGGGTGACACTGAAGGCCTGGAGGCACTGAAAGTAGGGTACTTGGGGTGCTCCCCTTCAGGGGCTGTGATGCTCGGACCCACCCACTGGTGCTATGCTCCTTTCTGGGGGGAGAGGATCTGTCAGCTTATTAGTCACTCAAAGGGCTCATGTCCTCAGAAAAGGAGGGCAGACCCAGCCAGGAGCTTATGGTCCCCCCAAAAAAGCATCTTTCCCTTCCACTCCAAGTCCAGAAACTGCCCGTCCCCTCCCAAACCCAGAAAAAGGAGGGAAAGCCAATTAGTCAGACTGTTATCACCTGGGTTGTTGTTCCTCCTCACGTCCTAGGCAAATTCCAGGGACTATCTGGGCCACTCGCTGGGCCTCAGTAACCCATAGGGCTGCTGCGGGCCCCATGAGGAGACTGACAGCCACAGGAGCCAATGGTGTTGTTCCTTCCCCCAGAGACGGTGAGGGAGGCGGGGCTGAGTTCAGACAGGCACCGCACCTGTGTGTGTCTTGTACAGGTGAGGATGCACATTGCGTGTCTGTGTGCAAGGTACGTGGGCAGGCCTGAGAAGGTGTCTGTGTAATGTCTGCATGTGAGCACACTCTTTAGTGAAATGATGTGTATGCATGGTGTATGTCCTAGAAGGACCGTGAGAGTGTTGTGTGTTTGCAGAAGAGTGTCATGTGAACATAGAATGTGCATTCTTGTGTGTCTTGGTGGGTGTGCTTAAATGATGCACGTCTGTGAGCATTATGTGTGTACGAGGAATGGGCTCACATGGGAATGTATGCATTTGGAGTGTAAGTGGAGCTATGTGTATATGGCATGTGTGTAAGTGGAACTGTGTATATATTTGGTAAGTGTGTAAGCACAGGTGTATGTACAGTTAGTACATGCGTAAGTGGAGATGGGTCAAGTGGAGGTGTGTATGTATCTGGTGTGTGCGAGCAGAGGTGTATGTGTAAGCAGAGATGTGTGTGTGAGCAGATGTGTGTGGACATTTGATGTGGAAGTGGAGGTAAGTGTGTAATGATATGTATGTAAACGCACGTGTGTATGTGTTTGGTGCATGTCAGCGGGGGTGTGTGTGTGTAGGCAAAGGTGTGTACACATATTTGGTATGTAAGTGGAGGTGTGTGTGTAAGGAGAGGTGTGACTATCACAGGATGTGTGTACTGACGCTGTGTAAGTGGTGGGGATGCGGTGTTGTCATATATATAAGCAGGTGTGCGTGTGTACTAGTGTACATGTAGTCCTGGAGGGCTGGGTATGTGTACACCATTACGTTTATGTTTGGCATCTGTGAAAGGAGAAGTGTGTGTGCAAGTTAGTGTGCATGCACTGGTGTGTGCAGAATTGGATATGTGTGTGCGAGTGGAGGTGAGTGAGCACTGGCATGGTGGAAGCAGAGATGAGTGTTCTGTATGTAAGTGAAGGGGGGGTGTGTTAGTGGAGGTGAGAGTATTGCTTTGTGTATAAGCAGAGATGTGTGTGCATATGTGATGTGGAAGTGGAGGCGTGCATGTAAGTGGAGGTTTGTTGTGTGTAAGTGCAGGTATGTTGTGGGTAAGTGGAGGTGTGTGTGTATTGGTAAAAGAGTATACAGATGTACATGCATATGTGATGTGCAAGCGGAGGTGTGCATATAAGTGGAGGTATGTTGTGTGCAAGTGGAGGTGTATGTGTAAGTGGAGGTGTGTGTGTATTGGTATAAGCATACCCAGATGTGTGTGCATATGTGATGTGTCAGAGGGGTGTGTGTGTAAGCAGGGAAGCACATGTCCTGGCACGTGCCTGGTTGTGCTTGCCTTTGGCACACGCAGGTGTACGCACGCCTTAGAGACAGAGGGGCGGGAGGACAGGGCACACGTGTCCTCTCCCTGGAACTTCTCAGAAGGAACCTGAGAATTCAGCAGCACTGTCAGGAAGATGTGAAATCAGTTACAGGTCACACAACTATAGTTTCTGCACAGAGTGAAATTGCATTTTACTGGAAATCCAAAGAATCTGAGGCCTCCCAAACACCGCCGCCATGCTGTGCCCCAGCACGGGGCAGCAGAGGCCTCAGAGGGGCCGTGGAGGGGCTCAGAGGATAGACCTCAGCTTCTGGTTTGCTCCCAGCCCCTTCCACTGGAGGTCAGTTTTCAAGCAAGGCAGTTTAGATTCATTCTCTCTGTCCTGGAAAACCTCCGAGGGCAGAAATCCCGGTGAGATTCTGGGCTTTGTCGGGCTTCCTGTGTTCTGGGGCTGTGGCAGGAGACCAGCCTACAAATCCAGGTTTCCTTACACCTCCTTCAGGGGAGACCACCGCACTCAGAAGGCCCTGTCCCCCCGGCACCAGACTCATCCAGGAGGACCACACGGAAACTGGTGTCCTCTTGGGCCTGGACAGGGCCCTGCACTTTCTCCCTGCCAGAAAAGGCGGCACTTCTCAGGCTCCCTGGGACAGGTGCTCTCAAGGGACCCCAACATCACCCCCAGCAGCATTCATTCCATGCTGTCCCAACCACCATGGCCTCAGTACACATGGCCTGTGGAATGAGTTCTCAAGGCCCAAGTTCAAGATCTAATTTCAGCAGATCCAGGTTGACCACGGAGATACTGCGGGGGCTTGGCCGTGGACCATCCCAACATAACAACGCTGACGGGGAAGTGAGTTACAAGAGTGTTTCTGTTTCCAAGTGCATATCAAATCGAGGTTCTGAGCTCTATCACAGTTTGCTTAGTGTGTGACAGCGTTATGAGAAAGTTTGTGATGCTGTAAAAACTACCCAAATGTGACACGGAGACACAAAGCGAGCGCATACTGTTGGAAAAATAGCACCGGTAGAGTTAGCTGCTTGATGCTGGCTTGCCACAACCTTTAATCAGTGAATCAGCAAAAGCTGCTGAAGGAATAGGAATGATGATGCGAGAACTTGACAAGAAGGGGTGACAAGAGCCATAGACCAATAATAACGATTACATAAAATACAACGCATATGGGTGATTGCTAAAATGATGCGTACATGAATTTAAGCAAACTAATATCTATAAAAGCAATAGTAGCTGCAAAACACATCAAAGCAAAGTGTGATAAAGTGAAATGTGCCTAGACTACCCAGCTACAACACTGTGGGTAGATGACTAAGTCGCTCTAAGTCTCAGTCTTCACATCTGTCAAATAGCCCCTTCCCTCAATGGACAGTCTTAATGCTCCCCTGGGGCAAAAGTGCTGGAGAACAGCCTGCCAGGATCTACCACACATTCAGGACTTAACAAGGGGTCCCCTGTCCCTCCTTCAGCTCTGTGAGACCTAATGCCACACCCCTTCTGCTGGTAACCACGGGCATGCCAACTGGGCCGTGGAGATTCCCTGCTCTGGCCAGGCATGGAGCAGGGCTGGGCCTCGCTCACCCGGTCACGGAGGGTTTAAGTATCACAGATACTCTCCTCATCTCAGGAGGGAGCCAGTATTACCCATCAGCCACCAGGGAAGTCTCCCCACAGTACAGTTGTGAATTAAACATGCAGCCCTAATGAGTTGATTTTATTAGTTTGCAAACGCATTGAGAACTCGTTATCAAAATAAACATCAATTCCTCTCACCCCTGCCGCAGCCTCTTCAAATGGTAAAAATAAACACAAGCATCTTGTGGCCAGAACCCAACTGCATGTGGCTGAGAGGTCTCCCCCGCCTGGCCCTTTGGCCCTGTTGGGGGCCGAGTGGAAGGAGGAGGCAACAGAGGAGTTTCTGCTGCTGAGGACAAGTCAAGTCCAGCAGGCAGGGTCAGCGTTATCTGGCTTAGGTGAATCATTCTGGTGCAAATCCTTCAGAATTGGGCAAAAGCAGGGGCTAAAGAAACAGGACAGCCAAATCATCACCATCATCATCATCTCCATGGTTACCAACAGCAGTGTAACACCACCATCAGCACCACTATCATTATCCTATCCCCAGGGTCACCCCCACTATCATCATATCACCACCATCACCATCTCATTAACAGCAGACTCATTATACGTGGTGGAGACTGAGGATGGCTCAGGACGGCACAAGGTTCCACTGTTCATAGGGCTGCTGGGAGCTGTGGGCGACGAGGCGGCCCCGAGAGAGCTCTGGTGGCTCAGTGGTGGGAAAGGAACTGTGCTGCCAACACCAAAGGTATACAGTTCAAATCCACCAATTGTTCCACGGGAGAAAGATGGGCAACCTCCTCCCATGCGATTCATGGCCTCTCAGCACCTGCTGGCGGGTCAGCTACGGGTCTGTCCAACTCGCTGATATCACAGCAGACGGCACCGTATACAAACAAGGCTCTGTGCTACGGGCTCACTGTTGCCGTCAAGTTTACTCGTCACTCGCAGCAACTTCATGGACAACAGAGCAAATACTGCCCAGTCCTGCGTCGTCTTCATCGCCACCTGGTATGCTGGCATCTGCCACTGAATCCACTCTGTATTCTGAGTGCCTTGTGACCAGGGCACCTCCCCTTCCAGAACTACCCTGGACAATTTTCTGTTGTGGTCTCTAAGATTCCCCACCTGAAGGCATACAGTTTGAATCCATGGGAGAAAGAGAGGCAATCTCTCCATAAGATTAACTGCCCCTGCAGTCCTGCTGGAAGGTCGGTGGTCAGTGGGTTCTGACTCAACAGTAAACACCAACAAGCCTTTCTTCCTAGTCTGTCTTTGTTTGGAAGCTCCAGGGAAATGTGTCCACCACGGGTGAACCTGCTTGCTCCTACGTGAAATATCGATAGCAATGCTTCTCATCGCCTAGCAATGCGCGAGTTATCACTGTATCCCAAACCAGCAGGGACAGTCACTGACCGTCTGCAGTTATAGACAGTATGATCCCGTTCCACAGAGGAAGAAACTGTATCTTAAAAGGGTGAAACCAACATCATGCTCTCCAGTCCCTCCCAAGTTAGGTAGTAATTTACAAAGTTATTGCTCCTGAGTGCTGCGTAGTATTCCATTGTGTGAATGTACCATAATTTCTCAATCCATTCGTTTGCGCTGTTTCCATGTTCTTGTGATGGTGAATAATGCAGTTATGAACATTGGTGTACAAATAAATCTCAGTTTATGCTTCAGTTCTCATATTCTCAGGGTATATTCCAAGTAGTGGAAAAGCTGGGTCATACTGAATTTCTATGTTCAGCTTTTTGAGGAAGCACCAAACTGCC
Organism: Elephantulus edwardii; assembly: GCF_000299155.1. Classification (NCBI taxonomy): domain Eukaryota; kingdom Metazoa; phylum Chordata; class Mammalia; order Macroscelidea; family Macroscelididae; genus Elephantulus; species Elephantulus edwardii. The sequence continues at coordinate 8,318,885 of NW_006399798.1, read as the reverse complement.
TTCCAGAATGATTGCACCATTTTACAATCCCACCAACAATGATGTATAAGAGTTCCTATCTCACCACATCCTCTCTAACATCTATTACGTGCTGCCCTGATCATTATTGTAGAAGGAGTATAAGGATTCAGGAGGGGTGGGAGAGGCTGGAAGCAGAGGGATGTGGATGTACAGGGAGAAGAGGGGATTAATCACTGGGTTGTACAATTTGATGGGGGGGTGTGAGGGAAATTCAAAGAATTTGTTCAAATTTGTATTAGAATTTTGTAAATAAACTAATGAAAATAAAAAAGAAGGGGAACAAAAGGGTGAAACCAAAGTGACTCCATCTTGCTGACTTACTTGCTCGCTCTGCCTGAATAGGTGACTTTGTACGAGTCTGTTCCAAGAAATAGTAAATTACTTAGTTAATGGATAGTGGACATTTGAATACCCCCAGGCACGATCTATGATCTGGTCCAGGATGTAGTTAATCGTTAAGATCAAGACTGGTAGAAAAGTGGGAAATGACTCCAGTTCCCGCAAACCGCCATGACTACCCCAGACAGTGCAGAACTGATAAAGATCCCACCCCTCTCTGTCCAGGGCTGACCCCACAGTCAGCCTCAGCCGGCCTTCACCAAGGGGGCGGGTGAAATCAAGCATGTCTGCCGTACGCTCGGCTAGTGCTGCTTCTCCACGTCCCAGCAGGTGTGGGCCTTTCGAGGCTCAGAGGTGGTGCTGTCGGCCTCTGACCACACACCTCCTGGCCCCGAGGCCCTGCTCATTGCTGAGTGTGGCTTCCCAGCCGCACCATGATTGTAAACGCTCACAAAGGAGACTTACCCTCACAGAGCCAAGCAAGGCCTGGGTTAAACAGAACAAGACTAGTTCTCTCTCACTGAAAACAACTCACTCAATGCCATCCAGTCAGGATGGACTCGCAGCCACGCTGCTGCGTGTCCAAGGCTGCAGATGAGACAAGAGAGTCCAGCTTTGTCCCTCAGAACCTACTCTGGACCAGCCACTGAAGCTCTGAGAAAGATCTCCAGAAGCATCTGACAGGACCATAGATGGCTCAGCGGACCAAGCGCTGGACTAATAACAGTAGACAGACCAGCAGTTAGAACTTCTCCACGGGAAAAAGGTCAAGAAGTTTGCTTCTACAAAGACCACACAGCCTTGGACACCTGGGGGGAGAGTTCTCCTCTGCTCTCAGGGTCACTAGAAATCAGAATTCAACTCCTAACACTGGGGATCAGCTGCTGAGGCAGAGAGGGCAGCAAGACGGACAAGCCGGCCTGGGAAGATACAGCGTCCGGAGCCACGGTCCTGTCTGGCTCCTGGCCATGTCTCCTGGATGACCCCGAGGTGCTCCCCTGCCCACCTCTCCCCCCTCCCCCTTCTTCCACCCCCCGCTCATCGTTCCCCTGGCCCCAGGCCCTGGGACAGACAGTTCCAGGCTGTCAGAATTAGCCACGAAGCCAGCAGGACAGGGACCGTATTGTCACGCTCTGCCATCCGTGGTCTCTCTGGAAAAGATGTCCTAATCCCATTTCATCCGCTTTGCACGGCTGTCAGCTGTTTGCTGGCATTTGGGAGGCAGGTTTCTGAAATCGGAGCCACCCCCACGGCCGGCCCCTCCCCCACAGGCATGTGCTCACCCATCCATCACGCTGCCGGGTGTGGGGGGGGGCTTTGTTGCTGGCTAACCCCCATCCAAAGGTTCAGGCTCCCCTTCAGGGCCCCACCCTGCCTTCTATTTTTGTCCCTCAGCAGAACAGAGCTGGGATGCATCAGCCAAGCCCCCTGCTGAGAGGAGGGGGGACCCTGGAATTCCACAGGGAAGGAATTGTGAAGTGCCAGCTCCTTACTGCAAATGAGAACACAGAGAAAGGGGATCCATGAGAGGCCCAGGGTCCAGGGCTTCTTCCCAGAACTCACCATCCTTCAGAGTGCAGGTGGAGTGTTAGCTCCAGGGAAAAACCCAACTAAAAATGACCACACACATTCTAAAAATGACCACACTCATTCTCATTCTCTCTCTCTCTCTCTTATTGATCATTTATTTGCACCATCACCTAGATACCCACTTGCAAAGTGGCCCCAAGAAATTGTAACACCAGCACCTCAGTGCCCTAGTCTCCCATCCTTGCCCCTGACCACAGGCAAACACGTCCACTTGGCTGTACCCTACACTCAGAGTCCCAAGAAGTGGCACCCGGAAAGGATTCCACACGACCGTGGCCCTGTCCATTTACTACTGAGCACAGGTCATCTTGAGCTTGGTTCTGACGGTCTGTTCTGCTGTATTTTCCTGGCTGAATTACCATGTGGCAGTAATGGAGTAATGGAGTCTTGGTCCTGGTGCTTGGAGCTGCGGAAGATGAAGACTTCAATGTTGCATGAAAGGAGAAGGGTAACAGACCAGCTCTGGAGTTCCACTAGATTTTGCAGAAAAATGCAAGGATTGCAAGGATACAGAGCCACTCAGCTGCTTTGGGGCTGGGTAGCCACGTCTTGAGGAAAAATAAGGGGCTGAGTGGCCATGTAGGCAACTGCTGGTTTCTTCCCAGGGAAGATTTGAGGACAAGGCCAGATCCCAGGGCTCCAGGGCACCTTCTGACACAGGGCGCAGAGGGTCCCTTGTAAAACAGAGACAGCTGAGAATGGCAGGGACAGGTGAGATGGAAGAGAGGAGTGAGAGGAAGAAGGCCCCCACTAGACCAGGGATTCTCACACGCCCATGCCTGGCACAGGGCACATGCTGGACAAATAGTTCCTGACCAAATGAACGAGGGGCGGCAGCCGGGAGTGCACTTGTGGGCAGGGGTGGGAGAGACAGCTGGCCTCATAGCAAGCTGAGGAGGTGGAGGGCTGCAGAGGGGAGGACGGGTCAGTCTAGACTGTCACTCAGATTGAAGAACCTCTTGTGACTCTGGACCTGGGATCCCTGAAGGCGGAAAGAACCGCCCGTCTCTGGGCAGCCTAGTCTGAGCGGTCTTGCTCTAAGGCAGACGGTGACCGCCAGGATCACGGGCTTGGTCCCTCTTGCTCCTGCATCTGGCTGGTAACTCAGGACAGCGTGGGGAGCAAGTCCAGCCTGCCTGGCTGCGGACTGGCCACTGGGCCTGACGTCCGTCCGCGGGGGACAGAGCACTTACATGGGGGGGGTGTGCCCCTGCTATTTTAGGTTTTCCTGAATGATTTACCATCCCCACTGAGTCAACTCTCCCTCCTGGACAATTAACTGGCTCTTCTGGATTCATGAATAATTAGTGAGCCCTGTCCCCACGCCACTTAACAGTTTGTGTTTTCAAAGCACTTTATGCCCATTAACTAAAGAATTCTTGAAGCAGCTCCAGGAGAAAAGGACAATAGTGCAGAGGGGCCAGAAAAAGATGCAGGGAGTCATCTCAGCTACCCACCTCCACACCTCGGGGCAGGGCGGGTCAGGAGCGTTCACCAGCAAGAGAGGCCAGAGGGTCAAACCAGCGACCTTTTGGTTACCTCAGTGCTTAACTATTAGGCTAGCAGAAGCAGATGTCATCATGTACTGTGGAATCGAAACTAACTTAAGGCTGGCCCACAGGGAGTCAATCACATAGGAAGAGACTGCCCATCTTTCTCCCATAATGCAGCTTGTGGATTCGAACTGTGTACCTTTGGGCTGGCAGTACAACTCTTTACCAACTAAGCCAGCGGATGGGAGCTCTGGTAGCCTAATGGTAAGAATCTGCACTGCAATCCTGAACACACTTGGTTCGAATCCACCAGTTGCTCTGCTAGACACTGATGGGCAATCTCTTCCCATGTAATGACTTACTGTCTCTGAAAATCTGCTGAAGAGTCAGCTCTGGGTCGGTTCCAACTCAATGGCAAACGATGAGACGCCACCAGAGGGTTCCTGCTGAAGGTCTAAACCCTAAAACACGGTCATCATGTCAATTCCAACTCACGCCAGCCCTACGGGACGAGGAGAGCCTGCGTACAGGTTCTCACTGCTGTAAACTGTTGCAGAGATGGTCACGTCTGAAATCCTGAGGAGACACTGGGCGATTCAAGCAGATGACCTATCTTTTAGCAGCCGAGCTTTTTAACCGCTCTGCCACTGCTGTTTCTGGGCAACAACATCAAGTCAGTACCGACCCATAGCTGACCCGTTAGTGAGTCTGCCACTGTGTGCTTTCAATTTGCCTGCAACTCAGTGACCCTGTGTACAAGAGCTCTAAAGCCTGCCCTGTCCTGAGCCAGTCTCACTGACTCCAATATACCTATCCCCATTGCCCCAGTTACTGTATCAGTCCATTTCATCTGGGGTCTTTCTCTCCTGCGTTGTCCCTCTACCCTTCTGAGCATGATATCCTTCTCCTAGGACTGGTCCCACCTGCCCAAAGTATGTGAGATAGAGCTTCAAAATCCTAGCCTCCAGGGAGAAACTTGGTTTCACCCTCTCCAAAACAGACCTATTTGTTTTCTTGGTGGTCCATGACTTGGTGGTTCAAGACTCTTCTCCAGCACTGCAACTCAAAGTCATCAATTCTTCTTCTATCTTCCTTAGTTATTATCTAGCAAAGACCATGGACTGGATCAGGCATAGCTTCATCTCTAGATTGACGCTGTTGCTTCTCAGTACTCTGAAGAGGTCCCCGACAGCAGATTTATCTAATGCAATTTGCCTTTTGATTTCCTGACTGCTGGTGCCAAACATGTTGATTGTGGAGTTGAGCAAGCTCTGTTAACAACCTCAACCTCTTCTCCATCCATCATGGTGCTGCCAATTGGCCCAGTGGTGAGAATCTTTGTCTTCCTGATGTTGAGCTTCAATCCATACTGGAGACTACAGTCGTCGACCTTCTGCAGCAAGAGCTTCAGGAGGTCCCTTAAAGAACAAATCCACCGCCATAAAACTGAATCCAACTCCGAGTGATCAGATTTCAATGGAGGAGACTGTTCCTCGCTCTTCTCTGGAGTGACTGGTGGATTCAAGCCAATGACCTTTTGGTTGGCAGCCCAATACATTACTGCTGCACCACCTGGAAGCTCTGGTGGTCAGTGGTAATGAGTTGTGCGGACAATCCAAAGAAAGACACCTGCTTCAAGTCCATGGGCCACTCTGTGGAAAGATGGGCAATCTCCTCCCATCACCTGAAAACCCACTGGAGGGTCAGCTATGAGTTGGTTCCAAATACACCACATACCACCACCAGAGCTCTTTTAAAGGACCAGGAGATGGTCCATTTAACCAAAGGCCAGCAGGAGACCTCGAGCCAACAGCAGGCTTCCTCACCTTCAAGTGAGAGAAACGGTAATTTGCTGGGCATGTCCTACTCATTAGCTTGCAAATCACACCATTCTGGTACTTACGGCTGCCCCTTGTAATTACCCTCCCTGCCTCTACCCAACCACGTATAAAGCTGTGCTCTGGCCTGGAGCAGAAACGGCCATGAATGCACGCCAACTGTGGAAGAGAGAGCTCAGTGAATCTGCTGATGTGTTTGCAGCTGCCAAACAGGACAGCCTGGGAGGGGACGGGGGGCAGCCCTGGGGACAGCCTGGGATGGGACAGGGGGACAGCCCTGGGGACAGCCTGGGAGGGACAGGAGACCAGCCCTGGGGCCGAGGAACAGCAGGAACCATGGGAGCGTCACACCCTTTCCCTTTTTAGAAACACGACCATTTCTTTATCCAGTGAGGAGACCCACTGTGTGCTGGCTGTAGTGCTGAGAAGTACGTGGACAAAGCAGAAGCCTCCCCAGCCAGTGTTTACCAGGGGAAGGTCATTTCACACCAGGAGTTACCATCTGCCTGTTGTACCACCGAGTCAGGACTGACCCACACATAACCCCCCAGTGAGTTCTCAGAGGCAGTCAACCACACAGAGAATGCTCATCTTTCTTCCACAGAGCAGCTGGTGGATTCCAACCGCGTCCCTTTGTGTTGGCAGCGCGATTCCTCACCTTTAAGTCACCAGAGCTCCCTACTGCTTACCTCGTACCCGAGGACGGCGCAGGAGAAGTATGGGGTAAGACAGGCCCTGTCATCCTAACTCAGGGCCCAGGAGAATACAAATCAAGCAAGAAATCTCCAAGAGGGCAGGTGATTCCTCATTCCCGCATTCTCACGAAGGGCGAGAAGAGCCATGGCTGAAAACGGGAACTGGCTAGTTTTCAGTCTTTGGGATCCTGAACTCCAAAGAGTTAGAACCTTTCCACAGGTAACAACTAACGGTAAACTCTGCACAGAATTAAAAAAACCCAATGCGCTACCTGCATGGAGAGGAACCAAAGTAGGTAGATTCCGGAGGGGTGCTGACACCGCTTTGGAAGGAGACAGCATAATGAGAGGGTCCTGTATTTCACTTGAGGGATGTTAAGGAAACCCACACTCTGTCTGGCCTGAAGAACCAGAGAAGTGGGGATTACACCAGGCATGGGAAAGTGAGCCGTGAATCCTGGAAAGAACATAGTTGGAGAAGGAAGCTCCAAATTCTGTGGTGGTGGTGGTGGTGGTGTGAACCGTAGAGTTAGAACCAACCCATAGTGCACCCTCTGGCAGGTTTTCAGAGGCAGTTAATCACACGGGAGGGGGGAGATTACCCATCCTTCTCCTGTGGAGCAGCTGGTGGCCTCAAACCATGTACCTTTGGGACTGTAGAGCAGCGTCTTGCCACTAGGCCACCAGAGCTCAAACCTATGCTTGAACAAACCACATGTGCTCAAGGCTGACTGCAAGTAACTCAGTTAAAGATATGAAAATTGAACTGAAATCTGAATTGGAGATAGAATTAGCTATTTTAATATCTCAAAGTTAATTCATGCTGAAAGAAATACTAAAAGTATTTCTGGTGGCTTTGGGTAAGGAGTTGCACTGCCAGTCCAAAGGTACATGGTTCAAACCCAACAGCAGCTCTGTATAAGAAAGAAGTGCAGTCTCCTTCCCTCAATTTACTGCTTCTGAAAACCCACTAGAGGTTCAGTCAAGAGTGGGTTCCAATACAACAGTACATAATAGCAATCAAAGAAAGAAAGAAACACTCTTTGGAGAAATATAATAAAAACCAGAATACACAGCATAAGAATCACAACATCTAGAGTACAATTACAAAATAACGGCACACATCAAGAACCAGGGAAATATTTCCATGACCCAGTAAAAGAAGATAATCAACAGAGACTAGCCCCAAAGTGATTAGATGTTGAAATTTGCAGACACAAATTTCAGTATTAGGTATTAAATTGCAGACACAAATTAAGTCTGATCAGTGAGGCAACGGCAGTGCTTATAATGAAGGAAAAGGTCGTACATCTTGCAGACAGATTGCTTCGGTTACTGCTAAGTACCAGCAAGTCAGCTCCAACTCATGACGTCCATACAGCGAACAGAATAAAGCACCACTCTGCCCGGCACCTGCTGCACACGCGACTCCATGCTCGAGTCCATGTCACAGGCGAGCCCACATCACAGGTGACTTCATGCCTGAGCCCATGTGTCACAGGTGACTTCATGCCTGACCCATGTGTCACAGGTGACTTCATGCCTGACCCCATGTGTCACAGGTGACGCCGTGCCCAAGTCCACGTCACAGGAGATACTATGCTTGAGTCCATGTTACGGTCTCTGTGCAAAAAGCAGTAAGTACGCAGATGTCAGGATGACCAAAGACACAAGTTAGTGTCGGCACAGGATAGGGTCTTGCAGCGAGATACTTAAACTGTGCATTAAAACACAATCAAAGGGAAATTTTAGAATTGAAAAAATACTACAGCCAAAAAATAAATTTACCAGATGGGCAAAATAGTAGATTAGAGATAACAGATAATACTGTTAGTGACCTAAAAATATATATAAATTATCCGATATGACAAACAGAGAGGAGAAAAAATTGAGGGGAAAATGAATAGTGCCTTGTAGGCTTGTGGGGCCATCTATAAACATGACCAAATCAGGGTGGGAAAAATTTTTTTAATTTCTTTTATTAGTGTGTGTGTGTGTGTGTGTGTACCGTCAAATCAGATCTGACTGGCACAGGAGGAGATCATCCCTCCTCCAGCAGAGCATCTGGTGGATTCGAACCACACACATCTAGGATTGCAGTGCAGCTTCCTGCCACTAGGCCACTGGAGCTTGCCGGGGGTCTGGGGGGGAATAGGTAAAGAAGCAATGATAAAGGTTTCTGAAATTTAGTGAAATAGCAGATTTTCAGATCCATAAAGCTGGTAAACCCCAAATTGGGTAAATGTTGTTGTTGTTGTTATGTGCCGTCGAGCCGTTTCCGACTTATAGCGACCCTATGTACAACAGCCCTAAACCGTGCTCTATCCTGTGCCAACCTTATTGTCTCTGACACTCACATCCCGATTACCCCAGTCACTGAATCAATCCACCTCATAGAAGGTCTTCCTCTCCTGCGCTGTCCCTCTACCTTACCAAGCATGATGTCCCTCTCCAAGGACCTGTCTCTCCTTACAACATGTCCAAAGTATGTCAGACGAAGCCCCAGAATCCTTTCCTCCAAGGAGTAGCCTGGTTTAACCCTCTCCAGGATGAATCTGTTTGTTTTCTTGGCAGTCCATGGTACATTCAATACTATTCTCCAGCACCACAGCTCAAAGACATCAATTCTCCTTCTATCTTCCCTAGTCATTGTCCAACTCTCTGATGCATAACAAGTGACTGCAAAGACCATGGCCTGTATCAGGCGCACCTTAGTCTCTAGAGAGACACCGTTGCTCTTGAGTACTTTAGAGAGGTCCCTAACAGCAGACTTTCCCATCGCAATACGTTTTTTTTAAATTTCCTGGCTGCTGGTGCCAAGAGTGTTGACTGTGGAGACGAGCAAACTGAGGCTATGAACAATCTCAATCTCTTCACCATCCATCCTGATGCTGCCAATTGGTTGAGTGGTGAGAATCTTTGTCTTCTTGACATTGAGCCTCAGTCCATACTGAAGGCTGCAGTCCTTGACCCTCTGCAGCAAGTGCATGAGGTCCTCCTCAGTTTCAGCGAGCAGGGTTGTGTCATCTGCATAACACAGATTGTTAATAGATCGTCCACCAATCCTAACACCACGCTTCTCCTCATAGAGCCCAGCCTCTCAGATAATCTGCTCTGCATACAGGTTGAAAAGGTATGGAGATAGGACACATCCCTGGCGTACACCCTTCCCAATTTTGAACCATGCGGTGTTACCTTGCTCTGTTCTAACAACTGCCTCTTGGTCCAAGTATAGGTTTCGCATTAGCACGATTAAATGTTCTGGGATTCCCATTCTTCTCAGAGTCAGCCACAGTTTGTTATGATCCACACAGTCAAACGCCTTTGCATCATAAATGAAGCACAGATAGACATTCCTCTGGTATTCCCTGCTTTCAGCTAAGATCCATCTAACATTGGGTAAATACTCTTTTAAAAATGCAAAGGTACATCGAGTCAAACTTATGAAAACCAAAGATAAGGACTAAGAGGCTGAAAGACTTCGGCCTTCTTGCCAAGCATCCTTGCTCCAAGTGTCCAGCCGGAACAGCCAGGAGAGACTTGACCCGGCCCTGGAGGTGAATCCAGGTGCCCTCCGGCGTCACATTCCCATCTGCACTTCCTGTACCATACACAGCGGTTGCTGTGCTTCAAATTCCCAAATTTCAAAGGCTTTCCACAGTCTCCTCTCATCGTGAATGATAAATGCTTTCCTCTCAGTTGAACCATACATCAACTATGGTGGTAAATAAAGAAGAGTCTTTAGGCCTGTGTTGCCAGAGAGTCAGAAACCCATTAGGAAGCGCTCCCAGGACCCTCCCCCACGCCCCACTGTCTCCATGAGTGTATTCAGGCTAATTCCTCAATCCAGAAACACAAGTCTCTCTTTTCTCTGTGATTCCCTCTTGACCTGCAGCTTGATCCTGCTGGATTCCAGAAATAGAGGCCATTGTCTTGGCTGAGCCAAGGGTTCCTGGCTCAGAGAGGGAAGCAGCAGACCTGTCCTTCTCCCCTTCTCGCCTGTCCACAGTTCAGTGTTTGAATAAGGTGAGCGATCAGGGGACTCTGTGACAGGTGCTGAGACTTAAACCTACCTGACACATCACCTGGGGCTGGAGTGACGTGCAAAGGACTTGAAAGCTGATTCCTCTTGTCACTCCTCACCAAGTTCCCTCATGGAGTAAGAATTCCAGAGGATGACAGGCAAATCGTCTCCTCCAGAGGGTCTCCCAGGTCTCAGAGGACCCAGTGTCTCTAGGACAGGTGATCCTCCAGCGGTGCTAGAGGCTGGTTCTGGTTTTCAGAACTGCAAAATCCAAAAGCTTGAAATTCAAGTCTTTTCACCCAGAGAAGAGTGAAAGCAGTGCCACCAGCACACCGTGACCACCTCGCGGCTGCGAACGTCCTCACGCACCGGCTCCCCAAGCTCCCTTCCTGAGATGACATCCCCGCATTCCATCGACTGCACATACTTCTTCCAGCTCAAACGGCCAAGTCCTTCCTGATGACCTCAGTGGACACGCATCTCTTAACCCATCCGGTCACTGAGTCCTATTTCGTTTTTATTTGCTTGACAAATACCAAGGCAGTGCTAACCAGGTACCAGCTACCCTTACGAGTGTTGGGAATAATGTGATCCATTCTCACAACCACCTCAAGAAATGAGCTCTACTATCCCCAGTTTGAGGACTCTTCTTCATAGGGTTGCTATGAGTAGCCTGCGACTTGATGGCACTTAACAACAATAACATCAAGATACAGAGAGATCAGTTGGCCCAGTGGACAGAAAGCAATGCTACCAAGCCAAAAAAAAGTGGGTGACATCTAATCTGCGGCCCTCGGGCCTTTCATTGTTTTTGTTCAAACATTCTTCTAAGTCATATAGCCCTGGTGTGTCCACTTGCCATACAGCAGTTGTTGTTGTTATGTGCTGTTCAGTTGCTTGTGACTCATAGCGACCCTATGTACAACATCCCTAAACTCTGCTCTGTCCTGTGCCAATTGCACCGTCTCCAACACACCCATCTTGATTACCTCAGTCACTGAATCAATCTGCCTCATAGAGGGCCTTCCCCTCCTGTGCTGTCCCTCCAGCTTACCAAGCATGATGTCCCTCTCCAAGGACCTGTCCCTCCTTGCAACATGTTCAAAGTATGTTAGACGGAGCCTAGAATCCTTGCCTCCAAGGAGCAGCCAGGTGGTTTCTGTGAGGCTGAACACTGTGACACTAATGTGTCAAATGCAAGAATGGTTACCCATGGTCAACAGTGTTTGGTGGAGCTCCCCGAATAAAACAAGCTTGGAAGCAGGAGTGGCATCCACTTCTGTAATAGCTAGGCTCCAGAAACCCTATGAACCTGGAGAGAGAGGATGGAAGACACACAAGTGTCGAGGACTCTCCTTCATAGGGTCGCTATGAGTCACCTGCGACTCGACGGCACTTAACAATAACAATTCCCAGTTTAAAGACGGGAAAACGGAGGCTCAGAAGAGTGAAGTCACCTGCCCTCAGAAGTAGCCTAGCTGCAGTGCCCCCGCTTTTATCTAACACCCTGTAGACACCTGTGCCAACAAGGGTGGTCTGCCACAGCCATGAGTGGACAGAGGGAGAAAGGAGGGAGGGCACATCAGAGAGCTGGAGGGGGAGAAGAACAGAGGACACATCACTGTACCCTGTCCACTTCCGTTTCCTCTCTGCTCTGCAACAGCCGGGACAGAGAAGGGACGCTTACGTGGGCTCCACATCCACCTGGACCGCCCCTCAGGCCACCCTGCCATGTAGCTTAACTCCTGACCTCAGACCCATCAGAGTCAGTAACACTGACCTGGCCCGCTCTGGCCTGAGTCCCTCCAGGCTGTGAGTCCAGGCTGGGCTGCTGGGAGCTCTTCCCAATGTTTAATGGATCCACATCGCACAGGGAATAACCCTTAAATAAGTGATGAGTTCCCACAAGAGCTCTCCCGTGCGTGTCCTCTGGAGAATTTTCTGTTTTGTTTATTTAAGGGGGTGATTTAAAGGGTGATTCCCTTTCCCATTCTCCTCCCTCGATCAAAGATGGTACCACAGACAGACCATTAACAACACGGAACCTCTGGGCTGTTTCTCCATGAGACTGAGCCAGACGGCACAACTCCAGGTCCTCTCTGATTGGCGGGGGGCAGGAGACAGGATGAGGGAACAGGGACAGGGGTAGGGGGCAGGGGATGAGGAAAGGAGAAAGGTAAAGGTAAAGGTAAAGGTAAAGGTGAAGAGAAGGGGGGGTGGGATGGAGGTCCAGAGGACAGGGCAGGAAGTGGGGAAGAGGAAAAGGGGAGCAAGAGGAGAGGCTGGCGGCAGGGGGTGTGGCAAGGGGTTAGGGAAAAAAGGCAAAGAGGGAGAGGGGATCCAGGGGTAAAAGCTACCCCATGAGCTCAGGGAAGCAGGGTTCAAAACAGACCACTATCAGGCAGGCAGAAGCTTCTACACACATATTCATATTCATTCTCTCTCTCTCTCTCTCTCTCTCTCTGTCTCTCTCTCTCTCTCAATAGTTGATAGAACCAACAGCATGCTGATGTTAGGAGGGCTCTGCCCTGCAGAAAATTCATATTCAGATAGCACCAGCAGCAAAGGCACTCTAGCGCTTCTCAAACTTTAATGCTCATGCAAGGCACCTGGGAGGCCTTTGTTAAAACCTAGGCTGGGTAGGGCCTGAGGTTCTAGAAAGTTCCAAGAGGTGCTGGTGGTACAGATCAGCTTTAAGTCAATGTTCAAGGAACTGCTGCACTTGACAGTGATAATCACTTAACCTCTCAAAGGCACGGCGCTGCCGGAATGGTGAGATGCTGTTAGGAGCAACAAGTGTTTACTGAGCACCTACTGTGTGCAGGGCATGTCACATCAACCCGTGACTGCAGAAGGGGCCTGTCATAAGCATTTAGAAGCATTTCCAGATATCACACAAGGGCTGCTCAGCAGACAGGGGAGGAAAAACTGGCCGCAGGAAGACTCATTTTCTGACGCGTACAGCTTGCTAACTTACTCTACACGGGAGACATGGAGGCGGACCAGAGCTTCTAGACCTCGTCCTCGTCAAGTGACCCCAACCAGCAAACAGCAATCTGCGGTGAGCCCTGGCTTCGGGGTCGTGGCACGTCGTACAGGAATTCTTCTGGGATGTGGGACCAGTGGCAGCAAGAACACCACATACCAGACAGGACCAGACACGACGTGGCTCTCGGCACCAGAGATCGAGGCTGAATTCTGGACCCCACCTGGCACTCCCCTCCCTGTGCCGACCAAGTCAGTCTCCTAGTCTAAACTGGTGGATTCACAGAGTAGCTCTGGGCATTCTCGACCTCCAGCCTCACCTCTGTCCTTGCAAGAGACCCCGAGACAACAAGGTTCGTATCTCCGACATGGGCAGCAGGGGGCTGAGCAGGTGCTGACAGCAAAACAGGGTTCCAGACAGCTGGACTCTACTGCCAAGCAAGGAACCAAAGCTTGCAGCGTGGTGGGGGACTGAGAGACCTCAGCCGTGGCCAAGGCTGGCTAGAACCGGTGCAGTAACTCCAGCACCTTGCTTCAAAGGGCTGTCTGCTCTGCCAAGGCGGCCTTGACACTTCACATATTTGGCATAAAAAGTATCAAAGTCATGTCATCGGTCCTAGTGAACGTGAAAATGCGCCAGAGGGACCTCACTCCAGTGTGTAACAGCTGAATGGGGCCAGATTAGGCATCCTGAGTGGTGTCTGCCCAGCAGGCTGGGGCAAGCCCACCTTCCACGGAGGCTGGAGCCTGGAGGATGGAATGCAGACAGAAACTTCAAAGAAAGCAAGGCGCAAGGAAGGCCCTTCTGGGGGCCCGGGCATTGACACCCAGGATGGTGCACCTAGCGAAGGCCCCATGTCCTCCTCCATCTGTTGGTGACAGCGAGTGGCCTGGCCAGGGCTGGGGAGGGCCGGCTCGGGGCCAGCTGTCTTCGTGCCTGGCCTCTCCAAGGAAACCTGCTGCCCAACATCACCCAAAGCCCGGGGGCTGGGCGGATGCACGGCCTCAGCTGTGCCAGTCTGTCTCCAAGGACTTCCCAGCTCGGGAGCCAAGCCTTTCACTTCACCTCTGGGATTGGCCAAAGAGAGGACTAGAGCCAAGTGGGGTTGGTTCGGAAGTCCAGGCCTGGCCGGAGGCCTCAGCTCAGAGGGGAGGCCCCTGCCCCCATCCCAGGAAGTTGCTGAGCCCTGGCAATAGGGCCAAAGCCAGCACTCATTCCTCCAGGGCCACTGTCCCCAGGAGGCAGGGGCTGGCAGCAGGCAGGCCAAAGGAAGGAATGCAGACAGGATCTGACATTGAGGGGCCCTTTGTTAGATTCCAAACCTTTGAGGATGAAGGTGATGGTGGGGGCGTAGTGGGGGGAGGATGAGAGTTCTGGAGCTCTGAGAAGCAAATCAAGGTGTTTGTGCCCCAGCACCCTGATCTCTGATGTAAACCCAGATCTTCTGGGGTGGGGGGAGGCTTAAATTCTCTCTGTTAGGGACGGGGGCGGGCAGTGCCAGTCTATGAGGAGAGCCTCAGCCCTGTGTACTTTCTGCATTTTGACCTCCCTGGGCACGCCCAAGGCCCCTGGATGTGGCTAACAGTTTACACTCAATTATTAACCTAAAGCTTGGCAGGCTGAACCCAGAACCACCTTAGAAGAAAGACCTTCTGAAAAGACCACAGCGCAGAACACCCAAACGGAGACGTTCTACTCTGTGACACAGGGGTCACCCGGAGTTGGAGTCCACTCGATGGCCACAGGGTGACTTTGTTTTGGGGAGGTTCCACCTCGCTGATCAAACGCTGGCTGGAGGACCACGCATGGAGCGGTTCTTCGGGAGAATCAACAATTGGTAACCCCCCAGCCCCCGCAACATGAGCGTCTTCAAAGCTTTGAGTCAACTCTGCTAGTTCATGGTCAGGCTCCCCTCCTCACACCCAGCGGGGCTGCTGCGAGCATTAAACGGGTTAATATCCATGCTGTGCTGAGGACAGAGCCCAGCAAGTCCGAGTGTTATATAAATGGTGGCAATTACTATATTTCATTGATTCCAAATGCACATCTTTTCAAACTTTTACATCTCTGGAGACTGAGCAAGTCTTACGGTAGATTAAATGGTAGCATTATTTTCTTTCTTAGTGGCACATAAACAAATGGCACGCCTTACAGCTGAGTGTTTCTTAGGTTCAATAAAATATGGTGGTGGTGGTGGTGATGATGATGGTGGTTGTGGTGATGGTGGTGGTGACAGTGATGGTGGTGGTGGTGGTGACAGTGATGGTGGTGGTGATGGTGGTGTGGTGATGGTGGTGTGGTGATGGTTGTGGTGGTGGTGGTGATGATGGTGATGATGGCAGTGGTGGTGGTTGTGGTGGTGGTGGTGATGATGATGATGGCAGTGGTGGTGGTGACAGTGATGGTGGTGATGACGGTGATGGTGGCGATGATGGCGGTGGTGATGGCGGTGGTGATGGTGGTGGTGGTGGTGATGATGGTGATGGTGGTGGTGGTGATGGCGGTGGTGATGGTGGTGATGATGGGTGGTAGTGAGGATGGTGGTGGTGATGGTGGTGGTGGTGGTGATAGTGGTGGTGACGATGGTGGTGGTGGTGGTGGTGATGACGGAGGTGGAGGAGGTGGTGGTGGTGACAGTGATGGTGAAGGTGGGGATGACAATGATGGTGATGGTGGTGGTGACGGTGATGGTGGCGATGATGGTGATGGCGGTGGTGGTGGTGGTGATGATGATGGTAGTGGTGGTGGTGGTGATGGTGACGGTGGTGGTGACAGTGGTGGTGACGGTGGTGGTGACGATAACGGTGGTGGTGGTGATGGTGACGGTGATGGTGACGGTGGTGGTGACGGTGGTGGTGACGATGACGGTGGTGGTGGTTATTTATCAGGCTGCATCCTACCCACAGTACTTCCTTCTATGGGTGTTGAACCTTTGGGTATTCTTGAACCTCCTGTTCCATATGGAAACAGACATGGAGACCACAGAAACTCTACAGAGGAGTAGGAACCTAGCATTTCCAAGAAAAGGGGCTCCTGAGCCTGATCCAGGCTGCCCGCGTTCCGAGCATGGGCTGGGAGTATGGCTGGTTGGCAGACGGGACAACAGTCACGTAGAAGCCTGTCGGTCCCGCAGAGTGATTGTCCACATATAGGGACCACGTTAGGGCCCTTCTCAACTAGTGTATCAGATGATTCTCTCATTAATCCCATGAGCACGAGAGAGTTTCACATTCCATAAATGCACATGGGTCAGAAAACCAAGACTCTGAAAAGTGACGTAGCATCACCAAAGTCATTCAGTCTGTAAGTGGCACAGCTGGGTCAACTGACAGTGTAGTCCATGAAACAGGGCGGTACCGCTGCGCAGTGTCAAGAATTGAGAGGGGAACTAGGAAGCTGCCCAATGCCTCCCCCTGATGAGAACTCAGGCCCTGGAGGCCAACGTCGGAGTCTACTTCCAGGATCGCCACTTACCACCATGTGGCTCCAGCAAGTTCCTTGAGTTCTCAGAGTCCTAACACACAAACAGGGGAACAGAGCTCTGTCTTGATTACCTCTCTCTGTAGTTCTCAGGGGCCCCCAAGTCTGCTCTGACCCACTGGGACCCCATGCACAGGGAACAAACCACAGCTCAGTCATCTGCCGTCCTCCTAACTGCCATGTTCTGTTGTGATTCAGAGGTGTTCACTCACCATTTCTTTCAGACCTAGATTGTCAGGTTCTCTTTCCTGGTGTCGACGCTGGGAAGCTCTGCT
The DNA here is from genome assembly GCF_000299155.1 of Elephantulus edwardii. Taxonomy (NCBI): domain Eukaryota; kingdom Metazoa; phylum Chordata; class Mammalia; order Macroscelidea; family Macroscelididae; genus Elephantulus; species Elephantulus edwardii. Next base: position 8,302,144 of record NW_006399798.1, on the reverse strand, counting down.
AAAATTGCCCACCATGAGTGACCCTGCAGGTTTTCTAAACACCAGTGGCATAGCTTGGGCATCACAGCAACACACAAGCCATTACCTTACAGAACAAGGACCGATCAGTGGCGGACCTGGATGCTGGAACACAGCATCACAGTTGGGAGTTTATTTTCTCACAGTTCTGGAGGCTAGAAGTTCAAATCAAGATCTTGGTTGTGCTGGTTCCATCTGCAGGCCTCTCCTCTCAGATCTCGTGACTACTTGTGAGTCTAGGAATTTCTCTGCGTGTAGACAGGCCCTCACATGGCGTCCTTCTTCACCTGTGTGATCTCTTTTAATAAGGTATCTGTCACTCAAAAGTGATTGGGAGCTCTGGTGGCCTAGTGGTAAGGAGTTGCACTGCCAACCCAAAGGCACACAGTTCGAACGCAGCAGCTGCTCTGCAAGTGTAAGCTGGACAATCTCCTCCCATGTAATTTACGACCTCTGAAAACCTGCTCAAGGGTCAGATCTAAGTCAATTCCACCTCAATGGTACCTAACAGCAAACAAAAGTGATTAGATTTAGGATCTACTCCGCTCCAGTAGGACCTTGTCAATATAACAAAAGAAAAGCTTCCTCATTAACATAAAAAAGAAAAGCCTACATTTCAAACAAGGTCACATCCACAGGTACCAGGTCAAGACTTCAATACATATTTTGGGAGGACACAACTCTCTCTACCCATAAAAGTTCATGTTGGAGGTGCAGTCAGAATGCTCCTTGGAAGTAAGGGTGATGAAAATTCATGTCACATACTGTAAAAAGAGAAAGGGCCACATGGAGACGGCCATGTCTGACTTTTATCAACTTCACAAAGGGGAACTGACCCTATCAACAGCATCAACAACACAAAGCCATCCCACGAGGTCAGGCATGTTCCCCCATACTCCCATCTCTCTTTCTATTCATCTCAACACCAACCTTACTGCTTTGTTGGGTTCAAAATCCAATGTGATCGCTCATAGACCCTACAGAACCATGTCAGGGAAGTCAAAAGGTTATAACCCAAATTAATAACAGAATACAGTCATGACGGCTCCCGAAATGTGTACCCAGATACATCAGTCTCAAGGCTCGCAGCTTTAGATCAGTGTTCCCAAGTTCTCAGCCCTACCAATATTAGCTTTCTCACACTCCCCAAGGTCCCATCTTACACCAAGTCTACAGTTCAGCCATAGGTGTTGCCACTATAGGTGCTGCTGGAGCAAGAAGGGTATCCTCCATTCTCTTGTCTCCTCTTTGATTCTAGAAGTTCTGTCTCTGTGCCTAGAGCTGTTCACTTTATTAGCAGGACTAGCCAATCCCCTTGTAGATTGTTGAAACTGTCCAATCCCCCTGGAATGGTAGGTGGCCAATCCTCTTGTGAATAGGCTAACAAGCCTCATTCACATATTCCTGCCCATCTACACAGTAAAGAAAAAGAAATGGCTAGGAAAAGTCATAGTGAAAGATAAACTCCACACATACTTAGAGCATATTCTCAAGAAGGCCCAGTTCCTGGAGAAAAACATCATCTAGATAAAGTATATAAAGCAGAGGACCAGCAAAAGAGAAGATCCTTTGCGATGGGTTAACACAGTGGCTGCAACAATGGGCCTCTGCACAGCAGAGCTGGGGAGGGGGGCCCCGGATCAGGCAGGGTCTCATTCTGTTAAGCGCTGGGCTGCAACAAGTGAGAACTGTCTCGATGGCACTTAACCATAAATTAATGATGAGCTGGGGTCCAATCCTTCTATCTGCCTCACTCATCCACGCCCTCCTCATGTTTGTGCACCACGAGTATAGCAAACACACATCTCTCACTGGGCCAGAAGTTTAAGGAGAAGCAGAAAGATGAGAAATCTATAATTTCTGTTTGGATTGCAAAGAAAGACGGGCCTTCCATTCAAAGAGCTTCTTAAGAAGTGAGAACACTGTCTAAGGGGCATTGAGTTTCTGTTTGAGTTGATAAAAGCTTTGGAAATGGATAGCAGAGATTGTTCCTCAACATGGTAAATATAAGTAAAGGCCACTGAAGCGTACACTTAAAATTGGTTAAAGGCGAAGGTGGGGAAGACGACTTCCAAGGCCAAGTGCATCTGCTCACACGCGTGTGCAAAGACAGAAGGCCCACCATGCTTCAGCTGGCTGCTTCTCTCCTGAAGTGTGCATCATTTTATGAGCTAACTGACATCGAAGAATCTGTGTGTGTCCCCGAATCGAAGTGCCCTGAGGGCAGGGGCGACATCTGAGGAAGCCACTCACCATGGTCACATGGTGTGCCCATCTGCCACTCGCAGCTGGTGCTTGGTAACTGTTGTTTGGTGTCACCGAGTCCATTCTGACTCATAGCCACCCCAGGTTCAAGAGCACAAAGCACTGCCAAGTCCCGTGTCAGTCTCACAATCGCTGCTGGCCTTGAGCGCACTGCTGCAGACTTGGGTCAATCCATCTCATCACGGTCTCCCTCTTGTCTGAGGACCTACCAAGTGTCATGCGTTTCTCTGAATTATAACACAGCTGGAAAAAAGCCCCAGTGTTTTCTAAGGAGGGTACAGTTCCCCTGTATCTTATACAACCCAACCTTAGTTCCAGTGTCATGGCTTCCATGAAGCCCTCTCTGGGCCGGCATCCTCCGGTCACCAGATAACCTGGTTCCTCTCTATACTTGGCGCTTTCTACATGGTCCTGTACAGCCACCAGCCACCCACAGCTGATGGCCTCACTTGATTGGGTACAATTTGACAAGAGGGTCTGCCTTCCCCCTTGTAGGATTCTCACTCGTCTTGAGCTTGGCACATAGTAGGTACTTACTTGTACAATGCCTGTTGAGGCAAGGGTTTTTGTAATCCAACACAACCAAGTCACTTTGGGAGCGTCAGGTACAAGCTGCCCCTGCTGGCGACACCTGCACCTCCCGCCCTTGCTCTCCCAGGGACAAGGTCTCTGAGCTGGTTTTTGTTTTTCATTCTATTAGTTTTACTTTAAAAAGGCAGAATATGAGAAGCAAGGGCTCCTAGCATCAAGAAGAGGAAGATGCAGGTGCTCTGCAAGGTGTTAAGTTCTCGGCTTATCTGGCTGGCCGGAGTCTCAGAGGACAGATCAGCACAGCTGCCAAGTCCTTGGACCCAAGGAGATCCATCTTCTCTGCAAACCTGGAGGGCAGTTCTTCTAAAAGGGAGGTCCACCTGGGGTCCTGTTAAAAGGCAAATTCTCAGGCCTCACACCAGACACACAGAATCAGAAGCTCTGTGGGCAGCCTAGGGATTTGTGTTCTAACAAGTACCAGGGTGATTCTGAAGTAAGTTCAAGGCTACCTGCTCTTGTCAATCACAGGTCAGGTTGTACCTGAGCTCTAAGAATGTGTCTTAGAAAGTGTCCAGCTCGCAGATGGAGGAGTACCCTCATTCTAGCATCCTCCAATGCCCAAGATGCCCCCTGGGCCTAGCTCTAAGACAAGGCCACATCTTCGTCCCCATAAACCAGCACCCAGGAGACACATCAGTGCCTTAGAGACTGCCCAGCAGCTTGCCAGTTCAAATCAAACGAGAAAGTGGAAGTGCCCACAGAGAAGAGGCTCGGTGTGCTCCCCTGGTCCTTCAGTCTGGCCACTAAGAATCTAAGCCCATGAGCATACCACAAAGAGTCAAGGAGACGCTGGATCCCAGGTCTGCCCCCCGCACCCTGGGGCTAGACATTCCAAGTTCCTGGAGATACAATATGTTCTAACATTACAGTGGGGGGGGGCAGGAAGAGAGAGCAAACAATGGATTGTGTGTTTGTCCCCACGCCTTCCTGCCGGCTGCTCTCGAACTCGGGGCTCTGCGAGGGAGGCTGGACCATCAAAAGCCCCACTGTCCATTCACGGGTCTTGCCTGACCCTGTCCAAGGCCCAAGCACCGCATCTCACCCTCCTCCCCAGATGGTTGATGAATGCTCCTTTCTCTGAGGGCTTCTAGCACCTTCTAAAGCCTTCATCTGCCAGGGCCTTGGGAGACAGGAGAAATGCTGACACCTCTCTCCTCGCGCCTCCCCATGCGGGTCTGTCCTCCCAGGCAGTGCAGACGGGGCTGTGGACACAGCTCTTCAGCCAGCCTCGGCCCCCGCCAGGGGCGTCTCCTGCTGCCATGACTGCTTCCTCTTCATTAGTACGATCACATCAGCGCTGACAGCACAGTATTTACGACCATCCTGGCGACGGCCATTTTTCACCCAGTGATGCACAGACTGGTAATGAGCTCAGAGCAGAGCTAATGAGGAACTCCCCGAGGCCCTCCTGGTGCTTCCGACACCGGGACAGCCTGCTTCATCCACTCCACACTCCACTGTGGACACTTCACCAGGGCAGGAGGAGAGGTCAAGGTCACGGAGCTGGGCCAGCCCCAGCCCACGAGCAGAGCATGCCCCCTGTGCAAAGGAGACTTCAAGGACAGTCAGGGGTCAGCCATGACTGATAAGAAGCGCAGGCTCCTTGTCAGCTCTGAATCCTTCCAGGTCAGCGAGAAAGAAGGGGTTGCTGGTGGGCTGCCGGTGGCTGCTCTGGGACCGGCTTCCTGGTGCACGAGAACCTCCAGGGGAAACTGAAGGATGGCTGAAACCCAGAATGCCCTGGTGGCGAGGCGGTGAACAGTCAGAATGCTAACCAAAACGCCGACTGTTCGAGGCCACTAGCCGCTCCACGGAAGAAGGACGTGGCAGTCCGCTTCTGCAAAGATCTGCGTGTTGGAAACTCAGCAAACGATTCTACTCTGTACGACAGGTTCACTCTAAGCTGGAATCAGCTCAAAAGCAGTGAAGTGGGTTTGAGTTTGGGTTGAAACCTGCGGTCAGGAAAGAGCCGCTGTGGGACCCACAGCACTGCAGGACCCTGCTTTGCAGAGAGCAGTCATTACGGATGAAGGCGCGTGCCTTCCAAACAGATACTGAATAATCTTCCATGGTGTGAATGGACCACAGTTTCTCAATCCATTTGATGGGCACTTACGACAACTTCATAAAATACTATATAACATGGGAGAATCCAGAGAACTTTATGCTGAGTGAAATAACTCAGTCTCACAAGGACAAATACTGCATGAGAACACTATTTTGAAAGTGGAAGGATAACTGAACAAGACATGCTTCAATGTTCAAAAGGGGGAAAGGAGGAGGGGCAGAAAAAGGGCAAGGGGGATGAGTAGGACAGCAGAAGTTAGTGGGTAGATAGGGATGAAGGAATAGGAACGATTCAATGGGGACTTGAAGAGAGGGGGTGAGAACAGGCAGAGATCAATAGTAATTAATTATAGGAAATACAGTGTGTCTGAATGACTATAAAGAATAACGTATGGGAATGGAGCACAATGTAAATGAAAGACTATAAAATACAATGTACACAGATGAAATACAATGTAAATAAATGACGGTATGCAAACAAGTAAAAAGATATCTTAAAAAATAGGTACTGAGAAAAACTGGATAAATTCTGTGTATTGCATTGAAACAGATGAGGGAGAGAACTGTTTAAAAGTGATCGATATATGATTGGGTATTATGGTTATGACAAGAGTCCAGAATGAAGGTTACTCAGGGCGTTGGGGTGGGGGTGGGGGAATGTGTACCAATGAAAGAATTTTTCTTATACTTTTCAAAGAGAAGAATGAACTGGGAGGGAGGAGTGGGCAGGGAAAAAAATGTAACAATGAATGAATGGAAATCCAAAGTCTCTGTAAACTTTCATTAAGTGCTGGTCCTGCACTTGTGGACGGGATTCTCCATGGACACAATCTTCTTTGGTATGGTGGTCACTGCCCGCTGCCTTCAAGGGGGTTCCAACTCAGTCAATCCATCAATGGTGCCAAGTTGGAACCAACTCACCAGCTGATCCACCAGCTGGTTTTCAGAGGTTGTAAAATGCATGGGAGGTGACGGTCCAGCTCCTACCAAGAGACTCTCTACTGGACGCCCAAGGTTGCAAATCTTTATGAAAGGAGATTCTCCACCTTTCTCCCAAAGCGCAGCTGGTGGATTCAAACCACTGACCTTCAGGTTAGTGCCTGATATGTAAAGCACTGCACCAGAGGGGGCCTCCTTATTGGTTGAGTCATTGGGGGGTGGGGGAGGAAAGAGTCTGGGATCTAAGCCTAATTGCCTTTAAATGTTTTTTAAATGAAAATAGATATAAAGACACAAGGGGAAGAGAGATACCAAGAAATTCTGACACTCCAAATCCACCAAGAAAGGTTGAGAAATTTTGGGGGGTGACCAGCGATGAAAGCCCTTTTCCTAGACCCACCCTCTGACCCGTTGCCTCCTGCTGATCTGTTTATCCAGCCCCTGTGGCTTCTGTTCCTGTCACTGTTAGAGCAGCATGAGGTGAACACTGCAGGGGTCTCCTGGTCACCACAGCTCTTGCAGATGGCACCTACATACATAACTAATAAAGGCCCCTGCACAGGGGGCACCCCTGCCCCAAAGCTGATTGATGGGAGGATCCTCGGGGCCTCCCTCAGAGCCCTGCCCCCAGGTTATCTTCCACCATGATTTTAGTGACAGGCCGCTAGGCCTGACCAGTCCAAATGAGAAGGCAGGAGGGAGAGGGCTGGGCATGGGCTTCTCATGATATGGAGATGTGACTGCCAACTGGTGGAAGCTGATGGAGGTCACAAAAATACCAGTTGGCCAAGGAGAGGAGTCAGCTTGGCAAGGGCACTCCTCCTTCTCACATGTCCACCACCTGAAGACACAGTCGTGGCGGTGGCTACAGTGGCCTACAGTCTACCACGTCTGTGATGTAACTGACTGAGAAGGTAAGTGGGCGTATAAAGCATCATGTTGTTACCATGTGCCTCTGAGCCAGAGGCAACTCACAGCAACTCAGGGATAGTAAATCACATGGTAAGAAGTTGCTCAACTCTCTCCCACCGAGAAGCTGGTGGATTCGAACCACGTATCTTTGGGTTGGCAGCACAACTCCTTTCCACTAGGTCACCAGAGCTTCCTATAAGACCTTATAGAAAACTGTTAAGACCATCAATTAAAATATGCACTTAGAGAAGGCAAAACGATGTGGTCACTATAGGAAAGTTCAGCGGTTACTCAAAATGTTGGACATGATCCAGCAATTCCACTCCGAGGCATCCACTCAGAACTCCCTACAGAGAGCATGTCCTCACAGACTTGTATACGGATGTTCTTGAATCTTCGTAACGGCACTATTCAAACAGCCCAAACACGGAAGTAATCCAAACACTCGACAACCAATAAACAGCTAAACCAGTGGTCTGTCTACTCAGCCATGAAGAACGGTGAGGCTCCAATCCACCCCGACAAGACAGTGTTGGAAAGAAGTCAGGCTCAGAGAGGCTCACACAGCCCGTGATTCCATTTATGGGAAGCATCCTCTCCTTCACTACTAACAAGTCAGAACTGATTCCTGCCTCACCCCTCCCCCAGGCTTGCCAGGCTGAAATTCAAGCAGGAGCGGAAGGCCCAGCTTTCTTCCTAGGAGCCCCTGGCCGATTCAAACCACAAGAAAGGCATCACGTGTGGGTTCACAGTGCAGCCCCCTCCAAGGCAGGCCACCAGATCTCCCTGTGAGATGTCCAGAATAAGCAAATCCACAGAGGAGGCAGATAAGGAGTTCGCAGGGGCAGAGGAGAGCGGGCACGGGGCTTCCTGTCACAGTGACAGACCGCTCTTGTTAACAGTGACAACTATACAACACTGTGAATTAAGTGGCTATTAAGTGCCAGCGATTGGATTTCTGACTCACCAACCTCATGTGACAGAAGAGAGGAACACAACTGTCCCACAGCATTTCTAGGCTGTAACCTTTACAGAAACAGACTGCCACGTCTTCCTCCTGCAGAGCCACTGCGTGGACTTGAACTGCTGACATTGCAGTGAGTGGAGGGACATACAATTTATGCCAAAAGGACTCCTAGTGAATGAACCAAATGCCATTAAACGGTGGACTTTGAAACAGCTACTTTGTGTCATAGAAATCTCACCTCAGAAGGTAAATATATGTATCTACCTAATCTGTGCGTCTCTATGTGGGTGGGAATACAAAGTATTATAACATCTTAGGGATGATCTGACCCAAGAGATCATCTCATTCAAGTTTTTCAAAACCGGGATTCTGACATAGTCCCTGGGGAGCCGTGAAGCCATGGGGCAGCTGTGACACATCTTCTTCAGTATCAGTGGGCTTGAAAGCATCCTTTGTGTGTCAAAATAGAATTCAGATGTATCATGGAGTAGAATGCAAAATTTCAAGTATTTAAAGGATAAATATAAAAGGGAAATGATCACGTGAAGAGTAGACACATCCCGCAGCCTTGCCAAACCCACAGGGTGCATGTCCACGCTTCTGGGTCACTGCAGCTCATCATGGAAGAATCTGGAAGGCCGGAGGTATACCCCCCCCCCCGTCCTTTGTCCTTCATGAAGATGCAGAGACACACAGAGAGGCATGGCCCAGAGTGGCCAGTGGGCATCTCAGCCACGACCTCCCAATGTCACTAGCCTATTACTTGTCTGGCCTCACTCCTTCCCCTCTGTAGCCTTCGCGAGCTCCTTATAGTATCCTCTTCACAGGGTTAAGTTCATTAATTGGGAAAAGCAATTTATGTCTAATATCACGATCCTTGTTGATGAAGGGTTATTATCTGAACTGAAGGAGTTTATAATTAAAGACATCAGTCACATACACATTACAAGAGAATTCAGAATCAACAAGGCCACGGTGCCAAACGAGACATCAGGCCATTGGCAGTCTGGAAGTTGAAAAGCTGTGGGCAGGTGGGGGAGAGATGCACCCCAGCCAGGGGTCAGGGCAGGCCCTGGGCTGGGCCTTGGAGACAGCCAGAAGCTGGGGAGAAAGGCCAGGTGCACGCTGGAGAAGGAAACAAGGGGCTCGGAGGGAAGGAAAGGGGGCGAGTGGGTTGCTGGGGTGAGGAGCGTGGTCTGAACGCAGTGGACGGCTGGGGCAGAGGCCGCCGGAGAGGTGACACCACAGCTGACACAGGGCCAGCTTTGGAGAGTTCGACACTCACACCACAGAAGTGGGGAAACCACAGAGGTCAGTCAGCATGTGGAAGGTCTCAACGAGCACATGTCAGGGCTAAGTCCTGGGGGGGGGCGGGGCAAGAGAGGCCATCCCAGCAGCACAGCCACCCTACCTCTGCTCCCACCTGTATGGTCAGAGGGGCCAGCCTCCAATGCCCTGGACTTGCCAGCTCAGGACAACAGGAGCAGCCCACGTGTGGCTCTCTTGACTAGAAACCCTCATGTGTGGCTAGCTTGACCAGATCCCAGAAGCATGGACTGAGAGGGGACAACCTGCCTTCATCGTCTTCTTCGTACACTCTCACTGACCTTTGCGTTTACTCACATTTACAAAGGTGCTTCTTTTCCACCTGCTCTTTCTGAGTTAATATTTCTGGGCATCAACTCTAAAATGCACAGTATGAATGGATCCTTCCTAGAGCACCTCCTCCACGGGGTGGGCTGCTGTTTGGGTACCACTGAGTCGACGAACAACAGATCCTGTGAACAACAGGTGGAAACCTTGCTCTATGCCGTGCCTCGCCACGGGCTCATCCACGCCCACTGCTGCCATCACTATGACAATCGACCCTGTTTGGGGTCTTCCTCTCTTTCACGGGCCCTCTACCATTCTCATGATGATGTCTTTTGCCTCTTGAAGACAAAGCCAAAGTATGTGAGAGAAATGTCACTATCCTGGCCTCTAGGGAATATCCTGGGTCCAGCCACATACACGAGATGTCTATGAAAATTATCCACAAAAATGGGAGAGTTTAGGAAAGGGTACAATTTAAAAAAAAATCCCCCTTAATGCCTAACCAGCTGACAGAGGCTCATGTAGGAATGAGTGTTTGCTGGATCACATGTGCATTTTAGGCCAGAGACAGAGAATCCTTAAACCAAAGATGCAAACTCCCAATAACAGCAGGCCGGTACCAGTGGTAGGGAACTCTGGTGGCCTAGTGGTAAGGACTTGTGCTGCCAATCCAAAGGCAGGCAGTTTGAATCCACCAGCTGCTCCGTGGAAGAAAGATGGGTGACCTCTTCCTGTGCAATTTACTTCTTCTGAACACACACTAGAGTGTTAGCTACACAATGGTTCCAATTCAGTGATACACAACAACAATACCAGTGGTCGCTCTATGAAAGATCAAGGGAAAGAGTCATTTGGGGTCAGCCCAGCTGCCAGATTGTAGTCGCAAAGCTGACCTAACATCCCTGTATCAAAATGAGGTCAATAATGATAATGTTGTTGTTGTTGTTGTTGTTATGTGCCATCGAGTCGTTTGCGACTCATAGCGACCCTATGTACAACAGCCCTAAACCCTGCTCTATCCTGTGCCTATCGCACTGCCTCTGACACACCCATCCCGATGACCCCAGTCACTGAATCAATCCATCTCATAGAGGGTCTTCCCCTCCTGCACTGTCCCTCCACCCTCCCAAGCATGATGTCCGTCTCCAAGGACCTGTCCCTCCTTACAACATGTCCAAAGTATGTCAGAATCCTTGCCTCTAAGGAGTAGCCTGGTTTAACCCTCTCCAGGATGAATCTGTTTGTTTTCTTGGCAGTCCATGGTATATTCAATACTCTTCTCCAGGACCACAGCTCAAAGGCATCAATTCTCCTTCTATCCTCCCTAGTCATTGTCCAACTCTCTGATGCATAACAAGTGATTGCAAAGACCATGGCCTGTATCAGGTGCACCTTAGTCTCCAGAGAGACACCATTGCTCTTGAGTACTTCAGAGAGGTCCCTAACAGCAGATTTTCCCATCGCAACACTTAATATTTACCATATGCTGAGTTCCATCATAAAACTACCATCCTAACACTTAATATTTACCATCCTAACAGCTCAGCATATCTCATTTAAACCTTTGAAAAGTCCAAGGATGTGCTCATACTTCACTACTACTGTTCCCATTTGACAGATGGGTAAATTGAGGCACAGGTAGGATGTGTATGTAACTCACCTAAGGTCATTCAAGCAGTAAATTGAAACTTGGAGCCTTCCTTGTTTCAGGCTCCCTAGAGCCTGTCCCAGCTGGGTCCTCCAATGGCACCTTCTGCATCCACTTTCATAGTCCAAAGCACAACAGAGACTGGACCAGAAAGAACTTCCATTACAGGGTGGCAGCCCAAGTATCTGGCGCCCAGCACCCTTCTGGTCATTACTCATGTTTTGAGCAACACCACGGTCTGACCATCCCCAACCTCTGCAGAGTCACCCGGGGAACGTTTCTGATGTTTAATAGAACCATGAAAATCTCCTGTGTCTCCCCCAGAAGGAGAGTCCCCTGAACAGGCTGCACTGTGACTATAATACTTCTCTCCCTTGGGATCATCACATCATCAACATCTCATCACCCCTTTGGGTCACTAATAGTTTCCCAGGTGGTATCAAACTTTAATTGCCTTCCCTCCCCCTCTCTGCCACTGACTGAGCCATCGTGCTCAGTGTGGCGCGGTCACTGTCAGGACAATCATGACTGTCCCAGGCGACCTTAAGGAGACTGTCCTAATAGCTCTGGGTCACGACAGTCCAGGAAGGAGACGGAGAAGAAAGGAAGAGGGGAAGAGGGATGATTCCCGTTCTGCCCTCCCCACATCTTCAATTCAATGAAAATACAACAAGGGTGAAGACATGAGCTCAGAAAGGGAGAGGAGACATTCCAAGGACTATTTCCCAACTCCTGTGCCCTGTGATAGCAAGGCCTGGTAGGATTTCCTCTATTACAACAGAATTGCTATGAGTCAGAGCGGATTCAACGGCACATAATTACAATGACAACAACTGCAACAACAGAGCCTCCCCTGGACCAGCGCTGTCATCTCAGCAGCAAAGAGACATCTGTCTTACGGAAGACACAGATGAAGGGCATCATGGAAGTGAAGGTCAGTCTAGGGCAGTTAAAGATGGCAGGCGTTAACTGGCATCAGAGCGCTGTGGATTCAAGGACTTGGGGAAGTTAATCTCACTGCATGTACATGTGACAGTAACAGGGGAGATTGAAGACCAGGGCTGTAACACGTGAAGTCTCGGGGGATACACGGGACTGAGCACCGAATGTGAGTTCACTTCTCTTCCACTCAGTCATCAGATGAGGAAAAGGCCATACAGTTCTTTCTAAGCTGGGGAAGAGCCCAGAGCAAATGGGGAGTGAGGATGTCTGCTATAGGTTGAAACACAGACTACAGATATCGGAGAAGAAAATCAGAGAACTGACTGCACTGGCACCAAATTCAATCCTAAAACGCTTTGGAGGTTCAGTCACAGAACAAACAAAGTAAAATGAGGTTATGAAATGTTTACAATACACCAGGCCCCACGCTAAGGCTGTGCTTGTATTTCTCATTTATTCCTACCAAGGCTCTTACTCTACAGCCAAGGAAACGGACTGAGAATGCTACGAGATGTTAGCAAAGTGGAACCACTAATGAGAGGCCGAGACAGGAGCCAGGCCAGTCCTGTCCCAAGGCACTGACCAACATACGCACAACTTCTCAACAACTTCAAGAAAACACCAGCTGGCTATCCCAGGCGGTACAGAGTTGCTCGACTGCTGACTCCAAGGTTGGGGGTTTGAATCCACCCGGAGGAGCCCTGGAAGAAAGGTCTGGTGGTGGACTTTGAAAACTCCATGGAGCACAAGTGTGCTCTGATACACATGGGGTCACCACACGTGGGGCCCTCTTGAGGGCAACTCGCTTGGGTTTTGCCTTGGTTTTCTTAGGGGAGGTTGGGACTCAGGGGTTGAAGGGTTTTAGCAATGAGCTACGTCTCATGAATGAATTCTTTGTATGAAATTCACTTGTAGAGAATACATGTCATGGATGGATAGTGCACAGGTATCATTAGTGGGGAGCTGAAGCTCTTCTCTGGACCGCTTCCCATCTCCTTTGCCATTTGGACAGAACCATGTGATCGGTTCTGGCCAATGAGCTGCGAGGGATCTGACAAGCTCACTACTGTTTAACTGTGTGCTGAAAATTCCCTCCCCTTCTCTCCGCATGCCCTGTGGCACCTCTGCCCCCATCACAGCATTAATCAAGGGTGTTAAATCCTTCAAACTGCCTCCATGCCTGCGTGGGCTCCACTTCAACCTCCCCCAATATCTTCCCCATCAGGGGTTGGTGGTGGGGTCCAGCGGGCAGGAGTCACCAGGATCAGAGCCTATGAAGGCAGCTGCACCTGTGGAATCGGGGAAGAGGCGGGGGTCTGGGAAGGCAGATATTGGAGTACGTCGACCATGACGTCACACACTGCTCCCCCCCCAACACAGGCCAGATTCTGTAGGGCAGGACCCCCACTCTGGGGAGTACCTGGCTGCTCAGCACAATGGGAACTCAGCGGGGGTGTAAGTGATGTGACTATGAGACAGAAGGCTTTGTCATGCGAATGGGTGAATGGCCAGAGAGGAAGCTGCAGAAGGACGCAGGGGTTAGAGCGCATAGGATCTCGGGTAAGTGTCCATTTGCTCATCCATTCATTCACTAGACACAAGCTGGGCTCCCCCGAGGCATTTGGCATGGCCCCAAACCAAACCCCAAGCCCACCGTCATGGAGTTGACCCTGACTCATAGTAGCTCTTCAAGGCAAGGGACTATGCCTGGGTCTCTAACACTATAATGTTTAGGGAAGGTGATGGCCTTACCTTTTCCCCCTAACAGGTGGGGGGTGTTTGGGCATGGAAATCAACTCATAGCTGGTCCTGCAGTGGGTTTTCAGAGGCAGTAAACTGCACAGGAGGAGACTGCCCATCATTCTCCTACAAAGTAGCCAGTGGATTTGAACCATCTGCCTTTGGGCTGGCAGCACAGCTCCTTACCACCAGGCCACCAGAGCTCCCACTAACCTGTTGGTTAGTAAGCAAATGCCTTACTTACAGAACCACCAGGGGTCCTAGCGTCGCCTTAGTAATGGGAATCAGAGCATTGACTAAAGTCCCAGCTCTCATACAAGAGATAAAAAAGAAGCAGGTTAACAAGTAAATGTAAGCTCAAAGGAATGTGACGGGAGAGTTAGCAGGGTCTAGGGTGCGCGAGCTCTGGATATGCCGTGTTCTAGGATGGGGGCTCAGATACGGGGCACTAAAGAAAGTCCTGAAGGACATAGGAGTGGGCCCAGAAGACAGCTGGGAGGGGCTGGCACCGCCCCCAGCACAGTGAGGATGAGGTCCCAGACAAGAGGGCGACTGGGTAACTCCAGCCAGACAGCAGGGGTGCCCTGGGTGCAGAGTGTATAGCGAGGTGCATTGCTAACCCAAAGACTTTGCACCTCCTGAGGTTTGAATCCCCCAGCTGCTCTGTGGGAGAGAGGTGGGATGTCCCCTCCTGTGATTATTTACAGCCTCAGAAACCTGATGGAGGGATGCTTTCAGTCAGCACTGACTGAAAGGCAGAGAGGGACAAGTCACGGGGCAGCGGACCCCAGTGGGCCAAGGGGAGGGGAGGCCGGCCATCTGAGGAGGTTTGTAGAAGGGGGAGGTGATGTGTGAATACGTCAGTTCTCCTAGGCCTCGCAACCCACACATTACAAGCACTAAATATTTCTAAAGAACATTGTAAAGTGATTCAGAGCACCTCATTTAATCATCTCAAATCCCTATGGGGCAGAGACTTATTTTTAACTCCATTTCCTCGTTTCATAGATGAGAAGGGTGAGGCCTGGTTTGGTGTCACTTGTAGTGGCAGCAGAACGCAGAGATGCTACAGCCACGCCAGCAAGCTGCCAGGTCCAGTACCTCAGTGCGGGGCTCTCTGGACAGGACACCTGGTGCTGGAGTCTGGGGAGAGCAGCTTGCCCTCTGCCCAGGTCAGGGAGAAGCCTCTGCCCTGGGCGCCTGGGCCCTGCCCTTCTGGATCGGTTCTGCCCAGCCTGTGGGCAGCAGGAGGTGGGAGGCGACCAGGATGCCTCAGCAACGGGAGTGTTTGCCTTTCCATTACAGCGGTGGGCAGCTCCCAACGGATACCGCTGGCCCATTTGTTGCTATTGGCATCTCCAGGTCCCAAATGACGATGACTAATTCCCACCGAGCTGGGCAGCTCCAGAACCGTCTGCAGCAACGTGCCGGGCAGGCGAGTGGGGGCTGGAATTCCCACAGGTGGTACAGGAACACCCAACATTAGTCCCTACCTTCATCTCCGAATCCCCAGGTGGGCAGGAGCAAAGAGCCCAAAGGAGGGAGTTCTAGCCAAACAGTGGACACCCTTTGCAACAGCCAAATTCTCACATAAGTAGCCCCCAAGGCGGCCAACCTCATCATCAACTAAAAACATAACCATCCAACAACTGACTTGTGAGGGAGTGAGTCCCCCGTCACTAGGGGCATACAAGCAGAGACCAGATGGTCATCTGTCCCGGATCTATAAGCAGAAGACAGAACTAGATGATCTTCTGTGTTTCTCCCAGGTCAGTGCAATGACCCAATCCAGTCCAGAGGGCAGAAAGTAAGTCCATTCTCCTTTGCCCTTTCACGCATATCCAGGTCCACATCCTGGTGATACAAAGTCAAGCGCATACCAATAGGCAGTTTAACACATCATTTTAAAGTCTGCTCTTCGGGCACTGTTTAAACAGAGGACTGCTGTAAAGGATTTGGCCTCCTTCCCAGACTCCCTTCCCTGGTGGAACAAGGTTCCTGGCCCCTACTCTGGCCTTCCAGTAGAGGACAGAGGGAGAGGCGGTCGATAAATATTTACTGAACCAACGCATGAAAGTGGGGGTTCTGGGGCAGATGGGGGGCTGCCAGCACGATGCCCCTTCAGGAAGATGGAGCAGTTGGCTGGGGACGACTTGACTCTGCTCACCTTGGGCCAAGGCGATTCTTCTATGTCCAAGAGAAGAACTAAACCACGTCACTTATTTAATGACAGTTGGAATGTTCCAGAATCCTCAATTGAAGCCAGAAGATAATTGAGGGAAAGGAGAGTGGGGTGCAGGGCAGAGAGAGACCCCTCTGAGAGAAGGGAATGTGGGGACACAGGGCCACCTCCTGTCCCAATCCTACGTGGGGCTTTCAACCCGTGACAGCTGAGCCCCAGGCAAGCACGACACAGTGCCTCCCGGTAATTAGCAAGAGGCCCTGATCAATAAGTTATTTTTTGCTGTCAGTAATTAATAATTACAGCTTAGCCACACCATGTAATTAAACTTTCATCCGGCTCCCTGGCGTGCTGTTTGGCTTTTATTGTGATTAGCGCCCAGCACTCAACCTTCTCCCTTTGGACTCCTTCCGGAGCTGGCCTTCCAGTCTTCTTCCAGGGCTGCCCAAAGCCCCCTCCGCGCCTCTGCTCAGCCTCCTTTCTGTGCCTCCCAGACACAGCTCTCTGGAAGGAACTTTCTGGCTCTGCTGGCTGGGTTGCTATTGCCCCAGGCCCTCGTCTTCCCACCAGGACGCCAGCTAGCTGCCACCAAGCTCTGAAGGAAGTCCCCAGGGTCAGGTGGTAAGAGGCAGGCTCGTAGGTAGGCTCAGCTTTCCCCCAAGGTCTCTGGGAGTGGAGCTCAGGCATCTGCATTGCTGTCAGGCTCCTGGGACACTGTGTCACTGAGACACATCAATGATGGCATGTCAGGGGGAGAAAAAGGAAACTAAGGCCTTTAAGAGGCAAATCAGGGAACTGCTCTCCACAGCTGCTTGTTTACAGGGCTACTTAAATCAGTAACAACAAGGATTTCCATTTCCTAAACATGCTGCTATCAAAACAGCTTTTACAGGGAGGGTGGGCTGGGGAGGTGTCAATCCACCTAAAGGTACCTCGGAAGAAAGGCCTGGCAATGACCTCCTGAAAAAGTAGGCCTTGAAAACCCTACAGAGCACAGGGTTACTCTGGCACATGAGGGCCACTATGACACAGACTCAGTCCAACTACTTATATGCCAGGTACTTTTGGGGCCTCTTCCCAAAGGACCTCAAATCCCCTGACAAACCTTCCAGGGCAAGAGCGACTATTTCCAATATGCAGATGAGGAAACTGAGGGTCTGAGCTGTTCCAGGACTTGCTGCAAGCAGACCTCTCCGAGACCAGGTAGCAAAACCAGGTTACAGAGGGCCACTCTGTTAGCTGCCCAGGTCAGCGCTCTTTCTACCACGGTTAGTTGTGGAACTGAGTTTGAATCATGTGACATCAGCTTGGGAGGGAAGTGGTGGCTTTCCATCTGCCTAGAGGCAGGACCCGGGAAAAAAAAAAAAAAAAGAGGCTCAGTGTCTACAAAAAGGGGCGTGGGCCCATGTGAGACCTGTCAAGGAAGAACAGCTGAGGCCCCTCTGAGCTACAGCTGGGGATGAGAGCTGGGGACTCCAAAGGGGCAGGCGATGGCGGTAGCAGAACCAACAGGTTAATGACATGATCTCAGTTACAAAGGAGATACTGCTTTCTCCAAGCAGGTAGGAAAGGACCCCAGGCCCCTCCACTCCCTCCTGGACACAACCAAACCCAGCCATGCCCCTTGGGCTGGGCAGAGAGACCCATTCCCACAATCCTCTGCAAGGTCAACCAGCTTACAGTCAGATGACAGGGAGTGGTCAATGCAACAGAACACTCTTGGGGACAGAAGAGTGGCAGGGGGCCTGGGCTGCTGGACACACCCAAAGGCAGTAAAGGAGGGGTCACTTAAAGAGACCTTCCCAGGGGCGAGTCCTCTGCACATGGGGCGGGTCAGGAGGCAGCCAGGCCTTCATTCCGCAGAACCTAAAGATGAATGCAAGCCTCAGGTGCATCAGCCAGGTGTGCAGGTGAGGTGTGGAAGGGGCCTGATGACCTTTAGGAAAGGGCCTACAGGTGGCCAAGGGACTCCACAAGGGTCCTAGTGGGCAACAGTGGTCAGTCATCACCTGCCCAGGGATGCCCCGCCATCGCCCAGTCCCTGCAGTGATCAAATCAGAAATGTCCAGACAGAAGGTGACACCTCACAGAATGCCCCCCCATCTCTGGGTATCCCCTGCCATATTTCAGCAAATCAGGGGGCCAGACCACACTTGGTTCCTAACCTGACAGCACCAGGGGCCAGAGAAGCAGAGCCGGCTGTCTGGCATCCCCTGGTCCCAGGGAGAGGGGTTCAGAACCCAGGGATGCTGTCTTATCTACTGCTTGTTCAGGCATGCCATGCTGTTTGCTGAGTGACTTAATGACCGTCATCACACGAAGCTGAAGAACCTGGGTCTCTGGAGGCTTCAGCAGGGGAGGATGGAGGGGACAAAGCACCGATGGGCAATCCCTGTCTGGGAGGAACAGGAGTGAAGAACGCTCTGGACTCTGGGTCACCCACTAAGAAAGATAGTGTGACCCAGACCTGCCTGTGATACCAGGACACAGTCACCCAGCGGCACTGGCCTCAATGTTTTCATCTGTAAAATGGTTACCAGAATCGGTCGACCTCTGAAGTTACCTCCTGCTCAAAGATTTTACAATGATCGTAAAAATAATAATAGCTTTTATTGCCTTCATTTATGGCGCCCGTTAGAAAATTTCCGAGTGCGCTCCCGTAAACTGCCTCGTAAAACCCTGCCCTTGTCCCTAGGAACGAGCAGATTATTTTTGATCTTGGCTTTCTGGGCAGTTTGAATCTGGGCGCGCTGGGGTCCCCTTTTTCCCGTTGTTCCTAGACCCCAAAGGTGGGGTGGGGTCGAATAGGGGCTGAGACCCCGCAACCCTGCGCCCCCCGGTGGGCCCTGGCCACCTCCCAGAGCCTGCAAGCGGTAAGGCCCAGTCCCGCGGCTCGGCGAAGCTGGAGTCCAGGCTTCGTCTCCCTCCGCCCCCAGCAGGCGCCGCTGGACACCACCGCTCGAGCCACTGTCTGGATGTGCGAACCCCAAAGGCAAAGAAGCTGCCCTCCTCCGCGGGGACCTGCTGGGGGCTGGGGCACGATCGGGCATCTGTCTACCGAGGGGCTGGGTACATCATGCTTCTCCGTCCATCCTGGCACCCTCACTCCTGAGCCTGCAGCCCGCTTCTACCCTACACGGCTGCTCAGGCAGCCACAGGTCAGAGTGGCGGCTGCAGACACATGGAGACGCCCGCGGAGGCAGGAGGCAGAGGCGAGACGCGCCTTGAGGTTGAGGGGCTGGAGGGCGAGGGCCTGGACCCCTCCCAGTGCCGCCTCCCGGGGCGGCGGGTCCGAGGCGGTATCACCACCCAGCCAGCGCCGCCTGGCATCTCCAGCCTCCGCAGACCGCCAGCCAGGCGCGGGCTCCAGGACGTGGCCAAGCGGGTCAACTGCCCTTCCCGGAGACACACCCGGCACCGGGCGCCCGCGTGCCCCACTCCCTTGCCGCGAGAAGGCAAGTGCCTGCCGGCTCGGTAGTGCCCTTCCCCGCTGGCACTGAGCGGCGCGGGAGCGCGGAGCCCGGCCTGGGGGAGCGCAGTGGAGGGGGCGCGGAACGTGCGCCCCTCCCGCGCCGGCCAGAGGGCACCCAGGGCGGGCTGGGAGACAGCACCCCATCTCATTTTAGGCTCTTCTCAGCCTTCCCAGGCGACGCCTCCCAACACGGACCCCATATTCCTTTCCTACTCGGAAGCCACAAGTCTCAGGGTGACTGTCCCACTTCTGAAAGGGAGCCCCAAAACTCGAGGGGTGGGATTCTCAAACTCCCGGGAGAGGGCTCTGCCCAGGCTAAGCCCGAAGTCCCGGGGACACCGCGAGGCCAGCGGACTCCCCCTCGCGTCCCCACTCCCCAGCCTCACGTGGGGTGACCCCCTACCTTGGGCTCCAGTCGTGCGGATTTGAAGGAGGGTCAGCAGAGTCCAGACCAGCAGCGTCCGCATGGTGGTGGCGGGGTGGGGGTCGTCCTCCGGGTCCCCTTTCCTCTGTTTTATAATCCTGGTAGGGTCAGGCCTCCCACGGCTTCGGCTCCGAATCCTAGGCGATATGTGTCCGGGAGGGGCAGCGCTGGCGACCCCAACCTTTCCTCCTCTTCTATCCAAACCCGAGCCGGCGGCGCGCCCACAAGACAAGAGGCGACCAAGGAGACAGAGAGGGAGCCTTCCCTCACGGTCTCTTCCCTCCCGGCGTCTCTCGCTCTCGGCACCCCAACTTAGACTTCTCACCGCAGGGCGGCCCCGGCGCTACAGCCGGGTCGCCGACCGAGCGCCGAATACACCGACAACTTCAGGAAACTTCGGCGGCGGCCACGTTGCCGCCCCCCGCCCCTCCCCGCGCCTGGTTGGGTTCTCGGGCGGACGCAGTCAGCACAGCTCCAGACGCCCGGCCCCCCGGGCCCGGCCCACAGCGAGGGCAGTACCCCGCGCGCGTGCCGGAGGGCTTTCAGGGGCGCCGGCTTCGGGGGGCGCGGTGCGCATAGTGGTCCGAATCTCCCCGGAGCCGAAGTTTTCTTCTCTCCAACTTTGTAGGCGGAATCCGCGGGGCCCAGTCACCTCTCTCGGTTCTGCCGCCCTCGCTCCAAACCCCCGGGGGTCACGGGCACTCGTGCACTCTCGGCTCGGCCCCCAGCCGCCTAGCAAACTTTGCGGCTCCCGCGGCCCGGCGCGCAGCCCCGCGCGCCCATGTCCG